>NC_136605.1:10596127-11296127 GCF_910589615.1 Taurulus bubalis
GGAAAAAGATCAAGTGAATAATCCGCCATATGCATTAATGCATTGTGTTTTTACAAAGGAATGGGAATATGCAAACATGTGTGTGGTGAGGGGGGAAATCTCTGCCGTGGCCAGAAGCCTCCGGCCTTTGCTTTACATTTTGAGTGAGACTAAAGATTAAAGCTCCTCTCCCAGCAGCTCACTAACAGAGCACGAACCAATTACACCTCGCCGGATCTGACCACGAACCGAGAAGGAAGAAAGGCAGAGACTGGGAAAAAGTAAAAGAGAGACAAGGAGGAATGAAGATGAGGGAGGCTGGAGGGAGGGATGACTGGGTTGCGGAAAAAAATGGAAGCCAACTACGGACGGAGAGAAGACACTGAAGGAGAGACCGGCTTGAAGCAGCAGTAGAGTGCAATGCAAAGGACAATGTTACAGTCTCCACGAAGGATCAAATACTGTACTAAAAAAAATGAACTGTTTGAAACCTCATAAACTTTAATCCTGCTGCTCAATTTCAAAATGAAGTCAGTCCACTTTAAAATTGGTACTGATATTAATGTTCTCCTCTTGTAATAATAATAATAACTGGTTGTCCTCTGACCTTTCATCAAGCGCCATCATCAGGTCAAAACTAATTGCATTCCCATCGGCCTCCACAAGTGCTCTATGCAAACGTTTGCATCAACATGTTGACATTGTTAATGTGAGCGTTTTAGCGTGCACAGATTAGCACAGCCTCTCAGTGCTGCGAGCATGGCCGTAGATTGCTCGTTTTATTAGGAGACATTTAGCATTTGAATCTTAATGAATGCTAAATAAATGCTCTCATTCAGGCAGATGTTGGATCAATATTAAATCAACTGTTTCAAACAAGGCAGCCGGAGGTCCTAATTTGTGAGGGAAGTTTTTCTGGAAATATATTGTATTTATTCCTCCTCACGACTTCAACCACCCAGTTCATTCAGTTCTCTCTGGTTGTCAAAAAGCCTTCTAGAAAATGGAAAGAAATCACTAATTTAAGAAGACGTCAACCATGCAGGTTATCGGAAAATAGCTCCATTTGTAGATAGTTGTTAACACCAGTTGGAGTTGGAGACGTTTTGCTTCCAATGACCGTACTCCACTCCATAATTGAATGTGTGCAGATGCCAGTATAATCCTGCAGCATGTTGCAGGCTAACTAGACAAGTGTAATTTTACAAAGAACCCCATGCTTATACAGTAGTGTAATGTGCCACCTCTCTCTAACCACACAAACACGTAGATATCAGTGCATCCTCAGAAACAAATGACAGAAACATCCCCTCCACAGCCTCCAAAAATGTTCGCAGTAATTATACAGTTGGTGTTTGTACCTATCAACGAGTTTGATGCAACAAACCGTCAGACGGCAGAAGGGGAGACAAGGAGAAGAGATGAAACAGGGGAGAGATTAAAAGTGTACGTCTGCTGTCTCCTCTCAGCTTCCTTCTGGTAGCGGATACTCTACACAGATTGAGTGGAGTTTATCAGGTCTGCTGTGGGTGACTGATGATGTGGGTTTTTGGAAGCCAATACCAATTCATCCCAAAAGTTGCAAGCTGGCTTCTTTGTGAATTTTGTTCTTGGCAGGATGGAACATCATCTGGACCAACATTTAGACCCTGGGACACTTTTTGCACTTGGTCCAGAAAACTTCTGTCTGCACGGTTAGTTTCTTCAGTTTTTTTGGGATTGTGTTTAAACACGTGAGTCCGTCAAAACTGTACATCAATTTTGCAACACATTTACGACACCATATATCACCTACATCACATCTGTGAGCATGCAAGTTCTGCAAACAGGGACAATAGTGTGTAATTATTTTAATATGATTATCATGGTACAAAAAGGTCATGCCCATAATAGCTTGAGACAACATGATCCAAATGAGGGAGATTTTTCAAACTGGTTCATAAACGTGGTACTAAAACCATCAGAAGAGATGAGGGAAACTGCAGAGTTGATCAAAATAGTAAAATATGTGGGTTTTAGCATGTGCTTACCTGAACTCTATAGTCTGTTAAAGTGTTGGACACAAATTGTCTGTTTGACATGATGATGGCAGATAAAAACTTCACTCCGAACCACAAATGTCCACCACATGGTGGCGCTAGAGGAAACGATAAGGGGTCACTAAAGTCAGTAGGATTCATCCTCTGAGGAACATGAATGTGAAATGTAAATACTCAAAATGTGTCCCAAATCCCATGACAATCCATCTGATAGTTCTTGAGATATTTCTGGATCAAGGTGATAGTCTCCAACGGACAGACGGACATTGCCATCGTTTGAGGGAATCCGGCGGCTTTGGTGAGGACAAATGCGTGGATCCGTGAAACCAGTCTAGAGTTCCCTCAACGACAACCACAATTTTTTCCGACTGCACTCGGGTTTGATGAAAACTTTCCAATTCACCAAATGTACTGGCGTCAGCTCGGGGAAATAATTCTCCAGTTGTAAAAAACTCATTAAGACTTTACTAAATCTAATTGTAATATTCATGTTTACATCTGTGTAATTGCATCAAACTACAACACTGTAATCAGTTAGAGGCCTTAAAATATACAACCAGTATATCAATATTCAGAAGCGTTAACTGTCCATACTGGACGGTGTAGTATACTGCCACATGGTGTCTGAGCATGAGTTGAATGAAGATCTCTTCTCCTCCCTCTGTCCCTGAGGTAGACAAGGTAAAAGGCTAAATAAATAAGACATGGCTGTGGGGGTCGCCGAGCCGTGACCTTTCGGCCCATTTGCTTTGGGAGTACAGGAGTGCAGCCTCAGCTAGCTGCTCCCACAAACTCCGGAGGGCGAATTTTAATCAGCGCCGTGCCGATGGCGAGGCAGTGCATCATGCTTAACGAGGCTAAGAGAGGGCTTTCATTTACCCATGTGCAGGTAACAAATGGACCACAGTGCACAGGAGACAACTCTTGTTTCCTCTCCTCCTGTGATGTCCTTCAGCGTATCTCTTCTCTTTCTCGCTCCTTATCTAGACCTCGGCCTCACAGAGCATCTCATTTAATAGTTTTTTACTGAGTTTTCACTTGTATTCTGTTATTTTAACTCTTCAGATATAATTTGTGTTATATTTTGTCAGCAGCAATTTCAGCTTCTGAATCTTCAAACATTAATCATGGCAAAGGCTCTGTTAATTGTCTATACAGCTGTTTTACATTTCAGTGTATTAGGTACACCTTTGCAATCTAATCCCAGCCAACTGTCCTGCATGAAAATCCTGCCTTGATACAATTGTTAATGTTGTAATGATGGATTGGACTGCATTAACCTCAGAAGATTGAGCTAATATCCAAAGACATAACACCTGTTGTGACATATTTTCAAATATATACATATTGTATTACATTATTTAAAACATTACCTTAAAATATATTTTGGGCTTTTACCAAATGTATACTGTGTGACAGGGCTGTGACTGTCTTTTTTTGCACCAGGATGGCCGAGTGGTTAAGGCGTTGGACTTAAGATCCATTGGACATAGTCCTCGTGGGTTCGAACCCCACTCCTGGTAAAGTTAAGTTTCTTGAGTGGCTGTATCTCATGAGGAGAGTGGTTGTCCTGAAACCACAAGGTAGCTGGCTTGATCCCTGGTTTCACCTTAGTTCCTGTGTCCTTGAGCAAGACACTGAACACCCTGGTAGTGTCATGGCACACACTGTTCTTTAATTACTAAGGATGGGTTAAATGCAGAGACCAATTTTCCCAAGGGAATTAATAAAGGATACTTTATTTATTTTCTTCTTTATTGCATTCTTTAGATGGGTCTAATGATCAGTGATCAATGGCATCAATCTGTGTGTCTGTACTGTGGCTCCTGAAATATCTCTGAACTATCTACGACTATTGGATGGATTGCCATACAAGTTTGCGCAGACATTCATGGTCTACTAATGACTTTATCATCAGCCTCAGCTGCACTTACTAAGACAATGAACATGATGCACATTACACCTTTTAAACATCTGCAAGGTAACATTGTCACCGTGCGTATGTTAGCATGCTGATGGCATTGTGCTCTAAGCACCGCTGTGTACGTCCTCACAGAGCTGCGAGCATGGCTGTAGACTGTTAGTCTTGTTTGCTCTCATTGTGCAGTTTTACCTATTACTGTATTTTACTATTCATTTGACTACTGTCCGTAAACTACACAGTGCCTCAGGGACATTAAAGCTCCACTCTACTTTACTTGTACCTCCCTTACGCTCTCCTAATGCATGCTTGGATAGACTCAGGCCCCCATTTATGTTTCATTCATCTCTCCTTCCATTATATATCTTCAGCCCTATTTGGACAGGATTAATACTCCACAGGGAGATGGGTAGTAAAATGTTTCCCCAGCGACTTGGTAAGTAAGGCAATAATTCCAGATGGAATTGCAAGCCATTGCTTAAGTACAGGAAGTGTTGTTTTTTTACGATACTTAATGTGACCCTGATCACCTGCGTGATTTGAGCTATTTCACTTTGAAATGCATGATGTCTGTTAGATCCCAAGAAACAAATGAACGAAGCTTCAGACAACAATATGATCATATCATTTATTGCTGTGTGTTTTTGTGGCCTTGGGGCTACCCTTCCATCTCTCGCTTTCTCTCTCTCGCTCTCTCTCTCTCTCTCTCTCTCTCTCTCTCTCTGTTGTGATGAGTCTTGTCCTGATGAGTTCAACTCTATCACTCCTCGGCTCCACAGGTCTCATTATAGGCAGGCCAGTAGGGAACATTCTAATAAACAGATGAAGATGGCACTCATTCAGCCTGTGCATGCACACAGACACACACAACCTTGAGGAAACATTACAACAGGGCCGAGGACGAAATAAAAACCTTTCCCTTGATTATTTCAGGCAAAAATAAATCACAGCCCTCAAACACACACACACTCCAACCCTCAGAGCAAGAAAAATAGCGATACAATAAAAACCACCGTGAGAGCATGAGCAAACATACGGTTACAGATAACAACGCTCCTTCATAAGGAAAAAAAATGGACACCGGGCACACACGCATGCACATTCAGACACACACTCAAATAATGAAACACATGCACCTTCCTCTGTTGCACTGTGCACAATAAGTCTTGCTTCATTAAAGCCAAATCTCATCCACTATCAGTTTACAACCACAGAAGTCATTTGAACCACCGGGGAAATACAATTCCATTCCGTTTCGGGGTTATCTTAATATATGAGCTTGTCTCCGCCACATTGGTCTGCGGTTATGAGCCGAGCAAACACCCACAGCACCGCAATATTGCACCGGCACATTCAGAGGACAGATTGGTGCACACAAAGCAATTAGCAGCTATATTGCTACATCCGGTGTTATTAGCAAGCAGTTTACTGTGGATTGCAGTTTGTTTGTTTGTGCACATCTCTTCATCCTTTGTGTACATCTCTTTATCCTTTATCTTAGAACAGTAATGTCAGGTGATTTTTACCTGTGCAATTGTGGTTATGTAATTGTCATTGTGTGCTTCTGTCTCAGTTGCGTGGGTCCTTGTGAAGCTTCATGCTGCTCACTGACGTTATCAAAGGTAGGCGTGTCTCCCGGCTCCAATCATTGTTTTTTCAACAGGCACGTGTTCGGGTAAAATATATCCAACGTTAGTGATAGAGGATTAAACAATTTCGGGTGGGTTTTACCAATGCAGGGAGACTGTTTCTTCACAGGACAAGGCTAACATGTCCCAGGAACGGGTGGACCAAAGAACAACTTCTAAGTTCCATTATTCATATTTTTAATCATGTTTCATTGACAATACCCTAATTTTTCACCCAATTTTGGACCATTTTTTAGGGTCGCTCATGATATCTGTTTTTTGTATTATGAGAAGTTCTAAAGGGTAAAATAAAAGAAGAGTACTTCTTTTTTATCAGGTACATTATATTGGGTAAAATATACCCCGACATTAGGGATGCTGTAACTATTTGTAACGTTATTGTTCTAGGGTTAAGACAAGCCTCTCAGAACGGAGTATTCTCGTGAAATGCCGGGTACAGTATGATAGCTGCATTGTCGGGGTAAATAGTTTCATGAGATTTAACTCACTCGGACATAGAGAAGAAGGAGAAACAAGACAAAGTGAGCACAAAGAAGACAAATCTCTCACCACTGTCAATGTCTGAGGTGCTCTGGCCATCCATCCTCCATCGCTCCTCCATTCGCCACGTCTGGCCCAATCCCACCTGTATGACACCCGATCACTCTTCATCCCTCTATCCATCCATTACCCCTGTCACTTCATCCTTCCATTTCTCTGCCCCAAGGCCTGAGCTCCCCTCGCCTGTCACAGATGATACCATCTGAGTGGATTACTTGGGGGATATACGGTCAAATATCTCCTCAAAAAAGGTTATGATGCGCTCTCATCAATGTGACGTGAGGCCGTGCTGGTGGCTCCACATGGTTGGGCACCGCAGTGTTAATGAAGCACAGTTTATTAAGGGTTTATAGGTTGTAACTAATGGCTTTATTTATGTTATCAAATCAGTTTTGTGGATGTTTTATTAGATTATTAATTTATCTTAAAAAAAGAGGAAGTAATTGATATGATTTTTTTCCCAGTTCATCTATCAAGTCTGGCTTTATAAATAGTTTAATAAATAGATTTTTGGTCCAGAAGATTTGCAGCTCTTCTCCAACAGATAAGTTAAGGGTGTTCCTGTCAAATTTGCCAAAAAAGCCTATCCAAGGCATACCCAAAGTAAATTGCAAGCTGTACTTGAACCATTTGGAGTAAATGTGTCTTGTTCTCTTTTGAAAGGTATCACTCTGAAGCTTTCCCCCCAACAGAAACACTTTAAGTGCTGTTGACACTGAGTTATATAAGTTTGAACACATAAAGTGTAAGGTTTTTATTTCCGCCTGAAATTTTTTTTGCAAATAGATGCCTGCAGATGAGTATAGCTGGGACTAATGAACTGGAAAACACAATATATGAAGCCTTATCTAGTGAATATCTTTCTAATGGTATGTCTAGGCGTTTTGCCATTTGGAGACTGTAAAGGACCCAGAGTATTCATGATGTATACACTATATACCTATTATGTATTATTAAAAAGGCTTATTGTTTTGCGAACCTATAGAGGTGCTATTCATATTTACTACCAGTATTGCTGACACAGAATAAATTAAATATAAATGCATGTTCGTGCTTATTCAATGAGTAACAGCTGGATCTGTCACAGCTGTTCATGAACATCATGAAGTCTGTTCTGCATATCTCCACCCCCTCATGCAGTATAACGTTTTTTGCGCCATTTCATTGGCTATACGAAACGTCTGACATCCGAGCTCCCGGGCCCAGTGGGCTCAGCGAGAAGAGGGACAGCACTTTTCATCAACGTTGACTCTCGTTGGCTAGTGTAGTCTGTGAAGAGGACATGGAGCTCCTATTGGTTTAAGTGAGATGTCAATCGAAAGGTTGTAGTCCGTCAGTGCTCACGTGAAAACTTGATTTGCGAGTGAAAATACAGAAATATTTTGTCATATCTGCCAGCTGATATGAAATGATGCAAGACCAGTTTGTGAATATTTATGGATGTAATCATGTGTTTTGGACTAAATCTATACATGATTGGATTGTCTGAACCTTTTTACAATGTAACAAGACCATTGCTGTTGGAACGTTATCGATTTATGGATTAATATGAGACATCATCGGTGAGTTGCTTAGATTTTGATATTGTTTGTTTGTTTGTTGTTGTCTGACATTAACATTGACTGTAGCTGCTGTGGTGGTCCGATCTTGAAATGGTTGAAAGAATTAGAATCCGTGGCGTTCAAACGCACTGCCACACTCGTAGAACTATAAATAGCTGTCCATTAGACACATTTAAGAACTTATAAAATAAAATAAAACAAATAATGCTTTGTTGAAGTTACAAACAAGCATTGTCTTTTCAAAACAGCCACAAGTTGTCCTTGTTTCGACACATTTAAATAGAGCAACAATCAGTGAAAAGGCTCTGACAAACCCACTGAACACTACCAGCTCAGCACCAGACTGCAGACAGACAGTTAGAGACTATCTAGTGGACATGGTGACGCATTTAGTAGCTAAAGAGCCTGATTTCTCCCTCAGGAGTTGAACAACGGATACAAGTGGCCGAAATGAGCTTCCTCTGTAGGGTGGCCGGGCTCACCCTTAGAGATAGGGTAAGGAGCTCAGACATCAGGAGGGAGCTTGGAGTCGAGTCGCTGCTCCTTCGTGTCGAAAGGAGTCAGCTGAGGTGGTTCGGGTATCTAGTCAGGATGCCTCCTGGACGCCTCCCATGAGAGGTTTTCCAGGCACGTCCAACTGGTAGGAGACCCCGGGAAGACCGAGGACACGCTGGAGGGATTATTTCTCCCAGCTGGCCTTGGAACGCCTCTGGATCCCCCAGAATGAGCTGGAAAGTGTTGCGGGTGAGAGGGAAGCCTGGGTCGGCCTGCTGAACCTGCTGCCACCGCGACCCGACCCCGGATAAGCGGCTGATAATGGATGGATGGATGGATGGAGTTGAACAACTAAACTAATAGGAGAATATTGGACTTCGCTAACAAGTTCGCCATAACAACCTTGAAAGGTAATACTACGTCAATGTTGTCTCTACAGTTTGTTGTGCTGTCCCTACTCGGCCAAACACATCCAATGAATGCCGGTTTAACAGATCCAGATGTCTTATAGACCTTTTCCAGTGAAACATGCCCATTAATGTCTTTAAGAATTTACGAGTGAGCTAAAAAGACAAAACAAATTACACTGGGTAATATACATCAACCCAATAGATATGTGTTGTCCTTATTAACGTCTTACTAATGATCTATAAAGAACTAAAATGTTACTGACGCCCAAAAACCCTTACTCAAACAAATAAATAAAGAGAACTGCACACAGCTTGCTTATGTTTATCAACCAAGTGAATCTACAATGATTTATACTTAAACATACTAAAGCAGATCAAATACAAAGAGAGACTCAAGAGAAACATAATTATCTGGTATAGTGCTTAAGATGTTTAAGATAATAAGATAATAAGATATAAGGTAACGGTCATTCTGTTGTAGATGTCATTTTGCCTTTGCCGTGTTTCCTAAAGACAAAAGAGGGAAATTTGGACCATGTTTAAATTCATAGAGCTGCTTGAGTTGGTAACAATTGGGTGGCATTGACATACAAATATTTGACAGTGAAATTGTAAGGCCCTGAACTCAAACACCCAAAACACTGACCCCCCGTCCAACTCTCTCCACTTCCCTGTTTCCTCACTGCTGACCTCCCTCCTCTTCCTCCTCCTTCTCCTCCTGCTGCCGGGCAGAGCAGTGATGGCAGTCTGACACAGACGCAGAGCTTGTCACAGGCTTTCACAGCATTGACCTTCCATGCCTCGCTCTCGTTCCTCCCATAAAAGGAGGAGTGAATGATGGGGTGGCGAGGAGGGAGGGACCGATACATACAGCATGCATAACAACAGAGTACACCTCCCCACACGCATCGCTCCATCTATTTCACCCTGACGGTCTCATCTAAGGCCAATGGACACACACACACACACACACACACACACACACACACACACACACACACACACACACACACACACACACACACACACACACACACACACACATCTTTACAAAGACACAGAAGGTTGGCTCCGAGCTGCTACACAAGCGGACTATCAAAGATAGAAAGAAAGAAGAAAGAATGGATACCCTGAAGGTCACACTGGCAGAACCGACTCCACTTCACAAAGGCTCTTCCCATTTCAGGGACGTTCCCAAACAAGCTCATTGTGCTGACATGCATGCCCACTCATAGAGCGCCATATGTCTGCCATGTTCACACACTCTAATAGAGCAACACAAATACACACCTTGACCTTTACAAAGAAACTCTCAAACTCCATAATACTGTCTGGAAGGCGTATTCATGTATATATATATAGATATACTTTACTGCTGCTATTAATGACAGAACGCAGTTTTGATCTCCGTAGACAGCCAGAGGACTATTTTTCATTTTAAGCAGTAGCATTAAAATGACTTTTAATCACTAACTTTATATTTCAATCACTATTTTGTGTCAAATAATTGATTTCTTTACCCCAAAGCAGTTCAACATGTCCGAGTTGATTTCACAATGATGACCGGCTTGTTGTAAATGATCTATTCTTTATATTCTAAAGTTATATAAATATACATATTTATGTTATCAAATTCAATAATTCCAAGCAAATGAAGGTGTATTATTGCCTATATTTGAAATATTGTGGCATATATCAATACCCCTTTACAGTGCAAGTAGCCATATATGGTAATTTTCCTCACAAAGTATTTCAATGAGTGCCCTATAAAGGATACTGCATGTTGGATTTCTGTCTTATCGCAGTATAATGTGACAATATTTTAGGGATAACTTTATTGCTCATCAACTTGTCTTTGGTCCATCTGGCAGTTCATAAATCACAAACATACATAGCACACAACAACAGTGTGAATGTAAAATAAAAAAGTATTTGAGAGAAACTAAGCTAATTCACTTGATTACAGAGTTGAATAAACAACTCTGTGTGTGTATTTTGTGAGGTGATATTTACATAGAGAACCTTTTGAGTCAGCAAATTATTGGGAATGTGAAGCATCCAACGATCATGGGTGAACTGAAGTACTCAAATATGCTTCGGCACGGTAAATTAAAATGCCAGGAAAACACAAAGTCAACCTTTATTTTGAAATCCACAATATCAGACAACCCTTGTATCGAAAAGATGTGGATATTGATATATATATATATATATATATATATATATATATATATATATATATATATATATATATATATATATATATATATATATATATTAAGGATAAATATGTTTATATGTTTCCAATCTGTATTTCTCAGTATATATACATATTTATAAATATAAATGATGTAATTTAATCTTACTAATATGTGGTCTGAGACAAAGCTATTGTGTGTATGACAAATAATGGCCTTCCCTCCGCCAAAGCCAGATATCCCCAAAGATCGCTGGCCAGGACTGTTTGATGAGGAGCGATTTTCAGAGCTCAGGATCGAGCTTCCTTAAAGCCCACTGGGCACCAACACTGGTCAACAAATCAAATCCCTGTTAAGATACTGTCCAAGAGAAAGACCCAAGTCTCTCTGATGAACTGCTATCCAAGCAATACCACGGAGACCGAGACCAGCAGGCCAGTGACCGTGAGTGAGAGCCGAGCCGACACATGAAAACAGCTGGATGTGAGCCCTTGTGATCACACGAGCTGAGCAGCATGTGCACCGGGGATTGAATTTTGATCATGACTGGATTAAGCTTGGAACTGAAATGTGTTACACACACACACACACACACACACACACACACACACACACACACACACACACACACACACACCTACTCTCACACACAAACACTGATCAGGCGGTAAGTTGAAAGAGGCTGTGCATTAATGAGTCAGTAACTGGTAGATGTTTCCAAACAGCAAAATGAGAACTAATGAAGATACCATCGACGGAAAACACACAGCAGACAATATGTAAAAAAAATTGTAGGTTCAGTCAAAGGGAATTAATGTTGTAAAAGGTGAGTAAAAAAATGTTTTCTCCATGATCTGTTTATTTGATATATAATTTGTAAAGCTTGGAAGACACTGTCTGTTTTCTACATTGTGTCAACGCCCTTTCTGCTCACACTGAATTAAAGATTGGAGCCCGATCTTGTTCGGTGACAATTCCAATAAAGTTCATTCAAACAAGACGTCTGCGTCGTCAAAAAGAGAGAAAGGCTGCATTCGTGCAATTCTGCCATGAATGAAAAGCAGAGAGAAAAAAAGATATGGAGACACAGATGGCTGGAAGAAGCAGACAATATGACCCGTGTGTCAGTAAAGTCAAGACTACCGTTTTAGCCACAACATGCAACTTCTCTCATAACATTAAGCTCAGTGCAGTTGATAAGGGATATTTTGACAGCAGCCTTGTGGGAAATGGGATGGCTCAAACTGAAAGACAGCTGACCAAATTTTTTCTGACATGCCATGAATCCAACCAATCGCTGATCTTTCAGGCAATTAATCTGACATAATGACCCCTCAAACCGCCCGTCAAATGGCAACCGATCTGGCAGAAATTCAGTTCGATCGGCTCGCACTGTGTCTGCCCAGTTTAAGGCACAGGTTGAATAGCCAACATTAAAACATGTTTGGGTTTGTTGTTTGTGCTATATAATATATATATATATATATATATATATATATATATATATATATATATATATATATATATATATATATATAACAATACTTTGTACAAACACTGTTCAAATCATCAACAATGGGAACAATAGTCTTTTATTTTCTGATTTGTTACAAGCACAGTTTGGGCTTTAACACTCGAGACACTGCACAAGACAATTTGTCACAATATTGTATTTACAGGGACTCAGCATTGACTTTTCCTTCCCCAGCCAGAAGATCAGTTCTTTACGCGACTGACTCGCAGATTATGTCTGTAGCTTTCCAATATCGTGGACAAAGGATTTATGGAATACTCCAGGATTTGAGTTGACAATCCAAACATATCCAGGTTTAGATCTTAAGCCGTTCACCCCATCCCCACCGACAGTGATGTGTAGTGCCTCCTCTGTGGCCTGTAATTCTCAGGTCGGCCCAGCTGAGCAGCTCCTCCAAGCCATATCTAGACAAGTCTTTGGTTTCAGTCTTGAGCACCTTTCGGTGCTGTCAGAGAGAGAGGAGGACTGGGAGGAAGGAGCAATGAGGTTGCCAGTACCAGAGGACGCAACAGGTTTAGGACAGGAAGAATCTCTGCCACCGGTAGAACGGTTTGAGCCGAGGCCAGAGAGTGGTAGTCCTCTGCCACCAGATGTGGATGAGAGGTCGCCATGGAGCTCCAGCTGGATGTCTCCATCCCATGAGCTGCGTGACTGAGAGAAAGAGGGAAAAGAAAAAAGATACAAAGTAGAGGAAAGTCCAAAACATGTTTAAGAAAAGGAGTTTAAAAGGACAAGTCCACGAATAAACAAGTTTCTCAAGCGCTTGGGATTGTATGAGTCCATCTGTGTGGAGAGCAACTCTGAGACATTAAGGATTTGTCATACCAGCTGGCAGAGCTGTTATTTACTTTATATTTTTAAATATTTAACCCTAGAGGACATTTTCAGAGAAATCACACAAATAAAAAGGCACAAATATGCAGAATATGCAGTCTGTTGAGTCACATCATATCACATTCTTCACAGCACTGGTTGTAAACCTGTTTTGCTTGTGACCCTTTCTAACCAAGGCCTACTGGCAACCCCTCTTCACATATTACACACCCAAAGAATTATGATCCCTTCACGCACTGTTTTTTTAGAGGCTAGAGGAGTTTAAGCTCAACAGCATTTCACACCATTTGAAAGAACAATGGGTGAGAAAAAAAGGAAAATTATTTTGCGTCGCAGAATTTAAAGAACATCTTCTTTGTTGTTTATTACTTCACAGTCCCTCCGGTTTATTGTGTGACCCCCTTGGCAAGCTCTGACTTCAACTTGTGTACCATGCATTAGCGTAATAGCAAAGGAAAAAATATATATATAAATATACTGCAATATTTCAGTTCATCACTTTCATTATTATTAGTTTGGGGGAGCTTGCACATCTTTTTTTTATGCTTATATATTTTTGCTTCAAAAATAATAATCTAAATATAAATAAACAGGATATATGGCAGGCACACTTTGCAGATAATACTTTTGTTCTCCTGGTTAGGTTAACTTCAGACTGGATCGGGAACCACAGGTGGAATTATGTCCTACTGACTTTAGTTTAACATTTATATATTCAGAACACATTTGAGCCACTTGAGGGAGCCTGTAAGTTTGTATGTTCTGATAATTGTAGCATACTTTTTACACTGAATCTAATATGAATAGCTAACATACATTCTGCAATTTGGTATATGTTTTCAATAACACATGCATTAAACTAAGTTGTGAAATATTGAATGTATATCTCTTGGAAATTGCTGGTTAACCAATTCAAGATAATATAAGATGATGCAGAAAGTAAAGTCTCAAAGAAGAACTACACATGATTTATTTTTGGTTGCCAGTTAAAAATTACTGGTACTTTCTTTTGAGACATTTTGAACTCTTCGCATTCCCTGCGGTGTTGCAACTCTAAAGCTACAGCAGTAATTAACAAATGGAAGCCAGGAAGCCAAAACGTGTTTATGTCATTAATTGCTGATGAGTTTTACTGGTGGTCATCATCACCCACAGATGTGTTTCCACCAGCAGACCCTGTGGCGGTCTCCAACCTCCTGACACCCGCTGAACTATCACGCACATCGCTGTGTGGCCTTTAATGACATTTTTCTTGTTTTGTTGTGTGTGTATAAATAAACACCATGTGTGCGTGTGCGTGTTCACATGTGTTTGTGTCTTGGCATGGCTACTCTTGGCACTTCGGTGTGTGTGTGTCTGCGTGTGCGTGCGCGCGTGTGTGTGTGTGTGTGTGTGTGTGTGTGTGTGTATATGCTGTCCACACAGCAGCTCCAGACCTCCAGCCGACCTCTGACCCCAGCCTCTGTGGAGGAGGTGAACCCCTGCTTACAGTAATGGCCAGTGGGCTGAGGCTGAGGCAACAGGCCAGCGAAAGGGCACGAAGAGAGCAGTCACAGCAGGAGAGGAAGCAGGAGGGATGGGCCGAGTGGGGAGAGAGTAAAGAAAGCGGCGGCGGCGACAACAAATAAATAAATAAAAAACAGGGAGGTGAGCGATAGTAATGAAACTCTGCAGAGAGGGACAGGAGGGTACAGAGGGAGGGAGAGTAGCAGTGAAGGTAAATTAAAAGGAGGCCAAACTATGACCTGCAGACAGTGGTCACCATACTGGAAAGAAAACCATCGCTATTATAAAGACAAAATATTTTCCGGAAATGGGTTATTTTTCTGTGCCTTAAAAAGCATTTCCTTCATATTACTCACGTCAGGTTTGCACAACATACTGCTTTTCAATCTGCGAATTTACTCTGACCTTAAGATTCATGTTGGGCTAAAAAAAAGTGGATAAATCCTTATCTCTGAACAAAGTGAATAAAGAGTGTCTGGGTGGCTTTACTCGCTGCTACCTCCTTGAGGAGGGTGAATAAATGGCACAGAGGTAGGATAAAGACAACCCCTATTGTCCCGACTAAATGACTGTAAGCTCCTTGTGAAGACAGGTCTGGAAAGAGGTTGAGGTGCTACAAGGGGGAGGATTATTGGTTCCTTCGTGTCGTCTGTTTTCTACATTCGTCCTCTAAATTGATTTTTGTTTCGTTGCTGTCCATTGTGTCTGCAGGAGGAGGGCTGATATCGCTGTGCTGGCCTGGAGTCCCCTGTGGCCAATTTCCCCACCACCACAACAACACTGTGGCAAATTAAACTGTCATAACGCCCATAACCACAATTAATGACTAGGATTAGGGGCAGAGATCTGCATTACTGAACACCTTTAGGCATACATGAGCTCTTAAGCACAGAACACACGAGAGGAGAGAGGAGAGAGGAAAGGAAGGAAGAAGGGAGTGAATGGAGGAGGGAGGGAGAAGGATCCCATGCAGGAATAAGGCCAAGAGATGGAGTAAAGCTGTAAATAGAGGACAGAGGGATGAACAAAGGGACAGAAAATGTGTCTGGCTCAAAGATAGAGAACTCTGAAAAACAGAGGGACGGTGATGAATGTGTGTAGTGACTGAGAGGATGCTTTTTGTTTCAACAGGCAATTCAAATGCAGGGTCAATCACCTCTCTGTTGACATAAATCACAGTCATTGATGCTAATAGGCCCCATCTTACCTAGCCTGCAACATGATTACCATCAGCAGCTGAGCTTTATCGCCAAATGGCTCAATATGATACGGAAGCAAAATGGTCCAATCTGGGGATTAAATTAAATTTCCTCGGGAGACATAAATTGCTCCCGCTGAAAATTAATGACTTCCTTTGAGGAAAAGCTAAGTGTATAAATGTGTGTGTGTGAATGAGAGAAAATATAGTTTGCGTAAGTGTGGAAGTAGTTTTCAGCGGAGGTGTGTAACTCACCCGTCGATGAAGTCAGCGGCCTGCGTCTTGAACTGCAGGTCGGCGAGGACGAGGACCTCCGCGACGTTCTCCGAACTCAGACTCGTGCACAGAGCGTTCTTGCACGTCACCTTCAGCCTCTCCAGAGCATACTGCCAGTGACAGGGAGAACGAGAAGACGCAGCAGGTAAACTAGATTACTTAAACAGCGCTGCCACAAACAACTGTTGTCGCACTGTGTAATGATACGGAAGTACAGAATTACTCCACCGCGGCGCCAGCAAGACTTAGATTGAATAAGAGGAAAAATATGTCCGAGAGAAGGAAAAGTGACAGTTCAAGGGAGTGGTGGTGGTAAAGGGGATCACTTGTAAAAAAAATAAAAAATTGTTCCACTAATTATACATTTGCTAGGAACAATAATCTTCTCTCTTATTCATTCACACTTCAGAATGAGTCATGCTGGTTCAGCTGGATCTACAGGGGAACGTTATATTGAGCGTGGTTTTTATTAACACTAATGATGTAAAGGAGTTCATTAAAATGAACTTCCACTAAACTTATGTGAGAATGTTTAAGACTTGTCTCAAAACTAGAAAGCAAAACAAAGGGTTCTCTGGCACCAAACTCCAAATACACTAATTTGGAGCTGCAATTTTTGCTCTCAAGCGTGACGGCTGGAAGTGAGGTGAAGAAATATCGATATTTCTCTCCTGAGATAAGCTGACAACATTCAAATCAGTGGCTGGGTCTGTTGGCCCCTGAACATCATTTGACAGATTTGTCCATGTTCTTCGTTGTTGTTTTTCGTTGAAAAGTGGTGGCCTGACTTAAATGCTTGCATTGCCTTGCCTCTATCAGGTATAATAGTATACTTAATGGTGTACAATTAGAACACATTGGATCAGACCTGTTGTTAGCCGATAAAAGTGGGGGAAATATAAATCATGCTGTGTGTGTGTGTGTGTGTGTGTGTGTGTGTGTGTGTGTGTGTGTGTGTGTGTGTGCGTGTGCGTGTGTGTGTGTGTGTGTGTGTGTTCAGGGCTTGAGGAGCACTTGGTTGTTATTTTTGGGGACATTATTAGGCATGCAGGCTTGTGTAGAAGTGTCCATAGGAACAGATACTCTCTCTCTCTCTCTCTCTCTCTCTCTCTCTCTCTCTCTCTCTCTCTCTCTTTCTCTTTCTCTCTCTCTCTCTCTCTCTCTCTCTACCTTGTCAGCTGCAGCCAGCAGGTCATCAGCCATCTTGTCCAGGTTGGGGGCCTTGCCTGTGTAGATGAAGCACATCATCTCTTTGAAGACATCTGGCTCCACGTCATTTATCTCCACACGGTTCTGAACGAGAGGAGAGGAGAATACACACAGGGTTTAGTGGAATAAAAGAAGAAAAAGACAGATGCTTTGACTATCCTTCAAAACCACGAGCAGCAGCAGCAGAGTGTGTTCTATATTATTTAATGTGAATATCCCAAAACGTACCTGAATTAAACCCACTCACCTTGTGTAGCACACACACAGGGACAGGCAGGCATGCAGTGATGCAAAACAAGTTCCAAATCAGAAAGAACAAATAAACAATACACTTTTGGACAGCCTAACCAAGTTTCCATAAAAACTTGTACATTTATTTCAGCTGATTCCAGAAAATTTATCCTTAACATTAATTCCTTGACTACGCCTGCAGCCAGCAAAGTACGCTTCATCATTTGCTGGCCCGGTGCCAGTAACCTGAATCCTTCTCCCCTCACTGAGCGGCAGAACAGAGCAGTAAACCAATTATAACAGCGCTTTATCGTCACCACGGTGACCAGCGGCGTTTTAGCAGGGTCAGGCCGGGTGTACCAACAACTTAGTGCACTTGTGTCAACTCTGGACGCTCACCAGCAACACAAACACACCGACAAATAATAGCGGAAGAGTCTGAAAGCAGCCGGGCTGAGCTTACAGCACGCAGTGTGCTACTGTGACCTAATACAGACAACACACGTAAAGCAACAAACAAAGGTAGCACTTTATAATAACTACACACTATTTAGCATTAGTAAAGTATGAATAAACACTAAATTCATCATTTATAAAGCATTATTCCAACATGAACACTTATTAGTAACTCATTAGTAGGCAATTTATAAACAAAGTTATAAATGTTTCATTCTTGATTAATAAGTTTGACTATTGTGCATTTCATGATTAGGTTGTCATACTTTATAAATGATGGATTCCCCATTTGTAAATTAAGTATTAAGGACTTATAGATGATTAATAAGATCATTTATAAAGTGTTAGTAAATGATACAAAAATGTTTTAATGTCATTTATTCATGCATTTATTTATACATATAATGATTTAGATATGCACTTTATAAACATGTTTTAATACTACAATTCATGATTAATTCAGGTAGTTACTACTCGTGAGTTAAGCATTAGTTAAGTATGTTCTGTGACCTCATCTCTTAGCTCTTCTTGCTACATAGTGCATCTCGAACCTGCATGTACATATTGTTTCTCAGACTCCTATACTTAGAAAACTACATTTCCCATCGCAGCCTGAGCTTCCTTCTGCCATTTGCAGGCAATCGAGCGATTAACGAGGAGGTTTGATACCCAGAAGATGAAAACTTGACTAATTTTGACAGCAAAGCGTGTTGGAGTGTTAATGAAATAAAGAAGGCAAATCAACACCATGTTGGAAGTCACATGAGACAAACCGCAGGGCTTCCTTCAGTGTTTGGAAGGCGAGCTTTCACCAGTAGCTCATAAATAGGACATCGCTTCTGTAGTTACAGTGTCGGAGGATCCCCTCTCTTCGCAGAGCAGTCCTCTATTAGAGTGTTTCTTTATGAGCTCATTTGTCTCTCCTATATAGAGTGCTGCAGAGGAGTGTTAGCCCATCTATCTGTTTTCTCTGAATTGTATGGGGACGTGGCCCACCATCTCTCTCCCTCTTTCTGATGAAGACGCCCACTTAAACAGCAATTAAGATGCATTTCCTGGCTCAAAGCTTTATAATTTCCCCATTCGAGCCGCACAGGCATCAATATTCCGCTGACATGACGGCTAAATCACGAGGTTCAATCTCACCACCTCCGACCAGATGAACACAACCAACTGTAGCAAACACACACACAAATAGACAGGGAAACATGCACAAATACAAATATATGAATACATTAATAAACTTCTATTCAACACATCAATAATATCAGTTTGACTCGGGGCAACAAAACATTAACTATACAGTGCAGGTTTGTTAAAAACGTCATTAGTTATTAAAAAAACATTTTAACGCTGCAGCCCTTGACAATAGGTTACGAAATTCACAAACTTGAAATCTGCATATTTATCAATAAACATGTTACTGAGGGCAAAAAACGAGACATTTAAAATAATCATTTGTCTCACGTTGAACACGCCATAAAAATAACAATTACCTCAATTGTTTTAAGTAAATCTGGCTTTGTTCTAAAATATTTGGTTGTAGAAGCTTGGTAAAATGTCCTACCAAGTTTTAAATGTATGTGCTTATATTAAAAACAAATATTGTACAATATATTGTTAGATCCCTCAAAACCCCAGATAACAGAGATGTAGTCAATAAGACATTAAGGAACCGGTGCAGACACACAGATGTTTTGAGAGGTGAACACTTCCTGATGTGACAGAGAGAGAGAGAGAGAGAGAGAGAGAGAGAGAGTGAGAGAGAGAGAGATTAGAATGTAGACATTCGGCTCGCTGCAGAGGGAGCGGGAACAAGAGAGTCAAGTGCTCGACTCACCTTTTTACTCTCTTGCATCTCGTGCTCAAACATGGCACTAAACATCAGCGAGCGAGCTGAGACAGACAGACAAACAAGAGAGAGAGAGAGAGAGAGAGAGAGTTATTGTGTGTAATGTTGATGCATGGGGAGCTCTCTGATATGCCGTAACAGCCTGCCACAGGGCCAGAGGAGAGCGAGGGGGATGATTGACAGCTCTGACAGCAGGAGAAGCATCATGTGGAAGAAGTCGACTGCAGCTCCGTCCTGCTGACAGACTCATGACGACCTCTGAGTTGTGTTTAGCCACTTTAACGCTGATAGACTGACTTGACTGCAGCTTGTTTGATGCATTACGGTTTAATTAAGTTCTGGCTTCCTGTTTTGATAACGTGGTCGCCTGCTGCCGCACAACATAGACTATTCCATCGTAGCGGAGAGCACTGCTAGGGATTATTTTGCTAAAAGAAAATGGAAAATACACATTTTTTTCAGAGTAGATATGTTTCAAGTGATTTTCACCCAGTTTTTGTGTCCCTGCAAATCCAAAATTTGTTCCGTCTCGTGTTGTAAGAGGACAATGTTCACTACAGTCCAAAATCCTACAAATCCTCTTGAGGCAAGGACAGTTCATACTTAGAGAGGAGTAAAGTGGAGACAAAATGCAAAAGAGCTGCTGCCAGAGTCCCTCAAAGAAAAAGAAAACCATTAAATAAGTGTTTGCAATGCAAATAGTATTTTTATAATCCAGATTTCAGTTTTATACACCGCACTTTTTAACAAAAATAAACTCACAGTTTAAATAACCAAACATACTAACCCAAAATGCTTGACCTACTGTAAAAGTCGGGTTACAAGCTGCTACTACCTTCGGGGGACTACTATCAGCGGGGAGATAGCTGCTGCTAGCTCCCCGCTGCTGCTGCTACTGGCTAGCTACTAGCTACTGGCTACTAGCTAGCTACTAGCTACTGGCTACTGGATAGCTACTAGCTACTGGCTACTGGCTATCGCTGGCTGGCGCTGCTGCTAGCTTGCTACAGCGGGGACACTCACTGGAGGTAGAAGCGGCTTGTAACCCGACTTTTACGGTACTGATATATATATATTAATAAATAAAAAAAACATCTTTGTGTTTTCATCAGTAAACCAGTGAGGTGACCAATAACTTGTTTTCTCTCTTACTACTCCAGACACGACCGCATCAGGTGGAGTATGTTTAACTGTCTGATCCAACCGCAGCACCACGAATTACGTGAATCAGTCCCACTTCTGTTACGTGGAAGTCACTGCTGTATGATAATTCTGCATGCTTACAATAATCACCACATCTTGTCTCTGTAGTTCTGCTGCAGGCGCAGCGTGTTTTCTCTCTTATCATCGCGGCAGTGACAGCGGTTAGTTTCGGCTGAGGATGAGGATGAGGATGAACCTCTCTGAGGCTGGACTCAATTACCTTTTGGCCGTTTAACAACAGAGAGAATGTGTCTCTACAAAGAATTAAAAAACTTGAAGCCTTTTACTAAAAATCACTCAACTTATTAATTATGTGCTCATTGGGTAACACTTTACACAACTGTTCACTGATGAAATTAATGCTTAATCAACTAGTGATTAAAATTTAACAAATGTTTCAACACATTATTGAGTGTGTGTCGAAGTCAGTGATATGCTAATTAATTTAAGTTCTTAATAATGTGTTATCAACCTCAGAGTTTTGCTACCCATGTAATTACTCTTCTAGAAACGGGAGGTCATCCATCAACAAGCCACAAAAGGTAGAATAATGATAATATCAGCAAAATGTGGGGCGATGAGTGAATGAATATATTAACAATGGGACACGGTGGTTATAGGCAGCAGTTAACACTTAAATCATCAACTAGATACATAATAGTAACTAACATCGTGTCCCACAGCATCCAGCTTTACTAAGTGACTTTCAGATATGTTGTGGCTCACAGTCAAAATAACTTCAACGGTTAGGCCAGAAACAAACACTTTGGGTTTCCCCTTGACATTCATTTGAAGGAGCAAGATATGTGTATTCTTATATGTATACTTATTCCTTTTAACTTATGATCAGATTATAGATGTGACAGGTCTACATAATGTCTCAGCCAGTGTCAGAGGAAGCAGCCCACAGTAATGTTTTACACACAGCAGTGGGAAGATTAAAGTTCTATACACTCAAAGGTTTAATGGACAGTTAATCTATTCAACTATCAGGGTTGTAAAGGGACCAGTGAGATTAACATTTAAAAAAACAATTATTTTTCTCGGCCAAGGGTACTTTTCTTTGTTTCACCGGAAAGCTGGTCAGATAATTTTAGGTTTTTGGACGGTTGATTTGAACGAAAAAAAGAAAAAAAAACATTATCAACGACGAGGACTTTGTCGTCAGAACATATGTATCTACAGTTCACAAAAAAGGGAGTTTGTCATAGGTCATGTGATGACGTTGATGACATGACCTTGCTGCCAATCCTTTAGTCACATACTCATCAACTGACAAAAATCCTCCAAAAAAGTCCAGTCATGAATTAATGTCTGCATCCCGGAGCCCTGAAACCAAACTTAGCAGGTAGTACTATGGGGAAAAACCTACAGTAAGTCTGTGCGGCACAGCTCAATGCTGGTGAGCTCATACTGCAGCAACAAAGGGAAGGGGCGGGCGAGAGAGAGAGAGAGAGAGAGAGAGAGAGAGAGAGAGAGAGGGTCATAGAAAATGAATGGAGGGAGAGAAGAGAAAAAGTCAGAGGACGAGAACAGAAGACAGCAACGGGGAGTGAAGAGAACTGTGCAAGGTTTGAAAGGAGAATGATAAATACTGAAAGGAAGGAGGACAAATAATAAAAGGATGTGAACACAGGAAAGAAAGAACGAGTGAGGCAGGAGAGAGGAACAATGAGAGGAGGAGGATAATGGAGACAGGGGAAGGAGACAAGAGAATGAAAAAAGGTTATATGAAAGTGAAAGGACTATTGAGAAAAGGTAGGAAGGATGCAGGAAAGAAAAGAAAGGGATGGTAAGAGACAAGGAGGGAGAACCAGAATGGTATAAAGATCACATGGACAACGTAGTGCCAATTTGAGTTGCTCTCCCTCCTTCGTTTGATCCCTCTCTGTCCGTCTCCACGGCGATTAACGGCCCGGAGAGTTGTCACGGGAACGGCTGAGAGGGGGAATAACGAGGAGGAGGGACGTCATCTGGACCAAGTAGAGCAGCGAGAGAGAGAGAGAGAGAAAGAGAAAGAGAGAGAGAGAGAGAAAGAGAGAGAGAGAGAGAGAGAGAGAGAGAGAGAGAGAGACCCCCAAACCACAGCAGCACATAATTAAAATGGCTCCTCACACACACATTTCAACAAATCCAATAATGAACAGCCTCTCCTTTCCTCCGCGGAGACACACAGTTCACCAGTTTCCTCAAAGCATTCACTATCTGACGCTGTCTGTCATTAAAGTGTCAATGTCGGCAACAGGTTGTTCACCGTGCACCGTGTGTTTGTGTGTGTGAGTGTGTGTGTGTGTGTGAGTGCCAACACAACAGGGTGTGGTCACGATGTGGACTCTATGAAGGCCAACACAGAGGTGCTAAAGGTGCCAATAGATACCAAAACATTTTGACTGGATAATCACAGTATTAAAATGTAACCAGCCTTGTGGCAAACAAAAATTATTCATTAAAATGTAAAATTTGATTAAGTACTTCCCCCGGAATGTAATTCTAGTCACAGTGGGAATCTCAAACTCTCAAATGAAATCCGGGATAATGACAAACATCTACTCCACCTCTGATATCAGTTTGAAAGTTGCCTTCAAACTATTCAATATAGTTGACTTGCACCTGATGTCCTTCATCGACTTCCTAAATTGGGCTTTTCATGATGTTTTTTATAATGCTTATGTTTATGTTGAGTTATGTGTTGCTGTGTATGGTGTTCTTTTGATATTATTTTATGTTCTCTGTGAAAATCTAATAGCCAGAGGCGCGATGAAGATTTCACTTATTTATTTATTTGTTTGTTGAGTTCGACAGACAATTTTGTTAACCTTTTAATGTAGTTTATTCATCAAGCACACATGGAAAACATTCACTGTTTCTACATTTTAAAATGTGTGGATTTGCTGCTTTTCTTAATTTATTTATTGTAATATCAGTATCTGGGTTTTGGACTTCTTTATTTTTTATTTATGAAGAACAGTTTGTATTGTTGTATTCTCAGATCTTATAAACAAAACCATTAGTCAATAAGCTCGTTCGAGATGAGGCAGTTCTGCGCAGAATCGATCGGCGGCGATCGGCGCGCAATGCATGACTTGCTCTGACGTCATGCACACGTGGACAACGATACTCTCACGAGATCAAGTCGCCGTCGATTTCAGAGTCAGCCGCCGCAGTTGCTTTCCAACGACTGCGTGGCCCAGTGCATGATGGGAAACGCCTGGCTGTCGCCACATCAGAGAGCTGATTGGCTCCTAGATCTGACAGCAAACACCACGTGTTGTAGAAAATCCTTATTTTATGTGTAGTTGTAATACTTAACCCTCGATTATTGACAATTCGTCTCATGTTTAATCTAAAAACACATCTTGTGTGGTTGCTAATACACAGGGCTCTCAAGTCTTTAAGACAGGTAAGAGTGACATATCCTCCTCCTCCTCCTCCTCCTCCTCCTCCTCCTCCTCCATGGAGCAGGGGGAACATGCGACAAAAGGAGAAGAGAGGCTTCTCCTCTTCACGACGGGGATTAAGCCGGTAAATCGGCTAGCGGCACGGCTGATATAGTTTAGTTAGTGTAGTGACCAGTGGTGGCCGGCCAATAGAGGGCAACGGGGCCTGGCCCCACCCACCAAAAAAAATAATATATATATTATAATATTATTAATAAATTGTACAAATTGTCAATATTTGTGTTTTTGAGCGATGAAATACACCCAGTAATATTTGCAAAATAGGTTATCTGCGCCAAATATGTGCTTTTCCTGCTTGTCCCCTCTGCTGGTGCACGTCTCTGCTCGTTGATAGATTGATTCTGCCCAAGGAAGACGGGTCTAATACACAGTTTAGCCAATCACTGATTAAATAAATAAATGAATGAAATACAATTGATCCAATCAGCGCCCTAAAAAAAGAATTCCGGGAGGGCAATTCTCATCTTGCGTGTTCCCGTGTCTTTGTTCTCTCAGGGCTTGTGTCTCGTTCAAATTGTGTGTGTTCTTGTCATGCTGTATCTTGTGTTCTCCAGCTTTTCTTTTCTCGCAGTGCAATTTTAACAACATGACAATGGAACATCCCAGCACGAGCATGAGCGCTTGGAGGAGAGATCAAATCTCTCCTCCAAGACCCGTTTGAGAGAAGAACTATGGTGGAGAAACTCCTAGTTAAACTCCTGGTCCCAGATCAGCTCCTGAACTCAGCAGACAACAGACCAGCATGAAAGGGAAGCAGGCGCGGCCACATTGGACTATATGTTGTCGGTTACAAGGGGTTACAAGTAAAGAACGCTGATTTTATCGCCATTCAAGCAGACGAGATGACAGACTGACCCACTGTCAGCTGATGCTACGCTACATCGACGCTAACGGTATCTTGTAAAGATCGCATATGCCGGTGTTACGGTTTAACAGGCGACCGTGTTAACTGATGACTTTCAAGATAAGACGTAGCTGTCATCGTGAATACTGTGTTGTTTGATTTTTCAATACAGTGTCAAACCTTCTCATATACATATACAAATTAAACAATGCAGTTTTCACGAGGACAGCTACATGTTGTCTTCCTATTCTCAACAGCTGTCGTAACGATGAAAACGACTGAAAGTCAGTTAACAGGGTAACCTGTTAAACCGCAACACCGGCCTCTGTTACGGCACTGATAAAAGAGGAAACATGTTTGTTTATTTTCTTTTACACTAAGTGCTGTACTGGCAATGGAATTGGCGGCCTTAACAGGAACAATTGTTATTGTTATTGTTATTTGTATTACTTTTAGTTTGTCGGCTGTAATGTGACCGGGAGGAAGTGACGCGAGGGGTTTGTTTTGGTCGGAATACTGACGTCTGGGTGAAGCAGTCGGCACTTGGAGGGTTCAGGACGGCGCGTATTTATATATCATATTATAGTGAATATTATTATATGATTATATATATATATATATATATATATATATATATATATATATATATATATATATATATATATATATATATATATATGCTGAATTGTATGAATAAGATGTCCTTATTATGTCAGTGTTGGAATAAATTATATAAATGATAAAAACTGCAAAGTAGTAATGCGTTTTTGATACCTTTTTTTTTGCATTGAATCATACTAGGATGTTTGCTGAAATTGATTGGCAAGCCCTACCCAAAAAAAAAATCACCAGCCGCCACTTGTTGTGACTGAGTTGATGAAGCTCTGGACTGAGCTACGTTTTCAGTTATTTTGTGTTTGTTTAATTCAAAACCTTAAAAACCTGCAGAACTGACTTTGCCTGTGATTGCTGTGCTGTCCTAACTTCTGTGTCCTCCATACATCCTGTTACATTATCTAAAAAAAACAATCAACGAAATACTCAACAATGAAAATAACCATGCACATCCTTCAGTCTAACATAATATAATATACCAGTCTCATTTGGTATATAAATTACATATAAATGTAACTGTAGTAAACGTCTCTATTAAGCTGTAGACTACTCCGTCAGAAACAACATGGACATTTTTGACATCTGAAATGTAGGAAGACATTACGATAGAAATGTACTAAGCCCTTTTTCATGAACAAGGTTTTACACAAAATGATTTAGTCCTTTCATGGCAGTCGAGACCACACGATGAATTGAAGGATGAAAATCTTGAATGTTTTGATTCTTACACTGTTTACTGTTTATTCTATTCTCATTCCACTGCCTGACTCCACATGTCTTTATCCATCCCCTTTTTCAGATGAGATGAATGACAAGGTTATTCTCACCTGCCAGGATGGCTTTGTGCGCCTGGACCTTCTGTCCAGCGACACACAGGGAGCAGTCCGTGAGATCTAGAGTGTTCCCACAGCTCTCCAAGCTCCTCGGCCAGCCGGCAGTCAGGAACCTTCACCGTGTTCATCGTGTTCTGGCCTGAGCTGTTCACAGAGGCCTGCACCACACTGACCTGAAAGCACACGCAGAGTTCATTAGTAAAATGCTCTCTGTTGTGTACATGCGTCTGTTAGTGAGTCCATGAGTGAGTGTGCGTCTCTGTGTCTGTCCACGGATAATCTTGCATTTTGCTGCAGCCAATGCATCATTTTTTGGATGGCCATGTTATGGCTGCATGCTCAAGGACCTCCCATTGTAGCGGTAACTCCCGGTTCCTCATAACACCTTTTATTGCCAGCTTTATACGGTCATTGGCAGGCCCACCTGGTGGAGATCTGCAATCTACTTTCTAGTTTGCTGCATACGTACATTCTCACACACAGTTTTGATTTGAGGGCGACCTGCCCCTTTAACACACTAACTACTTCACGCAGAGGCAAATAAAAGCATGCAATGTTCATGAAAAGAAAATAAATCAGGTAATCAAACATGCTGTGAATGATTAATGTGGGTTCTCTGACTCTGTAATCAATACATCAGACAGTCAATATGGAGGCTATTCAGAGACAACCTATTCTTCCTTCTTTATCCAATCAGATCGGCTTCGCTCTCAAACGAGCCAGACAATCGTCACTGTAGTCAAATTGGGTGTGTGAGCGTGTGTGTGTGTGTGTTTGTGTGTGTGTGTGAGTGTGTGTGAGTGAGAGTGTGTGTGTGCGAGAGAGAGAGAGAGAGAGAGAGAGAGAGAGTTGTCTTCCCTGCTGACTTCACCACCTGTTCCAGACAATGTCAACCAGACTCATTTATCTCTCAACAGGACTCACTGCAAACACACACACACACACAAACGAGCAGGCTCAAAAGCAGAAAAACACACACACACGCAGGTTCATGAGTACAAACGCACATTCTCACACACACTAATTACTAGGTAGTTTCCAACAGTTTGGGTTTGTACCTGTTTAGTGTGTCATCTAATCAAATACCAGGTAGTTACCCATAGCCCTGTTTAGAATATAGTTAGTTATCATTTAAACATACGTTTTGCACGTTACAATTCATGATGAAACATTCTGATGAATGTAAGCATTACACTTCAGGTGAAAATTAAATAATATAGTACAGTAGTCCTTGACGGCTAGCATCAATGGAGTGTTGAAGTGGTTTGGGTTGTACTCAAGGTACTTGAAGTAGTTTAGCTAAAAACAATGTTGGAAGATGGACTGTTGAAGTACTTCTAATTGTTGAACTGACATACAACTCCCCCAGTCGTTAATTCACAAGTACAAACAATGAGTAAGTGTTGAAAAGGTGCGGGTTTGAGGGGTGATTTTAAACGACACATCATTTTCTGCAGAGTTTCTTAGAACATTTGGTTGAAGGACGAGAGGTATCCAATAGAAGGACTTGGCTGCACACGAGGTTGATGGCTGTTGAACATTGATCTAGATGGACTAGAATCGATTAGACATAGTTTTAAAATGGGTTAACATGTTTGGGCGTTCAGGAGGAGCATACCTGTCAGAGATGTGAGGGGCACCAAGAACATAGCTAACAGTCCGAAATAGGATTTTAGAATTATGGCGACTGAATTGATCAGAGTAGAGAAACATTTCACTCTTTCATCTTTATAATCTATCGGCAACCTTTAATAATTTGGTGGAACACCTGTAATTTATTGGAGTTCCGCTTGTGCTAAATTTTTTTCTGAGCTCTCCTCTTCAGCCAAGGAAATCTTTTATTAGATCTGTTGATGCCAAATTGACTTGGAGCCACTGAGTCTAAAGTAGCCAAACAGATGATATTGAAATTATCCAGCTGATCAACAGGAGGTAGATGATTAGTAGGAGGAGGGCCAGAGAGGAGATTAAAAAGAATCCTCAAGTCGATCATTTCTAGACAACAGCAATAATCAACAACTTTCAAAACTGTGCAAAGAGGTGGATCGTAGGTGGAGCTGAAGCCGCCTGGGTGACGCAGCGGAGCAGCAAGCGAGACAGCACACACCTGGCACTCAAAGCGGCCACGCCCTTCATTATTAAGAGTGAGTTCTATAATAAAATATGTTTTTCTACCAGGCTGTAAATATGTTTATTTCTGCTGTAAATTTGGGCATTTTAACATGGGGGTCTATGGGGATTGACTCGTTTTTGGAACCGGCCTCAAATGGTAAACAGATTGGTTCATCCCCGACCAAGGGACCGTGTCCTGGACCGAGGCTGAAGGGCCAGGGGAGCAGCGCTGGCTCGCACAGTCTGGCTCTCCCAAAAGAGAGAGATGCTTCTCCTAGGCTGTGGCTCCAGTGGAAATGTCCCTCTCCCCGAGTTCAGCCTGCAAGCGAGCAACGTTTTCCTTCACTTGTGAAAATATAAGATGGCAGTTTACACCCACAGCCAGGACACACAGACCCACAGTTAGCAGGACTGCATATAAAGTTAGCAAGTTAAATAGCCGTGGTTTTCTTCCCTGTTGGTGGGCACCGACGGCTGAAATTCTCCCATGCTGCTCTCAGGCATACGATCACCCAGGACACATGCAGCGCCTTTGTGGAGGCATCCTCTTCTCCCAGACAACCAGTAATCAAAAGTGGCATAACAAACGCTGTTTTCTTGCTGGTGTTTGGCAGACAGAGACTGACCAGAAGTCAGTGTCTTGTTAGCAGAACAGCAAAAGCAATGATTAATAGTCGATCATACACCAAACGTTTTCCCTCACCAGATTGTTGCTGTCCTACAGTCAGTAGAATTAAAGTGCAGGAAGTACGTTTGACATACGAAACTGCCTTTTTGTGCACCAGTCACCCCATATGGGGGGAAGGTACCCCTTTAATGTCGGGGTGCAGACCTTTAGAGTAATACTGGAAAAGAAATTTAACAATATAGTGATGCCATAAATATACGAGACGTATACAGCTCCAAAATCCGCTAGCATTTAGCTCCAGGCTAACGGAGAACGCCGGCGTGACCTCCACAACCTACGGATTCAAACATTACCTTCCAATCTATTCTCCAGACAAAGCAATTCTTCCTAGCGACTGTACATAAAAATTGCCTACCTTTCTGAAGATTTTTCTAACAAACCAACAAAACAAACAATTTTCTAACAAAATCCTGTCATACTTTTAAGTCCTCCCACGATTAAGTGTTGAGAAACATTAAAGTAGGAATTGTTTTTGAAATATTAAATAATACAACTTCTATGTAGCTGAATAAGTAGGTCTGTCCAGGGGCATATGACTGTAGCCACTATTATTAATCATGACTATTAAATGATTAATTATCTTCCCAAATGTCAACCGTCAATCTGTCGAAAGCGCTATGAAGCCTATTGTAGACTACTGCAAGACCATGACGTGTTGTTTTGAATCTGTTATCTTTTATTTCCAGACAATGTGAAACATAATTACATTAACACTATAATGATTATAATAATAATAAAATATATGATTTCTATTAAGGTGCATCCTTATTTAACTAGTGTCAATAATGGTATTTGGGAGATTTTAACACACAATTAAATCGCATTACATGTTACAACAATAGATATGCAATTATGAAACTGTCTATTAATTCTGCACAACCATCACTGATCAGATATAACTTCAGATAAGCAAAACAAAGATCTGGAGGATGATCTTTGTTCTCTGTTTTCAATGCTGACAGCTACTGAACACATTCAGTAAACTGTTCAAGAAAATCCCAACAAAGTGACCTTGCTATTAAAGCTTCAGGGAGGATGACACCCAAAACCCCACAAAAAAAACATCCCTCCTCATCCATCCCCGTCCGCCCAACTGCCCGCCTATTCGTCCAATAGCACATCCATCCACCTATTCAACTCACACAAAAAGAGTCCTAGAAAAGGAGGAAAAGCACATACAATAGACAAGTGCGTGGCAAGCAGGAAATTGAATGTCAAGGAGCCTTGTTTGCTCCTGATGGAGGTTTTAGAGTTAGCCTGAAGGGGACAGGACGACAGAGAGACAGAAAGAAAGATAATAAAACAGAAAAAGAGGGTAAGAAAAAGGAGGCGAGAGAGGGACGGAGGGAGATATAGGGATAATAAAATGCATAGAGAATACAGACGCATATACCAAGAAGAGAAGGGGGGGGTTGAGCCTGCAATTGGACGGATCTACAGTTGGAGATGGCCTCTTATAAGCAGCAGCTCATTTCTCACAGAGGATTGACAGGGACACGGTGAGAGGAAAATGTGACTTTTCTGAAGAATAGACCATTCACTGTGTGTGTGTGTGTGTGTGTGTGTGTGTGTGTGTGTGTGTGTGTGTGTGTGTGTGTGTGTGTGTGTGAGTGTGTGTGTGTGAGTGTGTGTGTGTGTGTGTGTGTGTGTGTGTGTGTGTGTGTCAGTCTGGTTTCCACAGCTGGCTCTATTAATCACACTCCAGGGGAATGCAGGTCTGACTGACTGACGTACATCTATCTCTTCAACACACTCACACAGAGGAATGCTCACGCTCACATACACACACACAAAAACACACACACACACACACACATATATGTATTCACATGAGGAAAAGGCTGTCCCGCTCACACACACTGGCATTCCTTAAAACACTGATTAGCAACACAGAAGGCATGGTAGAAAGGGAGCTGCCGTGTGAGGAGAGAAGAGCAGGCGGGGAAAAAAGGAAAAAATAAACAGAGGACAGAGACACACAGACGGACAACAGAGACAGAGAGCAGAGGACAGAAGTTCAGTCAGCTCAAGTTGGAATGAAAAATGGCTTTAAGAGAGGATGAGGAAGAGGAGGAGGAGGAGGGCGCCGCTGTATCCTGAGTACACACGGAAAAGATAAACAAGTGCTGAAAAGCGAATTAGAAGGGAGGCCAGTGAGCCTGGTCAATGGGTATCGGTATAAATAGCCCAATTAGCATGGCAGAGCCGTCGCTGGGCTCTCAGATGCAGCGTGGCAGAGCTAGTCTAATTACTGGCTAACTTGACCAATTATTCCGCTGTTTAACCAGGTGGAAACTAAATCGCAGCACCTGGTTATTTAGACACACTCGCTGCCCTGACAGTCTTCACGCCATTAGCTGTCATCTTCGGTCATTGTCAACCTCCTCCTCTTTCTCCTTCGAACACTCCTTCTCAAACTGGTGGAGTCATCAGAGATGTAGTTTAAATTTACATTCACAATTGCATAATAGACAAATATAAACCAAATCTATAACGATAGATAATTGTATGAAACACAGAAGTGCCAAACCAACAGACTACAGAGCAGCTTCTTTCGTCAGGCTGTGAGATCCTCCTAGCGCTACCATACTAAATATTATAGATGTTTAGTTGCTTATGTAGCATAAATAGGACAACAATTGCATTATTATCAGGTTTAACCCTATAACACTAACGTCGGGTGATTTTCACCCGAGCAATTGTGTTCACGTTATTTTCATTGTGTTGCTTTTGTCTGAGTTCCGTGGGTCCTTCTGTAGCTTCAGGCTTCTCACAGACATTATTGAAGGTGGGCATGTCTCTCTGCGCCGATCGCTGTTTTTTTCAGCAGGGACGTGTTCGGGGGATTTTCACCCGACGTTAGTGATAGAGGGTAAAATATTTTCGGGTGGATTTCACCCGACGTTAGTGTTAGTGACGTATTATTTTCCCGCCGTCCCCATTTCATGCAGAGCTATCGTCCTGTCACAGGCTTGGTGACTCCCTTCTCAACAAGTGAGTAAAAGATCGCTTCGTTTACGTTGGCAATCGTTAGCTGCGCCGATATCCTCCTTGATACCGGAATTTATCAGTCTAAGTTATCAGTCATAGAGAAGAAAAATATGTCCAGAAAACGTCATAATGATTCCAGAGAAATGGCCACCCCAGGAACTGTTGCCTCTACGTCTACACGTCATGCTCTCTCTGACACACGTCCTGCTGTTACATTTGCATGCAATCCTTATTTAGGTTAATGGTTATGAATAAATATAACTTACTGGTCATTTCCAAGGGAATTCATATATAGTAAAAAAAATGTTTTGTCATTTTTCCCCTCTCAAAAAAAAGCAATGAGTTCCTATCTCAATTTTTTTTTTCATTAACGATTCCCTAATTTTTCACTACATTTTGAGCCTTTTTTAGGGTGCCCCCCATGATACCTGTTTTTCATTTGAGAAGTTATATAGAATGAAATAAAAGAAGAGTACTTCAATTTGCTTTCTATTGTTGTATTTTAATATATTTTGATGAGAAGTTTTTTTAGGTATATTATATCGGGTGAAAATCACCCGACGTTAGTGTGACTATTTATAACGTTAGTGTTCTAGGGTTAACAATCTGGTTATTTACCTTTACATCACTAGTACATTTTCGGGCAATCAAGTCATTTTACCTCAGCAAATTTCATGAAAATTCAGTCATTACTTTTTAAGATACCAAGTAATGTATCAAAGTCAAGGGAAAAATCTGACAAAATGGTTTTGGGGCACACCAAAATGATTAAGAATAATTCTTTGGGTGAATCTTAAATGTCATAGTAATCCAGCCAGCAGTGGTAACACTTGTCTTTTCAACAGGCTTTTGTCATCCGATCAAATCGGGACTTATTAACTGTCGAGTCTGTTCGCTCTGAGATGGAATCTTGCTCACATTGGGATCCGGTCAGCCACACACCATGGATTTAGACACATTTCGTGAGATAAAAACATGTGAAATTGGGAAAGGATTAAATATATCTTTGTTCAATACATTTGGACATTTGGAGACAACACAAAGCCAAGGACTGAGCGCCACGTTGCTGTGTATGAGAGAGAGAGACGCACACACAAGGAAGACTATTAGACGTAATGTTTCCGTAGGTTATTAATAATAACAATTTGAATGTCAACGTTATGAATGACGCTTCAAAATTATTCGGTAGCCCACAGCTCTAATTATATTATTATCAGCATAGAGGCATATGAGCTCACTATCTATGTTTGAGAAATCCACGGAGCCCTGGAGACATTAAGATGACCATTAAAATCTGACCATTAGGTATTGTATTAAAGGCCATGTATCACACAACAATATACACATAATCTACATATGAATCAGTCCAGCCATGAATGAGGAAAACCAGTGCAATGAAGCTCAGACTTGTTACAATAACTTTATATGAAATGCGATCACAGGGAGAACAACTTTTCTAAACAGCCTTCTCGACAGCCTTTGTATAAAGGGTGACATCGCTAATGTGTAGCGTTGAGTGTCGGTTTATATCAGTAAATATGAATGATTGTGTGACAGTGGGACACATTATTATTTGGTGGGATGCATTAAACACAGATATTTGTGTCGGCCTTGGTTTAAAAGGTTTGAATGCAAAAAAATACCAGGGAATATTCACATGTTTGTATATATTTTTTGATTTCCTACCAGGTGTGAAAAGGCTTTTAGTGTTGAACTGACCAACCAGCTGACTTGTATTTATTCCCCAGTGGTGTTCGCTATGACAAGGATGATGATGACAGAAATGCATTATTTGTAAAAACCTGGGGTAAAAAATTATAGTAATGAAGAAGCATTGCCGCTATATCACCACAATCATCATTTGTTTTGGTAATTAAGTTCCCAGGATAAGTACTTGCTAAAGCGCTCGCCTCCCAGTTAGTTCCTCAGACATCAAGATGGATCTGTCGTAAGCTCCCTCTCAACCCTCCAGGCAACGCAGAGTTAATATTGAGTTTCTGTACCCAGATGATTTATTCATAAAGCATCAATCTTTTTCTGCCTGTTTATGTGTTTGTTTATGGATTTACAGTGTTTGGCCATGCGTGAAATAGTTTGAAAGAAAGAAAAACAAAAATCTAATCAAGTGAAACTCATTAAGTTAGGGAACACTTGTTGTTTCCCTTGTAATCTGAGCAATAATGCTGCTGAATTTATGGGTAACTATATGGCACTTGGTATGAGTGTATATCTCTACTAGCTCTATGCAATCGTCAAGATATGTCTGTCCAACATGTTTCAGCTGCTTCCAAACCCTCGTACCACTCATTCTATGGCTGCTGACACATGCCGTTCAAAAATAGGCAACTTAAGGTCCGGAAGGTTTCAATTCAATCACCATACTAGCTTTCAAAAACTGGTATTCATTATATAAAGTATGTTAGTTATCTCTAACATGGAAATAAGTACCTGTTTGATTGAGGACATAATGGAGAACTGCTAACGGTCCTGTGTAATTACACCTCGTATTTTAATAATAAATTGATACCACGATTACCTAAACACATTCAATTCCACTGCGCACCTGCCGCAGCCCACTCATAATTTATTTTAATTTTTTTACATTTACCCTCCTCTCTTCATTAGCTGCTGGTGCTCCCAGTGTTATGTTGAAATGACTAATCAATCTGTTTTCAGTATCGGGTATGCTGTCTTTGTTGACGACAGGTTATCACTAGATTTCATTTACTCCACACTTAACTCTCCCTTTTTATTTGCGGCAGAGTAAATGCAACGGCAGCGCTCTCATTGGCCGATCATTATTTATTTTCTTAAGCTTCTACACTCGGAGCATTGGATGAAAACCTGTTTTCTATCTTTTACAGCATTAACTGTTTTAAACCTGCAAAGTGTTTCAATTCAAACACCATATTAGTCTGTGTGATGTTGCTGCTGGGCAGGAACAAAACCAATGCTTTCAAAAGAATGATTTAATTTTCATTTACAGAAGGGGAGCAGCCGTGTACCACATCATGGACTTCATCATCTGTTATCAAGTGGAAATTTGATTGCAACTCAACCTGCATCAAGTGTTCAAGGGTAATACCGCATATTACATATTTTATCACATGGCGAATATCTGAGACTTGACAAGGTGGGTGTGCATGAGCTGAAAAATGAAAGAACGGATAAAGTGACCGGTAGCGCCAGTATTTTCATTAAAACCAGATAAATACACACACTAGAACGGCTTAATAGATATGTCATCTTTAAACTCGTCCTCTGAATCCTCCGAGCGCAAAGCTCATCACCGGCTTTTTATAATGCATGACTCGCCTTCCACTCTCTAGCCAGCCAGAGTAAACAGGCTCGATGTCACGACCCACTCTGCAGCTCCTTTTCTCCGTCTTCCTTTTCCTATTCGTCTTCTCCACCCACTTTTAGATGGTATTGCCCCCAAAAATCTAAAACACTCAGAGCAATGACAGGATATTTGACAGACTCTGAAACAGGATTCATAGTCAACCGCCCTCTTACAGCTGCAAAAGGTGACTGAACTGATTCAAACTGAAAATAATAGCAGAATCGGATGTGCCCATGCCACCATTAAACAAACAAAGCCCTAGATCCCAGCACTATTCAATAAAAGTCCAAAATAAACACCGCACCTCACGCTCCTCAGAAGACACTAGCTAGAACCTCTTATAATATCAGGCTATTCATTTGATGCAAAGTGGCTGTAATTGTATTCAAAGCACCTTTTTCAACCTATAAGACAATTTTACAGTTGCTGTTCTAACAAGATACTGTTTGGTCTTTTCTTTGGAGCGCAATGTGTGACATGCTTTGTACTTCTGGGGCCTGTTTTGAAGAAAACAGAAGAAAAACTGGGCAGATAGGCTGATGGAGGAGGAAGAGAAAAGAGCACCACATCAGAGAACATCATAAAAACAATGCAACGCACAAAACAAATCAAAGACTAAAGACACTGTAATGAGCCGCATGCGACAGGCTGCACACTTCTCAGCAAGGTAACCGACTATAGGAGTATATTTTGGCCGAGAAATACACCAGTTTCTCTTCTTTTAAAAGGAAAGTAGACTTGTTGCAACGGTACTTCCTGTTGAGACACAAACTTGAACTAGATAATTAATATTACATAACGTCACCTTCCTAAAATAATGGCCCACGTCATTTTTTGACAGAAATGATTTTCTTGCCTAAATCATATCCTCATGATACTGGCCACCTCTGGTAAAATTGCCTACGTCCTCAGTTGAACAGTGATTGTGATTCTACACCTATAGTATAACGGCCTATGTCAAGAGTGTGACTTAGGCCATTTTATTTTGCCTAAGTCAAAATACAATGTGATTTAGGCAATTTTACAAGCTTTTCAAGATGGCATTTTGAAGCTAGCATTTAAGCTAGCAATTTAGTTAGCATTTTTGTCAATGAAAATCTCACTCTAACATAATATTAGTAATCATAACATAATTTGACCGGTATTACAGTATGCCTGTTGTGCAGTGCCTAGAGGCAGCTTGTGCACCCCGATTACATTTGGTCAAGTTTTTTGTGTTTTCTGAAAAACCGTAAAAAATGACTTGGGCCATTATTTTAGGAAGGTGACGATAACTCCTGTACCCATTCATATGTTCCTTGTGTTGGAGCGATTATTTCAGTTGTCTGTTTGCAGGGATTCATCTGTGTCCATGACACACACAGACAGGCGGGCCGGCCTGCCATTGACACAGAGGTATTTAGGTGTATCTGCACAGACAGGGCATATTTCATGCATGATTTGAAGTCAAGCTGCTGAACGAGCGTCGGGGCCTGCGCCCAGTTTTACAGCCAACGTGTCTGGCCAACCCTGTCCTTACACATACACAGGCAGACACAGGCTTTCAGACATAGAGTTTTCACCTCCACATACACACACTCACACTCAGTTTCACCGCTGGCAGTGAGCATGAGCATGAGCATGAGCATGAGCAGTGAGCATGTCGTCTGTAAGCACCAGCCATTTGGGTCTCTTTTTAAGTACTTTTGTTTTCTCTGCTGGAAGATCACAGACACTAAAGTGATAGCTTTGAGACTCTGAGGCACGATCTAAAGTGCTTGAAGGAAATGTTTGGACAAAGAAAACAAATAAATAAGCAGGCAAAAGTTGCCTGTTTGTTCAATAGCTGCTGTCTTTACTCTGGGAGAAGCAAAGAGCTTCTGATGGGACATAAAAGACCTGTTGATGTTGTGCTGGTGCAGAAGTGTTGCAGAGGCAGTATCAATTAGAGGATCCATTGTGGCTAAATAATCGGTGGCAACAAGCTATCACGGTAAAAATCCCAATGCAAGATGAGAAAATCAAGTTTATACTCTGTTTGCTCATTTTCTTCTTTCGCTTTGCCTTCTCAATCAGCATTTTGTATTTCCATCGCTTTGATTAGGTCCCAAATCCTTTTTTTAAATGATCCAAATCGTCTTACCCTTTTCACTTTTTGCTCCTCGTTCTGATTAGGCAAAAACAAAACTATATGAATATATCAACCTCATTCCCAGGGATGAAAGATTACTTGTGTCTTCCCCTTTTTACCCAAACCCAAATCTCTGCATGCAACCTTTCTCCCTCGTCCCATCCTCCCACCTCTGCCTCTTTATCCTGAGAGCTGGTTGTGTGTGTGTGTGTGTGTGTGTGTGTGTGTGTGTGTGTGTGTGTGTGTGTGTGTGTGTGTGTCTCATCGTGCAGGGAGGGAGCAGCTGGAGCATCTGCAGTCGTCTCCTCTGGCATCGGCACGGCATATGGCAGGGCCCTGTGAAGGATGGGTGCTGTCACCCGGCAAAGTGCTTACCAACCGACAGGAGAGGAGAGCCACACTAACACCAAGAAGAAGAGGAGGAAACAGCTGAACATCAGCACCCCACTCATTTATTCTCCCACTGCCACCTCGCCCCGGGAAGGGAGGCACTGGAAGAGCCTTAAAGAAAAGACCTCGGACCGGTTGGACGTGGCCACGTGGTTGAAATATATTTCAGTAAATTGCTTCAAAGATTGGCTATTTGCAGACGATAAACCAATTGGGAAGAAAACACCAGCTCCTCTTCCAGTTTACACATGCAGACGCTGATTTCACATATGTATGCATCGCCCTCTATGGCTCACACGGCTGCGTAAACCTGGTTACCGTTCAGTACATTGATATTAACTAAATATGCATAGGCACAGCTTTTTATTATTTGGCCGCAAATGTTACAATTACCACTCTGAATAAGAAGGTACTTTTTTCCGCCCAAAATAATTACAAAAATGGATATACAAGGTCTGAAGTTGAATCATTTCCAGCTTTGGTGAAGTGAAAATCTCATTTTCAAAGCTCTAAACCTCTCTCTTGATGTGTAATACCGCAGACATTTTGGTCAAATACAGAGAAAAACTTGACTGTTATTGTAAAATTACATAGTCTTTAGCATTAAGAGAGATGCAAAGACGAGAAGAGGGAGGTCGGGATGGTGTTGATATACATGTTAATCTTGAGGTAAATGCAGCTAAATGCACACTACACAGTTCATTGATGGTCAAGTGCAAATCCAAGTTTGATGAACACAAACAACATCTGTCCACTATGTGTTTGCATTTCAGTAGTTAGATATTGTGTCTATTAATGAAAGCCTAATTTCTTCCTATGAGTTTCTAATAGTTGGTTTTTAGTATTTACTAGCCTTTATCTTTCCCACTGCAATCTTCCTTTTGGTTCTTATAAATCCCATCAGTGCTGTGTTTACGCCCACCTTGCAGAGGCAGAGAAATCTCAGTCGTAAACCTCAGCAAATCCAGCAGAATACATAATCATCCTCTGTTAACATGTTCCTCTTAAGATGTGTGTGATCCTCCCTGAAATGAATATACAATGAGTAGAGAGGCTTGACACTTCGCAAAGGACGTGCAAACTCAGACTCCAGTCTGCTTGGTGCGACTGGTTGATAAATACAGCGTTTGTGTTTGGGGCAGAATGCGTTATCTCTATGTCTTAAAAACAGGCGCCAAAGTCTGTGTAAATCTGGACCTCTTTGCCGTCTCACGTCACAGCGATGTTTACTTAACCTGAAAAAGAAAACTCTTCATCTCCCCTCTCTCACTTAATGTATGTGTAAATCAGCCAAATATGCAGTACTTCTCAATTTGACAAGAGCTTGCAACTTGTATGGAAGACAGTACAATCAATACAAATTATAATACAAGTCTAATACCACTCCATACTGGATATATCGGTCCAATATATTGGCATAAAAAACGAATGATGAAGCACGTCTTGGATCTGACAGGTGAGGTACAAAAGTAAAAAAAAAAGCCTTTATTATAGTGGCAACATGATAAAGAACAATAGTATTGCCTATCGACTGCATGCCAGTCATCCTCTGGTCAAACACTCACACACACACTGGGTGTTTCTCAAAATCAAGGAAGCATTCTTCAACGGCTGAATTTTAGGGATGGTGGGTCATCGGACTGTTCAAATGTTGAGGATCATACGAGGACTTTGTTCAGAGTATTTTTAAGGATACACATGTGTGTCCTCCCCACTCCTAAAACACCCACAATCCTCTGTGCATGATGCATTTCCTTTCGTTATTTCAACTCAGCAGTGCACCAAAATCTGTTTCTTAACAAATTTGAGGAAATTGCTAATACAGTTGCTGAATCTTCACTCATATTATATCTACAAAGCTTAATTTAAAAGTGTTCCAACTTTTGTCGCGCAGCGACAGACTTGTTCAGCAAGCTATTAATAGCACTGAGGCCGGCAACTGCAGAGATAGACAGCAGGGTAGAGCCAGTATGTTTTCACAGAATTACGGGTTTATTTCAACCAAACCAGAGCTGGTGATTGTTGAGAAAGAGCTAGTTTTAATGAGTTGTATTGTGTTTCTGTCGAGTTTGAATAAAGTTACAATTAGCAGTTGTTGTTTTTTTGAGGGGAACATATGTTCTTTACATTAATAAATTATTGTAATTGTAAAAATCCATGTTGATTCATATATTTTCCAATAGGCCCATGTGCTTTGAGTCTTACTAGTATACTGTTTTGAGGAAGGAAAATCTGAATTTCAAGAAATTGTAATGAGCTGAATTATTTGAAATAAAGTTAAAGAGGCGACCGAGCACCGCTGTTCGGCTCATTTGCTGTAACCAGTGTAGCATACGACCATGGTGGAATAAGGTAGCTAACTAGCGGACATCCGGCAAGTCCACTACTTCAATGCGACACTGTGCATCTGATGTATTACATCAGTAACAACAGTCACAATGCTAATGGTACACATACAAATGGCCACCGGTCTGACCACCCTGCCAGATTCATTTGAATGGGCGTTCTACTCCTATTTTATTTCTATGGTCTGTCATAGAGTAATAATTAATGCAGTGTGTTGTGTGGGTACAGAGATTATCAAGGTTTATCCTTCCATGTTGCCAGAGTCGACTGAGGAGGAGGAGACGGTCTCCTGTGAGAAATAAACCAAATGTGTCCTGCTGCAGTCGTTCTCCGGCTCTACTTGTTCTACTTCTGGCTGACTAAAGGTGGAGACTGGTGTGTTTCAGCAGCCAATTTAACATGACTGACAGATAAGTTTTGCCATAAACCTCTTCTTTCCAAAACAACCCCTCAGTCAAAACTGACTTCCAGTATAGTAACCTTTACAGAATCAGTCCACACGACTCCGCCTGCAGGCAAATCACAGCAGCACAAAGTTGTCAAGAGTTTCCTTACTAGTATTACTCTTAAAACTCCCAGAGCATGTGCATTACCTATAGCATGAATAGGTAGCAATGATCTGACCTCAGAGCAGGAGGTTACCTGCAGGGATGACAGGGAAAGGCAGAGGAGAGGTGAAGAGAGAGAGGATTTAACCTATTTTACCTCTGTGTCTCATTAGAGGAGGAATGAGGAAAAAAGTTAAAAACATGTCTCATCAACATCAAAACATTCTCCCTGTAACTAAATCCAGTCCCCACCATCTTGGCCTCTTTTTTTGTTTATTTAATCACGAATCGTCTTTTATTTTCCCTCTTTGTCTGTTCTTCATCCCAGTTGGCTCGATGCCACCAAGTGTGCCCACTTTTCCTTCGAAGGCCTCTCCTCCAATCTCTTCTCACTGTGTCTGCTTCCCCTCCTCTTTTATCTCGCTCTGTCCCTCATGCTCTCTTTTGACAGCCAACGCAGCACCTTTAATGGGAGCTATCTCCTCATTAAATACCTGCAGGTGTCTGCAGCGCTTTGGCAGGGATGGAAAGAGAGAGAGAGAGAGAGAGAGCGAGAGAGAGACAAAGAGGGAGAGATGGAGACAAAGAGGGAGACAAAAAGTGAGAGAACAGCGGCTGGTGTTGTTCAGTCCCTCTCTGATGTGACATATAGTCAGATTCCCTGTGCTACATTTGAATTACTAATGTCTCCAGAGGCAGATGAATCGAGCACAGGGACCAAGGGTCAGGAGGAGAGATTGAGCCAGTGTTCCCCTCCAACAGTGATCTGGCCTTTCCTCCTTTCCGTCCTCTTTGACAATCTACTACACAGAGTAAAAGAGAAAGAAAGACAAGAGGAAAAGAAAGTAGGGAGGCTGAGCCGAGGGACACAGGGAAAGGTGAAGGTATGGTGAGGGGGGAAAAAAGTAAGAAACTGTGATGCTCAAAGTGGGAGGCAGCCAGAGATGAAAGGAAGAGGGCAAAGAGGAGGAGGAGATTGGGCTTGAATGAGAGATAAGATGGAGGGAAAAAAAGAGGGAGAGAGCTGAGAGAAGAGAGAAGAGGGAGAAAGCTGGGCTCCCGGGCGATGGGGCTCTCTCAGATGCAGGACGAGACCATCTGGACGAAAGCGGAGCCATGTCTCTGACGTTACACTGGGCTTCACTCTCACAGGGAAGAAGACCAGCAAAAGAGACTCAAACGCCCGTTCTGCTCTTTCTTACCACCATCCACCCAGAACCCAACTCCACGGACCATCCTGCTCACATGGTGGTCGAAAACACTACCAGTGTACTACTACACTAATCTTATCGTTTACTGCACACAACATCCCACTTCCAGACTGTCTTTTTTCGCTAGAACACACACACACACACACACACACACACACACACACACACACACACACACACGCACACACACACACACACACACACACAAACACACACACACATACATACAATTTAGAATTTATTTTTAAATACTGCAGTCTTTATATCAAGTCTCTGACTTGCTTTAAGAAACTCTATAAATTGCTTAGGTCATCTGGGGTTATTCTGATGATTTTATTCTTAGATTATTAGGCAACACACAGTTGGAGAAAACTGCCATATCTCATGAGACTACTTTTAATATTAAACATAATACAAATGGTCCCTGCCCTTTTTTTTATCTACTTTCTGCCTTGCATTTGATATTTTTCTGTGGTACACAGTTTTATTAACAGTTCTATTAACCACATATATTTGTCCTTGTGTATGCAATGTGCCATACCTCATAAAATGTGATGTTTGAAATATGTTTTATAAATCAAGTTTGCTAAATTGGCTAATTACAATAGATATGACCGGGGAGGGAAGTGGCCACGGAGGACTCGAACCAGCAACCTCACCTCCTCCCCTTCAGGAGAGGGGACGCATTCAGAGAGGGAGGACGCTTCAAGGTAACTTATCCCCGTCTCTTCCAGATCTTTCTCTCCAGCAAACAGTCTCAGCCTCAGAATTACGTCCCAACGAGACACGCCTGCACAAACACACACGATATATGCAAAAGATACTCCTACAAGCTCGCATCCCACATGCCTCTGAGGCAGCACTGCCCCTCCTACCCCTCTGTCAATAAGCCCAGTTTGGAAACACTTTAAACAGACTTGCACATCGCTCCGCTACAAAAAGGGAAAACTTCAAGACATGCTCTCCTCCATACCCGCAGGGTTAATTAGAATTGTTTTAAACAGTCACTGCCATGCTTTTTAAACATTTATGGGTGCATGCATTACAACTAAGACATTAACATATCCAGAAAGTTTAACCTCTTCTCTGCTCCCGGGCTCCATTATGAGGAGCAGAGGGGGATGACAGAGAGGACAGTTGACCTCTGCTGCCCCCTGTGTTACAGCTGAAAAACAACAAGGGAATTTTCAATGAGGAGCAGCAGCCAAGTTTGGATCAGAGGAATCGGAGCCAAGCCCCCATGCAGGCTGAATGACAATCAGCTTGTATGATGATGAGAGAGAGAGATCGAAACCCGGAGGCTATGTAGCACCAATAAAAACATAGATTATTCACTAACAGGGACATCCAATAAGCTGTAGTGTTGAATGAAAAGATAAGTGAGACAGGAATTACAGTTATGGTCCCCTCTAGGCAAAAAGCCCCAATACATACAATATATTTAGATATTTCAACAACAGTCCTTATTTTTAGGTTCTATTCAAATTATAATTTTTTGGGAATTACAACTAGTTCTCTGAACACAGTTTGGGTTTTAAAAGTTAACAACAGAAGTCTGTGTTTGTCTGCAATGTGGAAATATGCATAATAATTTTGATCGAGCAATATAATCAAGGATTATCAATAACGAATGTGCTCCTTGTACTATGAATTTAATTGGGAATGATTTTGAGACAGAAAATTAAGACAGTGTGAACTCTGTGTAACAAATCATCCTCGTTCAGATAAACAGTCTCAGCCCTTACCTCACAGAATAGTGTTAATGTGTCATCAGGCCGCAGACCACTGGCCTCGTCCAGCAGGAAGTCTCTCCTTATGAACTTCTTGAAGCCCGAGTCTTTCCCCGGGACAAAGCGGTACGCTCTCTGGCTCTCTGGAAAAGAAAGCACATGGACAAACAAGATTATTTGGAGACTTTCACAACGTGATTAAGCTCTGCGTGAAAGTTATAGTTATGAGTCATGGCCATAAGCGGCAGAGAAACAATGGCGAAAGAGGCTGGGTGCAGGAAGTATTGCCTGCAGGGAGCTTTTAACACTTCAGAAGAAAACAGAATCTCTCTCTCTCTCTCTCTCTCTCTCTCTCTCTCTCTCTCTCTCTTTCTCTCTCTCTCTCTCTGTATCCTCTCGCTGCCACATAAAGACGAGTGGTAAACATGAGACAGAACTGCTGCGCCTCTTTAGCCAAGAAGTGAGAAATTGCAGGGATCAAAGCAGTCCAATTATCATGTGTTTATGGAGTGCCAATTATCTCTGACAGTGGCAGGAAGGATTCTGTAACACTCGGTTGCACTACAAAGACACAGCAAAGGTGCTGGAGTTCTTGTGTGCACAATAGTCACACTGTGTGGGCGGTCACAGCTATATGCAGTCACAAATGCTCACACACAAGGTCAAAAGATAATGAATATGGACTATGACTGCTGCAAAGATCAGAGCAAATTAACGCTAATTGACAATATAAAGGTAACAAGTGACTGGACTCTGTTGGAGGGATGTAACACCATTCTTTGGAGAAATTACATCATCCACCATTTTGTTAATGAGTCAAAAATGCTTCCTCAGGCCCTCCTCTGGGACTTCAGTCGAGACATGCTTCAGACCGCTTCTGTGTGAGGAGACATCTTTGTCCAATCCTATCATGACAGACATTAAATAAATGAAGGCTCTATAAATCTATTATTATACAGCCAGTCCTATAAAGGCTTAAATGGCATCAAACAATGCAGGAAAACCACTTGAAACCAATCAAATTAAATTATTTCCATTTCTTTGGTTGGTGTACACATGATGTTAATGTGCATCTGGGTGATTGGTTTGTCTTGAGAAAGAGCAGAAACACAATCCAGGAGGAAATTCAATAAAAACAAACTAAAGATTCAATCAACAAAATCACCAGCAGAGGTTGTCTCGTGCTCATTTGGCCAAACTGACAAAGTGTAATGCGATCATATCACAATATTGTTAACCAAATTTGTCAATATCTACAGTATATTATAACAATATTGTTGGGTTGACTATTGGTGCACACAATATTTACACAATAAGATGTTTGATCAATAATCATCTATTGGTGGATATAATGGCTAAGTGGGTCAAAGCAAATAATGCAACAGCTACAACAGTCTGGTAAGTTTAGAAAATGACATCACTTGACAGTAGTTCAGCCTTTAAAACCAGGAAAAGACAACACTTTCGACATCCAAAATCAAAGTCTCTAGCCTCATATCAGGATAGTGATACAATATCAAAGTATTGCCCAAACGTAAATAGAGATGTATCCCCAGTCTACATACAACACATCAACTCCATATATTAACACATATGTAGGAGCATTTGTGCATGAATCATACATGCAAACCTAAAATGTAATATTAGGAGGGTAGGGAGGTGCCTACCAGGTTGCAAGAGACATGAGGATTCATTTAATGTAAATGTTATCTTATCCCCAAAAGGATGAATAAAGAACTACTGAACTGATTTATTTTGTATTTTTGAAGGCCTCCTGCTTTCAGTTCAGACTTCTGTTGGAGATGCAAACAACCTTTATCCATGGACAATCTACAGATTCAACTCATGTGTTAATGCCAGATAAATAATAATAATACTTTTAATTTATATAGCGCTTTTCCAAATGATCAAAGACGCTGATGATGATGCAACATCATAAAAACAACCTCTGAGTCTTCTTACGGTAAAAGACTCCTTAAAAAGTCGACTGAAAAAACCCGCTATAAAGTCACCACATACCAAGAGGTCATCACCTCCCGTGTTCGTCTGCAGTGTGTGCAGACTAACATGTGTTTAGCCCCGGCAGTTCCAACAGATTTGTCCTCAGGCTGCTCTTTGCGCAGAGATCCCAACAGGAGATCTGCTGACAGATCACAGTGGGAAGCACTAAGACGAAGTGTCAATGCTGCTGTAAGATCCTGTGTCAAATCCTCTGTTTGGATCCGAGGGAGCAGGCAGCCTAAGAGGGGATTGGTGGAGGAGTGCAGTGCATATGCAGTTATTCCCACCACTGCTCATGCAAGCGGCCCTTCACTGTAATCCCCTGCCTCTGGAGACTGCGTACGCAAAGACGCCGACAGAAATCACCATAAACACACACATGCATAAGCATGCAAGCAAAAAAATTACAAATCTGTGCGTTCTGCTTTTTCACAGCACTCTACTTTATTCATTGTTCTGCCACTGAGTTAAACAGGGAAGCCGTGTCAATGTTTTAAAAAAAAGACTGAGTGTTGTAGTCTTAAGATTTTTCAACCGAAGCTGAGCAGGTTTGAAAAGAGAGTCAAACTTCTGTGGCCTCGCTACTCTGCTTGAGGCTGGGTAGACACGCAGAAACAGTACCTGGATCCCTCTCACGGGTCTGAAGAAACGCTTTCTCCGTTGACTTTCAGCCACGCTTTCATGTCCTTTAAACATGTTTTGATAAAAAACTTTGAATGTGAGACCCAGATGAAGTCCCAAGGCACGGACACTCCTTGTGAAGTTGTGTTATTTGGGTATGAAGCAAGACCAGCAGTGTTGAGTGAGGACTTTCCCAGTGGCAGTTTCTAAAGCTGAACTCGGGTGTGAGGAGAGAGGTTGGCAGGAGAGTGAGACTGTGGGGAAGCGAGCCAAGAGGAAGAGGTGAGGAGAGGTGATAGGGAGTGCTAAAAGAAGCTCCACTAGACGAGGGGGAAAGGGAGAGAGGTGTGACTTCTTTGGTGTGTACCCGTGACAGCGAGGTGCCCGTGTGTGTGCATGTGTGAATGTGCACATGCATAAAAGCACTGATGATGAGACAGTGTGCGTGTGTGTGTGTGTGTTAGCGTGTGTGTGTGGGTGCTGAGCTCAGCTAATGCCATGCTGCCATTTCTAGTGGGGCATCAGAAACCGACACTGGCAGAGAATCAACTGCAGGTCAGATGGCTCGTGCTTACTCTTTCAGCGAGTTGGCCAAGGTGGCGGGAACACACCCACTCCGCCAGAATACCAAACAGAGCTGGACAGTGGTGGAGGAGGTCCGCACAACTGAGAAATCTAATGGGAAAAGTGTAAGTGGTGAAAAAGACTGGTGGAAAGATTAACAAGTGCAGACGGGAGGTTGCATTTTGTGTCACAGAACACTTGATAATTATTATGGAATTTGTGTGAAAAACCACACTTACAATGCAGACATGTGCCCTGTGAAACATGATGCACTGTGATAATACTCCTGCATCGAAGGGTGAAGTTTCTCACACTGTCAAAAAATACTGAAGGTGATGGAGAAGGTGAAACAAAAATGGTTCTCTGAGCTGGAGACAGACAGAAGACCAGGAAAGCGGGAGCAACGCCACGGTGTTAAAGTGAGCGGCGGCATCCATATTCAGGAAGAGGGCTCAGGGGCTCGGTTGGCAAACAGAGCGAGAAGGTCGCCAGAAGACGAGCTGGCATGCCGAAAAATAACAGACGACACAGTAGCCAGAGTCAACATCTCTCTCCGTGTCTGTCACTCTTCTGGCCTTCTCTTTTACACAAAAACCCCGACACTAACCACTACTCACAAGCACGGACGGACCACGCTCACAACCATTTCCCGATCTCTCAAAACATATTGACGTGAAAGAGCAATTAGCACATCCATTAACTGAGCAGTCTATGCATGCTCATCTCACCAGGACCAGAGTTCAAGGAATCAGGAATAAAACGTAATTCCCTCGACACACTGATTCCCGCTGCATGAAGCAGACAGATGCTCGCATACACATGCCACACAGTCTTTCCCAGAAGAAAATCTAATCCCCGTTGAAGACTGAGCTCTATAAACTGGTGTCAGCACAAACATGTATATTGACATCCTTTCTACCAATGTCAATACCATCTGATTATGTAAAGACTGACCAGTAGCTTCTCCTCCATCGGCCGTGCTCCACTCACCCACTCGGAATGCCTGATCACCTCCATCAGTTACTGAGGGCAACGGACTCTGACAAGCTCACACACAGGGCTTCAATTAACTGAAGAAATAAATAAATAAAATACACACACTGAATCTCCAGCTTCAAAATATAGAAGCGGCCCACAGCGACTCGACTCACATAAGCTCACTTAGCCTTTGGCTACAAAACAACAATGCCATTGTCTGTCGGGGGGCCTTAACAAGGAGGCTATTTGAATACAAAACAGCTTGCGGCCGAGGATGAGAACTTTCCATCTCTCCTCTCCCAGTTGTCAGAACAGGAGTCTGTAGGATGATTTTCTCTGGCGAAAGGAGGAGGAGACAAGCTACAACCCACCCGGCAGCCTCAGAGGAGCGAAGCAGCACATTAAGCCAGGGAGAGAAATGATGTGGCCAAGTCAAGACTACGGGAGTACAGTGTGAGGAGGGGGGTGGTGGGCTACCGCTGTTGCCTGAATCTATCTCCATTAGCAAGTGGGGACCATCAGAGGATCCAGACACAGACACACACTCTCTAGTGGGGGGCTCAAGGGCTGACTGATGTGGATGTGGTGTTTCATCAGATAATGTCAAGCTTTCCAGTGAAAATCTGCCATCGTAGTACAGCCTTCAAATCTCGGTCTGTTTTCATCCCCTCCTCTTTTGAGGACTGCAGGAATGCTTTAATTGTCAATATGCACACGCCAGTCAAGGCAAATCAAAATGTATGCCCGCTCAGAGACCGGGTAAAATTAAACAGTGAGGGTAAGGCCCATGCTTTTGCATTAGTGACAGCGATTGGCCTGCGAGGGAGAGTTTGCCTCATCCAAAAGCTTCAAAAGACAGAAATCCAATCTGACACGTCAAACACAATCTTCAGCTCCTCAGTTGTTCCGCTTAGCACGGAGAATTTCCTTCAGTAGGATTTAGTAATTTGCCTTTGACAGCAGTTACTCTGCTTTATTTCAATACAGTGTACTCGCTATACATTTCAAAACGCTCCCTTCATTACCGATTATCCAGTAATTATTCTCACGAACTACTCCTGTTCCCGTAAAGTACTAGAACTAATATTGTATTAGAAATTGTCTCCACGGGGACAAAGTGTATGAGAAGGCCAAACAGTGATCTGCCATATAAACAGTCCGCCGCCACCCAGCTTTCTTAATTAAGGTACTTTGTTTTTATTTGGACTTTTTTCCTCGAGGCCTGGATTAAATTGGATTCTAAATGATCCAGAACCGATAGAGCAATCTTTAGTGCCATATTCTGAGACGGAGCGCTCACTTAACTGTCACAAATATGGTGGCAGTTGCGTAATTTTCTCCTGTGACACGGCGGCGAGCGAAGATGAGGGCCCAGGTTTCCCCAGGGGGATTGTGGGAAGATTGGAGGAGGGCATATGGCAAGAATGGGATGGGGTGTGCACCATAGAGCACACCATTTATAGGCGAAACCCCTTGAGACACAAAAGAGAGGCGTAGAGGAAAATGAGATCTTTTTCACTTCACTCGGTATTCTTCGCATTCAGGCTTTTCTGGGGTCATTTAAGAGAGCAGTGCTCACGAAATGGCCAAGCAGGGAAGTCATACATCTAAAAGATCTGTTTATTACTCGTACCGCAGGCAAATCCTCTCCACAATACCACATAGCCACCAGCGTACAGCATAATAGCCAGAATAGAGAGCTTTAAAGACAATAACCGCAGTAGGTTCAGTTTTCCTGAGAGTTATTAAGAGGCGGTATTCCAACATTACGGGCCAGATGTGGACTAAAAAAAGGATAAAAGAAAAAGAAAGTGATATTGTGAACGGGAAAGAGAGGAGAGAGAGGTCTTAGAGAGCAAATGAGGTACTGAAAGTACACACGGGGAGGGTGGGGGTGTCAAGTTCACATGGGGGAACGTTTCTCAGCAGGAAAAATTATTTCCCTTTCAACACAACCTGCACCGCAGGGGGTTGTACACAGTTTCACTGCATACGCCTCCGATTTAAACACACTTCCGCCTCCTACCTCTTCTCTCCTCTCCCCACCTCCCACCCGAACTATCTTCCCTCCTCCACGCTTCCTGTACAGCATGCTGCAGGGCACGGGCAGAGAGGGAGGCAGCCAGAAAGCCTGATAACCAGGAAGCGGTCACATCTGGCCCTCGCTAATTCAATTCCACACAAGTTTGCTTTTCCTGCCCATAACATTACCTAATTAAAAAAAAAGCAGGAATTGGAGGCACATTCATTTCCAATTCATCAACGGGGAGAGAGGCGGACGAAGACTTCTAAAAAGGTTGGGTCTTTTTTAATTAAAATCAAAATTGCTCCACACAACTTTGAATTATATATTTACTCGAAATGAAACCAACTGGCAGTGATTACACAAGCCCATATGGCTATCAATACCTCACATTATTAGACACGCTCGGGGTATTAGACACACTCCTCACCGCATTTACACAATTCAGCGCCCCAAAGACACAGGTGTGACAAGAGTTTTTTAATTTTGAACCTCTCAAACTTTAAGATATCCTCAGTTTTCTGCTGAACTTACTTATATATGCAGGTTGGGCCTAAATTGTATTTTCAGTTATTAACACCATGACAAGTTAAGAAAATTATAAAGTGGTGGAGAATTAAAGAAAATGAAAATGAAGACTTGTGCTCCAGACCATGGCGTTGGTCTCTTCTCCCTTGGCCTTGAGGATAGAAAACTTGAACTTGGCTCACATTTCACTTTGTGGGCAGCTGACTAAGAGCAAGTGAAGTGAAAGATAGTCTTCCCCCCCTTATCCAGACCTTTAGGGTTCACACACAAACACATGGAGGTAGGAAAAGAAACAGATATGATACAGATCAAAAAGATATAGCTAAGAGGTGAAGAGATGCTTTGATCCCGGGATGTATTTATTTCAATGTGTTTATGCAATAATAGCATGATTCTATCAGTAATGGCACTCTGGCTTGATTCTGCAAAGACTGTTGAAATTGTGCCATCCTTGGCTTCACAATCACATCTATTGATTTCATCCACAGCCCTTCACTTCTGCCAAAGTGATGGTTTGATGGTATTGATTCTGCAATACACACTGCTGTTTATAGCATCAAACCATGTACGGTAATCATTATATCAGTTTAAGTGAAGTGGAAACGCAGCACTAAACAAAGTGTCTTTTTTACAAAGCTGGAATAGAAACTCTATTCAATCCATAATGAAAAGCCTCCAGTTTCACAGAGTTTGATTCTGAGATGAAACACGGTGGACCAAAGAGTCTGAGCCTTTCTAACACAAACAGCAACATAAACATGGATGCCAATAGTTCAATATCAAGCAGCAATAAACTGGCAAAAGCAGAACATTTCTCTTAAGCCTCCACAGGAAAGAAGGAAACACCTCTATTTCATTACTGGTGCTGTATCAATATACATCTGTACTATACTATAGAAGTGTCAATATGGTATTGAACCTGAAACTGTAACACAAAATTAAACTTTCCTGGTAACCTTCCTGAAAATTAAAGGATGTTCCTAAATCTACTGTAGAGCCAACGTCCAAAACAGAAATGTATACGTTCTATTTAAAATATTTGACATGTTCAGTACATCAATACTACAGGTGAGTCAATCGTTTGATGTTTACATATCAGTTTCACAAAAGAATCCATGTGTATCGTGACATATGGCTTTGTTTGTTGCACCGGCTGCTCTATAGTTTTAGAACAGTAACCTGAAACACATTAACATGGCCATGTGAACTATTAACATGTGAAGCATCTGGAAGCTGTGATTCTGATAAACCATTTAAAGGCTTGTACATGTCACACTTCATGCAACACAGTAACAGTCTTTATGTGATTGAGCTCTCAGCAATGACGAGGAAAATCAATATCTATCCTGAATGTATTCTGTGGTGTATGATTCATTTAGTAGGAAAGATCCCAATTACTACTACTCCCCTATTCAACTGACCCCGATAAAAAAAAGATTGCATGATGACATTGACTGAACATTTAAGATTTTTCATACTGGCAACATACTGCCAACTGTTCTGCATTGTGGATTACATATTCTACATTATTGGCCAGCCGGAGACGCAAAATACTCACCTCACCGGCAGCGATTGAATTTGTGACAGTTGCAATAGTTTTTTAATAAAAGGTTTGAATACATTTGACCAACTACTGGGATCCTATTGACCCAGAGTAGAGTCTGGAAGTCTGTCTGAGGTTTGTTGTATAGTCTAAGCCAGTGATTCTTAACCATAGGGCCACCTGGAGGGCCGCCAAAAACTTTCAGTTTTTCACCTATGGGCCACGAGGGTCGCGGGACCGCATAGGTTATCAATTGAAGACACCAGATATACTACTGTTGTCCATGAGACGCTCAGTTACAATACAGCTTCCCACCACTGGGTGGCGGTAATGCGTCAGTTAGTTGTTTAACAAGCTCTAATATGCAGAAGAAGAAACTCAGCCAGCAGCTAGCTAGCCTGTAGTGAAAGTCATAGAGAAGTATTTGAAACAAAACAATTAAGACGAAGGTGCTGCCGAACACCCCCACCAAACGTCTAAATATTTGTGCAAGTATAATCCTGACTTCACGAAGTAGGGCTTTGTAAACGGAGTTAACGAGGCGGAGCCCTGAGCCCAGAGTGTGGAGTGAGGGCTAACGATAGCAACACTAACGCTAGCCTTGCTAGCTAACGCAGCACTGAAGGCTTTAAAGCTAAAGCGGTATCTCAAAACTAAACATCCAACGCTTGTGGGAAAGCCGGTTGGATTTTTCAAGAGAAAGGAAAATGTACTACGGATGCAGAAAAGGTCTGTCGTGTCACTAACCAGCAACTCCAAATGTGCTGTGAAAGCCAGCTGTCACAGATATGAAGAGCAACTTCTGGTTCGGCAAACATGAAGACTGCTGAAGTATATCATTCACAGATTCTAAGGCTATATTTTAATTTGCACTTTATTTGAATGTTATTTACAGTTTATTTGATTTGAAAATTATTATTTTGAATTATGTGCACACTTGGCTGCACACTAATGGCGTGTTCACACCGGATAATTCGCGCCGCGTTCATTGCGGCAATTTACTCGCGCGAGTGAAACAAGGGTGTTCACACCAAACTCGAAAAATCGCTCCGCGATATTATCCGTAGTCCCACAACAGCGTCTGAATGACGGCCGCTACCAGCGCTGGTTCAGGCGGAGCAGCAGCAGTTTCATTCAGGAACGGCAAGACGTAGGTGATGACGGGCGGAGCTTCTCAACGCTGAATCTCAACCCTGATTGGCTGACCCAACTTTCACGTGGCGGCACGTCTGTGGATTGACTTTGCATGTAATCTGGTCCAAAATCCATTTTTTTCTCTCAGTTTTTTTGAGTCTGCGTTGTTTTTGTAGAACAATAAAATTATTAGTTATTTTTGTGTTAATACGCCTGACTTGAGCTTTTTAAATTAGTTATTCTATCAGCTTTATTTGTTCCATGGCTTAATGTCTGTGCAGGTTTACATACACTTGATCAATAAATGTCTTTGTGATGATCACATTGCATCATGTCATTTATTTGACAAGGTTTTTGCTTGTTGAACTCTAGGTAGATTTCATTTAGTTATTGAATACAAGTCAAACCAAGAGTAGGATCAATTAGTTAATAAACCAATACAGTGTTAATATTTGAATGGGCCCCGGGGCTCTTTGTACTTGAAAAGTTGGGCCCCGAGGTCAAAAAGGTTAAGAACCCCTGGTCTAAGCTACTGTAAGCTATTTGATTGAGTTTCCTTTTAGTAAAATGCTCTGAGTGAATTTGAGTTCCCTCTGGTAAGCAGTTTATATGTCTAGGGCTTTTGTTGTGAAAGGAAAGAACAGAAATAAAAATTCTGGGATGCGCTTCCTTTGTCAACCTTGAAAGTAATAAAGACATTACGTTTGCCGTCTTGGTTCTGACTACGGAGCCTCTGTGTTGTACGTTTTTAATATATCCGTTCTGCACAACAGGATTGGTTAATGTCTTCATTTGCGCTGCAAAAGCTCCATATTGTTCCTTAAAACAAATTTTTGCTTTTTCTCTTTGTAATATTTGCGTTCTGTGTGGAAGTGCTCGTGACAAAAACTGTTATATGTTAATATGTTGTACAAATAAATGCACTGCTATTCATCAATTTAGATTGTTTTGGTGTGAGTGGCACAGTTTTAGTAGAGATAGACTTTATGGCGCAAAAAAAGGATATATTTTGAAAAACTCAACAGCAATATTCAAAAAATAATGACCTAGTTCATCAAGATAATCCACAGACCGTGTTATACAGTTATACCAGATTTTGGGTTGAACTGTCCCTTTAAGTCTTTTCAATAGTGTAATATTTACAATTTGTGCTCTCTCTTGCTGTTATGCCGAAAGATGTGGGGCTGACCTGCAGCACACTCAGGATCTCATTCCTCTAACAAGCGTCTGTGAGAGCATCGGAGAAATAAGCAATAATGCTCCTGACAGTGAGGTATGATACAGATGGCGAGAAAAGCTGTTCACTCAGATGAGATGAAAAAGCAAGAGGATTGTCTTGGTTAGGCACTTACACGAAGAGGTGGACTAATGGTATAATGTCCAAAAACAACTTAGTGTGACGCGGTATTTGAAGAAAAACCTGGGTATTCTCTGAAAATGCCCATCTCCATTTATTTCTAATTCAAGCAGGTGCCTTACCAATCCCAGACCCATTGTTGTCTGTTATTTTTCCCGGGGCTACAGTCATTACTTTCAGGTTTCAGCCGTGTTTTTGTGTGAGATAGAAAATATGTATGTCATTTTATTTCACTGTTCAATATCCAAATCTGTCTACTGCCTACTGTATAGCAAAACAGGATAGCCGTTTATGTAAATCTGTTGTCAGAAGCAGAAGTTCACATTACTCCGGCCATCAGACGAGGTCTCATGGAAGTTCTTCCTCCCTGCCTCGTCATGCAGCTCCTGCAGGGAAATCCTGGGGCGTTCTCATACAGGTTTGGATGTGATCCCCTCAGCATGTTCTAGGTCTCCAACCAATGGGAACTACTCCCATTTCACCTTGCCGCTGCAATTGTCAGTTCCTTCCATATGTCTGAATATTTAACTAGCTGTACATTTACTGAATTTCATGTCTAACATATATACATGTATCCGGGTATCATCGTTTTATCTTTTAGCTCTGAGCCCATAACAAAGAGAGAAAGTGAAGATGCAGCCAGAATAAATTCAAGCATGAGAAAGGGCTACAAAAATGATTATTCTAAACACGTGTAAGTTGACATCAGTGGAAATACAGACTAGATGAAGGCACACTCGATGGCACAGAAGCAGGCGAGCGGGTGGTTTAATCTCTTGAAAACAATGATGTACCTCTCAAAGATGTAGTAATTGGATAACGCTTGGGAGAGAATGTTTTCTCCAACGAGTCTCTTAGAGCAGTATCAATATCTGACGGCTACGATGACCAGCCTTCACTAACCATTTGAGTTTGTCGTTAGCTCCAGAGGAGAAAGTGGAGCTTTCGATGACTTCCCCCATCTCCTTGTGACAGAAGCTGAAGTTGTTGATGGTCCACATGTAGGAGAACTTCCCCACTTTGATCTGAGCAGAAAAGGCACTGAAAGAGCTGAAACCTGGATCCATTTCTTTATATATTTATCTATTCTACATGAGTAAGTGGTGCTTGGTCAGCCTGGACTTCAAAACCGCACATCAAAACTGCCTTTCATCTTAATAAACACTGACAACAAACGGAGTGAAAGAAGAAAGGATATTGTAAGAGCAGCAACAGGGAAGAAAGAAAAAAAGAAAAAAAAAAGAATTTTGCAAGAGGACATGAAAAAACAGACATCATCAATGACATAGTTTATTTTTCTTGGCTCTTAACAGAAAAGTGATGTCTGAACTAACAAAGGCTGTACTGCAATGACTGAAACAAAGATAATTTTACAGCATAGGTATAACCTTTAAACAAAGCCTAAAATGACACAAATTTTTGTGTGAAACAAAGTAGGCTCATAATATTAAGTGAGGAAAACACAGTTACTGGATAACATCCAGACTCTTCCATTCAACTGCTCAATGACCATTCACATAAAATAATATACTTTAGAGATTACCGACGCATATTTAAAGTTAACTTCTTCTCTCTTGATAAACAGGCTTACTCTCAAATGCAATAACAATTCCCACATTATGCAAAACAGAAATACATGGACTATCAATGTGAGTTATGCTCTCCATGCAACAATGTGCTTCTTTTTCATGCTGAGGAAAACATGAGCTCCCTTCCTCACCTGCGTATAGCACCAGCTTTCAGCCACAGGACTGCTGGACATTTCTCGCTGGGGGAGGGGTCTCCGGGCTTTGGACGTTGCCAGCCGTGATGCGGAGATGACCCCAATGAGGCCGGAGCACCAGCCAGGTGTGGAGTGAGGTGCGCAGGGGAGATAAGGGCCAATACTCAGTCAAGCTGGCCGGCACTTAAACAACACCTGCCGTACAGAGAGCTGAATCCGGCGCAACGGGACGTCCAGACTCCAAAATAGCTACGGGCGCTCTGTCGGGACACAAAAACCCAGTCATTAAAATAGCTTTAAACCAGTGAGGCACATTGAAAAGCTGTGACCTTGTGCGAGTGCTCTTGTGTAGATGTCTATGTTTGAGCATGTCAAAGCGTTTGCTAATTGAATGGATGGTCTAATTGAGCAATATTTCCTAGTGAGTAGGACATAAGAGGTCTGAATTCATTTGGTTTAAAGGAGGCTTCAGCATTCACGGCACAGCAGCAGCGTGTGCCGTGCTTCACTGGGGGAAGCCTTCCTTTATCTGCGTGGTTTGGTCTTTGTTTTGCTTTGAGAGGAGCAGGGCGCTGCGCCAGCCAACTGATTCTAGCCAGGCTGCACCCGTCCGCCGTGGCGCTCAGTGAAGTGCAAGACTTTCATCTCGAGCTGCCAGTCTGTACTCGCACAAACACCAACACACACACACACACACACACACACACACACACACACACACACACACACACACACACACACACACACACACACACACACACACACACACAAACACACACACGCACGCACAAGGTCATACAAGACTTTCATAAGTCAGTGCTGGCTAAGAGAGGTCAAAGTTGTTTTGAAAGAATCAGGATTTGTTTTCTGCTGCAACTGCCACACTTAAATTGGCATAGGGAAACTTCCTCATTATTTTTTGTCTAATTTTAGGTCCTTTCGTACACTCGCAGCCTCGTGGGATTAAAAATCTTGTTGGAAAAAAAAAGAAAGGAAAGAAAAAAAGGACAGTTTGGTTTGAAAGCTTCATTTCTCTGCTGCCTAAATCTCTCATTTCCGCTGGTTTTATGCTCCTCTCAAGTTCTCCTGCACATATTTAATACCTAAGTCTACACAAGGTCTCCGGATCTGGCTTTTCTCACTGAACCTGTGCGTCCCCCCGATCTCCTGCCAAAGAAACCCTTCCACCATGCTGCTTAATTAGTGGCTGATTGAAAGAGAAGTTCAGGACCTGAGAAAACTTAGCAGAAACTGAGTATCAGGCCGAGAGCGCTGAGAGAGATAGAGAGAGAGAGAGAGAGAGCAAGAGAAATAAGAGAACGGGTGAAAAGTGAGACAGACTTCTGTCTTTGCGAGTGGATTGTAGACAGAGGAGAGGCAACCTCACCAGCTCCAGCCTCAGACACGACTTAATTAATGTTTAGAGATAGCGCCTGCATCTTATCTTCCTCCATCCAGTGCTCCCCCCTTTCTTCTTTTGTGCTATTTGTATCTGATGAAAAACACTGGTGGCATTTTCGCTCAGTAAAACAATAAAATATTAATCACAAAAGTTGGGAGAACAAGGCGGCACTAATTTGCAATTTAAATTACCTGAGACTTCCTGGCAATTAATTATAGTCCATATGAGTGAGTGAGGGCGTACATGCGGATATTCACATGTGTTTCTGTGTGGGGGTGTGTGTGTGTTTGCCATCATTTCTGCTTTGTTTCACAGCACATCTGAAGCCCATTTTACCAAGTGCTTTTCTTGTATCCTGTCCCTTAAAGTGCAACATGAATGGCAAGTAATCACAGAGAATCAATTTAAGAAAACATGACAACACTGGCAGCACTGCTAACAGCCTCACAGCTTTCTAAATAGACACCGATTACACTTTACCAGAATAAAGCTGAGGATGTTTTTTCTTCATCCTTTTCATGACAAACATCAAGAGCAGAGCGGCAGGAGGAGGCAGCAATAACAACTCCGAGAGATGGAGATGTGTGCTAATCATAGGACTCTCTCTGAAGAAATGTCTTCAGACAGTTCATTTGTCATGGGAATCAGATGATGACAGCGCAAATGGGAAGAATGACTAATAGGTGATAATGCACACAGCATAGAGAAAATAAATATTGTTGCATTACAGTGTATCGCAGGAAGAGATTTACAAAGACGGTCTTCCTCTAAAGGCAATTAAGAGACAAAGTAAGGCAGTAATGGAGGTGCTGTGCTTCAGATAAGGGGGTGTTAGTTGCTGCGACTTTGGCTCCATCAGCACCTCGTCGGCTGGATAAAAAGCAGTGGAGATAAAGGTGAGGGTGCTTAGAGAGAGCGATGCAGAAAGAGAGCAAATTAGTTCAGCTTCTGCATAGTGTACATCTTAATATTATTTCTGGCAAATACAGCAAACTAAAAAAAAGAATAAAAAAAGACCTTACCATCTTGTATACAAAGGCCCTGCAGTGAATACAACACTGTGAAGGTATAATGTTCAGTTCTTGCTGGGACTCAACACCTCAATTTTCATCTCAACTCAGACTGAGTTGTACTATGGCAGAAGGTTTATTTTTTCTCAAATCTAAATGAGAAATTGGATTTTATGAGCTTCACAAAGACAGTATTAATTGCCGGGCTGCACCACCGGATGTCATTCGTTTTATATTTTCAAAGCTTCTATTGAGGTTTTCGAGAAAAACTTTAAATATCTGTTGTCACATTGTATGATGTCATTAAAAAACAGGTTGAAATCCTAAAACAAAATCTTTAATTTGAATTCAGTAAATTGTTGGACTAAATGAGTAGTTGTCTTTTTATTAAATCAACTTGTTTTAGTGTATATAAACAAAAAGTTGATTAAATGCCTCCCGTAGAATGGACAGTGTTATAACCGCAGTGAAAATGTTGTTTTTGAGAGGCTTAATGCCAAGAGAATTTTTCATCAGATAAAATCACGTTCTGAATTTTGGAAATGATAACATCTGTCTACATTGAAAATCTAACTTTTGAACACGAGCCGGACACAATCCCACACAGTCCATCATTGCATCGATTTATGTATCGGTGTTCATGATTGTGTTGAACTTTATACAAAGAACAATACATTGTGATTTAATCGGGTGGCACATATTGATTATTTTTGTAATGGCACAAAATACATAGATTTAAAAATGATATAAAACAGAAGAAGAAGAAAAAAAACACATCAGAAGATGGAACCACAGAATGTTTGCCGATTCACTGGATCACTTATACTTAATGTACGTGTATTTTATACCAAACCACTGGATTTAAACACTGTTACTTTGACAACGCTTCAGTGAAGTTCCAGTCAGTCAGCATACAATCAAGAGGAAAACTACAGTAATGTGTAAGATTGTCTGCGTTTGTGTGTGTTCTGTATGTACAATGCAGCTGTTATAAGCAGAGAGAGACAGGAGGTGTATGGGCCACCTCCATCCCACCGCCTCGTCCCACGCCTGTTTTCAGAGAGGGGAGCCAGATGAGGAGAGTGAGACCTGGAGCCCATTTATATTCATTACGGAGAGACAGTCTGCTCTCCCTCTGCCAGTCCAGCCGCCATCTCTCTCCATCTCTCTCCATCTCTCTGTCACACACCTCAACACGCCAGGGAGGAGAGTCTGACAAACCAGCAGACAGATAGATTCAACTTCCTCTTATAAACAAGAGCTAAGCGAGGGGATGCCTCCCTCATCCGGACCTCGCCAGCCGCCCCGACCGTTACATCCACACTACACACAGTAACCGCATCACAGGCTCACGTTACACACCGAGTCAACACATGACGCGCTGCCCATGCTGGAATAAAGCGTGTGGTGTGATATTAACTCCATCTGTAAATTTTACATGGCGATAGCATATATTTCAGCGCATATGTTACCTCCATCTGCAAATCTGATAACGTGAACAGCTTACAATGCATATTCACACTAATAAGGACACATTTGTGTTCATTTGTTTCTCCATCTGTGATCGTGACAATCTGAATAGCTGGTGAATGCACATGTTGTCTGCACAGCCGCTCCAACCTGGAAGCCTGTCGGTATTTTGAATACAGTCAACCTGTCATTATTTATTCTATTTTTAGTACAAACTAATTACCAGCAAATAGCTTAATGATTGTTTAAAGTCAATATGAGGAACTTTTAACTGGTTATAAAACAGTCTCAATGTAATATTGATGCCTCTTTATGAGCGTCATAAGTAAACTGAGAGTGCTGAAACCTTTGCCAACCCAACACCACGCTGCTGGAGACCCACGCCGTGCTTCTGGGCCCGCTGGAGTGAAGGGAGGCTCAGGAGAACCAGAACCAGAACTGAGCGAAGCAAACTGTCAGACCTCGCCTCAGGAAAATTAGACGGTTTCTCTGCTGCTCAGAAACAATTTAAGTTCCTCTTGTTAGCTTCTGCTGGCTAGCTTGTGAATTTCCTCTGGGAATCCATTACGTTTTATCTAAACCTATAATTACACATCATTATGTATTACCTATCTATATTTTGTATTATGAATCTGAAAATGTTAAGTTAAGTACAAGTTACTTTACTTAAGTCCAGTACTATAGTAAATGTACTTAACTACTTCCATCACTGGCTGCTGGTAATGACGATGATAAGCCCTGCAGTTTTATCAATGGATTTGTATGAAATAGTTACGTTTATCCCAACAATCCCTTAGTATGGCCATATGGCAGGGACTTCAGGCGACTAAGCCTGCTGTGAAATAGGAGGTGAAGAATGACAGAACAGGGAGATGGAAAGCCTTCTGGGATTCATTACAGCTATTGCTGAAACTCTCTAAAAGAGAAAATAAAATGATGGGGGGGAACACAAACACACAAGCACTCACACACTCACACAAATAACATGTCGCCATCTAAATTCCCCTTCACTTGCTAAATGAAAAGGACACAAATACAGGGGACTTCCCACCAGCCTCTCCCTCGCGGACCTGCTTCCTGCTGGGAGGAGAAAACGAGTGGCACTGTGCAGAGACACCACCACCAGGTGGACAGGGGGTAGAGCTGTGTGATTTGGCTGCAGCAGAAAAAGGATGGAATCCCAGCAGGTATCCTGGATTGTTTATAGGGTCACCTTGTGTGACAATAGTCAGCGAGCGACACAGCGAGGTACTGAGACAGGTTGCAGAGTTTAGAGGGACTACAAAGACTGAAAACATGCCAAAGACCTGAGGCTAAGTGAGTGTTGCAGCTTTGAGCGTGTGTGTGAGGCCTTTCTGAACATAAATCAAACGCCCACGTGCTAGCTCACTTTTTTAGGAGCTTAGAGTCAACACTAAAACTACCCTCTTTCCTCCGGCTCTGGTGAGAAATCTGACAGCGGGTTAATGAAGCCTGTTCACTATAAGGTCAGATAACATTCAAAGTTCCAAAGAAAGCTTACAGGGAATGTGTGCAGATGCATCCGGGGGATCAGCAAGACTGATCAAGAGAAGTTGCTGACTCTCATTCCTAAAAAAATCATACACAGCTGGCTGGAGGCACATACGCACACACAGGGACCATATGACGGAAGTGATTCCAACTCTCAGCTATGAGAGATTCAGGAGTTTTGGCAGCAGACACGAGAGAGGGAAGCAGCGCCGTGGTGTCTCTGATATTAGTGGCGCGAAAACCAGATTATATGAGAAGCTGCGGCAGGTGAGACTGGCAAGCAAAATATGCATCGGGAAAGAGACTTTCATCTCAGGTGTGAGTGTCTGTCCATCTCGCCCAAGGCACCGCTGAAAGCCCCGACACTCACTCAGAGAGGGTGAAAACAGGGATGAGAGAACGGCGAGAACATGCATGACCGGGCTGAGCGTGAACTCTGCGGCGGGTTGTGGGGAGACACTGGAGTGTGTCGGATCCGGGGGCCGTAGGAAGTGTGATGGATTAACAGGCGCTGCCAGAGACAGAGGCCCTCCCACCGTGGCGCAACCCCCAGTGAAACAACATCACCATCCCTCTCCATGTTACTGATGCTTTCCTCTCTCTCTCTCTCTCTCTTCCTGTTTCGCCTCCTTATTCCTTCCCTTTTTAAACCATCAACTAAACTCCCCCGTTTCCTCTCCCTCTCTTAAACTCCAGTCACGATTGCTATAAAACCAGGCAGCCATGCCTGCACCACACGTCTTTCGTTTTGCTTTAGTCCCACTTTTTGATCACATTTCCGGCCTTTGAACGAACTAAATTCAGAAATGTTTTTATTTGCGCAGCTAAGATAACGAAAATTGGACGTCTCACGAAAGAAAGTGAGATAGCTTAGCCCAAATCATGAATGTTAATATCCTAGCTGAACTTCACAGTATAAATACAGATATACCTATCACCACTTTGGTTGGTAAAATGCATTAGCTGAAGGCTGGTGTCACCTTTAGAGATAAGCAGTCCCTGCAGTGATGTATTGGACTACATTTATAAGACTGACAGCAGTTCCCAAAACACACGAAGACTACTAAAGCATAGTGCTGACAAAAACAATAATATCTTTAACACACAGGGGCAAACTCTATTCTCTATACATGTTTACTTATTCAAACATGTGTGCCACACAGAGAGAAGTGCAATGGTCAAACCTTGGTGACATGAGAGAAAAAGCCTCAGCTCTCACACAACATCATCATTCATCCTTTAATATAATCAATGGCCTATGGAGGCTGGACGCTGTCCCAGCCCAAGGTTATTCAAGAGTTGAAAAAGACACTGAATGGAGTATTTTGCCATCATTCTTTCTTCTCACTCTCCATCTCCATCCCCTCTGATTCTGATCTTCCCCAAAACCTCTGCTTCTGACCGTCTGCAAAAGAGCAGCTCCAACATAAAAATCACCGACACATTTAAAACCATCTTTACAAGCTATTTACTTTAAATATTGAACACTTGGTTTCCATAAAATAAAGGATTAACTAATCTAATCTAAAATTGACATATTTTGCCACAAAGCTGCAATATGTAAATGAATGGAACGTCTGATAAGTAAATACATGGTCTAGTGTACTAATTGCATACACAAATTCCTTTACCGCAAGGATTTTCAGTCTCATCTCATTTACCATGGAAACCAATCTGCATACTCTTCTCCTTATATTTTGCACACTCAGCTTGAAACATTCGATATAAAAAATTCGATGCGAGACCGACCTGCGGTAAAGAGAGATAAAGGGCTCACGTGACGGACGCAATCCTCTAAAAACCTGCACAGCTGCTATACTTACTTGGCTGTGGTGCCATCACCTTTAAATAAGGTTGTATGTGTACATCAGGGTACAAACATAATGGTATCCTGTGAAAATCAAGACTAGATAAAATATATATATACACTCTGAGGCAGACATCAAAACACAGCGGGCCTATGTAGCCAAGATAGCGATAGAAAAGTGCTTTCTAAATGACAAAATGAGACTGTCTGCAGCAAGTCCACCGCTCGCTCTCCCTCTGTGTATTCTTTTCCAACACTGAAATGCAGCAAAGTCTGCCTGACCATCAAAATTAAAATGTGTTTTTTGACAATATATCGCTTCCTTTCTCTGAACTAAGCAGCTACAGAAGAAGAACACTTGCATGCACCCACTGAGAAAAGGCTTCTTTCACCTTCATCCACACGACTACTGGAAGGTACGCATTAGCCCGCCTGTTTTGTTTTCTGCCCTGCAGAGGCTTCTCCGCATGGAGTTTCGTTCTCATGAAGCGAGCCGAGCTCGAAGCTGAAGGGAGGAGTGAACGGAGGGAGAGGGAGCTGTTTTGTTATACCGCACTCAGTGCAATGATGCAATTTATAATTAAAATGCAAATAATAGGGCAAGGAGTCTCTCTTCACCTTGTTTTCACTTTACTCAAACATTCTCCGGGGAGGCATCTCTGCCTGGGATCAATGTATCCAAGCCAGTAAATCAATATTCATATGAAGCACTAAAATCAATTTCAGATTTAGGCTACAAGTACAAGCGACTGCATAGCTGAGAGAGAACTTGAGATGCATGGACAGACACATCCAGCCTGTGGCTATAAACCATTTTTCCACTTTGCAATGATGATGTGTGAAGGATCTATTCTTAAACTGAAGGCTAAAAGCAATTATTTCTGCAACGTGAAAACACAGTCCTGTCTGACACACCCGCCATTGGCCCGTCTCTGTTTTGACTATAGCTTATCACAATAGGTGGCTCAAACATCCCCTAAGCTTCAATCTCAACAAACAACACAGACGAACGCTGCGGAATGAATGATTTGGGAGAGTTTGATTTCAAAAGTGTGCCTGACAGAGAAAAAAAAGGGGAGGGGGCGGGGGAGGCCTTTTTTAGTGGTTGTCCTTCAGTGTGACTTTGTCATGTAACACATTTCCAGCTCAATTATCTGTATCCAGTGGATTTCAAACACATTTAGCAAGGACCAGAGAGCTTGGTAATTAGCAGGAGCCCTGGCTCATAAGGGGGCAAAAAACAAAGCCTGTCTTTAGCTCTATCTTTATCCCCTACGCTTGTCTAATCTCCTCTGATCCTTGTCTTATCACAGAGTGTGTTGGACATCATATGTGCAATCAGTCAATGCCTTCACAGACCAACAGGTTTCAGCTTTTATGGACCAAAGCGTGACGCAAAACGAGATATTTGATCCATAAAAACAGAAATGAAGTGAACCTGAATGCGGGTTATGAATGACAAAGCCTTATGGAACGTAAAACACATTTACTTAGCTTTGACTTATCCCGGATGTACTATATGCAAAAAGTGTTCTTTACACAGAATTATATACATCGAGTAGAATACATTCATAATAATACGTTTATAAAACATCAATAACTTCATTGCACTCTCAATCCATCCTGATTTTCTTCTGATTTCCTAAAAAAAATCTTGTAGTTGAGATGACATTTCACACAGAAATACAACATTGTGCAAAAATCGATGCAATGTTCAGTCGTGACATGATTAGAATTTCAAATTTAAAGGTTAAGACCAGTTCAGGCTTTGGTCGCCAACCTCCTCCTTGAGTTGTTTCCATTTCAAATTATGGTTTCAAATCATGTCAGCTTGCTTTAGCCCAGAAATGTCACCTTAGGTAAAACTGCTTTCATTCCCAGATCCATAGAAAGGCATTTCAGTGAGGGACAATTTAATCTTCCCTTCACGCTCCCCTTTCCCTCACCACAGTGCTTCGTCTACAATTGCTCCCTATTTGCTACCAAGTGTAGTATACTTACATTGAGCCATTTCATTTGACAGCCTGAATTATATGTCTAACGTTTATGTACTATAAAGCCATAAAAATAATCCCTTGATGGAACACAAAATGTAGAACTCAATGGTTCGCTGCTGCTCCTATGATGGCAATGGTGACACAAATTGAAGTCTGATTAGCGCCTGAAATCTCACAATAGAGTAAACTATTGAGTGTTTCATATCGGAATAGAGGATGATTAAATAAGGTAGAGGGTTCCGGCACAGAGAGGTTTTACCCTCTTTTCTCTTCACCACCTCCTCCCTTCTTTCCAACAATTATAATGATGAACTGTGCCGGCAGCAGTACAAGTCACTGAATTTGTGAGTTGTCATCTTAAACAGAGTGGAAAGGAGGGACACGGGCGACAAAGACGAGTGGTGCGGGCCAACTTGGTGTGGATCTACATTTAAATTCTTTGTTTTTGGAGAAGAAAAGATACAGAGAACAAGACATGAAAAACATGATAATCAATGGCGTGATTGACAGCCAAGTGTACCAGGTTTAGTATCCTTTTTCAAGACACCATCAAGAGACCTAATATCTATGAAAAGTCACCAACAGTGTCCCTACTGTTAGGTCCTTCTATCAACATAAGGTACTTCAAATCAAAGTGGATCCACACACACAGGTTGAAGAAAAGCCAATTAAGATCCACTATTCACTTAACTTGTCATACTGTCATATCACTGTGCTGAAATAAGGGGATCAAGGGCAATCTAATGCCACAAGGCTGGTATTTTTCCACACAACAGCCCATCTTCCACCTGAGGGGACAATATTCCCGCTTCTTACCAGATGTCACATCTAATCTCTCCCTCTTATTTGAGACCGTTCAGCAGTAACCACTGAAGCAGGGAGCTGCTGTAGGGTCATCGACTGGGTGGTTCTGGGTCATCCTTCGTTGACACTATCCTCCTAAGAAAAATGACAGGATCACTTGCTTCAGAAAATGCACCGACATAACATTATGTTAATGCTCAAGTGCCCTCTAGCAGCCTTTAAAAGTATTGCTATGGTGGATGGAGGGGTCTAAAAGACTAGGAGACCATTTTTGTAATTCTTTTAACCCTGACTGATCCTTATAGCCATCATATTCATTGAATGTGCTGTAACTCTGCTACGTTGTTAATTCTGTACACATGACATCTTTTGCTTCTGTCCATCCGGGAAGAGGGATCCTCCTCTGTTGCTCTCCCGAAGGTTTCTTCCTTTTTTCCCTGTGAAAGTTTTTTCCTGGTTTTCGAGGGGAGTTTTTCCTGATCCGATGTGAGGTCCTTGGACAGGGATGTCGTATGTGAACAGATTGTAAAGCCCCCTTTGTAATTTGTGATTTTAGGCTATACAAAATAAACTGAATTGAATAACCTAGTGTTTATTGTCGCCATGATGGGGACGGTACCTAACCCTAAAGAAGTAGTAATTTGGACCCTAACTAATGATCTTTCCCTTTTTGCTCCTAAACCTAACCAAGGCAACCACAGCAACAAATGTATCATTATTATATTTCTATACATGGTTTTAACGTGACCGTGGCGTCAATTAGAAGTAAAAGAACTATACCACATACGAGAACTCAAAAGTCAAGCAAATTCTTAACTGATGTTGGAAACGTTGCAAAATGTAAAATGCAATTAGGTGCGTTTCCAACACCTCTCAAAGACAAAGTACTTTCAGATTGACAATAAAGGTGCAAAGTCTTCACAAACTCAGAAATACAAGGCAAGATGTTATTCTCTTTTTCTGTCTACTGATGTGAGGCAGTGTTTCATAAACAAAGACATGTGCCAACTAATAATGTAATTCACTGCCACGGGTATTTTATATTTCATTTCAGGAGTGAATCCATCTCTCTCATTATTTATCACATAATTTGCCAAGTGCGAGGGTTTTCGATTCACATTCAGCTTTTCTCATCCACTCCAGAATTCACATATATTCACTTACAATGTAGGAATCCCAGAGTCTCACAGACCGTCGAGGAGATTTGGAGACAGGGAGACAAGTGCACACGGTGCTCTCTGTCTTATTGCTTTGCCGTTGCTCTTTTCAGTGAAAGGAAGGGAGAGGAAAGGTAGCTGTGCTAATAAGTTCAGTTCTATCCATCGGTTGCACTTGGTACGACAAGGGTTACTCCTTTGTGTGCCCCAACGTCACTCTGCCGCCCAATTACCACATTTACACGCACACATGCACACACACACGTTCATTTATATTCAGAGAGCATATTAAATGCTCTCCATTAAATTTATAAAAGATGGATATTCTTTTAAAACCAACAGTGATCTCCTCACCTTTTATACATTGTTATCTATACATTAAAGAGCACATGCATAATACAGTGAGGGCTGTAAATGAGTCATCTCAAATCTGAAAAGTGTCAAACCACAGCCTTGATATTAAAAGGCAAAATGCCAGGAACAATTAAGCAGAGAAAGATATTGCTGGTCAGATTAACCATTAAAATTAAAAATAACTTTTTCAATAGAACTATATTCTCTAGCAATACCGATTCAATTTCACTGCGTTTCAAATCATTCAAATGCATGGTCTTGTTGCTCAGTGCTTCTCATGTTTTTAGCTAATTATGAATAATAAAAAAATAGAAGTATATATTTATACAGTATGTTCATGTAGTTTCAATGACACTACTGTTGTGAATTTTGTGACTTTCTCTTTAGGAGGTATACAACATAAAAAAAAAGGCAAAATCTCAACACTTTCAATATTTACATTATACTTTTCAGGTGACATTTTCAATATTCACTCCCTGAAGAACCCTATCTGAGATAGTGGTGGACGTTGAGTGCTTGCAGCCGAACGTCTCTGTTTGGCTGCTGGCACCTAAATGCCAACCTCCATCCTCGCAATACTGAAGTGGAAACGACTGCAGTGTTGCAGCCACAAGCTGATGCCAGACAACTGTTAATGTGTCATATCATCCGTATTAATCAGCCAGCAGTCTGATTTGAGATCAGTTCATTGCATGCGCACGGGGGCTCATGGAAAAAGTCAGCACGGAGGATTCAAACCCTAACTCCCACAACACTATAAAGATAACGCCCTCAAAATAACTGCCGGTGTTAGTAAAGGTGACAAACCCCTGGATGTTATCCTCCGAATCCAAGCTAGCCTAATTCATGTTAAGGTTACCTCAAAATTCTTTGCAGGGCTGAGCCTTTTGGAGGGTCATCAGATGGTGCCCGGTGCCGTAGTCGGCTCTGAAAGCAGGAAATGCCAAGCAGATAAAGTTGCTAAACCAACCACACACACACACACACACACACACACACACACACACACACACAGTGACATTTCAGATCTCCGCAGTGAGTCTGGGTGCCTGACCAACAGTTATGCTCAGAGTCCAAGCCACCACTACCACTATGCCAAACTCCCAGCCCTAAAACTCGGCCTATTCTGCCATTTGAAATTACTCACGTTAACTATTCAACACGTTTCATCTTTTGTATAAATGGCACTGACAAATCAGCCGAATCAGGCTGCCTTTGGTGGCGACCCCCTCTGAGATTATCACCCTCTAATGAAGTAATTTGAGTCAGGCGGGCACATATGGAGCTAAATCCAGTTCATATGTATTGTTCATTTGAAAATAAGATTTGAACCTGAAAAATCAAGTTTTGATATTGAACTTTGAAAAATAATATATTTTTTCAGTTTTCAGTAACAGATTTTATATTTTCAACTTTCACTCTTTAATTTAACAATTTCAAATCTCTTTTTTTCAGGTTCAAATCTTTTTTTCAGGTTCAAATTTTTTTTTCAGATTCAGATCGTTTTTTTTCAGGTTCAAAACATGTTTTCAGATTCAGATCGTTTTTTTTCAGGTTCAGACTTTTGCCCTGGATCTGGCGTGGGGACGTGGTTTCAACTGCAGGGGCGTGGTCTCATGAGTGACAGCTTAACAATGAAGGCTGAGAACCAGCCTCAACCACATTGCCTTCAGGTACTGTGAGCATTACGACTTACTGTACCTTCATACAGCATATTGAGGGAACCGGCATGTGTGCGCAATTTTTTTTATCATTCAGTATATGATAATAGAAGAGACAGAATTTCAGGGTCATAGTGAACACAAATATGAACCTTTCTCAAATAACGAGAGAGAAATACTTTTCCTGCTTGTAAAGGAAAGACGGATAAACTAGCTTTCATATCCACGTCACTCCCAAATCCAATGGATGGAGAATGGACATGACAGTGTCAACTTTTGAGTTGTTTACTTGTTTTATTTTGAGCAGAAGGGGATAAGATTTTGATCAACATTTACATATATTTTGTTGTCTGTGTAGTTTTTACAAACCAGTGATATTTTATGCTAATTTGGACACTATCACTGAGATAAAGATGAACTAGTTCAGTGTCAAATATACCATTCAATAGTAAAAAAAAAACATGAATAACAAAAATAAAATACAAATCTTAATTATCGAATGATAAATATTGTATGATGGTACTCCTTGCTATAGTTTACTTTGAGCTAAACTTCTTGGTATAGTTTACTGTGCGCTAAACTTCTTGGTATAGTTTACTTGGAGATGAACTCATTGGTGTAGTTTACTGTGAGCTAAACTCCTTGGTATAGTTTACTATGAGATAAACTCCTTGCAATAATTGTAAACGAAGAAAGATTCCTAGGACTACACCAAGGAGATAAACTCCTTGGTGTAGTCCTGTTGTGGTTGATGAGAGATGTTACTTGGCAGAGTGAGAAAGCCAGTGCAGCAGCCTCCCCAAGGTCCTAGTGCCCTAAGGTTAAGTATGATGATAGGCTATTGGATTGTAATTTTAAGGGGAGAAAACATACAAACCAGAACACACGCACATATGTAGCATGTTAAAGTTATAAATAATTTGTCCATGTGAGAAACAATAGGTTAATTTAATTACATCACCAAAATAAAAATAAAAAAATCTTTTTTTTTGTTGTGAAAATTAATATTCCGGGCTAATTAAAAAACATCCGGGCTTTTTATGTTTTAGCCTAGGGACGCCACTGGTTGTGCCGTTCAAAAACTACACCATAATATCTGACACCGGGTACTGTCCCGGACTTTCATCTCTATCATCATAACTATAGACTATCGTTATGATGATAGAGATGAAAGTCCATCCATCCATCCATCCATTATCCGCCGCTTATCCGGGGTCGGGTCGCGGTGGCAGCAGGTTCAGCAGGCCGACCCAGGCTTCCCTCTCACCCGCAACACTTTCCAGCTCATTCTGGGGGATCCCGAGGCGTTCCAAGGCCAGCCGGGAGATATAATCCCTCCAGCGTGTCCTCGGTCTTCCCCGGGTTCTCCTACCAGTTGGACGTGCCTGGAAAACCTCTCATGGGAGGCGTCCAGGAAGCATCCTGACTAGATGCCCGAACCACCTCAGCTGACTCCTTTTGACACGAAGGAGCAGCGACTCGACTCCAAGCTCCCTCCTGATGTCCGAGCTCCTTACCCTATCTGTAAGGGTGAGCCCGGCCACCCTGCGGAGGAAGCTCATTTCGTATTTTGTATTCGAGATCTCGTTCTTTCGGTCACGACCCAGAGTTCGTGACCATAGGTGAGGGTTGGAACATAGACCGACCAGTAAATGGAGAGCTTTGCCTTCCGGCTCAGCTCCCTCTTCACCAGGACGGACCGGTACAGCGCCTGTTTTATTGCTGCAGCCGCACCGATCCGTCTGTCGATCTCCCGCTCCACCTTACCCTCACTCGTGAACAAGACCCCGAGATACTTGAACTCCTTCGCTTGGGGTAGGCAGTTTGTCCCCACCTGGAGGGAGCAATCCACCGGTTTCTGGGAGTTTGCCCAACCAGTCTACATGTGCTTTGTGGACTTGGAGAAGGCTTTCGACCGGGTCCCTCGGGGGTTTTTGTGGGGGGTGCTGCGGGAGTATGGGGTGCCGGACCCGTTGGCACGGGCTATCCGGTCTTTGTACGCCTGCAGTAGGAGCTGTGTTCGTATCCTCGGTAATAAGTCAGACACGTTCCCGGTGGGTGTTGGCCTCCGCAAGGGCTGCCCTTTATCACCGGTCCTGTTCGTGACCTTCATGGACAGGATATCTAGGAGCAGCCAGGGGGCGGAGAGGATCCGGTTCGGGAGTCTCGGGATCGCCTCTCTGCTGTTCGCGGATGATGTGGTCCTGTTTGCCTCCTCGGACTGTGACCTCCAGCATTCACTGGGGCATTTTGCAGCCGAGTGTGAAGCGGCAGGGATGAGAGTTAGCACCTCCAAATCTGAGGCCATGGTGCTCTGCCGGAAACCGAGATGAAAGTCCGTAGTCTTTAATATAAAACATTAGCGATGTGAAACAACACAGTGTTGTATCACACGTTAATCTGTGAGGATCATATTTCCACAGCTGACCGTCATCTCTTCACTGTGTTTCAGTATATTTCTCTGACAGGTGTATGAATGCATAGACAGGCATCAACTTGACATCAGATTAATATATATATATAATACACATATATGACGGACAACAGCGTTTTGTAAAGGATTTATTGACGTGAGTGTTTTGAATAGGCAAAGGCACGTAGCACCAACTTTCACTTTCACTCTTGTCCTCACTACATGTCCTCGGCGTCTCAAGGACAGCCTCACGGCCGGGTAGTGAAGTTTACAGCAAACTGATCTGTTTATAGTCTCAGAGGAACATCTGCCTCACGCAAAAATAATAAACCATTTAATTCAAAACCAGTTCATCCCACACAGCAGACTGCGTCGCAGGGACAGTAAGCTGTGTTCACAATGGTGCGAAACGTCAGATATTATATTGTCATTTTTGAACGGCACAACCTGGCATAGTTTATTGCTCTTATACTGTCATTCATGCCAAGTATTGTCTAAAACCGCAGCTAAACATAACTGTGTCACTGGCGTCAATTTAGTTTACTGCCAATCCCCTCAATATGCTGTATGAAGGTATAGTAAGTCATAATGCTCACGGTACCCACGGTACCTGAGGGCAACGTGGTTGAGGCTGGTTCTCAGCCTTCATTGTTAAGCTGTCACTCATGAGACCACGCCTCTGCAGTTGAAACCACGCCCCCACGCCAGATCCAGGCCAAAAGTCTGAACCTGAAAAAAAACGATCTGAATCTCAAAACTACGGAAGCGCATTGCATTCACTGGATAAAAAAAAAATAGACCCCTGATCTAATTAGTAATTACGAGAAAAGATCTCGTAATTACGAGAAAAGATCTCGTAATTACGAGATCTATTCTCGTAATTACGACATCCTGATCTCGTAATTACGACATCCTGATCTCGTAATTACGAGATCCTGACCTGATTACGAAAGGTGCCATACTGGCCACTGTATGCATGTATGTGTACAGGCGTCTGTATGCATGTATGTGTACAGGCGTCTGTATGCATGTATGTGTACAGGCGTCTTCTTAGACGGTTCCGTTGCCTTAGCTACTCCTTGGGGATCTAGGATTTTTAACAGGTGCCGCACAGTTCTTTGAGTCACTGCAGCATCCCCGGCAGAATTATAGTCTGGAGTCTTTAAGTGATGGTTCGTAAAGGTTTATTGAACTCACCGTAAGAACTATGAAGAAAAACGGAAATAGCAGTTGGTTAGCTTAAGCTCTGACACAGACAAAATACGTAACCATCTAAAACAATATTTTCTCAAAAAATGAACTTGAACAGGTACAAACCTTGTGCCCATATCAGCCAGGTGCTAAACTAATACATCCGTAACCTTGTTATCACTGTTTTCCGTTGTTATGGCAACTTTTCATTTCTGCCCGTTTCTTACTAACAACTTCCGTTTTTTTCTACCTTCAAAATAAGAGCGCAACCGGAAATGCACCGACTGCAGTAGAAAAACGGACTAAAATAAAGGACAAAAAAAAAGGAACAAACTATTACAATACTTTAAACTCTCAGAGGTCCGTTACAGTCACCACCAAACCAGATTAGATGCATTTCAAATGCATGAATTTGTATCCATGAAGCATCCCGTGTTGGTTCAACTGCTCCTGCAGAAACAGAGCGACATCCAGCACATCAGACTGGGCTTTCCGCCTGAACAATCCTAACGCCTTGAGATACCTGCGCAGTGTTGACATACTCAATTTAATACCATCCTCATTTTTTAGAAACATCAGTATTTCCCAGTGTCTCAAACCGAGAAGGTAATAATAGCAGATTAACTGCGATAGCGCCATAAATGCCACTGAGAGAGGATTTACAGACGTTTCCTTTTTCTTTTTCTTTTCTCGTAATTAAGAGATCAGGATCTCGTAATTACGAGATCAGGGGTCTATTTTTTTTTTTATCCAGTGAATGCAATGCGCTTCCGTACAAAACAAGTTTTGAACCTGAAAAAAATATTTGAACCTGAAAGAAAGAGATTTGAATCCGAAAAAAAGAGACTTTAAACGGTAAAAAAGTTGAAAATATAAAATCTGTTACTGAATTCTGAAAAAATATATTATTTTTCAAAATTCTCTATCAAAACTTGATTTTTCAGGTTCAAATCGTATTTTCAAATGAACAATACATATGAACTGGATTTAGCTCCATAGGCACATAGCGATCTCTGAACGGCCAATCAAACGCACCAGAGACTTCCTCTGCTCTGGCAGATGCCAACATGGTGGCAACAACAGGCAGTGATGGACGGAGGCAGATAAATAGAGAAAAGGCAAAGTGGGGAGAAAAAAAACACAAGAGTAGGAACACAGACAGCGTTTATCTAATCATGAATACATAAAGATAATAGGACATAGTAATAAAAGGAAGAGTTGGGGGAAAACAGATCAAGCTAAAATGAGAGGTTGAAGGGGCTTTTTTCTTCCACTGATGTATTTGTCCACAGAACAATATGACCATTGACAAAAAGAGTAAGAAAAAGAAGAAGAAGCAGGAACATTCTGACAGACGGAGACAAAGAAAGTGAAGCAAACCAGGGAGACAGATGTCAAAACAAATCAGATTCCAGTCCCGGTAACTTCGGATAAGCAAGATGGACTTGTCTTGAAGAAGTTACTGAAGCAGCCGAGTAAAGAGTCGTTTTCATTCAAAGAATTTACAAATGCCAATATTTTGGTGTATGAATGTAAGACGCCAACATCCGTTTGATTATACCCACAAAGCTTTGCAGTTTAGAATATGTTCCTTTTATCGATGTGATGCACTGATGATACATGTGTTAGTTAAATGTACACAAGTCCACACTTTCTCTTGTTTTTAGCTTCAACATAACTTGATAAATACTGCACATTTCTAAATGAATTACTTCCAATACACAGCTGGCATGTGTATTTAAATTAAATGTAATACGGCCAATAGGAGGAGATTTCCTAGTTTCCAATGTGTTTTCACTTCACGTGACACTGTGAAAGGCTTTCAGGGATACAGCTGCTGGAGCGAAAAGTACTAAATGCACAGCAGTGCTTTACCAAAAGGCTAAATCTGCAACATAACACGACTTAATATAATAAGTGGAGACTAAGGATACGATGATGGCATTGCAATTAAATAATAATAACTATGGGAATTATATTCAGTTATCAGTTATTTGAAAGTTATTTGAAAGTTTTATATTATGCATCCCTTAAAGCTACAACTGTGTGAACTTTTACTGATGAACCAACAGTTTGGCTGAACAGCATTTAAACTTGATCTGCATAAAAGTAAACAATCAGACAAGGCACACTGAGCAAACTAATTTGCATCCAAGTACGGCGGCATTGAATAAGCAGAGACGGCCCACCTAGTGTCCTCGAGTGACCACAATTTACTGCACGACTGACAGCTAACAGTGGCAGTCTGCAGTGTCATAAGAAAAAAACACACTCAAAGACAGACTGCAACTAAACAAGAACAAAGAAGAAAAAGAAGAAGAAAGCAATCAAGTAAGCAAGAAAGACATGAAATGAAGAAGCAGTAGCACTAAAGCCAGAGATGTGCGGCCCCGTCTAAAGGGAACCTACCTGAGAAAAAGTATAAATAAAACACAATCATTGACCGGCTTTGAAACACTATATTAGAACCTGGGATAAGCAGACAAATGAGAATGTGTGGGACGACCAGGTGAAAGACACAGCGAGGGGAAGAGAGACGGAGATAAAGAGATTAATAGAGAACAATGACCACGTTGCCTTTCATCCTGCGAGCACTGCTGATACAATAACATGATGAATATACACGTCAGCTGCAGAGATGACAGCAGCTTATTCAACGTAATACATGGAGAAACCATGACTTCATCGAAATGACATTTTTAAACATACATGCCTGTATGGAAGCCTATTTCTTCCAGTAAAAGAAAAAAATATGAGATAAAAAGTCATAATTGTGAGATAGAAAGTCGAAATTACGAGATAGTAAGTGTGCATGCGCTTCAGTGGCGCACTTTCGACTTTCTATCTCATAATTATGACTTTTTATGTCATAATTTTGACTTTCTATGTCATAATTATGATTTTCTATCTCATAATTATGACTTTTTATCTCATATTATTTTTCTTTAACTTGGAGAAATGGGCTTCCATACTCTTGCATACTGAAGGAGGATTATTGGAGACATGTGAAATTTGCAGCCAAGATTAAATAATTATAGATACCGTGTTCAAAATACTACTACTTGCACTTCCAGTTATAAGTCAATTTTATTTGTATAGCCCCTAATCACAGTGAGTCTCCAAGGGCTTCTCAACACCAATATAAAAAGACTATTAAAAATAAATGAAAATGATGCCTTCCAACCTCAGACCATCACTGATAATTAGGAAAAACTCCCACAAAAACTTCATTAAGAAAATAAAAATGGAAGAAACCTTTGACACAGCTACTTATCAGTTAACAACACACAATGATTTTTTTTACAACACTGATGAATTTGAAAACGCCCGTCTCGCCGCAGCTGACAGAAATAAATTTAACTGTGAGCACTTATCAAGCACCTTTCTCTGGCTGCATGTGGGCTGCCAAGAGACATAATGCCAACTGGAGGCTGGCAGTTTGTAAGGTCTGAATGTTAAGACCTAAAATGTCAATATTGGTCCCGAGGGAAGGAATAATTAAGGTGTAAAGATCTAAAAGGCTTGTCACATATGGCCGGCCAGCTGTCACATCTGTCTGTTCATATTCATGCCGGTAACAACCGGGCCTCTACTAAAGCAGCAGCAGAGTCCGTAATGGCTACAGCTTTAAATGTCAGCTGACTGAGCTACGACTACAAGGAGGCACGCCAAATGAGGAGAAGCCTGGCATTTAAAACAATACACAAGCTCCACTTCTCATTTCAGACGTTCACTCCCAAGCGGGTTGTCTCAAAAAGATCTAGGCTATTCCCTGTGGTTCTACTTCAAACATCCCTCGTGTTCAGTGCTGTGGAAGGCAGAAGAGAACACAGGAGTGCAGTATTTAAGAAGAAAGTATTTAACCTCTGTAGGATGTCAAATTGGAACGTTTACCCCTTTAAGGCAAGAAGGTGACAATCCCTCAACAACTGGAGCACCTTTAGGTGCAAACCGTCAGCCAACATCTGCCCGGCTCTTTGTGTCAGTGAGCAAGGCATTGAGCTACTCGCCTGTGGCTTTAGCCCATGGGGAGAGTGGTTGTTCTGTAACCACGAGGTAGCCGGTTCAATCCCTGGTCTCCCCATAGTTCGCATGTCAAAGTGTCCTTGAGCAAGACACAGAACCCCCAGTTGCTCCAGGTCTTAGTTAGTAAGGATGGGTTAACTGCAGAGACCAATTTCCCCAAGGGGATTACTAAAGGATACTTTCTTCTGCTGCAGGAGGACTGCGAGAGTTTCCTCACAGGAAGAATAACAGCGTTGTTCCGTGGTTTCTCTTTTCTGGCCTTTGCAGACCTTACTCAGCTTTTTTTGGGTCAAGGGGGACAAGTAGTTGCTTTGTTGCATCGGCTGCTCTTCTGATAACTATGTACCATTTTCAATTCAGCAGTAATCTATCAACCATGGCCATGCGGCAGGCAAATTAGTCCAAACAAATCCAATTGCAGTCTGTGTCGCTTTAGCTGCTTTGTGGACTTGCGGTCTCGGCTCTTTGTTCGCACTGAGCTTGGACACTTCTTCTCAGAGTTTAGAAATGTATTGAGAAAGCATTTTGCTGCATCTCGAGTACAAGTTTTCCCTTGGTTCATTTTGTTTTGGTTTTGCTTGGCTTTTCAAGCATGAGTAATTACCGGCTATTGGATGTCAACAGTCATCTCCTTGTAGCCATAAAACTGCATTCCAGGGTCACTTCTTGTCGATGAAGGTCTAACTCCTGGCAAACTACTTGCAGTTAATTTGAGATCCAGATGTTTGGATATCTTCATACGGTTTAAACCTGATTAAATGAAAGAAACAAAGCTCAATGGTTTTAAATTCTTCATAACAGAAAAATGCACTCTAGCTTAGACTGCAACTGGGACTGATGAGATCTATTGAGGAGTTTGCAGGGTTCAATGTTTGTGTCAAGAAAGACATATACTTGCTCCCATACACATTGTTACATTTATTAGCCATTATCAAGGAACAAGAAGCACTGTCGTTAATCATCGTGTTTTATCCGACTTGCTCTCAAACACCCAGCTGAACTCCTGCAACTCTCAACAGAGATGAAAAGTAGGCAAAATGGCTTAAGTTCCAAGGTTATGGTTATGGTTTTATTTATGGAGCACATTTAAAGTCAACAATAGTTGACCAAAGTGCTGGACAGTTGTAAAACAAAATTACAATATATTTAAGAAGGCTAATCTTTAACTACTTACATCATTAGCTCTGCAAATAAACTATGTGTTTAATTATGTTTTACCACTTGCCCAATCAGGCAAGTGAGATGCTAGGTTTACTAGCTCGGCGTGTCATTTTACTCGCCTTAAAGTAGAGGACAAGCCTCATTGTTGAGTCCCCGCTACAAACTGAAATGTGACGATGTGGTTGTGTGTGTGTGTGTGTGTGTGTGTGTGTGTGTGTGTGTGTGTGTGTGTGTGTGTGTGTGTGTGTGTGTGTGTGTGTGTGTGTGTGGCAGGCAGCTTGGTGGTGGAAACTGACAGGTCAGGTCAGGTAAGCGACGCGGTCTGCTCAGGCGTGCAGACCCAGCTCCTCTGACTGATCTGAAGTGGCTTCAATTAACTGGAGCAGCCAAGTGTGAGGGGAGGGGGCGATGGCTGGCCCCCAGACAAGATTTGGGGGGTTTAAGATGAGTGGGGCCCCCTGACAGGCACCAACTCCAACCTCTCTCCATCTCCTCTTAGCTAATTACTCAGTATCCATATGGAGATACGTGTCATTGAGATCACAGCAAATTGGCTGTAACTGCAGGGTCATCAAGGGTCATTGAGTGTAGACACACACACGCGCACACACACGCACACACACACATACCTACACACACACAAAAGGTTTTTGTACCTGTCTGGCACAAAAACAAGAATACACACAATAGTTTTCATCTTTTTCAATCCTGAAACTATTTTGAGTTTCCAAAGAGAAAATAAATGAAGTCACAACCAGGAAATCCAATATCACAGGCACGGCCTCACATACAGTACATCTGCAAAAAACATATTCATGTCAACGCTGCATTATGCTCTGTGCGTATGATAATATGGAAAGGAGGTGATCAAAGTATGCCAGCATTTCTCAACAAATCCCACACACAGATTTAATTTTCATGGCTACATGCAGCAACGCTGATGTTGGAAGACACTGCCAAGTGAAATGCTAGTTTCACATTGAATAAATGAAGGTAAGTCACACTCCAAACATGAGGGAACGTGGAGAATATATTTCAACTCTTTCTTGAAATTTCACCTCTCTACTTTTCCTCTACATCAACCTCTTAAACCAAAAAGAAAGATTCACTTTGTTAAACGTTTGATGAAACAAACAAAACTGCAGACAAACCTGTACGCACCAGCAGGCCGGTATGTCACATCAATAATTCACTATCATTTCATATTTTCTCCCCTCAGCAAACACAAAACTGTGTGTTTTATGGCCTCCAACTGAATAGTGTGCTCTTCAGTCTTTTCATCTAGCTTTTGCTCCTTGCTTTCTTGCTGTTCTTGCTAGTTTTACATTATACCTAATTAACATGGAAAAGTTTTCGGGGGAGGCATGAAACACACAGGCCCACATAATTTACCCTGTAGGATATATTTTACTGTCCTTTTTTTTGGCCTCTCATGGTAACACATCCTCCATGCCTCCACTCTCATTTCCCCTTCTAAAAAAAACTGATCTTCCTTTTTTCACACTTTTTAGTCTTTTATTAGAACTGGGTGCAATTCCCACTTTCAAATGACGGCTGAATACGACCTCAAACTTCTTACCCAGCTGCCATTTATATGATCAAGTGTTTGCTGCATCCTCTGTTCTCTTGCTACTTGGTATTCCTCCACTGATATCCCTCAGATCATCTGTCAACTTCATTCTTTCTGACGGTTTGTGTTTTTTATTCAAACCATGCACCTTATTTTCATTCTGGATTATCAATTTCCTTTTACCAACTATCTGGTTCAAGACGAGCCATCTGAGAATAGGTGTACGCGTTTTAAAAAGCTAAACAAAACTTAGTTTGCTTCAGAGAAACTACTGAGCTACAACTTAGCAACTCATTATTTTCCATGACAACCACCGACTTTAATGCCACGTAGAATTTAAAAGAACACAGCATGTCAAACAAATGGACACATAGATCAAATTAACTGTAGATCTATTACAATATTGCGGTTTAATCACGAACAACGCCGACGGAACGCCGCTACAAAAGTAACAAGCTAATTTAAGACGTAAAACACTTAAAATGAAACAAGGCCTTGAGTTACAGTTACTCACCATTTTAAGTTTTTACCACTAACAATTTACAAATGTATCATAGGCTGAAAGTGTTTCTCTCAGCCTCCTATTACAGGCCCCAATCTCCACAGTGTAGTTGCCATTTCCTCATATTGGTATAGACCAATCCTCCCACCCCCACTCCAGATCCTAACCCCATTTGGTACTCACCTAGATCAAAGTCCCTCACACATCTGTTCCGCTTGCTGCCGCCATGACTGGCCAGCTGGACTCTGTCCATCAGGTCTCTCTGTCCGTAGGTGTGTCAGTGCTGCACGTCTGTCCAGAGCCTGAGCTTCTTGGCAAGCTGCAGACGCAAACAGCGGAAAGAATCAACAAGACTGTTGTGAGAGCGAGCGTGGGTGTGAGTCGGTGCCTTATCATATTCTTGCAAGAGACTCCTTGTCAAGTTGACTGTTTGTGTGCGCATCTGTTATGTAGGAGACTTGAATGCAGAACCTTTTTTTTGAGCTGGAGTGTGTGTGTGTGTGTGTGTGTGTGTGTGTGTGTGTGTGTGTGTGTGTGTGTGTGTGTGTGTGTGTGTGCGTGTGTAGGTGTGTGTGTGTGTGTGTGTGTGTGTGTGTGTGTGTGTGTGTGTGTGTGTGTGTGTGTGACAAGATATCACAAAGACATGTTTTATGAAGAGGTAGTGAGGTTTACACAGCGAGGCGGAACAAAGTGGAACAGGGGCCCTCCTTATGTAATTACACCCGGCATTAAAAAAACACTAATCCAAACACAAACTGTATCTGGACTGTTTCCAAACAGCAAACTGAGCTAAGCCACAGGTGTAAACAGAGCCATGAAGGAAAGCAATCTCATTTCCACAAATCAAACGTTGGTGCTTATAGCAATAAGGTTCAAAGCAGGCTTAACGCTTCTTTAATACTTCTCGGGTATATTTACACTGACCCATAACTATGGATACAAATCTTTGTGGTTAAATTCCGATGCAGACGCTGCGTGTTATTGTAATGTATAAAAGGCCCGCAGAGACCCCAATAATCGTACAACCATCTGACAGAACAGACCCACAGTGGCACTCAACTCTGGCGTAGCAGTAGAATCTGGTAGTCTCATTAGAAGACTCAAAGTCTAGTGCTGCAATCCATTGTACTCGGGGAAAAAAACAGACATCCGACACGGGAAAATGCAACGGAACGGTCATTCAGGTCCACATCGGAAACTCAGGCAAGATGTATCTAGGCCGAGTTTGCCGCCATTAACGCACCTGGCGTCACAGCAGCATGGCGACACACCGTGGATTTTCTTTTCATTGTGTTGTGGAAAGTGCTGCAACAACTTAGTAGCGTCCATTTTCCATTTAGTTTAATTGTTGTGTTTTCCTCTCGCTGTTAATTTAAAGGTGGTTTCTTTATACACAGTTTCTTTCGCTAATGGCGCTGAAGTAATAGATGTAGATCCTCTGTAGATGACTGAGTGCAGAGACTTGCCATAAAAACTGATGCGCGTTGAGCTCATAATACATAAAGATGCCTGTAATTTAAGACATTAAGTAGAAATATTGATACTAATACTTATTAGAGTAAAATGTATTTCATACCCAGCTCATAAAGTGCAAAACTGCATTTTAAAGCATGCATTAATTAATTAAATGATGGCAATAGCTACAGAAAAAAGTGTTTTCCCTCAGAAGTTAAATAAATGCTGATAGACTAAAACTTACGTAAGCTGTACTGAACAAAGGCTACTTTTGACATGAAGGCTCTTTGTATTCATGACCGGTCTCCAAACTGCCTGTGGGCTTTTACCTCCAAAAGAAAGGAGAGGATCTACGTGAATTAATGAAATATCTTAAGAGCCACATGTTTACATATCACGGAAATGTCAATCAGATGCATAAAACAGAGGTTGAGCCCTGAGAGAAATGCCAGAAAGGGAACCTGAGTGTGTAATGTGTGTGTGGGCCCAGCACCGTCTGATCAATAGCTCCCCTGAAATGAATATGTGATCACTGACTCAACAAAGCAGCCGTTCATGCCAAACACAATTCATGCAACTTGGATCAATAGGACCCATTTTAAAAAATCTATTTAATACCAATGTAGTTTTATAAAAATATTTTCAACAGGCAAATGGGATACTGACCATCCTGCCTTTTTATTGCTTTTGATTTGTCAAAGAGAGACTGTTATTTCAGTTATAATTGTTTTCCTCATGGTCCAGTTTTCCTATTGCATAATGCAGTTTGTAGAGTATAGGCTGAAGAGAAATACTGGATACTTTCAGATAACTGCAAAGCTTTGGCAGACAGTTTTATACATTAAAACTTGGCAACCGAGTTTCAGCTTATGCTGCCTCTAATTGTCGCAGTAAGACAAAGATGAAGCGAGCGATGAGTCGATTAGTCTGCTGAAAAAAAGATGTCACCTTTAAAATGACTCTGGGAACTTGTGATGGTACATTGTCACTATTTCGGATGAAAAAGAAACCAGTGGCCTTCTGGATTCTCCACGGCTGAACTAATGGTATTTGTCAGAAATTGAGGGTGGACATGTTAACTGTTAACACTTTTAAGAATCAAATTCTGATAAAACACAAACAAAGACTTTTGTACAGTTTGTGTAATAAATAAATATTGTATTATTGTATGCCATATTTTCATTATTAAGCCGATGTATAGTTGCAATGTATTTTAACCTTAATTACTCAAAATATAATGCGACGAAAAATGGCAACCATATTTTCAGTTTTGGCAACCAAAGGTTGTGCCTGGTTGACAGCATTGCAACCAATTTGAAAGGTTAGTGTTGAGCCCTGTACTAGAAAATGATAACCCAACTCTGCAGCTCCCCTCAGCTCTGTGGAGCTGATGACTCAGCGTATTGTTTCGGTTTTAGCGTTCACAGCTTTACGGTTTTCATCTTTCAGAACCTCATTTTTGGTTGTAAACGGCAGCTGTCTTCAGCAAAAAAGCTCAAAAACCAACTGCAAGCTACCCGCTCAAACAGTTAGTTTGTTACAATCAGGTGGTCTAGGTGGAATATTTAGCAGCTAAACAGTCACATTTCCCTCAGATGTCAGGGAGAAAAGATGATAATAAGCCTGTGTTGTTTCCACAGCTTGTTTGTGCTGCCCCCAAGAGGATAACAAAACAATTATTGTAGGAATCATACTTTAACAACGTATTCCTTCCACATTGTCTCTTTTTACAAAAAAATGTTGTGGTTTTACTTTCTGTGTCCAATATACACACTGGTCAGAGGTGTGATTGTGGGTTGTGACCACAGGAAATGAAGTACGACCCGCAGCTTGTAGCAACTCCATCAACAGTTTAGATAAGCAGGATGGAAATCTGCCTCCATGCCCTTCCTGTCGTCTCTGTCCTGTGTCGTTTGCCCTCCTCTGACTCAAGTCTCAAGTGGTCACTTAAGACGAGGACAGATGACAATAGACAATCCCACCAGTCATGCCACCAAGGTCTGACTGGTTGACTCCAGCAATGGCTGAGCATAAGACAGCATGGCCCATCTGGGAAAAAGAAACAACAACAAAAACGAAGAAAAAGAGGATGGAGCTGCCAGACAAGGGAGATGGGAAACAAAAATACAAGAGCAGGAAGAATTGAAAGCGGAAAAATGAAGCGCAGACACGACACAGAGGGGGGGAGAGGAAGGATGAAGGATAGGTCGATGTATAACAGGCTGATGAAGTAGAGCGAGAAAGACAGAGAGAGAAGGGAGTAGAACAGCAGCGCATACAATAGTTAAGAAACAGCAGAACAAAAAGAAGGACAGAAGACACATTAAGCAGAGGGCAGAGAGGGACACGACGAGATAGGGGTACCCCGGTTAAAGAAAAAATCGTCAGACTCAATTCTCATCCCAAATAAGGGGAGAGTTAAGGTGGAAAAAGAAAGGTTTGCTTAAAAAGACCAATATGTAGACTTAAAAAGACCAATATGTAGAAAGGAACAAAACGCCGAAGGGGCTACATCAAGCGCTTCACTACATTTAAAAAGAGCCACAGAGGAAGAATAACTGACACAATTAAGAGTATAACTGTCATCACAGCCAATCAAACCAAGTGCCGCCCACACATGAGCACCAAGCAATAGACCCATCATGTGGAGGGATGAAGGGCTACTAATTCCCCCCAGCAATGCAGCACTGACTACTAATAGTGAACACCAGATATCTTGAGGGCCTAACATCTACACAGTATTCTAATACAACAGAAGCATGAGTCACATGTAGAAATTCGCTCCATCAAAAACACGGCCCTGGCTCCTGGGAGAAATACTGACATTTAAACATAATCCTGCTAACATGCAAATGAAGTGCAGCCAATTCCACAACCTGCGTGTGCATCAGGAAGAAAAAAGACTGATGTGTGAATGTGAAGCCAATTACAGGTGGATGCATACCCTCACTCAATGAAATACAAACACAATTTAATGAGCTCTCAAGCTCCTCCACGGTGACATTTTCTTTTCCGTTTCTCCATCTTTCCCAACTATCATTCACCTTACCACCATTTTTCTTGTTTCACTCTAAATCCGCTTCTCTGCCTCCCATCTTTTTCTCCATCCAGAACAACAGCCAATTCAGAAAGAGGGCCATCAATCTTCCTCAATGAGACCAGAGTGCGAGGGAGTGCCAAGGCTAGAGCAGATTACTATCTCTCCTTACCACCACTCAACAATGGATAACATAAAGAAGGAGAGGCTGGGCAGACGGAGCGGCAGGGAGGGTCAAAGACACAATCTTAGATAGCGAGCGGACACATTAGATCTTAAAAGCCTCAAACAAACGTCCCCTCCTGTCAACAGCGGAGGCTTGTCGAGTAAAGAAATGCAGCAGCGGAATTTAAAAACTTTAATCCTAACTGGCAACTCCAAACCTGACCCTTGATTTATCTCCACAGAGAGCTCTGCTAATGGAAACACAGGAGCTACACTGCAGCTTTCATCTCCTGTAAACAGCTGGATTGGAATTAAATGGCCATTTTAATACATAAAATGAAAGAATCTGTTGATTGTGTTGATCTTTCAAATGTCAAAAAAGATGATTTAAAAAAAGTCCACATCAGCAGCTCCCAAAGTCCACGGTGACCTCTTCAAACTACATTTTAGAAACGAGCAACGATTTTTCCTTAATAGTTGACTAACTGTTGAGCTCTAAAGAATCAGCTTATTAAATGTGGATCCTTTCAAATCCCTTGCCAAATTTGATTTGATGTGTAGTTAAAAAATCAAAGAACTGTATTCACCTTTGGCCGAGAAGGCAGGCACACTACTCACACTACTTTGAAGCTTTTCAGACCCTTTTAATTGGATGTTCATAAAAAATATACATGTACCGTAAAATGCGGGTGATACGGCGCATCCTTTTATACGCCGCATCTACTAAATTTAAAGAAAAAGTCGTATTTAATCATAAACGAGCCGCAACAGTTTATAAGCCGCTGTTGCTGCTGCGTCCCCGCTGCCCGAGTCGGACGTCGAGCCGGGGCTGATCCCGCTATCTTCGGTGGTTGTCAGGGAGCTAGCTGCTGACAACACTTTTTATTTTGTGCTGACTTTTCAGTTTTGTTTACTTGAGCTCAACTTGAGAGGGCAGCACCCGAGGAGGCGCGATGGAAAACAGGTCTGCGCTAGCTCGCAAGCTAAATAGTGCTTGCGGTTAGCTCGCGAGCTAGGTGTGTGCCGGCGGAGAGCCAAGCGGAGTGAGAGGCGCCGCGGGGTGGGGAGGACAGCAGGGGGCTTGGCTGCTGCTGCTGAGAAGACCCTGTTGTACAGTGAGAACACTCGTGAATGGGATTTGTGAATATTTCACATGAATTTTGTATGCTGCTAAATTTAGAATCGGAAAAATCCACAAATCAGCCGCACCAATATATAAACCCCACAGGTCAAAGTTGAGGGTAAAAAAAGAAAAAAGTATTGGCTTATAACCCGCATTTTACGGTACATAAACCAAAATTCTCTAACATGTAGGATATTACTTCTACCGTCTCCAGCCAAGATACTCGCTCAGCCAATACAGGTATTTAAATTCAGAGGAACCAACAGGAAACCCAAATCCTGAAACAAAAATGAAACCGACGGGAGGTAGGAAACAAGATGGAGCAGCTGATGTTTATTTTCTTGAAAAGCCACTCCAAGCAAAGTGTTTAGTATGTGAGTGTGCGTGTGTTATAGAAAGTGGTATGTGCTAAACTAGCAGCGTTGTGATATTTAAAGACTATATATCATTTAAAGACAGTGTGTGAACGTGTGTGTGTGACAAACACGTTCACACACTGTGCAACACCAGCAATTCCATGGCCAAGTGTGTACATGTACTGATCCCATGGGAGAAAAAGATTGGCAAGATCAGCGGTCCCCAACCACCGGGCCGTGCAGAAAGAATGAATGAAAAAAAAAATATATGTTGATTGATCATCAAGGTCGGAAAGATGTTTTATTTTGAAAAATGACCGGATACATCCGTCTGTGCGTCTGTGTCAAGAGGTCACGTGATACGTTACTCTAAAAATGAAACTTAAATGTACTTTTCAACTCTGCCGGTGTTCTGGATTAAGATCAAGGCAGAATATTCTGAGATTGCAAAAAAGCTCTGAAAACCCGGCTTCCATTTCAACATCCTGTCTTTGTGAAGTGGGTTTAAATGACTGAGTAGCCTGGACTAAAGGTTTAAATTAGGGACATGTCGGGTGTCGTTGTCTCGCATCACCCCGAGATGGGACCGGCTCGTTGCAGAGAAACAAGCTCAAGGTCATATTTATTGCCAACAACGTAAGGCCGGTCCGTGAAAATATTTTCTTACACAAAACCTGTCTGTTGCGCAAAAAAGGTTGGGGACCGCTGGGCTAGATAGTAAAGTGTGGAGGTGGGATTTGACCATGTTCATGTTCTTCACCAAACCAGCTCTGACGGCTACATCCACAATTGAACATGATAGGGCTAATCGCTGGGCAGCTTTCTTGCTGAGGAGAACCTACATGGGAGGGAGGGGGTTTGTCAGGCATAATAAACTCTCCTTGCATTGTCAACAGCTCTGTTGAGGAGGAAGGTTAAACTTGGAACTGTCTGTAAAGCCGGCCCTGAGCAGCAGCAGTGCTCTGACTGGGGATCAGCGTAGTGTGGCTTCTGTTGGGCCTCTGGGCCACACGGCGACGGAAGGGGAGGCGGCGGCGGGGCTCAGCCTGGCACTAAAGACTCTGACACCAACATAATCACTGGTAATTGATTCGGCTGGCGAGAAAGGTATAACATTAAAAGATAAAAACGGCAGCGGTGGTGTCACAAGAGCGCCGGGTCTTAATGTGAGCCGATGGGGCCGACGATGCCTGTCACACAGCGTCTAATCACACAAGAGGGGACGCACACATATCATCAAATCACTATCAGCCCCGGACCCGCTCAGCACCCTCAAAAGAGCTTTGATCAGCAGCGGGCCGAGGGAAGCGAGGGGGCACGCGGGCCAAGGACACCAGAAAGGAGGAGGAGGAGGAGGAGAGCGGAAAGAAGAAAGGCATCCTTTGCTGTTGCAGGACGGCCCTGAGACGTTACAAGACAGGACAGAAACAGCAGCGTGTATCAACCACTAGCACCCAAGGTTCAAACAACTTATCAGCGTGACGGCTTAGCGTAGCTGAAGTGATAGATATCCTTATCCAGTCCAGCGACCGTAATAAATACAGGCAGAGTTAAATTTACATGCGTGGGATTTTATTCAAGTTTCCTTTAACTGATAGAGTTTTGAGATGCTCCAACTTGATGTTTGATTTGGCAAATAAAGTCTTCTGACACAAAGACTAGATGTCTTTGAACAGTGATATGAAGCTATAAAGAGGACAAAATATAACTATTGTTATGAGAGATTCATTGATTGAGTCATTTATTAGGAGAAACTGCCAAGCACTGTAGTTGGTTGACAAGTGAGTTTTAGTTAGAAGTGACAACATCTTATGCAGGCTGTATATAGAAGCTAATTTAGTTTGCTGCTTTTTCTATGGCAGCAAAGTAGAATAAATGAAGAGATGTTTAATAGGTACTATTATTATTTATTCACTGTATGTTTGCTTTGCACTAAAAATAACAGTCAGCTGATATTGCAGTTAAACTAATGTTGTTCTCTTGAGCTTATAATGAAATGACCACACAATGGCCTTGTCATTTTCCAGAGTTAATAAACACATTTTTAACCTGCTACACCTCTGATTTGAGCGGACCCCTGTTTCTTAACATGGAACGCCAATTCTACTCACCCTCGCAGCTTTGTTATTAACGTGTAATGGAGACACATGAGGTAAGTCTAGTAGCGGTGACTGGGTTGTGCCTATCCGCTGAGTGAACTGATGAAGACGGAGGGCTCCCGGTAGCCTTACAGTCAGAGCGCTGATAAATTGGCCAGCCTCCACCCTTTCCCCAACTGCAGGAAGGATGTGTGTGTGCATGAGAATCAGCATGGACGCCCGCTAGACTGGAACTGACAATATTAAGTGGCAGTGCCACAGTTTTCATGAACACAGAGAGGCCAAGAGAACCGAGGGGCAGGAAGGCCTCTATTATGTCACCGAATAGTAGACATAAAAGGAGCCAGTCAGACTGTCTGTAGCCCCAACACACTCACCTTTCCTGAATTAAAGGTTGTCGAGTACAGACAGAATGAGACGGGCAGACAAATACAGTTCCACCTTGTGCCGCAGACATCAACGAGCACCACATAAAAAAATGGCGGGTGGGAGATCAAAGATTTTACAGATGTTTAAGAGAACCATAGCAGCTTCTTCAGAGGTAGACTGCAGGGGTCGGATATCTTTCAGAGGAGCAGAGGACGAAAAAGCGAGGCTGAGAGGGGGTGAAAAAAAAGAGAGTAATGGCAAATAAGAGGAGTAGCGAAAGCCCCAGGCTGAAGATTGTAGGGAAAGAAGAGGAAGACTGGGGTGAGGAGTAAGTGAGAAAATGCAAATGAAAGGCTGCTGAGAAAAAGGGGAAAGAGAGGAGCGAGGAAGTGAGAGATTACGACAGGGACTGTTGGAAGAGAATCTGAAGAGCAGAACAAAGCTGACAATGAAAAAAATGTGTGGTGGGGAGCGGTAGAAAGTACAGGAAGAAATGGCAATGACGAGCACACGCCACGCAGCCTTTTTTGCTGGGCCGCATTCTTTCTCATATGTCCTTTAAAAAGTAGCGCTGCCGGCTGTAGACATCACAGCACAATGTGTCCCAAGAAAGAAAATGCAAGAGACAGAGAAAATGGAAGGATGGAGAGGTGGCAAGAAAGAGGGAGACTTCTAATAAAAGGATGGAGATGATCCCCAAAGAGGCGGCCCATGGCATCTGTTTGTCACAAGCCAGAGCCACAGGGAGGAGGAGGAGGAGGACTGTAGGCAGCAGACTGAGAGGTAGCTTCTTTTCTCACTCTTGTGTTTACTGGCCGTCCTCCACCAGCAGCTGGAGGCTAAACTTAAGCTCCGCCAACAGCCACCAGGGAGAGAGGAGAGGCCTTGGAAAGGGGTCATCTCTTCAATCACCAACCAAAACAAAATTCAGGGACGCACATCTGCATCATTAGCAGAGGAGCCAAGAGCCCCCTGATGTCTCCCCACCACAGATCCCTCAGAAACGTGGCCACCACAGTGCCTGTGCACACAAGCATCCTCTGCACAATCACCACACAGCCATATCAGCCGGCTCCTCATGAATATTCATCCGCCTCATTAACACTCAAGTGGGGAAACACAGCATATTGCATGAGACTCCCGTTACTTGGATAGAGGACGAGAAATGAGGGAGTGAGAGGAGAGAGAGAGACGAGATGGGACACAGAGTGACTGTAGAGGAAGCAAAGGGGAAGAGAGACCGAGGAAGAGGCAAAGCCTTCTTTTCGTTGCCAGCAAACTTTTTCTGGATCTCAAGAGTGGAGTGGGTGAAAAATGTCCTATATTGTTCGGGGAGCCGATAGCCTCCTGTCGCTTTTCCTTACAATGCCAGACTAGGGCAGTGTGAAAGCAGCGTCAGCAGCAGGGACAGCACAGCGGGAGCGCAGGATGGGAATTACAGACCATTTTGCCCTGCAAATCTTGTGGCAATAAAAGCTCTAAAACTGCTGCAATTTCTCCGCTAATGTCTGGCTGTTCACAATAACTGCCACACTGTGGGGGATAAGTGTGAATACACCTCACCGCGAGCTGCAGCCCAACAGACATCCATGCAACCGCCCCGTCCTTGTTCTGTAACCAAACACACAAACAGTCTTGTACGCAGACACAGATTCTGTCGGTCCACTTGCCAACAGACGCACAGCCACTACCACACATAGACAGAGGATTATTTTCTCTTTATGTTGTAATGCCAGCGAATCTTTTCACAGGAACTGCCAACAGGGGAAATCTCCCGTCCTGCAGCTCTGTCCTCAGAGAGACGCTGAAAGCTGGAGAGACAGACTCCATTTTCTTGACTTTTTTTCTCTGTGACTTTGGTGACTGAAACAGACGGCCACTCGAGGTGTGGTGGGGGGTGAGGCGAAGTTGGGCAATGCCCAAAATGTTGCCCCGCCAGAGTCATTCTGGCCCTTTGAAAAAGGGCACTGGCGAAACCTGCGGTACAATAAGTGGACCACGTCTGTGGAAATCAATACTGCTGCCTACATCAGGGGCCTCCACCCAAAGCTATTTCATATTCCACCTTCTACACGCAGTTTCTGACAAAAAAAAACTCCTTCAATTTCAGAACAGTATGAACTATTGATTTCACAGCCTCAATTCTTACTCTGCCTCCGCCTTCTTTTGTCCTCTCTCTTTTCCAGTCCTTGTACCGCTGACGTGCAGCTCCTTTCCCAAGGGGTGTTTTCTTTTGGCGGTGAGGAGGATGGAGAGGTTCTTACCTGTGAACTCCAGGATGTCAGAGCATTCAAATCCCTGACGAGTGGCTTTACTTCAATTGGTTTGGGACAAGGTCCTTCGACAAGAGAAGTTTCGTGAATCATGATGGCAACTAATGTCTTTTTGTGTAGTTCTTTGAATATCTGTCAAATAGTCAAATGTAACAAAGATGAAGTCTCTTTTTAGGCGTGTTTCTAATGTTTCACTGTTTAAATCTTCTGCACTCTCTTTTAATTTGTTTTCAGTTATAACTCTGAAAGCACACAATACATTTTTTGAAGGAAAAGTGCTCCATAGAGTTTAAAGGTTTTCATTATCTAGAGATGCATCGAACAAGTATTAATCATCAGTAAAAATCTGCCAATGCTCGTGTTTAATCAATAAACCAGCAAAAAAAAATCAGAAAGTAGTGACAAAATGCCCCTCACAAGTCCAAAATGTAAATACATTACATTTAATTTCATCAAAGGCGAAGAAAAAATATTGACAGGTGAAAAGCTGGAACAAGTGCATGTCATGGTTTTAAATGATGAAATGACCAAACTAATCAACTAGTCAATCAATCGTTTGGGCTCCGTTGTATTATATCTAAAAATACCTAAAGTACCTAAAAATATATCTTTCTCAAATGCCAAATCAGACAATATTCCAGCCATGAAGAAGCTTGTAATCAAACCGTTAGGGTGGGTCACCATTTTCCAAGCTTAAATGCCAGTTATATCAGCAGAATTGGATCAGACCTTTGGGCAGTGACACTTTTAACCAACTGTGTTGTCGTTAATTCATATTCAGAAGGTTTTCATGGGTCACAAGTTGTGCTGAGCAGCCTGGCTGAGACCGGGGACCTGACCAGTTCAAATCGTAGGTCCAAACTAAGCATGCATGCATGCATGATTTAAATACATCTAAATGGCAGATGGTGAGAGAGCCGGCTCGTGTCTGGCTCCGAGACAGGAGCAGTGATGTAGGAGAAGCAAAAGGATGAGGCCGCGTGTTAGAGTGAAGGATGGCTTGGCTTGTCTTTAACATTACTTTTCCTCTTAAAACATTCACTTCATCTGTGTCACTCCAGCTCCAAACTTGTTATTGGAAAATAGGATCGCTGGAAAACCATTCGATGCCGGCACGGTCTGCATCAGTCACACACTGACACACACATACACACAGAAAATACATTTCATCCTCCATATCCGAAACAGCCAATAGCACTGGCAGGCATTTGCGACCCCAATCCATATTTCAATTTCCCTCCTCTCATGCAAACTAATTCAATACTTGTTTCCTTCCCTCACAAGCGATCGGCAATGTGAGGAATGAGCTTCTTCTCCTGCTGCGTCTATAAAAGGCCCAATCAGAGACACTTTTGAGTGGGCCTCTGCCTATATCAATTATGTCTTAGTAGTTTCTTGGAAGAAGCATTAAAGGATGGGAAAATATGCATTTTTCAGCATTCTCACCATGCTGTAATAAAATGCAGATCACTTTTCTCCATATTTTCTGTACTAGGAAGGCATTCAGTCCAAATTAGCTACATTTAAAACTCATATTTTATATCACACTCTGTCAGTGCTCAAGTCAAGAGCTTAACTACCCATGTTTTTAAACCAATTAAATAAGCATTAAGCTAACAGTGGGATGTCAGTCAAATGAGAGTTTAAAATATGATAGACTCTAATTTGAGATTTGACCTTTAAAGTGGAAATAAGGTTAAAACAAAGATCACATGCATTTGTTTCTCCTACATAGTAGTTTCCATTTGTAAGCTTGTAAATGTCAGTCACAAAGCCAAACAGAGAAACGCCAAGAGCCGGAGTTATTTAAAGGCAAAGTCGGCTCAAATGAAATGATTATATTCATAATTTCTCAAAATTTGAACTGTTATAAAAGCAGATTTTTAAAAGGTTATATAAAAATGTCACTGGATTCTTGTTAATGAAGAGGGTTACTTTCTACTTATCACAGGCAAACATCCGACGGAGCACTTTGAGATTGCGATTCCTGATAGATGTTTAAGCCACATCATGAAAACACAAATGATCTCTGCAAAATACAGTAGGTATTTTACTATTTTGAGCACTTAATAAAAAAGTACAAATTAGTAACACTAATTATTGTCGTGTTTTTGATTGCTGTCTTTTTAGGGTTCCTAAACACTACAAGCTTGGATGCATATATTTGGGCTCCGCTGAAAGCGATGGAGGAGGTGGTGTTTAGTGCAGCAGACCTGTTTTTTAGTCTTTGCACTGGAGCCAACGTCATGAAGCACTTCAACAACCTCCAAGTCCTTATGCAACAGAGGGGGACAGTCGATGTGGACGAAAACATAATTGCTGAAGACTATAAGGTAGTTTTGAAATTACATCACTAATGCTCTAAATATGTACAGTTGTAGCAATAACAATAACTTGTAAAAAATAACTACACCTGGAGTTTTTGGGTAAGTACAGATGTTTGCTAAATAACATGTATGCAAAATAAACGTAAACGATGTGTTACAAACTGATGAACTCAAGACTTGTAAAAGCGCAAAGGAGTCTGTCTCACCACTGGTGACACGGCTCCCTTTCACACAACTGAAAAGCGAGGTATTTATTAAAAGGCCAGATGACATAAGAGATATTTTGATATTTTTAAATATATATGTTGAGTTTGTGATTGTTTCTCCATCCCATTTCGTCTTCTTTTTACCGTTATTTGGATATTTCTACAAAAATATAAAGATGTTTTAAAAATGTTGAGCTTTTACTCTCTGATACAAAACTTGATGTTCTATGTTATTTTAAAATCTTAAATTATGTTTTTATTTCGAACACAAAAGACATTAGAGAAGGAGGGAAAGAAAAAGAGAGGGGGAGAGAGACAGAGGGAAAGAGGGTGAGAGAGACAAATGGACAGACAGAAGCCATTTGCGTATGTGTGTGCCTGTCTGTGTGTGCCTGTCTGTGTGTGTGTGTGTGTGTGTGTGTGTGTGTGTGTGTGTGTGTGTGTGTGTGTGTGTGTGTGTCAAACACTAAACCACTAGAGGGGTGGTATTGCAGGTGGAGCGCAGAGAGAACTGCTGATTTATTTCCAGAACTTCTACTATTGAGAACTTCACATATTACAAAAGTACAAAGTACACGGACATACAACTAAGTCATTAATGAATACATGCCTGTACTTTTGTGTAAATGTTTACGTTACAATTTGATGGCTCACACATATCTGCACTAATTCTGTTTTGTTTTGCACAGGTTGCACAATATTGTTCAACTTCAAGGGGCGGCCCCTAATTTAATGGGAGGAGAAACACTGGTGTGCCAGTCAGTCTGTCTGTCTGTCTGTCTGTGTGTGTGTGTGTGTGTGTGTGTGTGTGTGTGTGTGTGTGTGTGCGCCATGTGCCTGTGTGTGCTAGTGTGCCTGTCTGTCTGTCTGTGCTAGTGGGTCTGTCTGTCGGTCTGTGTGTGCCAGTGTGTCTTTCTGTGTGTGCCTGTCTGTGTGTGTGTGCCAGTGTGCCTGTCCGTCTGCCTCAGACTCGACCAGACTGGCCATAATGTCGAGTCCAATTTTCGGGGAATTTCCGTACAGTCCCGTAATCAGGCTCATTAGCGGGGGAAAGCATTCATTTAAAGATTCTACAATGGATTTCTGACGAGGGAACAATTTCCAATGGCTCACTAGTGTTTGATGTACTAACTGCTGTCGCGTTTTACACTGCGACGGCCTAGAAAAAGACTCACACATCTTGACATCTCCCCCTGCAGCACCATCAACAAAGCAATTCCCCAAAAGCACACAGCCAAAGAAGAATATGAGTGTAAACAAATACAGTACATGGCTATCCGGGTGCAGCAGTCTGAGAGCTGAGAAATGGTGCAGTGCAGAAACACCTTGTTTGTCAGGATCTAATCTTCCATAGTCTAAAAGTAATCCTCAGTGTGTACTTGATACCACCACGGAGGACAGTATATTATTGATCTGGAAACCAGTAAGCACACACCCACACTGATTTGATGTTGCTGAAACAGGAAAAGATGAGTAAGACTTGCTCTAACTCAGGTGCCTGGCTACACTTTTCCTCACAACTCTTTGGCCATGTAAAGGGAGAAGCAGGCAGGTAATAGCGACAAATTTAGGGGCTTAAACGGCGACAGCTTTACGATGCCTGAGCGGCCTCTATGACTCCATTCCTGTCAGATTCTATTAGCTTGGCCTCCACCGTGTGTTTTCGATTGGCTGTTGGCCTATTCCCAGCAGTTACAGAAGCACCGCCCGTAAATAAACCAAATGGTTGCATCTTGTAGCGTATGAAGCGAGGGAGGGGGGGGCGCTTGTGTGTAAAGAACATCTGACAGAGCGGTCGAATAGTTTAATATACAGCACCGTGCTGAATGGACACAGTTGACTGGAGGGAGAGGGAGAAACACATCAGCCTAAGAGTTTAAATTTGACTGGTGTTTAAAAAGAATATGTAAGCGGCCAGGCAAGAACAGAACTTCTAAATCAAGACAAGTGGTCTCATTCTGCTCCACACACACACACATACACACATATGCACTCTCCTATAAACAAAAGAAAAAGTGTGTCTATCTGCCAGCTGCCAGGTGGAAGTGTAAGGAAAGGCCACCTGTCTAATAAGTGTTTTTGATGCGAACAGCTCAGCAATATGAAACGGAGCACCTGGCCTGTCCTTTTCAAACTGATCGTGTTAAAAGCTTGCAGATCTCTTTTCTTCTTATATTATAATTTATTTCAACCTAATAGATTTTCCCCTACCAGAATATGTGTGTTTATTAAGTCAACCAATCAGGGCTTGTGAATGCAGTTTTGCCAACAACTCTCAATTGCCAGATGTCCACTGGATATTTTTTATAATATGCACACAGCGTTTACATCAGCTTTAAAATGGACTTGTTGTCGTTGAAAAGAAACGTTGTTTGAACTATTTGTAGTCACTTGTTTTTCATAATCCAAACACCCTAAGAGTGAAAAGAAACAGAAAAATAAATTGTTGTAAGAAATATTAAAATGCGAGGCCTGAAATAGCTTTGAGATGGCCTTTATAAACATTTAGCATATAGATAAACATGCTGAACTGTAGCTCAGACTGCTAATGCTGTCCACACAATGAAATTACTATGGGCTATTGTTACTTTGAATTCTGAAAAGAAAAGATGTACAAAAAGACATAGTAGCATATGCAGTATTTCTTATTTGATAATCAATTGCATAATTATGATAAACTGCAAATGGTAGCTATTAGTTACAAGCAGTATATGACTAACACACATCTTTAAAGGCATTCAAATGTTTTGTTGTATGGGCCTTTTTCACAGCTGACTGACAGCACAGGTGGAATTAATACCTTTAATGATGGCTATGCTGTATTTAAGTCCATCAGTGAGCCAGCATGATCAATAGAAAAAGTACAAAAGTAATAATTATAGTGATCATTACCCATTTTGCACATTTTGTATTTACAGTATATGATTATTGCATGGAAGGAAAGACAGCATTTTATTTTGCAGCTTAATAAAACGTTGTTTTGAATCGCTCACCACCAGCAGCTATGTAAATAATCTGTGTGGCAGTATGAGAGGAGCCGTAAAATGAGAAGAGTCAAATACTTTCAACCATAGGCTGTGTAACGCCCCCCAGGCCGTAACAGGCTGTTATGAAACAAACAAGACACCCATTCAGAGAGTGTCTCTGAACGTCCCCACTCCTGTGCAGAAAACTCTGTGGGACAAACCAACTGATTTTTACATTACAAAATACACAGCAGGACTACTGCCTAATACAACATTATAAGCCGGCAGGCAATCAACTATTTCACCAACTGTTTCAAATGACGTGTTTCAAGTAACATTGTTATTTTTCGTGTTTTATTCCGCCAATTCCCAGTTGACTTGTTTGTGAGTTTATTGTTTTATCTTTCTAGTTTAAGACATGTGTTGTCTTGTTATGTGCCTCTTTTGTGAAACTGAGTTTTGTGAAATTCCAATTATTTGGACATTTGTTTTGAATACTGTTCATTTGTACCAATGATAATACACCAAGCTTCTCTGTCAGCGTTATCACTATCCAGTGTTTCTAATGTTAATTATATTCATTCAATAATTCTGAATGGGTTGTCAAATCAGTTTTTATTGCAACAGCAATCCAGTTGTAAGCAATGGTGGAAAGTAGTTAGGTCCAAGTACCAATGATGAGGTACTTACCTGAGTATTTACATTTTATGACGCGGATGATGATGATGCTGGATTCGAATAGTGTTTCTCACACATTAGTGCACCACTAATTATAATCTGATAATATGATAATATGATAGTGGTCACTCACTATTTGGCAGGATACTGACCGAGACGGTGATGGAGCATCACATGTTCCCTTATGTTCGGCGCATTATTCTGCATGTGCTAGTTTCAATTGTCTTTTTTCCTGTTACACAAACATACAACAGACCTCGACATGACAAAGAAAAGGACACCAAAAAGAGCTGCCGATAAGTCGTCAACAGGATCTTGACAACACAACGCCATTACTAACCTGCTAATATTTGTCAGCTGGCGGATGAAGCTCTGTAAAACTTTTAAAGCCAGCTCAAAACTCATGTTGCACGGGGAAATAGCTCAAGATATGAGCGTTAAGTGCAAGAAGAGACACTTATGTAGCTTAAAAACTCACCTTTGTTTGGTTGTTCCACGAAAGGGATGAAGGACTTTTGACATTTGTCACTTCCGGGTTAGACTGTGACATGCAGACGCCCACCAAGTGGCTGGCCATGCTGGTTTTGTTTTGGTTTATGTTGCACTGGAAAATAAATACATTTCTTACTTTAACTGCCTGTATTTTAACCCCCTGTGTCAGTAATGCTCAAAGTGTAATACATCCAAAAACGTCACTGACAGGGACTCTTTTACTGCACAAGAGTAATTTGATTGTGTATACTTAAAGCTACATTTAGCTGATAATGCTAACTTAAATAAACTTTTGAATGTAGGGCAGGCAGAGAGAGAGAGAGAGAGAAAGAGAGAGAGAGAGAGAGAGAGAGAGAGAGAGAGAGAAAGAGAGAGAGAGATGTCACTCTTACCTGTCTTAAAAAACTTGAGAGCCCTGGTAGGGCTTTTACATGTAGAGGATGTGCACAGTGTGGTAGTAAGTAAGGATCAAAATACTTTTCAATTATACATTTAACACTTTGTTTCAGTGGTGCTCAAACTATGAATAGTTTAGTTTAATGTCAATATTACTCAAGTTCATTAAGATATTCAACTGTATTCCCTCAGGAGGTAAATTTAGCATTGCAGTAAGAAATAGACCAAAGAACAGTGGTGGAAAAAGTATTTAGATCAATTAGGTGAGGAGCCTGTAAGACGACAAAAGCACTTTAAACTATTGAATGTAAAACTACTCATTGGGCAGCACAATGGCCTTTGTCAGAGTTAAATTGTTTCATTATTTATGCATCATTGTGTAAGACTTTTCATTGTAGGTAGAGGTGAAGCAAAATTGATATTGTTGCTTAGCGTGCAGGGATGCACCATATTTTATTCATAGTATTTCAAAATTATAAATCAGTACAGAGTATTCATACTAGTTACACTTCACAACAAGTAAATAAAAAGCAGGATATATGCTGGAAAAAAAGAAGCTTCATCTAATAAATTACGCTACATTTTATAAGTGTGCATCAATGTAATGTAAGATTAAAAGTAATTGTTTTTTAGTAGACAGAGTAACAACTTACTCAAGAATTAATCGGTAGACTAATCAAAACATAAAGGATTTGGCTCAAATTGACACAAAGATAACAGAGTGGCAACAAGGGAAAGACCCAAATGCAAAGCAGTAGGATGACATCAGTGGTTCAACATTGAAAGGCTTAAAGGCAGGCAGACGCAGGTTCATGTGGCAATCTGACAAGGCAAAAATGGGAAGCGACCATTTTAAGAAGTGAGAGGCTGATAAGGGAAAAAGATGCAGGTGAGGAGGTGATCGGGAACAGGTGTGTAGATGAATGGGGCAGTCAGGTGATGGAGAAAGAAGGGGAAGTCTGAGGACATCTGGTGGACGGGTGGAGAATGGCATAAAAGAAGGGACCTGAGAGAAAGAAAGAGACAGACAACACAAAGGTTTCTCATATGTTTAAAGCAAATTCCCCTCCTTGGACAAACAAAAACATCCAATGTTTCACAATGAAACAACAGGCAATTCCATAACTAGACCTGCTTCTTGCTCTTGAAATTCAAATTAGCCTGATGTTGAAACTGTGTGCACATTAATGTGTGTAAAATGTGATATCTCTTGTTATGCGGAAGACGAAATGTAGCTACACAACAATGTTGAAGACATAAAGTCTGTCTTTATTGCAGCTCACTCAAGTCTACTCATTCATGCACACAGAGGTATATTTCATGTGTTGGTCACCAGTAATTGCTGCACTTTATTCACAGAATTCTGGTCAAGTGTAAATTTAAATTTGTTTCATGACAAAATCCTATTAAAATTAGGAACTTTGCCATACATGATGTTTGTGTGAATTATTGCCCGTTGGAAAATAAGGAAATATATTTAAGCAAGACATGTGAGGGTACAGGAGGTAATGCAACAAGCAATTAAAGTGTACTGAGAATAATGCAAAACATAAAATACAGTGCAGTGTCTTTGTTCTCCAGCTTTACGGGTTGAAAAAGATGTGCTATGATACGATTATGATCTTGGTGCCAGCATTTAAATTGGGTATGAAAAGAATGGTGTGCAGGCTTGTTTATGTTGCAGATGTGAGTAGGCAGTGTTGCAGATATGAAGTCACAACATGTGGGTAGCTGCCCATGTAGGGTAACTTGGCAATTTCACAATTGTATAAGATATCATAATATGATTTTCCCTTTTGAAGATTTAAATTACATTCATCCAACTTCAACAAAAGCAGTCACGATTTGCTGTGATGCTCGTCCAAAAGGTTGTCTGGTGGGATATTAGTTTAAAGCAAAGCAAATTAGAAAGATAAACAAAAAGGGGAGAATCTGGCAGTTGAATAAAGGGAAGAAGATAAAAGTTGTTATGACACCTGGATTGTTTTCTTCTCAGGAATGTTTGATCTCTCGAGGAGAACAATGCTGCAGGGATGATATTGATAAGATCTTTTACAGGAGGAATTAGTTTGGTGAAACAGTCCATTTTCCCATTGTTCTAAATTGTATACATCTGTGTTGACATTCTGTGTTGCTACTGTGGTATATTGGGAATAATAATCTTGTGTTTCATCTTATTGTGGTGTAATGTACAATGCATCCCTACATGATTCATAATGTGGACTTTTCCCAGCTGGTGGGATGTTCCTGTACATGAAATTGTATTATTGTGTGACAATCCCAGTTTACACCACAGGTCTGGCACCGTGTTCAGCCATGGTTCAGCTCTGGAGTTTGATGCAATTATAAATAAATAAGCATGTGGTCGGCAAGAAGACAGGGCCCTATGGGGACACGCTGAGAGAAAATAGAGGAAGTTTAATTAAAGCTGCAAACCAAACTCCCACACACAGGCACACACAGAAAAATAGTCAAACCAATAAACACCGTTTGTGTGTGTGTGTGTGTGTGTGTGTGTGTGTGTGTGTGTGTGTGTGTGTGTGTGTGTGTGTGTGTGTGTGTGTGTGTGCGCGCACGTCATAATATAGTATCAACACGCGCATGCTTGCTATTGTGCCTCCATCCAAGCGTGCATGTGTCTGCAGGTAAACCGATACAAAGGAGGGAAATGTGAGTGTCGAGCAATGCCGTGTTGTGTTCAGGTGAGGTCCTCTAGGTTTCTGCATCACACAGGTTACCTTCCTGTCGACGGAGATAAAGGCGCTTTGTGTGAACCCAACAATCACACTCTCGACACAGCCAGAGTAAAATGATTTGGTGTATGCAGCTATGTTCTTGTTACATTATTTTCTGCAAAATGATTGAACTGACAGTCTCCTTGTAATTACCTAAGGGGTGAAGGCAAAGGCACCGCCAGTAAAAGGCTGATGAGGGAGTATTGAATTTGCACTTCAATTAGAGCGCTTATAAAGTGTGGATTACACAAGGACTCCAGGGCCACTGCTCTCACTCAATTACCACAGTGTACTATAGGAGGAGGGACAGCAGGCGGGAAGGGTGGACAGTGAAGGAACCGCTGCAAAGCAGCAAGGTGGCTGAGGAAGACACGAAGAGAAACATTTATGAGATGTTGAATGTTGGTGCGGCCCGAGACAGAACTTTAATCAGGACGGATCCATGCAAAGACAAGGACAAACAACTGGAGCGAGATCAATCCTTGTGTGACTCAGGTCTCTCTCTCCAAGTGCTGGCCTTGGATTCAACAAGGACATCTGAAAGCATGCCGCCATCTCAAGTTTTAAACTTGAGAGTAGCTGCAGAGAGTAGCTCTACACAGATTTGAAATGCCTCTTTATGTGCATTCATTTCCATTTTTCTGTGTTGTGTAAACAAGTCTCTTTCAAGTTGAAGGGGTTATACAGAGGCATCTGTTAAAAAAAAAAGAAACAAGAACCTCAACAATGTGTCTGAGTCCCTGAGTTAATTCTCAAATGGATTATTGAGCCAATGAGTGAAAATCACCGGCCATTTAGAGTGGATTTGTCTGCGAGGCAGCGATAAACGGCAGCTCGCTTTTCTGCGGCTTAGCTCCCCGATTCTGAGAAGGAGATGCTTGAAGGACATGCTTTTACAGTAAACAGGCAGTGGAGAAGAAAACATTTCAATTTGATTGCTTGGCTGTACTTATAAAGACAATGTGAGCTGATATGAATGTGAAAAAGGAATAGTTATAGAGCCTAGTGAAGGGTTCCTGGTGCTTAGTTGTGATTTTGGCATGATGCACAGTGCGACTGAAAGGGTTTCAAAAGAGAAAATGTACAGAAGAGAAAATCAGAAAGGGGTATAATAGTACAGTATAAAGCGTTGGGAGGCTGCACAAACGCAGTGTGACAGTGTTATATTGTAAGATACATATCGGGAGGTTTTGACAGCGTTACAAGATGTAACTGGCAGTTACGTGAATGTAAAGCTCATGCTAATTGGATATGTGGATGAAGAAATAAAAGACAACCTCATAGCTTACTGCAAATTGAGGATTTTATATGTGCACGTTCCTTTAATCTCCCAGACAGCAGCCATTTTCTGTCTGTTTAGATCATCTCCTTGCCTTCTACCTTTCCCTCCCTCACTCTCTCTCGCTCTATCTCTCTCTCTCTCTCTCATTGCTACTGTCAACAAAGAAAGTGCAGGCTTCCCACAGGCCCTAAAGGAATCTCTCACACTGCACTCACATAATCACTTCAGACCCGGCTGTTTAGGCCGACATCTCCACTGGGACTTACCAGCCGCTCACTGCAGGCCAAATCAGACCGCTGAGTTAAAAAAAAAGACGGAAAAAAAAATCAACTGTAACAGTGAGACAAAGAAGTGCAAGTCAGACTGAGGAGCGTGACCAGTCTGAGAACATCAAGCATTTTTTTTGGTGACTGGATGTCATACTCTCCTCCTTCTGTAATGGGATGGTTTGGTGCCCTCCTGTATACAAATTATAGATTTTAAGAGGCCTCCTTTAAGAACGCAATATACATACGGATATATGAACAATGTCGGCAGGTCAAGCATGAGTCTTTCACTGGCATAAGACCAGTTTAAATTCCATCATCCTTTTCAAAGACCAAATGGGATCCAGAGCTTCATTTGCTTCGATCAAAGAAGCTGGGTTTAATGACATGTTTAATGACTCCTTACATTGGCAAATGGGCTTCATTTGAAATCTCCAGCACCGTCAAAAAGAAGCCTTTTCTCCTCCAATTAGAGGCATCCTTTGGAAGACAGACTCGCTGTTCTAAATGAGGATCTTTTTTTTTCAAAGACTGAGAAAGCAGAGCTGTTGACGCTTGGTCCCTCGCTAATGTCAGGCTCGAACAGGCTGGAAATACATTAAACTATAAAGGTGGGGAAATATTTTCAACAGTGGCAGGCAGCGACTGAAGCCTTGTGGAATGTGACTGTTCATAAAAAAGAGAGTTAAATGCATCTGCTATATATTTCCACTACTTTATTTCCACACTTTTCTTGCGTGGTCAAATTAGCTTTTCACCAACGCTTACAGCGAGGGTTAATGATGTACATAAATGCTGCTCTGAAAAGTTGCATACTTGCAGATGTGTTGCTCTGCATTAGGCGAATTGTTATGTTGAAAGTAGCACATTCTTGCTCTGAGCGTATTTTGCCTCAGTGAACCAAATTATTAATATCTTAATTAACAACTACAATATGAAAAGTGTGAGACACATAACCGAAATGAAAGAGGCTTGTTTTGTTTTTTTCAGAGGCTGAGCCATGCAGCTCAATTTGACTGACTCAAAAAAGCTAATTCCCCTCCAGCATTGACTTGCATAGACACATTTGCATAGTAAAGGGATGGAAGCTGAAAGTTTTTCAGGGTAAAAATATGTGAAACGTGTGAAGACACAAGTACACAAGATACAACGTCTTGACGAATTTTACACATGAAATAGCTGCATCAAACACATTTCTTAAAACACTCAAATTTAAAGGGGTACTTCTACAAAGTTGGGGAATTCAAAAGAGACAGGTCAAATTAAAACTTGTCAAAACTGAAGCAGCAAATGAGAAGTTTCAGTGAGTCGTTCATACACACATACTCAAACGCGAGAGCACGTCAGGATGACAATAAATTGTCAGTGTAATCTCCAAAAAGCAGCCTCATACCTTCCCCGTGATTAGACTCAAAACGTTTGCTGCATCACAGCACGAGGAAGTTCATCTTTATGCATAAATACTACTGGTTTAATATATTGTATACACCTGAATACATTCAGCTATTTAATTGCAGAAAAGCGAACACAAAACCTTGAGGAACGGCAACATTTGCAGCTACAAATCATAATTCAAAGACATATCATTAGGATCAGTGTAAGATATGATGTACGCTCATCCGTGTCTTTCAAACCACTGTCATTAACTTTAGCTAAAGTAGATTCAGAGACAGAAAGGACACTGGCTGCCTTTCAAGTCTTTGACACGTTTGGCTCCATTTCAAACATGTTGCACTATTACTCTGTTTCTAATTCAGGAGACATGAGAGGACGTGAAACAAAATGCCAAAAAGTCACAGCATGAAGAACAAACAGAACAGCTTTCCATCAACAGACACTCCATTTGTCATTTCATTTAACCACTTCATCCCTGTCCCGGTGGTGTATCTGTAAAGGGCTTCATCTGTTAGATAGAATCTTAGGCTCACTGACCAGCAGCCAAAGCACAGTACAGCAGCCGTATCCGTCTTCCCAACACAGCTGGGGCATAATAACCTCGTGCCACAGGTCGAAACATTTTTCTGTCCTCCATTCCCCAAATGAGGCTGCCTCTGCTCATTAGGGAGCCAGCGTTTTAAAAACACAGAAAAACAACCAGTGCCGTGGTCATTAAAGATGCCATCGACTTTTAAATTAAGTCTCATAAAGGGCCTATCAGTGTGAGGGCGGTAATGTACGATGGCGTAAAGCCAATCCCATCCCATTTCTGTGTTCTTTGAGGCTTTAACAGATCAGTTCTCATTTCACGCTATTAGTGAGGGTCTGAGACTGTAACACTTAACATCTCAGCAGTCCCGGGCCTATTTTATCATCATGTGCCATAATCCAATTCCACCATTTCATATTCTTTTAACCCCTACCAACATGGGAAGGAAAGTGTATTTAAAAAAAACACCGGCAAGTTCAATTGCTTTACATGTAAAGCATCAAAGGCCTTTAAAGTGGTTATAATCAGTATTTTTAACGACTGATCATGTGACAGAATCATGAAGAATTTTATCCACAAAGCTCATCGCAGACAAAAAGATATTTCCGTAAGAGTTGGTATTTGTTTGTATTTTGTCCAGATTTATATGAGTTGGATCAGGCCTCACATCTTCAGACATGTTTTTCACATCTGTGGTACATCCCTTAATAAGCTGCTTCTTTACCATTCCTTGCAACAGTAAGAAAACTAGCCCCAGACAACCTGAGATGCCTGGAGGGTTTGTAGCACAGAAGCAGGTCACAGATGAATATTTTGGCCCTTAATCTTTCAGTGCTTTACAAGCAAGAAAACAGAAATAGTATTTTACAGTGAAATAAGTCCGTTGACATACAGGTAGACGGTGCAGAGTGCAGCGATCTGAAAATTGTAGCTTTGTGCTTCTTTAATCTGAGTTACTATTAATGCTGTTTTTTAGAGAGAGCTCTGAAGACACCGTTACACATTCAAATCCAACATAATGAATAGTTTTACTTGGACATAAATCCTTTGAATCATGCCGTGTTTTCATGGTGATATTCGCAATGTGGTTGTTAATTATAGGTTTGAGTCAATTACTGCACCAAGCTTTGTGACTGTTTTTAAGCATTCAGTCTATTTAATTTTACAGCATGTTACAGTTCATAGGTTCTATCCTTTTTGCAAAATAATATTTGGGGTATACATTAGAGACACATGAAAAAAAGAGAGATCAAGACAAAAATGCTTGACCTGGATTGATTACTTCAGACTTCCACCACCAAACAGACTTTGAATCCTTCCTCTGGTTCCCTCTGTGGAGGAATCATCCAGAGGGGAGGTGATGTTGGACAACCTTCACTCACCTCACACATGAGGTCACATTGACCTCAAATTTCCGCAGATAAAGTTCTTAAGAGCACTGGGGCTAACAGGATGCAGTCACAAAAGCGACCTCCTTTTTTCCAGTCGGCACAAGACAGCATATCAAATTCTACGTCCAAAAGATGTTAGAAAGTCAGAAAGTCCAACTTCCTTCATGGGGAAAGTGTTGTGGGACGGTGCTGCTGCAAGGAAGTCCAAGTATGAAACTGGGTCGGGTTCACACTTAAGATTTTCAGGACCCAATTGTCGGATATCATGTCAGCCTGCCAGCGTATATTATTATCTATAATTTTTAAAATGATGGTAATCCTCACAATAACCTTGTGGTTTATTTCAAGTAGTGATGGCCAAGTATTGATTTAATACAGATTGCTTGTACTCTTGATCCCACTGAGAATCAACAACCACCTCAGCTCATTGTTCTGGTTGGGAGGAGTCATTCCAGCTCACACTGAACATCTATAAGGAAACATAACCCGAGTAGCAGGTGACAAAAGCTGTGTATATTGAAATTTTCCTGTTAGCAGCCTTAAATCCAGGGTCATAAATCCAAACAAATACTAGACTTATAATTGAAGAGAAGGTTTTGACATTAAACTCTAATTCGCCCCCATGCTGCTCCGTCTCCTGCTGGATGTAGAAGTAGCGTGAGCAAGAGTTAGCATAAAGTTGTAATAAGAAGAGAGTCTCTCTTCACACATTTGTGTTGTTGACCTGTATGCAGGATATAATGTTTGATGGTATGAATTCAGAATCTTGGTCATGACGTTTGACCTATGAAACTCATTAAAAAAGCTGTTTTCTTTGTAGAGTACAGGATGCAAATAGACGTACAGTGCTTTGATGAACACATGCTGGTACACTCTTTGAACCAGGCATAAAAAGTGAGTCAAGCTTGTGTTTTGCTCCCATATATTTGGGAAAAGAGTATGGAGATTATTCTCAACACTGTGCTGCTCCACTAGTCAAAGACCTTGATTATGGTCCAGGACATTATCTTTAACCAATTGCATAAAGGCAGGAAAAAGAAGGTAATGGGGTTGGCAATATAAATCAGTGCACAAGAAATCTATTATTGGTAAAGTAATAGGGACCGACGTTGTTTGTAAGCTTCAGCTGTTTGCTTAATTGCAGATTTACGAGCAACATTGGCTCTCATTTACATATGTAAATTTTAAGCAGGCCAGCAGAGCTGTTCTTGGCAATGCTTCTGTTTGCCTGCAGGAGGGGAAAAGGGGGCTGTGTGGCGTGAGAAAGAGGGAGAGAGATAAACAAACAGATGGAAACCAAAACAGAAAAGGGAGATGGAAGGGATTGTTTAAGAAGTGATGAGCAGAAACGAAGGCACAGCTGTGGGGTGAAGTGACGGTCCTGCAGAGGTGGATGGCGGTTGGATGACGAGGAGGGCTTTGTCAACACAAGAAACTCAATGTTTCACCTGAGCACAGAGCGACTGTCTTCACTTTCCCCTACATATGGCAGCAGTCAGGGCGAGTAAATCAAAAAAGGACATGTTGCTCTTTCCTATAGATTAAACCAGGGAGCGGCCCTACAGGTTGTCTGACAGTCCTTAGGGCGAATTCCCCGCTACGTTCAAGGACTCTCGGACTCACACTGATCTACTCAGATGTGCACAGATGCTGCGGTGACTGAGACTGTGATCTGCTGGCATTAGTGGCACTGTGTGTTACTAATTCATATAGACAGCTCGGGACAGTAGGAGCAGGTCCCCAGTGCTTTACGCGCCTGCAGACAGCATGCCGTCAGTTAATATCGCCGGGGCAAGTGTGTGTGTGTGTGTGTGTGTGTGTGTGCGTGCGTGTGTGTGTGTGTGTGTGTGTGTGTGTGTGTGTGTTTGTGGCACAACTGAGGAAGAAGGCACTTCTCACAGGCCATCAATGAGAGAGCAGAACTTTGCAGCCATACACACTTTGATCCTCATTGTTCTAGTGAGGCATCCGCAAACAGGGAGAGCAAGCCAACTATGGGAACGTGCACAAAGAAAAGAGTTCAGAGTTCAATCTCACCCATCTGAGAGAAAGAAAAACAAATCTGCTTTGTTAAAAGGAGAACGTGGCAACATGTCACAGAAATAAATACTCATCTTTTCTCATCTCATCCACAAATTACATGCCTGATTGTAACAATCAGCAACAGAGATGATATAACATAAAAGTGATTCAACCTATTCCCACTTCATGAATATACATTAACTCTTCCAACCATCCACTGTCTGGTTAGGGGAAAACTCTAGAGTGAAGGAAATTAAGCACTTTACATTTACTGTACAGCTCAACTGAAATAATATCCAAGAAGAAATAGATGGAGTCCTGACCACAATATCCACGTATATCTAATTAAGCAAATACCATCAAGGAAACCATTTTAATTGCAAGACGCATTCAACTAAACTCGGTTAAAGCGAGTAAACATGATGAGTTGAAACCAAGCCCAAAGATAGAAACCATTGGATGTCCCTCTCAGAGGCCTTTCTTAAATAATCATGGTGCTATACTTGAAGCAGCATCAAGTTCTTGATGCTTCAGACCGGGGGAATGAAAGCCAGTTACTGATATACAATTAATGTGACTTGGCAGCTGAGCAAGCCTGTGTCTCTGGTCAATCTCTCGCAATCTTTCCCTCTTTCACACATGCATGCACATGCACACAGACACAAAAGGCAGGAGAAACATCAATAGCATTCATTGCCACGTATTCTCACTTTGCTCTCCTCCTGTTGACAGACTCCTCCTCTCTCCCTCTGCTGATCTTCAGGCTGTCCTAATTCATAGATCCTCCTGAGGAACCATCAAAGTGCCTTTTGTATTATCATTATCTTTCTTCTGCCGTACACGCTCATTTGTGCACACTGTTACACATATGGTGCAAGGAATGCACATAATAGTGGAGGTTGAGCAATGAATCCTACTCCCAGATGGTGAAGAGTATAGAGTGCGTTTGTGAATTTGTGTGTTTGTTTGCACATTATTTTTCTTATTTCTCACCACCTCTTCTCTTCAATGTTTTGTTTGGACCTGTGTGTGGGGGACATTACCTACGAGTTGGTTACACAAGAGTATGATGTGTTTATAGCTGACAAAGGAGCTCCACTGCATGTGTCTTAAGTTTGTTTTCAGGTTTTAGGAAGCACTACTGCATGAAAAAGTAAAGAAAATCTGGTAGATTTGCCTTAAGTGATCACTTGAGTCAGCGTCAGATGGAGTGGAAGACTTCTGGACGTGTACAATTTGAAAGCGTAGTGAGTTTACCAGAACTCTGTTGCCTGCAGGCTGCATTCTCAGACTGAACTGTCGGTCGTCAGGTTGCACTGTGGGTAATGTAAGAGTCAAGGTTTAACGCTGTAAAAGATCACGTGGAATCAAAAAGTTGATATCTCTGGTTCTGCCGCACTGATTTTGATCCATTTGGCTCTGAAAATCTTATAGGAGTGCAATACTAAATTGGTGGAGTTCTCTTTTAAGGCTCAAACTAAAGCACATTTCTTCCTAGCTGTTTTCAATCTGAAATGGAACTTAAATCAGATCCGGCACCACGGACAGCTCCAGTCTGGAAATTGTCAAACGCCAGCATACAAAGAGAATTTGTGCATTTTATTGGGTTATAGTGAGGCTGAAATGAGCATGTTAGGCTCTGACAGACAAACGTTGGTCTTTGAACGCCTACAATACCCCATTCCCTCTTCGAATCAATAATCCAATATGTTCAGTCAGAGATAACAGATGATCAGAAGATAGGTACTACGTGGTGCCAAGAGGCGCCTCCATCACGCTTGGCTCACACATTTCAAGTGAAGACAGGGCCCGCCAAAAAGCATCCCCTGGGACTGCCAATCACCTCTAGTAATGATAATACCGGAGATAAATGAAGGCAATAACTAGCAATGGGATTAGACCTCTTATAAAAAGTGTGCAAGAGGGAGATGTGTCTGCTCCACCACAGTGCAAATAGGGCAGTGCAGTGACAGCAAGGGTGAGGCTGTTTATAATGCGCCATATTTAGCTGACATCTTTAAACAGTACGTTTATTTAGCAAACTCAAAGCAGAGAGAAAATGTAAAGTTTCACCGTTTGAGCTTGAGGTCAAGAGAGTCAACATTTGGAATCTCAATCAAATCTAGATCAGTCAGTTACTTTCTATAGGATGTCTGTCTAGGAAATCAAACATTAATATTTCATCCAAACATTTGAGCTTACCTGACCCAAGAATTGTCCATGTGAGCCTCTAGTGTTAATATACGTATCAGCTGTTGTCGCACAGAGACCTATAGTTATAACATATATCCGTATTATCTGAAATGTTCTCTGGTTTTTGAAGCAAACGTTTCGATCTGATCAACAGCCTATTTTCGAACCATGTAATTTGTTCTTTCTGTGCTTGCCGTTACCTACAGGAGAGATCAGATGGTTGAGAGCATCTACAATAGTATCATGTGCTCATAGAGGTGTTCATCACAGCTTGAAATACCTATTTCCACCTCATTAAACTTCCACTGATTTTAGGGTGTGGAAACGCGGTGAATATTATCCAAGGTTTTTGAAAACCTTATGGTTAATTGTGAGAGTGAACAAAATAATCAGATTGTTTTTGAGCCATTGATTTCTTTACGATACATGCAAGTGCATTGTACTCATCACACTCAGTGCTATGAACATTTACTTTAGACTTTTTAAACTGCTGTTGCTATAAATAAGGTCTATAAGTCTTATCTCACCAAATTGCAATGAAATGCACTATAATGAGCGGTGAAGAAGAAGAATGCATAAATACAGTATATATATATATATATATATATATATATATATATATATATATATATATATATATATATATGAGGAGCGCATACACACCTTCTGGTCCTTCTGCATAGACTTGAGTCCTCATGGAAGGAAACCATCTTATTGCAGTTAATGCATTTAATATAAAAACGTTTGTCAACAAACAACCTGGGCCATCAAACAGAACCCAACCGCACATCTATTAAGGCTAATCATCGTGAATAGATGGACATTGAGGTCCATGGAGAGCTGAGATTAAACCCTGCAGGCGCCAGAGACAAGTAATTTGTGGCACTGGAGTTAATATGCAGAGAACAAGAAAATAGAAGCAATCTTTTTATTTATTTTTTGCACTGATCACTCGTTCGTCTCTCTACGTGACCAGTGATGTGTTCAGATGATGAAGTTACATTTGCACAGTCAATCTGTTTATTACACAGGTGGTACACAAAAGTACACAATGTCTTCACTCTGAATAAAAGAATTCAAGCATGTCTTCTCAATTCTTTTTTAAATTTCCAGTTGTGTTGTGGAAGCAAGTTTGCATTTAACATGAAAGCAACATAGGACGTAATTTGCATGTTATATTTTGGTAAGCCATGCATCCACCAACTCCTGTTCCCTTTAAAGCTCATTCAGGAAATATGGAGCAAGCTTTTAAATTGGACTCCTCTTCGTTGGAAAGGAACTCAAGGGACGATAGTCACCAGCAAAGTGATAAAGACTACAAACAAAATAAGTTAGTACAAAACATTCAAGAGGAAAATGTCAGTTCAGGAATAATAAGCAAGATTTTAATACATTCTGCATTGTTTAGTTCTGTTTTAAAATGCTAAAGCGTGCAGTGTGGGCCGTGCAAACAAGACAATTCAATTCAGTTAATCTGGTTTCCCCTTAAACTTGTAAACCTTATATACTCTACGTCTATACTGTTTGTCTGTTTGTGGCAGAGCTTGAAAAAAAGTTCTAATTCTCGACTACACCCCAACCATTTTATATTTGCACATTAGTTTGTAAACAAGTGGTTACATCACCATTAAGTAAAGATTTTAGGCCTCTATGTAATGTGAGACATAAAGCAAAAACAACACCACCAAATCCTCCTATGTTATGACGGTCACTGAAATAATAGACCTTGAAGATATATTTTGCCCTTTTGGTTTTATTGTTTTTCTGCTCTTGAAAAGAACGTTAAATCTGACATGAATCTGATTAAATGTTACAGTGTGGGTATAATTGTATTATGGGAATGACAAAAAGCCCTCCAGTAGGCTAATGTGCCTGTGGTTGCTGCCTGCTCGACTTCAGATGGGAGCCAGTAGGCCTAATTGGCTACACACAGCCTAATCAGTCTTGCTGGATTGTCTTGCTTAACATTTTATCCCCATCCTTGTATCAATTTTCAACTAAATTAGCCCGGTCCACCAGAGATGTAGCAGAATTAGGCAGGGGGGAGAGGAGGGGCTGCCTTCACAGCACTTCGCCATCACAGTATTCAGTCTGCCACAGTGACGGCTGCATGGTGTGCCTCACGTCCTTCAGAGGCAAAGGAGGAAACACTGAGGCCATATGTCCTGCGTTACATGTCATTAATGTGTCAAATGAGCACTGTTGTTCTGCATTACTTCAGTGACACATTCAGAGAGGTGATACCGCCCCCTGTAGGCTCGGCCCATTGTGATGCACAGTACATTCCTGGACCCGGACTAAGGTTTTGGGGGCCCTAAGTGGACCCCTCTCCAAATTGTGTGTGTGTGGGAGGACGTCACCCAGACTTGGTGCCCTGCAAAGCTCTACAGTGAAGTAAGCTATGACATTTTAAATGTGTTTGCAAGCACACACTGGGAAAATAAAGAGGGGCTGAATTATCTTTTAAAATATCTTTCAAAGTAGATCAAATAACACGTGAAGAGATACTTTAAAAGGGTGGATTGTAAAACAGTGTTTATCTCTTCTAAATCATTCTTTAAAAATAATAATGCCTGTTCCCAATATTCAATGTGCTTGTTCACAAAGGGCTTTGGCATTGGTTTCTTAGAATTGTATCTTAAGAATATGCCACATTACAGCATTTTTCATTGAAAAAAAGGGGAAAAGGAATTAGCATTTCCATCACAGTCAAGAATCAATTATGATCAAAAATGAGCCACAGCCGTGAATAAGGAAATATAATTAGCATGAAATATTTGTACAAACCGTAAAATGTACAGCCACTGATAAGCAGGCTCAGTAACCGGCTATTGGAGGTCTGAGGCACTAACCATTGACTGGCTGGAGACCTGTATGTTATTCTCCATCATTTTTCACCACCTCACTAACATCTTTATTAAAAGCACTTTTCAAAATAAACTTCCTGGAAGAACAGAGAACCCTATATGGAATTGTATAGGGACACATCTGTGTCATCTGCATCCAATGGTCAGATTTCTCTCTGCGCCTGTTTGCTGAATAGACTTTCGAAAAATATTGTATATCTGTCTAACGTAACTGGCAGCCCTATTTTTCACAACACACGTCTCCATACTTGCTCTCATTGATTTAGTTTTAAATCATGAACCTGCAGACTGAAGACGGCAACAGCAGTAGAAGAACAATATTGGAGTAAAAATCTTTGATCAGAATATTTGTAAAAGTGTGCTGAAAATTATGAGCTCGTAATTTTTGCTGGGCCATACTATATACGAGGACTGTGGAAGGTGGAGGGATGAGTGAGGGAGAAAGGAGGCTGTGAGCTGTCTGATCAGTGATGACGAGGAGAAAAGAAAGTTGCCTTGGCTGTGGGCAGATGCTGGTTGCAGTGCCAGCTGGTGGAGGGTGGGCCCACCTGTCTCTGGCTCTCCCCGTCTCCCTCTTCTCCACGGTGGAGAAAGCGACAGATGGAGTCGGAAGGTTCTGCTCCGGTCCCAACGCTGCTTCTTCGATCTGTCCGGCTCCCTTCCGCCCCGGCCTGAAGGCACCGTGCCAGGGGAGACCGACACCAAACCCTCCACGAGGGTCAACTGCTTACAGAGAGGGCTTGCCCCCACGCTTCTCTCTCCCACAGACACTGTGCTGCCTCCCCGTGGGCGGAAGCAACAACTACAGCTTTGCTTTGAAGCCCCGGCTTTGCGAAAAGCATTTCTCTATACAGACAAAACATGCCCTCTCAAGGTCCATCAACAATGCCAGCTTTGAGACGATCACGACTGGGTGCTTCACGAAAGCGGCTCGTTTTTTTTAATGGGATAGAGAGGGAAAGGTGCCAAATTGATGTGAGGCTGTGTTGTCCCTAAGGGGTGCTTTGGCCGTATGGTGATGCATGTGGACTGTGAGGCAGCACGATAAGGTGAGCATCGTGATGCACGGTGGAGGTCAAAAAGGTTGTGTCAAAACCCAGAAGTACTGAAGTCCATCACAGGGTGGTTTGGTGACCTTTGGGTCGTTGCTTTTGTGATAAATCAATGCATGGTCTCTGAAAAAGCGCAGACAGCTCATTAGGGATCCTTTAAGAGGAGAGCCACCCACACCAGTTGTTCTACTGGACCTCCTATTAACCTGCCGCTCATTTGTTTTTAACGATGCACGCGGCTCTCGTTAAAAGGAGGTGGTCCACATGAGAGAGAAATGCTGTCGTTAAAGTAGCTGCTTCAGACCTCGTACCTGTTCCCTATTATCTCTCTGCAAATTAATAAAGTCTTTACCAGAATTAGCCTTGATATTTGTGAGCGCCTGTTTCATTTTCAGTAGAGCTGAATTCTGACTAAAGTCTTCTCTCCAAAGCAGCATAGCTGGTCTGTCTCTCCTCCCAGCATCCCATCCGGCTCCCAGGGGAGCCTTTAGAGCACATTAATGGATTATCTGCCATTCAGGAAGAAAGTTATGGTTGTAGCAAAATCTTCCTTTCAACAATAAACAAATCGGAGCAATTCCCAAGGTAGTTATCAATATTTAAATAGGCTTCTTAGATCCCGTGTTTGACTGTAAAGGCTGTTGCTCTAGCGAGTGACATAGTGGACGCTTCAACGTCGACCCGGAGCACAAAGGGGTGGACAAAATTTCTCGAGAGCTCTCTGAGGAACCACACGGTATCATGGGAGATCGGTCTTTAATCATAGGAGAGTATGGATTTAGAGGTTTCTTGCCAAGCCTTGCAGCATTGTAATACATTGATGTAAAAGAAATTACCTGGAGATTTTCCCACTGCACTAAAAAAATGAAATTAGTTTTCCACTGGCCCAAAGAATTGACTGAGGGATGTGTAAAAAAACAAAACAATCCAACGGTTTGATATAATCCAGACTGACGAAGCTTCTCAATTATCACCGTACATGAAATGAATCTAAAGAGACCAATTTTAGCCAAATAATCAAGCTATTATCATTCATGACTCAATCGCAGTGGAAATTGCAAAGTCTCTGCCTGTGCCCAGCAGTGGGGAAGAAAAAAAGAACAGACATGTGAGGAAACAAAGGGACCATAATGGAGCTCAAACCAGTTTGTGGCTCCAATGGGACCAGTGTTGATGTGCGTCACTGAGGTTTGGCAAGATACGGGCGCTCTGCCATTCCTGAACCTGATTGAGTGCAAATTAAATCTTGTTTCATCATTTAAATGAAAGGCAAGGAATGAGCGAAAATAGCCAACAATCTATTTGGAGGCAATATCTGTAAAGGAAATCATATCAAAAGAACATTCAGGGCCCATGTTCCCTCTGAGTCGAGTGCATTAGGGGAGTTACGTCTAATATTTTATCAAAATGACAAAACATCATGCAAGTCGTTTCCGCTTTGTTCCTATTAGGAAGTCGATAAAGCCGTATTTGGACATTTTGGCGAGGAATGATGTCATACGGTTTCGTGAACTGATGCCCCTAAAAGCGACATTTGCAAAAACGTGGATAACGTTGCAGAGCTGGTTTCAAGGACAGAGAGACGATGGGGACCCGCTTATGGAGAATAGAGACGAAATTAAAATGTAATTATGGAAAAGGTCCTGCATGTTCTTCCAATCCAAATTTTATCAGCCAATTTCCAGGAAGGGAAAGGGTTCAGTGTCCCAAAATGTTAATTATGCATTTTGGGAAACGAGTGCGGTGCCCATTCCAAGCGGGCCTGTTCAGAACGGGCCGATTGCTTGGAGCTTTCTCGAGAACCTCTCATTTTAACAACTTCACACTCAACATAGGTTAATAAAGGATTCCTCTAAATGCACTACACAGTGTGTACACAACGGACTACTTTAAATATGTCTTGCAATTCGCAAGAGCTCACACTCGACACTGCACCTCCTTGGGTTCTCCTCAGCAATACACCCGCCGAGTGTGAAGTCGATTGGATGAACGGTTGTTGAGAAAGACAGACTCCTTCCAGACTAGTTGGATGAGAATACGGATCGCACTTTCATACTGTTAAATATGTCAATTAGCTTAGTTTAGCACAAAGACAGTAACAGGGGAAAACAAAAAATCGGGCAGTTGGAAAATAAGACGTCATGTTTTTTTTTTTCTCAACTCAAAGCAGCGACTTCCTAAAGTCTTGTCATCAGACTTCAGAAGGTTGATTGCTACAAGTCAAGGAATGTTTAGCACATGGGCGCAAACCCCTGTAAGAACTACGACACAACGTTTTTACTCTTTGGCTTTTCAACAAAACTAAACAAACAAGGTAAAATGTTTTAATTCGTGAGTTTTAGAGCTGTTGCTTTACAGCCAGGCTCCGTCTCCCCAGTCTTTGTGCTAAGCTACCTGATCTTCTCTAACTCTAACTTGAACCGTTGACTCTTATCATCCATTTAAAAGCACATGTTTGCTATGTGTCAATATGTTTTGTTTACTGTTGCATGTATAATAAGCTTTGAGTGAATCACAGTTTCTTTCATGACAAATAAAGACACTTGGAGAGCAGGAGCTTGTCTTTTATCAGCGTTTTTCAATAATAGGCTGTTTAGTTTTCATGCATGATATTAACTGAACCAGGGGTAGGTATAGATCCTTGTGATATACAACTTCAAATACATAAGGCGAGCATATTATAATATTGGTAACATGCAGGGAATCTACACTTTCAGATGACACACACAGGTAGCTGTGTGGAGATACACAAAAGAAGATTCATGGAGAACCAAAGGCTTAAATTGTAGTCCTTAATTAAAGTCTACAAATCTACAAATATTAAATCTGTTTAACGCCTACCAGTTTCAGTTGTTAGGTTAGAGCCTAATATATCAGCATACACCACAAACCAGGAAGTGGTCAGACCCAAGACAACACAAGCTTGCTGTAACTATGCCTGTGTTTATATGTCCAGGCAGTTATTTCGGTGTAGAGTTCAACCACTTGGTCCCACCTGCCCGACTCACCAGTCCCTGGTCGCTACACATAGCCTGAACATGGACGCTTTTGGTTATGGGACAGTTTTGCTTATACTGCGTCACCAAACATGCCTTTTTTACAGATGCACATTGAGTTAGAATACAATGGGATCATCTTTAAAAAAATCTAAACTGTCAAATTAAAATAGTTTCTAATCAGGCTCGTTTCTGGAAGCCTGCGTGACACTCGGTCACCTCAGAGGTTGATGTTTGGATGGTGCTTAGTTTGTTTGTGGTGTGGTTGGTGGTGTGTGGATATGCTGTTTGGATAGCGTGTGGCTGGAGTCTGGTTGCTGGTGTCAGCGTGGCTCTAATCAGCTGTTGGCAGGCGGATGAGCGGGCGGTCTCTCCCAACGGCGGCACCCCGGGTCGAAAGCCGGTTTGAAGTTTAATGATGCCAGCTGCCAGCTCCACCAGGCTGTGAGCGCTAACGAGCTGGCACTGGCGGCGGACTAGGCCGCGGCGGCAGCACCTGGAAATGTAGCACACGTTTCAGATGGGCGGGGCTCCACCGGGGCTGTTGAGGGGCCTGCTGGAGACCCAGGACGGCACCCAGAGGCCCGTATCTCTTTGAAGAGCGCCCCAATTTCCATATTTCATTACGCACGGCTGACTGACAAGGCCCAGCCAGATGTTCTATTTTCAGCTATTTAAATTTTGACCTGCTTTCCTTCCATGGATGCAGAAAGAAAGAAGAAGAAAAAAACTGATTTCATCTAAACACAGATGCCAATGATGATGGGAACTTGCATCTGGCGTGACTGCTAGTTTTTGGGACCATTCTTCATGTCTTTCCATCCAGAGGAGGATGTTGCTCTTTAACTTACAAATCCCTTTTCATTTGGTTGACAATCTATCCTGAAGCATCCACTGTCTTGATCAAGGACACTTTAACAAGAGACAAACTGCTGTTTTAGGGAACAAACCTGAGACCTTGTATTTATGAGACAATCTCAAACCATCCAGCCTGCCCAGCGCTATATTGGCTCCAAAGTGAGTGATGCGTGTTTTGAAACACCACATAAAGCATGCCCGCACAGCTTCTCTGTCCCTGAGATATCGGGGATGATTAATTCCTTTGGTATTCCTGTTGAAATGGCTGTTAAATTGCAGTGTCCTTACTCAATCCCTCATGCAAAAATACATCGACAACCCTGACCTTTTCGTACATCTGCTGCAAATGGCACTTTGTCATCCTGTGTGAGCAAGCTCAAGGATCAATGTGATTTGGTTGGAATAAAACTTCTACGACGCAGAAGAAAAAGAAGAAGTGCGCGTCCATGTCTGGGCTTCTTGAAAATGGAAGACTCTTGAAAGAGAAGGGACGATGAAGAAAGAAAAACAAAAGGGCGAGGCAGCGGTGAAACACAGCGAGTACGAGTGGAGAGCAGCTCAGAGTTGAACCCCAAATGGCAAAAAATGAGAGACACTCTCTCTGCGAGAATCAGAAGGAGAAAGGTTTTCACTCATTACTCCAGACAGCTCACAGCAGGGGAGGGAAAGCAGTTTATTCCCTCCATAATGCATCTGTGAGTGTGTACGTCTGTGTGTGTCTATGACTGAGGGGAAATCGAGAGGTAACTAAGGCATTACAGAGGCAATATTGACACCAAGATCAAAGTGGATGGAAGCAAGAACTTGTTTTTGTCTCTTTGGTTCAGAATACCAGTCAAATAATAAACTGAAGAGGGTGTGTTAATGTGTGGCCATGATGTTGGACTTTTCGACACTGTTGAAGATAATCATCATCATCTTTTAGTGCTTTGCGACCAGAAGAGCCGTAAAGTGGAGGAGATATCAGTAACGGTCCAGACTGTATGATGAAAGGACGCACAGCGTAACAACAGACGGACAAAGTTAGCGACTAGCTGCTGAACATCGTGGAGCGTTTTATCTCTAAAGAGGCAGATATTTCCCTCATGAGTTGGTGGAGAGCCAAACAGAGCGAAATAAAAAGTGAATATTGGACTTACATTCACCAGATGGTCAGACACATGACTCATAATCATTGATAGTGTTGCCTCGTATTTGTTGGAGGCAACTATTTGCTAGCGCGGTGACCACAACAATATTACAAGATGATAATATGTGAATTTTGTTGCAGATTGTTGTGCTGCCCCCAAGTGGGCGAGATCAATAATATATTCATGTTTAAAGCAGAAAATGTAAGCAACAATGAGTATAAAGTCAGTAACGTTAGTAACTAGTTGGTGAAATTAAAAAAAAGCGAGCTAAATGTCATCTGTATTTCTGCATAATCTCCACAGCTGAACTTTCCTGATCAGAGTGATCAAATGAGAATACTCGAGACAGAAATACTTGCTGTTTGTGAACTTCAATATAGAAGAGAACATCTCAACTGCCATCGTATGCATGGAAATTCCAGTAAAACAATTTGAATTATGTAATAGGGCTTTTTATAACTGCACAATATTACTGCTCGACCAAGACATCTGTGCATGGATGTGGGTGTAAGATGACACAAGTGTATTTATCACTCCTTCTCTTGCACACACTTTGAAACTCACACAGTCCCTGTGAAAATGCTTTAGTAAGGACTTTGGTCGTATGAATGGTGCAGGATCCGCTGCATTCCCCCTGTTCCTACTGCCTGACCTTTGGCTTGACCTTTAGAAGACAATTTGCAGCAGCAAGCGCCTTGCGCCTCGCCTCACATTATTTCCCCTCATTATTTGTTCACTGTTGCCTTTGTAGCATGGAAGAAAAGGGCTGGATTCAACAGAGGGGTCAGGGGTCAGGAGGAGAAAGGTAAAGCTGCGGGTCAGATTGGCTCTACAGTTGTGTGCAGCCGGTGTGCTCAGAGAATTCACCACCACGAAGCCATTTGACCTCTGAACCTCTGGCTGGCTGTCAAAAGCTGACCCTTAGTGTTGACTTTCACTCCTCAGCCAGCAGTAATGGGCCGGGCTCCGGCTACAGAGTTTTAATGTGGGGCAACAAAACACGGAACTTCAGCACGGACCATATTTTCTCTGTGCTGCGTTACCATCCTGAATCGACATCTCAGGTATTAAACACTAATAAATAAGGTCCTCATGGCTCCTCTAATTCATTGCAACCGTCGACACAAAACGTTAATCAAATTACCAATCCAATTATTGAAATTAATACAAAATCTTCTACAGACATTCATGGTTGAATACTGCTGACTTTGGTGATCCCCATACGTTTCCTTGAGTGACACCGCAATTTTGATTTGTGGTTTTGAGTTTAATGTCTTGACAAATACCGGATGGATCGCCATCAAACATTACACTCCCCTCTCAGTGATCCCTTAACTTTCCATCTCCTCCCAAAGCCTTTGGTTTATGGCCATATATACGTGCTTAAGTCTCTCCTCAGCACAGCCACAGCATGTCACTTACTTTTATTTTGCTTTCTTTAAGATGAAAACCACAGATTCCATGAAGAAAGAAATGAGCTGAGGAAAGTAAAGGAACATTGTGTTATTTCCATCTTCATGAACAACTGAACTGATTGTGCTAGAACAATTAAAATGTTGATCCAAACCGCAGCACCTTACATGCTGTGCCTGAAGTTAATTCTCACTTCCCCAGGTGAAGAAAGAGAGATACGCGAGCGCCTCAGCCGCCGAGAGGGTGGGTGAAGATTTAGACGTGGGCTTCTATTCAAATATAAAGGTGTCCTTGACATTTTCTGCACTGCGTTGGCTGCTCATCTTTGTCGCAATTTTCCCTGAGCTGCATATAGGGCAGCGCGACCTGTTGACATTTACAATCTCATCTGGCTAAGAGAGCGATGGCATTCTATAAAAGGAGGAACACCTCCGCGTGTCTTGCAACGGCTCAGTGTCGCACGAGAACACGTTATTGCTTTAGAGAAATAGAAGTCAACCTTTTAAGGGAGCGAGCCATGTCGTCTTACTCTTCCCTTTACGCAGCATCTTCTGAAAGGTTGGAGACTTCTTCATCAGAAGCTCCTGCCAGGCCTCATGCATAGAACTAAATACTGATGAGGTTTTATTACCCTCATTCTCTGGACTGCTACCGCTACCACCAGAGGGAGCCCACAGCTCAAATGTAAAGGTTAAAGTCTGCCCATGCCATACCAATAAGGCCCTGGATGGCAGCCAGGAACATTGTGGCACGTAACTTACCCGCAGTCGGTTACGGCAGGACAAGGTGAAATGAGGTGAACGCACAGCCCATAAAGTAACAGCAAAGCATGACGTCATTGTAAACAGAGAGTGGAGGGTGTTGTGGGTGGTAATGCAAATATGTATCTAGAATATATCTTAAAGTGGCAATACCAAATAAAAACATGACCAAAGCTCAAAAACATGGAAAGCAAAGTGGCAGAAAAATGGAGTCGGTATGAATGAAACGAGTTCTTTTCTCTGTATGGAGGAGAAAAGTCTCCTTCACTTTATTGACAACCACTGAAAATGAGAAATAAGAGACATGTTTGTTTTACAAATGCCAATCTGATGCAATGAGGAAACTTAAATATGATTCACTGTGCGGGTTTAGCCTCTGCATCCCTTGAGCTCCCAGAAGAAGCTCCAAGCGGGGCTGTGCGGATCAACTTGTCTTTGTGCTTTTGGTCCAGCGGATGGGTTCTTTAGAAATCAGGGCCTTCCTTCTTCAGCTTGCTGTAGTCCAAGTTAACGGCGTAGAACTGAAAATACAAATATTAGCTTAAGCATTTATCAGAACAAGCACTTCATATAAAAATGCCATGGCAACAAAAAGTGAGTTCAGGTGACTTATAGTTTGTTTTAGGATGTGTAGCACAGCATAATGCCATTTAAAAAGGTGATTAGAAAACCGTCTGTTAATAGAGTTAAATACATCAACATTCTTGTCGTCTCCAGAAAACTTCCACGATTACTTTTGATTAAGTGTGCACAGTTAATGACTTCATCAGATTTGTTTCTACAAGTCAACGTTAACCAGATTATGTCATTTGATTAATCCAACATAACGCATTATCCACGGCTCAGCCAGAAGTCTGGCAAAGATCCATACTATGATCACCGAATATAACCACCGACAGTCTCCAGCACAGAAAGACTCAGTATGATTATTAAGATTCCCGCAGGAGACGGAGGCACACCTTGTACTGATCCGTTGGGGCCATCTTGTTCCAGGGCTCGGGGTTGTTCTTGCGATCCCAGCTGCAGAGGAGAATCAGGTACACATTGTGAATGATTAATCAAGAGGGACTGTAACTTGACACACACATTTGTAGGCGAGTAGGAATACATTTAGTTACAGTAACAGTCAGCTTCTTTACCTTTTTTCTCATCTGCAAATCTCAATAGATGCAAATGGCATGTGTACAACAGAGTTTCACCCGCTATTTGGAAAAAAAATAAACTACACAAGAAGTTAACTGAAGTCCTCACCACACATCAGGGTTTCTCAAGGCCAGACGAGCCAAGTACATCATGGACATGGCTGCCCCTCCGCCGATGAAGAACAGAAGGGGGATCAGCTGAAGGTGACAGATGAGGAAGATGAGAAACCTTCATCGACATAAGGGCTGAATGTCACAGCTCAACACACCGAGCTTGCTGACAGCTTGTATCAACACTAAACATGTCCCACTACGACTGGTCAGGGCAACACGACTTTAAATGTTACATATAAAATATTAACTTGATTATTATCACTCTGCCTCCATATATTTATTTTGCCCTGACAAAAAAACAGATATTGAGATACGATAGTTTAGCTTAATAGAGTCACTTGTTATGTTTACAACTATAGTTACTAAAGTCCCCACTTCCTGACTAACTTAAGTGAACTCAAGTCAAATACCAAGCTGCACATAAACAGTACGTGCTGTTTGAAGGTGAAGTTTTAGTAAAATCGAGAAGTGCTGTCGCTACCTCGCCCGCTAACTAACTAAGCTAGTCTGAGCTAACAATAGTCTTTTGGGTGAATCCGTGACCTGCTTTGACTCCAAAACATCTCCTAATAATAGCCGTGTCACTCGCTACACGAGGGAAACGTGCAGCAGTCCATGATTGTTACAGAAGACAATACAAAGTAAAACATCATCTAATAGTTATACAACTTCTCAAAGTCAGCGCGGTCAAAGTCAGAGGGCTAGCTAAAGCTAAACTAAAGCCAACTAGTTTAGCTCCGCTACGTTAGCGACAGACGATTAACGAATAAAACATTTCACATTACTGTAAATAAATAAGATAGACTTACAGCCGGGTGGCTCTTGAGCTGTTTGCGCATTACAGCGAGCATGTTTCACGTTAGCTAGCGGAGGACGTACAGAAATAAACGGTTTACGGTGAGTCTTGCCAAAATAGTGATTTAATCCGCAGGGTCCGGTCGGATAAAAAAGGTGGCTCTACAGAGTGCCTGACCGACGGTGGGCAAATCAAACAATTATTGATTATTATGTATAGCATGTAGATAGTTTATGGACAACTGGATTTAGTGAATACAGATATAGCTCGTGGAGTTTCATGAATATATTGCTCTGTCGCTTCCGTTTTTATTTCCTCGCTGCATTTTATTCTGGCAAATCTATGACATGTTCATCATGTTGATGCCGAAACCACCAGTTTCAATCCGGAAACAAAATCAAATGCAGAAGCTACATCTGTATTGAGTTTATATTCTTCTCTCTCATGCGCTGAGGTTTTCGGACTGAATGTATATAATGTATAATGTCTATTTAATCCTGTTTCACATTACGTAATTGTGGCTATGTTTAGTCATTGTATTGATTAGCTCTACCTCGTGCATTAGTTTAATTATATTTTGATGATTGAAATGCCAACATTTTAATGAACAAGTCGATTTGATTAATCAGTCAGTGACGTGATGGAGATAACAGGAGACGTTGCTCCCGTCTCGTGCAGCAGGCTGCCTGTGTCACAGTGTGACAGCAGGGGGCGCTGTTTGTCTCCATCAGACGAGAAGGAAACATTTCAAGAAAGTCGATTAGTTTTAGTTTTCTCAATGAGTTTTGTGCTAAATCATGAATTTAGAAATCCTCCATTTTGAGGTGCCTCATAATCAGGAGTTTGCTTTTCTTGTTTTCTGGTGATAACTTAAACTCGGATTCCCTGCAATCTAGCTATTTGGGCAAAGATTAACTTTCTAAATCCAGTGTGCTTTGGCGCTTTCCTAGTTCCTAATATCATTTTAAATACTATTATTGTAAGCAGTAAATACAGACATTGCTTTTTTTTTTAAAGGACATCAACACATTGTCTTAGCAGTTTCATTTCCTCTTAAAGTAGTAATAACAGTGTAAAAAAAAACTTTGTTAAACGTTTAAGTCCTTTTGATTAAAACATTCTTTAAGGACAAGTATATACATTAGCATAAAATGATATAGTACCAATAGTAAAAGTACTCAATATGTAAAACTAATTACAGAATAATATAATATTGATGCATTGTTATGTTTATCACTAATGTTTTTAGCTGGTAAAGGTGAAGCTAGTTTTAATTAATACTGCTAGATAGCTTGATCAATAATAATATATCAGAATGTATTTGTTAATTTGATTTTGTATTAATGTCAAAGTAGTAGAAGTACCGATAAATTAATGTCAAAGTACATAGAAGCAGAAAATGGAAGTACAACTACCACAAAATTATACTTAAGTACAATACCCCATAATGTAAGTGTAATGTGGAAAACAAGTTGGTAACATTTTTTATTTGTTGGCTAAGAGATACATAACTTGTTGGTGGACTTTGAGTGGTTTGGGCTATTTTACAGCCATTTTCCAACAAGCGGCACCAATCAGAGAGGAGTACCTCAACTGACTGATGTGAACCAATGAAGTGAAGTCTGTAATAAAAGTTACCAAAAAATATCACAATTTCCCTTTAATGGTAAGTTATTTTCACCTTGTAGAAAATAAAGCATAAAAACAATTAAATAGTAAGATTGGATATAACACAACAGGCTACAGACAACCATTTATATTTTATAAATGATACATGGTTGATTGCTTGCCAAGAAATAAACTACATATGTGATGATTACACATATTCAAGCAATAGTTTGTAAACAAAACCTTACTTGGTGGCAAGTTCATGAGTTAAATGCTGGAAACGTATGTTTTAGGCCCCGTTTGGTTTCAATATCCATCCAAGGAAGGTGAGCTGGTTTCAGAAACTTAAAAGATTTGTGTAAATACAGTATTTCCCCCCTTTTTCTTTTGTACCCTTTGTCTTTCTCAAAAGATTTGTAAAAACAAAAAAATGTTAATGTCTCGTCATAGTTCATTCAGGACTTGATCTCAAGTAAAACGTGTCTCTTTGATACATCAACAATATATAACAGAAGCTGGACTCTCTTTTAAATACAGTTAAGTTAAATATCTGACCATACTTAAACAATTCATAGGCACATACAGTGTGCCTGTAAAGGACGTCTTATGAAAATAAGATACTGGCTAGAGTTAGTTTCCATTTGCAATCGTTTTGTCTTTCTCTTGGGCGCTCCAGATGTGTTAGTGTGTCGTCTTCTTGGGGACTTTGCCAAATTTAGCATCAAATCCGAGACCTAAAGAGAGAAAAGCAAAGAGGTGATTAAGCAGCCGAACAGAAATAATTTGACACTCTCCATTCAACCAATAAAATGACCAGTTTAACCCCAAAAAATATTAAACTGAGCTCTCCTACTTCTTCTCAAACTATGTCTCTACTACATTTACTGACTCCCCTTCAGCTATACTCCCAATGCATAATTTACCACTCAACCAAATGGTTTGCGTGGGAAGCCTAAGTATTCCCCAATTGGACCTAATTGTTTGTTATAACAAACACATACAGTAACCGTCTCAGGCTACAGCTGAAGGCTTCGACCGTGTTTATTCAAGCCTCTGTTAGCGTTATCGGCTGTCATAGATGTTACAGTGAGAAAAGATGTTAAGGAGAAAAATGCAGGCCGAAGAAGCACGTGAGGGATCGACCATGAGGGCGACAGAGTAGTTAACCAGAATTGACTCTCACCGAGGAAGACGAGGATGGTGCCCGACCACTGCATCATACTCATGACGTTGCCGAACAGAATAACAGAGCCGAGGATGGTGAAGAATTTCCTTGTGGTGGTGACGATGGAGCAGGTCAGAGGCCCAAAATACACCACCGTCATGAAGATGAAGGTCTGTAAAAAAGACACACACATTATGATATGTAATTTGGAGCCTTTATTCCAAGGTTTTCATCAAAGTAAAGGATCAACACAACATAACTCATAATCTCATAAAAGCATCCACCCACCTGGCCTAAAGCACTGGTCACTCCAAACAGAAGAATGTTATAGATGATGCTCGGGTGGCGTTCGGTGAAACTGAGGAACTCCCATATCTCCCCCGTCGACAATACAGCTGAGAGCAAAGAGGAAGAAAGTGTCAATAGGAAAATAAAATGTATTTTTTTTTAAACAACTCAGTAATTGAACATAATGCCACGTGTGCTGAGGAAATCAGATGATCGCGTTCATGGTGTGGGCATACGGCACCACCTAGTGGTGGAATACAGCAACCGCGTTCAGATGAAGCCTTGGCGTCGGAGAGTTATGGATTTGTAATAGTAGAGGTATAAGAATATATGTTATATATTGGAAAATACCAGCACTTCAAAGAGTGTCTTAGGTTACGCAAACAAACTAAACCTGAAGCCCTCTGAAGACATTTTAATGCAGCCTGGAACGGAATTTATTACTTTTAAAACAACAATATAGATTTTCTTTCAATGTGATATGGCCTGTAATATGAACGTGTAGGAGAGATGGACACATACAAAGAGATAGCAGACACTGCCAATTAGTTTAGTGGGAATGATAACAGTCCCTCACTCCTCATACTGGCTTTGACCTTTAGATCTTTATCTTACAGCCCATTAGTGCCTCACCTTAGAATGCCTCTCATTATGTAGCATTTGTTTCATGTGCCTTACTCTTCAGTATATTACAGAAACCTCCTCACAGAACTGCGGCCTTTGAGGTGCAGGATTCCTTATCTATAAAGATAACACCGAACACTTCGCTTTGACTGAATTAATGAGTTTTGGCTCCTGGGAGAATAGTGTTCACGTTTTCCTTAAAGAGCGTCTAACGCAGCACTTTTTGACTTATTTGGATTGCCATTAGCTACTTTATCCCAGCAGATATCCATCCTGAATGTATTGGGACTACAAATGAACACGACTAATAATTACATTTTACAGCACCTTACACCAACAGTATTAACATAATTGAGCTGTTGATACTAAAGCTTGTTAAAGTGAGGGGACATATAGCTGCTGTTTAATAAACTGCTGAGTGGACACGCAGCTCATGGAGACCAGCATGGTAATAAAAGACAAGCTAATTAATCTGAGCCTTCAGTTCAGATCATTTAGACTTTTGTTCAGTCCTGTCAGACATTTTACAGAATATGTGCAAAACTACAGAAAACTAAAGTATCCTGTATAATGTGGCTCTGGTGAGCATGTTAACAAAATATGACACATTTTAGCTCAAGGACACGCAGCTGTGTGCCTTAGATACAAACGCCACAGCAGTTTTATACAAAGACAACGAGCAAATTGTTTCTGGTTGGACATTTTGTGTAGTGAAAGTCTATAAATTAACATTGTAGTGTGACAAAAAGCCATTCATGTAGCAACAAATACTTGAAACCTGTGTTTTCATCCTTCTCTGACAATTTGCGATCGCTTTGCAACAGGATGTTCAGTGCACCAGTGTTGCCGTTTCATTCTCTCATATTTTGGCAGTGCTGAACCATATCAAGGTGATTTTGCTGATTAGTTTCTCCTCTGGCTGGAGGCGGGCCCACCGCCTGGCGTAGTTTTGGTTGGACTGAAACCCGCCATGCTCCAGTCCTGGCCCTTCACGGCACATATTGGGTTAGAAAATAGTTTGGCAGAGAGCACAGTGGACTCACCTAGCCCCAGCACCAGAGTGGACCACAAGTTGATGTTCAGCATCATGTGGTTGGCACTCGTCTGGAAGCGAGACCTCATGTGGTCTTGGGCCACACCAGTCAAACCGTCCAATGTCAGAGAGACCAGCTGCGACACAGAGAAACACACACCGCCATGAGACGACGGTCATAAAAAATGTCACCATGTGGCTGCAGTAGGGAGATGCAGATCAATCGTCAACATGTTGCAATAAATATACTCTTGGTGAAATGGATGGAACAGAAAGCTTTTGTTTTAACTCACCAACAGAATCTCTCCAAACCCAAAAACATGGTCATCTGCAACAGCTGAGCTCTTGTTGGGTTTGTAGAGGAACAGTGCTACACCGCTCACAATAAGCAGCACACACAGATACTTAGCCAGCGGGTACTTCTTCCTCAGTATTGTTACACCAAGGATCATCACTGCAACAACACAATAAAAGCATGATGGACGTTTTTTTTAGCCATGGCCACCAGGGTGACATCTTTGTGGTAATCCTACGCTGGATACAAAAATGTCAGGGAGAGATGTGCCCCAGAGAGTGGAAATTATGGATTGTGAAAGAGAGTGTGCACGTATGTGTGTGTGTTTTTCTGTGTCACGAGATAACTAATCTGTGAGCAGTGAGAAACAACCTTCATGTACAAACAGAACATAATGAAAGCTGCCATATGTTTGATCTACTCCACACATGTGGACCCCAAATATGCAGGCTGCCATGATATGATACTAGTGACAAGGAATTGTATAGCTAACTATAATAAAACAATTATGTATGTGACATTCAGGTAAGCAGGTGATATGAAGGTGGACAGCAGAAGGCTTAACTATCAGATATTTACCTGGTATGGGCTTGCAGGATTTACCCAACACCTATCACAAAAAAAAGCATAGCTTCAGGATACAATAGCACCAAGCAGTAATAAACAATCATGTTAACCAAATAGCGTCGCCCAATCTCAAAGGGCAGACTCACCTGTGTGGGGTAGTTGATATACTGAAGGGCAGAGTTACTGGACACCATGGCTCCAAGGTAAGAGAGGGAGCACAGGCCATAGAGCCAGCTCTTGGTGTGATCCGGTTTGGAGCCCTCAAAAAAAAAGATCACTGATGATAAAGGAGGAAGATTTTGATTGTTTTAGTTTTCATATTAACCTTCTTTTTTAATGTTTTTTGTGTATTTTCTGTACAGCACATACTCACAGATCTTAGCAAACAGAGCACTGACAACGCACTGGATGAAGACCAATGTCCGGGCGAATCTGAACTTCTCCTTTTGGTCTCCCTGACCATAATCACCTCGAGTGCTGGAAGAGTCAAAGAGACGACAGGGTAGTGAGTGCAACAGATCACAGACAATTTGAACTGGAGACTGAAGAGTAGAGACGAGAGTGTTTTCATGAGTCCCAAAGTTATGACAACGCCCTTCAGAAAGGAGAAACCCAAATGCATTCAATTATAACTGACAGGGCGAGCTCGTGGTAGTGACCTTTTGTTCGGGGACCAAGAATGTTGAGCAGCAGTGTCACTTGCTTCTTGGTTTCAATGGGCAACAATGTCAATATTGTTTAATATCTTTATGAGGGCAATCCTTTATGTTTGTAAAAGGGCTGCATCTGGGGCACAATAACAGTTTTTTTGAGCTATCATTTTGTAACCGGATATGATCCCTGTCCCCTTTAGTGACTCACACCTGTGCCATGCCTCAGTATGTGACATGCAAATGAAACTGGACTCCATGGACTTCATCTCCTTTTGCTAGAGAACCACAAATAACCACTTTGGGGTTTTTTTTGTTCACAGAGATTTAATAAAGTGTGAACATTATATTTGCCGTAAACATACAATAAAACCATCTATGAGGAATAATAACTAAATTACCGTTAGAGACAGCCTGCTCAATGGTGTAAGGGTCAATACTTGGCATTTTGTAATATGAACAGAATGTCACGCCAAACTCAATTTAAAAAGCAGACGATTTAACGTCAGTTACCTCTCGCATTGGTAATGGCAATCTGTAACGAGTGCACAAACACACACAAAGAACACACAACTACATGTGCTGTACTTGGTTGTGCATTATCTGTATCAGTATCACATTGGAATAATAGCTCGTATTGATGCGTGGTCAAGCAAGCAAACATTTTAACCGGACGATTTTTAAATAGAGTTTGATACAGGACAGACAGCCGTTACATAAACCACACAGATGAACTAAACGCCAGTTACTTACATAATCTCTTGTAATATCCCGTAGTAAAAGTAACACACGAAGACTCCGAGGAAGCAAACCATGAACCGTATCCGCATGTTGTCCCACATCGAGGCGGGCTTCCCAGCTCCCTTTCCCGCAGCCATGCTGTCCGCCAACAGCCCCGGTATGCTAACCGACACCGCTCCGCTGCCCGCGCCCCGCACGTCCCGCTCCACTATAGCCGACGTGACGAGCCCGGAAATGGTGCTCACGTTTTCAACTTAGGTGTCGTGTCTGTCTGCGGTGTAACGTCAAATGTTTCCTCTTCTGACCCGCTTGTGCACATCGACTGTCAATTCCCCAAAGCTCGCTAACGGTACCTTGAATTGTCTGCAGCCGCAGTCGGATGTCATGTCATTTGTTTGATTTCAGTCTAATATATCTCAATTTCTCCTCAAAGTTAATTAGAAACATCCCATTGCCACCGGGCTGTCTGTCACGATGCTGTCAGCAGAGTACAGCTCGTGTTATTATTGAGAAACGACAGACTGTAATTACTGAAAAAGAGGAAAAAGCGGTCGCGTCAGGGAAATGGGTTTTATGAAAAGACCCCAGTGGTGTCAACAGCTATGCCTGAGCAATAAGATCGTTAGTTTAATAAATTAAGTCTGGAGCACACACACATAATAGTGTGGTAAAGGTAGCCACGTCGATGCAATGTAAACAAAATAAAAATAAACTTGCAATGCAAATAAAGTATGGAAAAGTGAAAACATGTATTATGCAGAATGGCCCAATTTAGATTAGTGTATCATATTACTGGATTATTTGTACTGGTGCATTATTGTGTTCATCACTTTAATGTTGCATAGATGGAGCTCTTTTCGTTACTTTCTATATTCCATCTGGTGGGTAGCCTCTGAATTAGTTTATTATTATTTATAAGTTATTCTCAATTATACATTAACTTTCGGAATAATTAAACATTATAAATTTACACAGGTACCACAACATTGTACTTAAGTACATTAATTGAGTAAATCTACTTTCACCAGCGCAGAAACGCATATTGTTCTTGTTACATTGTAATTAACTTTCATTGGCCGTGTTATGTCGTGTGGCAGTTGCTAAGGCTGCTATTACAAAATTATGAGGTCCTTTCTTGAAAACGTCGCTTGCCTTTTTGTCGTCCTAGGATGTGGATTGAATCCATTGGTCCCATGTAAGGCAATAGAGAACATTTTTCCTCTCGACCAATCGCAACACGGATTTGGGTTTAAAGGGCGGTGCTTAGATTTAAAAACCGCAAAACCACGTGTCAGAGGGAACAACAACAACAGTACCACAGCAATTACAAAAAGTATATTATAAAGGTTTTTAAAAATCTGGTTATTTTATTTCCCTCGCAGCGGCACACTAAACATTTAATGTATTAAAATGGTACATATTCGGTTCAGAGAAAATACAAGGCTGACAAATCATACCTAAATGTAGGTATGTCTTTTTAATTCAGTGTTGCATATGATTATGCTAACAAAGTGTTTGATCAATTTAACTCAAGCAGAGGGAATCAACCTCTTCCTTATCCCAAGAGAATATTGACACATTAAGGCTTTCTGGCCAGACCCTCATGGGACAAAGCGGCTCAGATTGGACCGAAGACTGTTTTGCCCGCTCAAATTCTTAAAAAGTTCCCAAACTTGCTTATGTTATGTTAGAACAATGCCCGCTGTGGGCAGGTAAAGCTACTAAAACCTCCATTCCTGCTCATACAAGTTGATTTAGATTTTCCCAGTAAATACAAAAACAGTGCAGCCTCCTAATGAAGACACAAATATATCTTCCTTGTAGAAAAGCAGGCCATCATTAAACCTTGGACCAAAAATATATCTTTCCAACAAACAGATTTTCTGAAATTTAAAGAACAAACAATCAAGTTAAACTAAACTTCACAATTCTTTCTTCAGAATGTAGTAAGAAAGTAATACTTGTTGTAAGTGCTTGGGTTTTTTACTTATTTGGACATTACAAAAAAAACATCCAGAGAAGACCAATGTCTATGTTTGAACCGCTGACGCACAACTAAAACAAAAATGTTTTATAAAAAAATAACATCAAAACTCATATAGCTGTAAAACCTTTTCAGCATTTTCCAACATTTCCAGGACTTTCTTCCTGTTATTAATCCATAGTCCATATGGAGGAAGTGCTGATTATGTAAATATCAGCTAAATTGTTTCCTGACGGTGGAAATAAATCCGTAAAGCAGCCGGATTTAGGCCAAAGTTAATCTAAAGTATGAGTCACAATGTCTCTTATTTTGATCACAGTGATCATGGCGGCGTACAGCACTGATGAGCCATGTGACCACAGGTATCTGATGGCATATAAACTGATGGTGTATCCAGTTTCCGTAGGCTCTGGCAGTACAGCGTGGATCCGTCCTGAGAGGAGGCTCTGCTCAGACCGCCACCTACTGCAGGCCCAGGTGCCTGGTGGGAGAGGCCTGACCTGGGCAGCCGGTGACCGGAGAGACTGACAGGCCGCGGAAGAGGAGGTCCATGGAGGGGAGAAGGGGCTTCATAAGACTGACAGGGCAGAAAGCGGAGCCTCCATGGGGGGTAAAGTTGACTTTATTGGGGTCAGGGCAAGAAGGCTGGAGGAGAGGCTTATCCTGACGGGCAGATCTGGAGGTGAAGAGTAGACGGTACGTACCGCAGGGTACTGGGTCATCAAAGTCTCCAAAAGCCACCATTTTGCACATTTCTAACATCATAATAACAATTAAGTCTGCAACTAACAATCCTTTTTTTTTAAATAATTTTATTATAATTGATTTGAGTTATGAAATGTCAGAGTATAGTTAAAAATATAATATAGTTCCCATAAGTCGAGAACGTAGCCCTCGGTGTATTAGTGTATAAGAGGATAACGGTTTTTTTGTGAGATTACATGGATACTGTGACTGGAGAGAAGTATTTGCTCTGTTTTTTATTTTTATTTGCACATGATATTAAGTTGACCTGTAATCTATTGTTGGATAGTCTGAGTAAAAAACATTTTTCATGAATGAATGAATTGCTCTATAAAATATTTTAAAAAATAGTGTCTTCAAATGTCTTGTTTTGGGCAACCAACAGTTAAAAACCCAAAGAGATTAAATGGAGAATAAAAATTACAAAAAGAACAGAGAACAGCAGCAAATCCTCACATTTGAGAAGCTGGAACCAGCTTGGACATTTTTAACTCGATAACAGCGATCTTTAAACAACCTATGCTATTCAACTGGTTAAACACAGGTTAACCTGTGTGTGACATTTTGGTTTGATCTTGATTGATTTCATAGATTTAATGATCTGCTCTTTTGATCTGTTGGTATATGAGTGGGGTCCCAACAGAACCTTTTGCCCCGAGGCCCTCTAGTGGCCAGCCACAGGGACTACAAGGGAATTCATGAATATATGATCAACGGCAACTTACATTCCCTCCTCACACACTCGTACTCGCTCGCAGCCTTCTGGCGGCTCGCGCTGGAAGGAGTAGGTTTTGTTGGGACGAGGAGCGGAGGAGCAGAGCTGCAGCAAGGGAGGATCCAATGCAAATGAAGGGAGTGGCGTCGACATGGCGGGACACGGCGTCTCACAGTCCACCGGCTCTGCGAGGAAAGGACGGAAATATCCAAACCTTTGTTTATATAAAAACGATACTTTGTGGTTTGAAACATCAGCGTGGAGTTTAAAAGTACACCACAAAACTTGAAGAGTTGTCTAACCTGGCTCTCCCATGGCACAGGGAGACTGTGACGGAGACAAAAGAGATGGGTGCAACGGAAAAGGGGAATTTGATGGAGACAGAAGCGATGGATCCAGAGGACAAGGGGACTGAGAAGGAGAGAGGAGGGAAGGATCCAGATCCAAGGGGCCGGGGGAGGGCTCACTCTGAGAGCCACTGCTGCATCTCTGGACAGGGACAGGGGCCCTGCGGCCATCTGGGATGTCCAAAATCTGAAATATTCAGAGTGAAGGAGTAAGAGTAGCTAAAGACACAATATAGTGTGGTAGGCTTTCCCTTCTGGGAACCGGGGTTTACTGCAAAACGTCAAGAATGGATGTGGGTACAGATTACTTTTTGACTTAATTTCCTCACGATAATAAAAGTGGTTTCATGATAACAAGCTCGTTATCTTGTGATTGCCAATCTGTGCTTTGCAGCCGCTTAGACATGAGGTCAAAATCGTTTTAGTTTTGAAAATTAAACCGCTTTACTATTGGCGCTTTGATGATGCGACGCTCGATTTGCTCCGTCGGCACCTGAGGCGTGTTATAAAAACAATCTCAGTATCAAAACTGAGATCAAAAAGTAATTATTTTGTCATTGCGACAGAAGTGAACTTGATAGTGCACAAGGGAAAAGGCACTTTTCCTAATCTTAACCCTCGGTGGTTGGAAGTGTAGCTCCGTGGCCTCACCTCATGCTGATTGTCAGGTTTCTCAGAGACAAACACCTCCTCCAGCTCCAAGTTGAGGCCTTCAACACTGCGACGCAGCCGCGGGGCGAGTCTGTTCAGCGGCGCCAGAGGTAGCGTCTGCAGAAAAACAAGTCAAATACATGCAAATGAAGAGGGAGTGGGCAACAGCTCCTTCACTTCTACACTGCCTGCGTTACATTTGTACAGTACAGGCGAGTAACCGCCACAGGGGACGATTTATGAAGACATGGAAATAACCCACCAAATTGTTTAAAACAACCATTCACCAAATGCGCCATAAGGAAGCTAACCCCCCCATCATCTGCTGTAAAGATGCATCAGATGACAGTACCCTCTGTTCTCTCTTTGCTGAAGCCATGAGTGCATGTTTCAGAACCAACACGTTCTACACCTGATTATTCCAGATGTAAAAAGACTGTGACCTGCACATGTAAGAGATACATATGTAAAGTCCATGACATCATACTGTCCTTCATTTGAGGAGACAAGGCTTGCAGAATCAATAACTTCTGCAGTTTTTGTTCTTTTTTGTTTACCGGTATTGACGTTATGTATGACTTTACTTTTAATGGTTGGTGCTGTATAAATAACGTTATTATTATTATAAAGTTAATATTATTTGCTAATTAGAGTTCATTGATTTATGCTCTTCATGTTTTTGTACATCTTATTCTATTCTTATTTAGACACCTTGTGGGTGGAGGAAATTATTAAAAAAATAGCAGAAGACCAGTATTTTGTCGTTGAAATTCTCATGTAAGAATTATACATTTGTCTGAACTGTGAAGAGAGAAAACCCAGATTTGCAGGTTGTTTCTTCATGTAAAATAAATCTGGAGTTAAAAATTCAAGCGGTCATTTTTAACCCTTGGACCAAGGGCAATATAAAAATACACAACATATACGAGACTGAAGATTTCATCCGTGTGACGTGCTGTGATGTGCTGGTTTCAGATGGTCTTTCTGCGACAGCATGGCAGTAACGCAGGAGGCGTGATGACAGCCGTTACTAAGAAAAGCCCCGCTGTTTGTTTTTTTACATCCCTGTCACCAAGCGCGTCCTAGTCTGCCTGTGGAAGGCAGTTTGTCATCACAAGACAAAAGAGCAATGGCTACCTGAGTGATGCCCGCTGCATGACCTGCTGGCAGGGGGTGCTGGGGGAACTCGTACCCTGCTGGGGGAGGAACATGGCGGGAGCGCTTCTGCAACTGGTTCCTCAGTTTGGCGACCTGAGGGCAGAGTGGAGTAAAAAACAAAAAGAGATTTATGAGTCGCTACGATTCATTCTGAAAGGAGAGCGGTAACTCGCTGTCCCCTCCGGGGCCCTGATCATGTTTCATGCCGTCAGTGGTAGGGCGCAGAATAAAGGGGCGTGAGCAAGAGAGAAAAACAGGAAAGCTAATTAATGAACTGCTATTGTGATGAACTGATACTTGCCTCCCTCAGGTGCTCTGCACTGCCCCATGAGGCCGAGCGCTTGTGTCCGCCGGAGCTTCTCCTTCCTCGGGTCTCCTCTGCCCAGGAACTTGGAGTCTTTAAAAAATATATATATGATTACAGTGGGGTGAATAAAGAGTCCAGTATTTTTTTATTTGTATTTTAAATATTTTGGGGCAGCAATGAAGCCTTTTTGGAGGCCTCTTACATGTTATTTAAACCCAGTGCACTTCCAATAAACACTACAACTTGTGCATCACAGAAGTTAAGCCCCACAGCTGTCTTGCACACCTGTCCCCACAACAGCTGTACGGAGAAAGGCGACGAGAAAACCACCCAGAGCTGCAAAACAGCTACGCTTCCAAATCCAAACCACATCACGGTGAAGACTATAAATACAGTGCAAGTATCAGCCTTTAACACCTCAGTGCACTTACACAGACACATCAACTAATCTTGTTATTCACAAAGTCACATACTGTAGAGGAAACACAACTAAGACAAGGAGAAAACAACAGGACCCTTTTGTCAGTCACAACTTCTTAACGTCAAACGTTCACTCATATGTCCGTACCAATTTCTTCACTTTGACTCTTGATTTTCGACCAGAGGGCGCCGGGTTGACGGCTCCCGGCTGCTGGTTGGGAGCAGGCGATTGGCAGCTCATCATCACTAGGTGAAACCCAGGTTGAGTTGGCCCACAGGATCAGATAATCACAGCTCTGGTGCTTCTAGTCAACTGCTTCACACTCTAACTGGCCCCTCGCTGGCATCCATGCCATTCATAGGGCAGCTCCTGTTACACATTTAGCTTTCTCTGTCTGCAGTACGGCTATGTCATGTTTTTCTGTCCCCAAAATACCTGACCTGTTCTTCAGGGGTCTGCCTCCCAACTCAGATAAATCTCACTGGTGCCATAACTGCCGGTAGGAAAACACAGACACCATTTTGTCCGGTCCCGTCCACTCATACGTCGAGCATCGCCTGGTTAAATAAGTCAGAACGCGGCATGAGTCAGTCGTACAGTGACATCGGTGTAGAGTTACAGCTGCCAACCCCCCCAATCATCCAACACCAACAACCCTACTGCCCAAAACATGAATAGTGGGGGGGGGGGGGAGACATGGGACGCGAACCTATAAAAAGGCTCAACTGTAGCAGAACATTTGGTCTGGCTGGGGTTTCCAGCTTGGACGACTCAGTGTTCATTTTTTAGGATCAACAGTCCAAAATCAAATAATATTCAACTTACAATGATATCAAATAGAGAATCCTCACATTTGGAAGAATATTTAGAAAGTTTTGCTTGATAAACATCATATACTATTATAATCGGCAAGATGTTGGCAATTATTTTCTATTCGCTTGACAAACTGATTGACAACTTACATTGAAATGTAATCTACTGACTTTGAAACCAACAATACACTTATTTTTCATTGATCCAAATTATTGTTATCATAGTTAGGTGTTGTTTCTGGTTTGCTTTGTATTATAAAAGGTTATTTGTCCACACACACACGTATGCCCATCTGTAGCACATATCTGTAGAATTACAGCATAGTCAAGGTGGTTAATTACATTTATTATTGTTATTCAGTATACAATTTATTAGAAATCTTTCACGTTATTTATTGTGCTAATGTAAGTGTAATCATGTTTGTGCCTTGTGCGATTGACCACATGTTTGACATGACAAACTAACTGACTATAACCTACTGATTTTAAAATCTATATATAAATCCACATTACAGAACCTTTTTTGTGTGCAGAAAAATCATGTTCAATAAGGGAAGGAAACAAACAATGAGCTATATCATCTGAAATACTGGTGAGGGACTAATGCAGAAGGAGGTGCTGGGTGGTTGGGTGTGTGTGTGTGTGTGTGGTTAAGAAGAGTGCTGGGGGATGGGGTGTCTGTATAATGAGGTCAGGAGGGGTTTGTTCCTTACAATGGAGGCAAAGGGGCTTCTTTTGGGTTTAAACTGTGTCATAGGCGAAGACGAAGCTGCAGAGCTTGGTGATGTTAGTCGGGGCTTTGTGCACTAGTTAGGAGCAGATACAGTCGAGGGGGGAGCGAGGGAATAACAGTGGAGTTTAAAGAAGAACAAAAAAACGACTATTTCCAGTTGGCTGCCTTCTACCCACAGCGTCGTACTGGAACCACCAGACACCTGCAGAGCCAACATCAGATATCTTGTCCTCTATACAAATCCTTAACATACAAGACGAGCAAAGCAGAGAAAACATTTGGTCTCCTGTTTGCTTTTTTCTTCTTGCAACATGAAGCAACAGGTTTTATGGGGAAAGTGTTCTCAGTAGCGCTGGTGTAACATACTGTCACTCATCGAGGCCCAGTTTTGTTGAATCACAGTAATTACACCAAGGTGTTGCCACTCATTTGACAGCGTGGTAATATAGTAATTTTCACCTGCGTGGCTTTGTCATTGACACATGTAACAGCCGGGCTCTCCGCCTCTTTGGGCCACTGGCCCTGCAGATAGGGTCCGACGATGGCGTCCAGAGACAGAGTTCGGCGGATGGTGGGTTTTGGCGGGCGAGCCGCGGTCCTGTCAGCTTTTGGGAACATAAATAAAAGAAAATTAAGTCAGTGATTATGTTTGTGCCTCGCAAGCCTTAACTCAGCACTTGTCAGAACAATGTCAGTCTTGCAGTAGTTTTACAAACTCATGCCTGTGTGATCATGTTGAGCTCACAACACTGCATGTGTTATAAAAGATGTTTTTAAAAAGAGGCTAAACAGTATTTCAACACCAGTGCTAGCTAGTTGTTCACAAAATTGCTCCCAGGCTTCTTCCCCACCAGTCAGCATGCAGTGTGTAGAGGTGTGGGTGTGTGCATGTTGGCAGCTCGTTGTAATCTCTGGCAGGTGTGGACCATGCCTTTGACCTGGAGCAAAGCCATCCAACTACCCCAACACTGGCAACAGTCACCACAGGCTACAAGTACATCTACAACACACACACACACACACGGTATGTTGTCATGTTGCAGGGCAGACTGGATGTATAAATAAACACCAATACATGCAGATGTGACTGGCACAGTTAAAGTAAAATAGAGAGGCTCCTAAAGCTGCTGCTGTGTTAGTGTGAAGCAGAGATCCCTCAGGTCAGAGTGCAAAGAGGCGACTGAGGGTCCAAAAACATTTTGAGAGCAGCGTTATGTTTCAGGGCTAAAGGCCTCCATTGTTCAGTTCGTCGATAGTGCCATGAATTAGTACGAGAAGCAGGACCCTTTCCTTCCTACAGTTGGTTTATTTGATCAAATAGTTGCTTAACTTTTCTAAAATGATAAGTTGCGAATGAATTAAGTTCAACTGTAAGGACTTATTCATTCAAAAATGGCCTCATCAACACTTTTCCATTTCAAGTTGTGAGTATGAGGGCTGATGCTGCATAGCTTTCCTTTAGGGCTGCAACTAACTAACTATTATTTGCATTATTGATTCATCTGCTGGTCAATTTATCAAATTATCAATTCATGTCATCACAGTTTTTCCTAGCCGCAGTAGTTTTTGTCCAAAACCTAAACATTTTTGCATTAACAACGATATTACACAGGGAAAAGCAGCACATCCTCAAGCTGGAACAAGCAAAAGTTTACTTCAGCGATTAATGGGTTGTCAAAAGAGTGGCTGCTTAATTTGCTGTGTCAATTAATCGCTTAGACTCTACTTTGTTTTGTAATGCATTACAGAAAAATAGAAGTTATATGGAAGGAAATGGGACAGTCCTCGACCAAAAAAAATGCTTAGTCGACTGACACGTGCACGTTATTGTGGACTAACCAATTAGTCGATTTGATCGACAGAGTTTAAAAAAAAGAAAAGAAATAGTGTGCTTTCCCCAGTGATAATCACACAAAAAGCATCACTTTACATATTGGTTTACCAGAGCTTATAAAGTTCTTGAAAATAAGTAATTCAGCATGACAAAAACAAACAAACATACAAATAATTGGATAATAGTAATTAAATGAAGAAATGTTAATGACCAAACAGGCTGATTACTGGTCAGGGCAATCCTAGAAATAAACATAAACATACTTTTCTGAGTCAGATATTGATCATGAAGTACAACTTTGACACGCTGGACCACATGGAGGTGAATGCCCCCCCCCCCCCTGAGTGTGTATTTACCCGTCTTGACCCTGCAGAGGAGAGCTGAGCCCCTCTGAAGCTGGTATGGGATTGTGGCTCTGAGGGGCTGCAGGCTGGGGTTGCTGCACCCCCGAGGCGCTCCTGCACTTCTACCCGACATCCCCCACTCAGAGCTCCGCTTGTGAAAACACACACAACACACACTGTGCTCTTCTTTTTCTTCTTCACTTCTTTCACTGCAACTCTTCCACATTCAGTTCATCCACGGTGATGATCCAAAACTCCGAATGGGCCTCTTGTTGGGCACCCAGCTTGGGATGATGACCATGTTTTTTTTCTTGCTTTACTTTCGTGCTGAAGGCGCAGAGAGAGATAGAAAGACAGAGACAGAGAGACGCATCCTCATAAGTAATCCGTCACGCTGCATGCAGGCTGGAGAGGACACCGGAGGAGACGAGGCGCTCGCGCACATCGATGCTCGCTACTCTGCAAAGTGACAACACCACAGCTCGGCTCAACCTGAAGCAACTATCTCGTGCACGTTATGATTCCAAGGGAGGGCGATCTGGTTGGTTGCTGCATAGTACTGCTGAGCACGCATTGGTGTTCACACCCATCTGTCTCCTGAAGGGGGACCCCCCCCCTCCTGAGAAAAAACTTAAAGCTCCCATCAACTTTTTTCACGGCCCCTCCCCTATCCTATCCTTAAAACCTACGTCCAAACCATGGGGTGGGTGTGTGTGTGTGTGTGTGTGTGTGTGTGTGTGTGTGTGTGTGTGTGTGTGTGTGTGTGTGTGTGTGTGTGTGTGTGGTGTCTTAAAAGTGTGGTTCAGGGACCACTAAAGGTCACTACAGGGGCTCTGAGGGTCCAAACTTTTTTTAAATATTCATTACCATTGCTGCAAAATAATCACCAAAAAGACCTACAAACTGTAGTCAAAGTTACTAGCATAATTGAAGAAAAAAAACGTTTGAGTGCAATGAAACAAACCTCATCCACATGATTCAATATAACTTTGATGTATATTAGTTATTTATTAACTACATGAGCCACAAACAAAAGAAATAAACAAACTGTATAGATAGAGAAACGGTTTACACAATTTTATATCATGCCCCATGTTTGTATTTTTTTTTATTGTTCTCATAAAAGGCATACGGCTATGTATGCAACTGACATTTTTTAGTAGCGTGAAGACACTATCTGTTGCTCTGTTGACTGTTGAGGGGATTTGGTGCTCTTTGAAAGGCGCTGTGGCTAAGTGGAGGGATCGTGATCAACCAGCAGCAACAAGTGCAAGAACATGAACATAATAAATTGAAAAAGTATTTCATTAAAAATCCCCAAACATCCTGATTCTGTTTCTATCAGGATGTTCTCATAATCTTCTTCACAAGGAGGTCCGTGGTCATACATAACCTTAACAAATAAGGTGATTTATTAATGAAAAAGTACATACAAATAAGTCAAACAAAAGGATGGGAGGGCTCTTTAAGGTCAGCCGTGTCACCGTGTGGATGCAGGCGAATGTGCTGTAATAACGGCAAATAACCCAAACGCCGCAACGTGTAGTGCGAGGAACACGGCGACTGCTGCTGCTCAGGCTCTTTATGCTTCTGCCACATCGAGCCCAGGTGTGTCCAATGTCGCTGATTAGTCTCCAATCAGGTCTGCAGCCTTGGAGATAGAAAGCACAGACACAGCATAGGAACCAAACAGGGGAGCCATCACACTGCAATAAAACTATACAGAGCACTTGAAGAGACTTCAGCAGGACGGGTGAAAAGAATATTGTTTTATCCACCTAGAGGAATAATTTGTCAATCCTGGCCTAGTTTGTTAAAATAATATTGATCTTATCTCTATAATTTAGCCACCCATATGTTTCCCTGTGAGACCCTCAGGTTGTTCTTAAGAATTAACAAGGATTTGGGGCATTTATGCAAATGTTCCTCCTGATAACATCAAACCACAAGATGGAGCCAGAGCACATGTGTCCCATGCAACCGGCTGAAAAATCTTTCATTAACTTCCTGTTTTGAAACTTTTTTTGCTTTTTCTTTTATCCTAGCTTTTGGCCTGGTCTTCCTGTGACTCTCCATGCAACGCTGTGATCTACACAAACAGACACTCATCATGGAAAAAAGGCAGTTTATTGCAACACAAACCAAAAAGAAATAACTCCGAGTATACATGTAAAAAGAACGTACTGCTGAATTGGCTCAAATCAGATAAGTGAACATATGCGGTAGCTTAAGATTGGATTGTTTCAATAAATAGCTGCACAGATTTAAACAGTGTTTGATTACTCAAGCAGGAATGATCCCAGATCAGTCACTCCCATAAAAATTACTTCTCAGTGCTATGTCACTGTGGAGACCGTCTTTAAAAACCCATTCTCTACCTTATTGGGTAATCTGTATCTCTTAAAATGATCATCACATCTCTCTTTGCAAGTGGCTGCATCCAAAGAGCTGTGCGTGCTGTTTTGGTCACTTTTTGACAAGAAAATCAAATAAAACAGGCGCACAAACACACGGACGACGCACGCCATGGGGAAGAATGCTGATATTCAAATAAGGAGCATAATGGGAGTACTATTTAAGGAGATGAATGTATGCTTTGGAACAAGGTCTGACGGAAGTTTGCAGAGGGATTGCATGATCTTAGATAAAGGGATTCACAGATAGTACAAAGTGTGGCGGAGTGATTGAGCAGAGTTGAGCGGGTAAGGCCATGAGAAGGAAAGAACCAAAAAACTGATGGATTCTTTCAGCTTCATGATGACTTCACATGTGTACAAAAATCCAGAGATGGTGTCATGACTTCCCTGTTCTCATGGAGCTGTGGATGGCCTTAGTGGATTGTGGAAGCAGGGTTTTCGTCGGGTTCAACGCAGCATCACCAGGCAGACGGGCTGGGGGTTCAATCTCTGTTGTTGGTCTGGGGCTCCTAGCTGGGAGTAAGCGCAGGGCTGGGATCAGTGCTGATGTTGACCAAACACTCGCTGGACTTGAGGCTGGCTAGGGACTTGGAGCTTGGTAGAGACGCCAGAGAGCCACACAGACCCAGCATGGAGGGAGTATTGTCTTTTCCTACGGGGACAAAACAGAGAAAAAGCACAACAAAATGAGCCTCTGATCGTGCATACTTCAAGCTGCCCACATGAAACACCATGAACAGCTATGAAGCCTGCCTTTGTATGAGTATGTATGTACATGTGCAGGGGTGGCTCCCGCTGAAAGGCTTTTATGCAGCAGTGGAGAGAGAGCAAATCTATTCCTACTCAAGCAGAAATGTTGTTACTTTACTACTGCGTTCAAGTCAAATGTAGCTCATTCAAAATGTACTTAGTTACTCAGGAATAGTGCATAAAATGGCTGAAGCTCAACAAAAAACAACAGTATACTATAAATCACTGCAGGTTTAAATGTTGGGGTGAAGATGTTGGGATGAATGTAGTTGCAGTGAAAAGAATTTGTACCTTCTGAAGTCCAAGCAATACTTCCGTTCTGTCTCCCATCGGCCCTCCCATCGGAGTTCAGACTGATGTCAGCAGAAAGTTGCTCCAAACTGTGGAAACTCCTCCTGAAAGGTAAAAAACATCATCATGGCACAGATAATAAAGTTCTTTACATCAATTGCATCTATAAACATCTGCTTATTTGTCCTGTATGTTATTAACCAATATGGACCATATGAATATAAACAAATACAAATAAAATAGAAACATGCTGTTCACGCAAGTTTACCTGCGGAAGAGCTTGACATCGCCCTGTTTGTTGTTTGAGATGGCGGACCACTGGTTGACTAGTGGGATGGAAAGATCTTTAGCCAGATGGGAGGAATCACAGGGCATGAGGGCAGAGCTTCATGAAGCACAGAGAGCAAATAAGTCAGTTCAGAAGGGATACTTTTCATTGTAGCAAACAAATATGAACCTAAACATCCAAAGAAAGAAAATCCCCCATCTCTTTTTAAAGACATTAATATCAGTCTACTTCCTGAAACACCGTCTCTATGTGTTCATGCTGGATTTTTAATGTGAAGATGTCGGCCATATTATCTTCACAGAGAATTGCTTTTGTTGCAGCCGTTTACATTTCTTATGATGCAAATAAAAAATAAATAAACCACAGGAATATACTTTGTTTTTGTATATTGTGTTACAAATGGGCTACAACTGAATGTCTTTGTGCATCTCTGTGTTGCATAATGACAATAAATGATCCCTGAATCCGTGTATGAATCCTACAAGTGAAGCTTATTCATTTGATAAACGCAATCTAAAGGCTGTGAGCGCTTCTCACAGTTGTGCCTGCAGCTCGAGCACGACGGCCTCCAGCTCCTCCTTCTCCTGTTGGCTCTGGACCGTCTGCTCCTCCACCTTTGCTCGCAGACGCTTGTTCTCCGTCTCCACGTTCTTCAGCTGCGACTCTCGCAGACGCACCAGCTCCTCCAGATAACCCTGAAACATGACAGTCAGGAGACGGGGAGTTGTGTGTTGAAGCCCAGAGTTAAAAAAAAAAAGAGAAGTGAATTTAAACAGCATGAACTTGGTTTTAGCAGCTGTTGCATGTCACCTTCTGGGCATAGACGATCTTAAACCTCTGCTCCATCTTGCGGCACTTGTTGCTCCAGCTCTCCTCGTCGGTCACCAGAGGAATGTAGGGGTGCTCGGGGACGCTCTCCTCGCTGTTGCTGCTGTCCACACTGCGACGGTCGTCCTCATCGCTCAGGTAGTCGTAGCTACGCAGCAGAGAGGCGACAGTGTTGCAGCGTCACACGTGCACGCAAATGTGATGCGAAGCTTGCAGTGACAGCATCAGTCTCACCTCTGAGTGAACTTCAGGTAGGGTGTGTAGTCAATCACAGCTGAGGATTTCCCATCCAGAGTCTCCCCCTTCAGGCAAAAACTGCATAGAGACAACAACAAAATATATACTTCTAAAAATCAATAATAATAAGACAGTTACATATATATTCTATAGTAATAAAATGAAACATGATTTTCTTGTTCAGCTTTGTTGTCCCTGTTTGATGGTCATATGTATTTATGTGCATGTACATTGAGAGCAGCAACATACTAAAGCAAATGTATTGTATGTGTTCACACTTACTTGGCTATTAAATATTATTCTGATTCAAAATATTTATATATAATCTGTTAAGGTAAAGATGCTATACTCCAATCCACTAAAAAAATCGGAACAGGACAGAAAGGTTTCTTAAAATAGCTTACAAGTATATACCACCTAACTTACAAGTATATACCACCTAACTGTGTTGATTTGGGTTATGTGCTTATATATTTAAAACCTCTGTATATTACAGGCTGTGTGTGTGTCTTCACCTGAAGTCAATGGCACTCAGTCCAATCAGCATGCCAGTCAGGACTTGGGCCTCCTCTCTCAGCATAATGGCCCCATCATCATAGAACCTCCTGTCAGGTGAAGAGGTGGTTATCGTCTCTTTAAGATATATTACTGACACAACTGTGATTCTACCTGCATTTTAAAGTACATTACAGTACATGAATGCACTACATCTGTAGGAGGCCGGTACGTTCCTCTGGGGCAAACTTTAATATTGAAACTAAGTGATTAAGACAACGTGAAGGTGTAGCTTAGAATAAACAACAAATCACTTAAATGTTTTGGTTATCATCCCTTTAAAGTCATTAGTGTGACCTGGTAGTTCTTGGGTCCCTCAGAGCAGTGGACACATATTCAGACAGACGTTTCTCCATCAGCGCCACTCGGATCCATGCGCGCCCCTGTAGGACAACGTAAGAAGTGAGTAGGAACAGAGGGCTTTCTTTGCTGCTCTCGCCTGCAATTTCCCACACACATACACACTCTCACACAATTATGCATACAAATATCCTTGCCTTTGCTCGGGATGTGCTGATGTTCTCTATGTTTTCAATGCTGGCGATGCAGTTGTTCTGCACCTTGCTGCACGCCAGCCGGATATATTCCCAGAAGCTCCGCTGTCCATCTGAGCTGAACCAGCTTCCTGAACCTGAGTCCAAGATTAAAACACAGCAATGAAGCACTTCTGCTAGAGCAACGACTCGTCACAGTGCAGCTAACTGTGTATTCATGCAAGCTTTTTCTTTCCATGCTTAATGTTTGCAGTGTAATCTGTGCTAACTCAAAGTAATTGTAACTGTCCATCTTGTCCTGTGCTGTATGTTACCTGCAGTGTTACCTTTGAAGCGGTGGCTGAGGATGTGCTCTAAAATGGAGGCAAAGTTAATAAACTCCTCAGATGAGTCATCTATGGGCTCTGCTGTGTACTTTTCTAGGAGAGTCTTTACAGAGAATCTGAAACAGAAACACACAGAGAAGGAGGAATTAGAAAAGCAATGCAATGGAAAAAACATTCAACTTTGCATGTCTATTCTTGACAAGCCGCTGATTTGCCGCTGTGCACTGTACCCACGCAGACAAATGTACTACTGTAATTGAACCCTGCAACAATAGCGAGGAGGGGCTTTTTTTCCTTTTTTTTTTAGGAACCACGCCATCTTATCATACTGAGGTCACCCCAATTGTCTTGTGTCCTGCACAATGTACCCCTTCAGTGCTTTGGCAGTGTTATCATGAAAACAATACAATTAACCCCCTGTCCTCTCAGCCTTTGTGCATGCTGTGCTTCAAGGTCCCTTTGGGTCTCGTCTCTCTGAGGGACCGGCCAGCATCAAAGAATGATCAAATAATTCCCTCCTCCCTCGTCTATACATGGTGGTCTGAACTATTTAGGGCAACCGCTGTCGCAGCTTTAGTTTGGCTTTTGACCCTGCAGCACCCCAGGCAGTAATGCAGCTTGCATGTTAGGAGCCGGCATCCAGGCACGGGCTCGGGCTGACTGCGAAGCAATGGGCAACACTAGCATCACCGAGGGCAAGACTGCCCTGGCAGTGGGAAAAACCTCCATAGCCAGGGGAAAGACGACTGTAGCTGTGGGCAACTCCTCCATCTTCAGGGGAGTGACCACCACCTCCATGGGAGATTCCACCATCCAAAGGCAAAAGACGACATTGGCTATGGGACGGGCCAGCTTCAGCCGGGGAACCACAACCACCTCGTTTGGCAAAGCCTTGATGTCCAAGCGCAGGACCACCTAGATGGAAAAGAACCCAGAAGAGAGGGCTAAGACACCCAAGGACGCCAAGCAGCCCAAAAAAGACGCTAACAATGAGTGGAAAACCACATTCCTGTCAAGCAAGACCTCCTTCACCAAAGGCAGGGTTTCGATCCTGAGGACTAAGTACGCCATCTCCTGGGGTAAATTCTCCATCTCCTGGAGCAGAACCACTGTAACTTTGGGCAACATCAGCATAGCGTTGGGCAAAACCTCTGTTACACGAGGGGAGACCACCAGCTCTCTCGCCACGCTGACCTTCACCCATGGGACCAAGTCTGTGTCCGTGGTCAAAGCCACCCTCATCAGGGGCACAGAGACGCACAGCAACGTCTACTGGGATTTTCACACATGATTCCTGCACACACTTAAAAACCCAAGGACATTTCTATCCGGTCAGTTTTAGCAGGTCAGTAGTAGTATGAGTCAAAAAAAAAGAAAAAAAGAGCTGCTATTTTTGTGATCAACGTGCGTGCATGTTAACGTGGCAATGACATCCATCTGTTACCGGTTGGGCCAAGGTGGATGCCCAAGTAAGAACGTGCAAAGTGAGTTGCACATCTAATGGGTTTCTAATCAGGAGTGAGATGTTCCAGAGCCACGCTGAGCATGTTATGCAAATGAGATGACAGTGTATGGTGTGTCTCCTTGGCAGGGAGGGAAAGTGTGAAACAGCTGTGTGGGATGTATGTGGAGGGACACAAGAGAGTGTGTGTTTTTCACCAGCACTGTTCTCCTGTATGTTGTGCATGTACAGTCATCACCATGTCTACATCTTTGGTACAAATGTGGGGGTTTTTGCATGCCGATAAAATTTGTTAATTGCCTGCGTTTCCATAACTATGCTGCCGTATGTCCACCAGAAAACACAGTTTTAAACTAGAAAACTGTAAAGCGGGTTGATGTAAAAGTGCTTATAAAAGTAACATGCCTAAACACTGCTCGGCTTGATTGTTTTGTAAATAGAGGTTTTGTGAGATACTATAGGATCTAAACGACATAAACGGTAGAAATTAAAGACTTAATTGCTGTAGTTGCAAACCATTCAGCAAGGACACATTTGGGTGGTAAACACCAACTAACTGAACCACACCCATATTTCCAATGGAGGCATGATACAAATATAGGAGAGGTGACATCAAAGCCTAAACTAAACAAACACTCAAACATTTATCTTTTCTCCTCTCAAATCTGACAGTGTGCCACTCCTATTACATATGGTATATACAGTCGTACACAGAGGCTATGTCCTACAATCAGAGGCTATAGGGAACAATGGCTCAGAAGAAAATGATGTCACCACAGATTGCCCCCTTTGCAACAATGTGTCCTTCAACCGTCCGGTGTCGTCGTGGAGATGGGACAATCGCCTCACTGTCCCCGTCCCCCCAGATAGGCTGTGGCCACCTACGACTGCCTCTGTCCATTCACAGGGACACATGGGTGGTATGTGGCCTTCCAGATCCCACGTCGATCATCTCAACGAAGGCATTATGCGACACGGGGGTCGTGCTCTCCACGCTTAGCATTCTGGTCTTTTCTGGATTGTAGCAGATTGTACTATTATCCCCGAAGGGCAGAGCAGGACGTGCTGCATGAGTGTGCGATGCTTTGCGTCGAGTGAGCCCCGAATCTCGTCGTCGAATCTGGGTCAGGAAGACGAGCCTCTCCTCAATGGGCAACACCAGTATCACCGAGGGGAAGACGGCCATGACCTTGGGCAACACCACTATAAAGAGGGGAAAGTCCAAGTATGCCATGGGGGGTTCCTCCATCACCAGGGGAAAGAGCACAACCTCGTTGGGCTCCTCCACCATCACCAGTGGAAAGACCAAGATCGCCCTGGGGGGCGCCTCGTTCAGCAGAGGCTCCACCACCACCTCTTTTCGGAAAGCCCTCTTCCCCAAACGCAAGACGCTCTAGATGAGAGGGGACCTCGTCAAAGGGTGGGGCAACTGGCACAAAATGTCGCAAGAAAGAAGAAGAAAGAAGCACCATCACAGAGAACATTTGGACACCACTACAGCATCTGCACAGGGTCTGTTCCGACTGAGAGCCAAAACTGGATTAGATTTACCGATGGACCGTTGACTGCTTTGTGGTCATGCCGGATTTATCAAGGAAACAGGTCAGTGGCATCAAAATTCTATCTCATATTGTTATCTGCAAAAACCACGTAGGCCAGTTAGGTTTCAAGGTATATTAGAGCTCCAGGATTGTGTGTGCTCTACACTCTATCAGCCCACAAACAAACAAACAAATCCACTAGACAGGTGATGCCAGTTTGCCAGTAAGCACATGTGACCTTCTCGGAGAGAAAGCTATAGAGTGCAGGCGCTCCTTTTACACGACTTTGTCTTCAGAAAGTTTTGTTGGATGTGATTTTGTGGAGAATTGTTCTATTCTGTCTAAAATGTAAGATGAAGAGTGCGTAGAGAAACGCAAAATCTGCTCAAATTTGTGAAGACATCCGATGACAGAAGCATTTATGAAACCAAGCGATACCATCATTATGAGTACCAAGCCCTTGGAAGACCACCAAGACCCCCCATTGGTTTCCAGGGCCCAGTATGAGAACCACTGATCAACAGCTACCTGTGTGTTGATGTAACAGCATTTATCATCATAGGAGCAGAAGGTTGACTGTTGCAAAGGGCCTCTCTGACCCCATAGAGTGGCAGCGTTATCTCAAGAGAAACATTACAGCAGATTCTTTTTAAATTAACTGAAGTCCTTTGATCTGAAGGGGAATTGCTGGCGTGCCTCAAATGCAAATGAATGGAGTGGAATCTCAAAATGCTCTTGGTACGATTTGACACTGAAAAACAACTGCAAGGCCTTCTGACAAGCTTCTTTTGTGCCCCCTCTCACTCAGGCTGGATCGCCGCCAAGCCACCTCTCAGCTCTCTCTAAAGGCCCTCTTGTTCTCCTTTCTCACCCCTCTACTGTACTTACACAAGTGTGTGTTGATCCTCAGCACCACCTAGGAAACCCAAACTACATTTATCAGCAGTACACAGAATCTAAACGCAAAGCATTTCATATTAACCCTCTCAGCTTTCTTTTTTTCCCTGACTCCTATCTCTCTCTCCCTCCTCCTCTTTCTGCCCCTCTCCTTAGTCTTGGCATAACCAGCAGGATCAGATGACACAGGCAGACTCCTCACTGGCCGAAGCATTGTGTAACCACCAGCCAGTGCTGTTGTTTATCGTCCACGACTGTCGGGGGAAGACGTCCTGTCCTGTGCTGGATCTGCACAAACAGCCAAGATAAAGAAAGCCGCGCACTTTGATAAATATTAAGAAACAAAATATGACAATTTGGGCCAAATCAGAATAGACCAAAAAGACGTGAAAATGCAACAACAGCAGGGCGTGTCTCTCTCTCTCTCTCTCTCTCTCTCTCTCTCACCGGCCCCATCTGTGAATAAGCGTCCAGGCAAAGTGTTTCGTGGTCAGAGGAGGTGTAGAGGGATTAGTGTGCAAGATGGACAACGAGGGTGTTGGGCTGAGAAGCGCTGAGAGTGTAAAGCAGATGTTTGAACAGGACAGGGGGTTAAAATGAAGAGTGAACAGCGTGGTGAGAGAGTAGACTGATCCGCAGAAGAGAGACGCCTAAATGTTTAGTCAAAACTACAGAAACCTCTGCTGTAATTTCACACAAAAAAGATTTGAAAATGAAGGAAAACGTTAAATAGAAACTGAACCAGAAAACAATGTTTTCTGGTTCAGACATGCAAAGATGTGTTGACATCTCCTATTATTCCTTAACAATGCAACCAAGATAAGTAGAAAGCGGGCCGCTCTCTGCTATTGTTCAGAATGTTTTAAACGCACAAAGAGACACCCACTTGCAGAAGCATGTCCACGAGACATGAATACGCGGTTGTGTTTACTACAGCGCAGGACATTTTATTCTCCACTCCCGAGCCGCGCCCCGGAAGAGCTCGAGCCTCAGCCAAGACGCGCCGCAGACTCCCTCCTCTCCCTCCCTGAGCCTTTTGTTTACAGGAGGCAGCTGGAGGGATGGCACCTCACATCAGACCTGTCCAGTCTCACTCATCCTATCTATGTTTCCTCAGGTTCACCGTGACCACGGCATCACCGCTCCGGCAGTCGCGGATGACGGCACAAGAGCGACGACACAGTAAATGTTAAACACTACGATGTCGCCTGTAAACAAATTGCCTCGTGACTGTTTAACAATATTTGGGCTCAGATAAACAAACTGGAGTTGTATGAAAATCCCCACTGACTGTGGAAAGCCTCAGACCTGCCATGTTAAAATAAAACCTGTTGCTAGTGGCAACAGCAGAGACATAGATCATGATGACACTGTTGTCACTGTGGACATGATAAACATCACAGAGTGTCCTCACAGCCAATAAGACGACGGTTATTTCCATGCATCCCCTCAGTCTGCAGGCTGGTACAAGCCACGGAGGGAGGAGGACATCTAACAAGTATTCTTTCACCTGACCATGGCAGACTCTTTCATTATTTTATGTTAGTATTATTCTTAATTTTAAAGTCTTTACTGTAACGCCTTCAAGTGCCCGACGCAGGCCTCTTGCAGAAACTGTTCCCTGTGGTGGTGCAAATGTTTGATCAGGTTTTCCTTAATTATACACAAATGTTTATTGCTGTACATGTGTTTCTAATTCAAATGGGCTCCTTCAGTTAAGCGTGACACTGTATACAGGGCACTGAAACATTGAGCAGACCTGGTACTGGTCCACCACATTATGCCAGATCATGTGAATACACTTCTTTTTTTTTTTTCAAAGGACTGTGATGCCAGTTTGTCTTTGCTATGCCCCCCCACCCGGTAACAGACGGGAACAACAAGTGAATTTCTTGATCCCAAGCCCTCCTTTTCTGAAGTCCCACAAAAAGACATAACTTCGTCAAACGACTTGTTGGGAGTTGAAACCGTTAATCTCTGTGTGTGCCGATTGTATCTTAAACGTGTATGATGTGACAGTGAAGGAGAGTAGGTCAAACTTTATACATATCTGTATTAAAGGCTTGGCCTTGGTGTACTAATGTTGCACTAACGTCAGCTTAGTGAATGGAGCCGGGCAGCCGTTCAGGCTGTGGAAGTATAGCTGCGTCTCAGAGCCTGGATCCTGTATCCTGTATCCTGCACCAACATGACGCCCAGCCGGCTTCAATACACAGCCTGGGGGTCCCCTGCTGATTCAGGATCTCTCTCCAACGAGACTGCACGTACACACAACCACCTTTGACTACTTGAATCAACTCTCGCCAGAATGGCATCGAGAAGAAAAAACATTTTAGAGAAAAAAAATGCAGAGATGCAGATCTGACAGCCTGGAAGACGTTGCCCTCCAACTGAGCTTAATCAATGTCATGTTGTTAATTAGAGAATGGAAAGAAACTGTGTAGTTAGCATTACTGACTGAAAGCTGTTTGAGATTTATTTCTGTCTCGTCCTGTGCGTTTGTCATTATTAAAATGATTAAATGATTAAATTGGCCTTAGCAACGGTCACGCCAACCCGAAAACAACTGTGTTTTTGTTCCCTCGCTAATCTTTCTCTGTGTTGTGAGTCAGTCGTGAGAACTTTTCTTTCTTTGCAGGCATGCTCTGTGTGATGTTGTGTTGTTTTGCTTCACTGTGTACGTTACACTAAACATGCAGACAGGACCTTGAACAGAAAGGTACTGGAATAAAAAGGCTTGATTGTGTGTCTATTTGAAAGTCCAAACTTTGTCTTTTTTTTCTAAAGAATTTCTTCATTTAGTTTCACTGTGAATAAGGCCAAAGACAGTTTAAGTTCTTAGAAAATAAAACCAAAAAAACGAGGTAAGACCAAGATGTGGATGCATGACGTCAAATTGGCAGGACGCCTGCACCATCGACACAAATAGTTATGTCTCTGTCTGCAGCAGCATTTATGGCTAAAGTCGATAGCAATGCTGTAATAACCTTTATGAGAGCACTACAAAAAGTATTGACGTAAAGCTGAAACTTTCCGACAAGCCTCATGGTGAAATCATACAATGTAGAATACTGTAGAACAGAAGAAGTCACAATAAAATAGCTCTATCTGCTTTTGGGCAGTTGGTTGGATAAAACAAGCTATTTGCTGATGTCACCTCAGGCTATATGACGATACATATTTGTCATACATTTTGAAGACTGAACAGTGCATCAATTACCAATCTAATTCCCAGTTCAATATAATATTTATCCTGCAAATAATACCAAAGGGTCATTCTCAAAACATAACAGCTACTCATCCTATCCTAGAATAGCCCATTATTAATTTAAGAGTTATTATCAATCTAAAACCTGAATGTCCTACAATGCTAACTTTACTGCATGACTGGTTTCATATTAATTCATGACATTCATGACATATTACATATATGAATCATTTTTAAGTACACTTACTCTATATTCAACCTCAGGGGTCCCACAATAAATGTGAAGGTCACAAGATGATAAAAGGGACCAGAAAGAAAACAATATATAATAATAATATATCAATATAATTTATCTTATTTCAATGGAATTGTATTTTGATGAAATCATTCATCAATATACACCATTATATCATCTAAAATGATAAGAGTAATACATACATACTAACTCAAATTTCTCAGAAAATCTGATTATCATTCTTAATTAAATGAGAAAATACTAGTATTTAATTTACACTTACAATTTAAGAGTAAACAAAGCTATGTGGTAATTGCAAATAGACTATTTGTTTATTGAATTAACAGAAAACAAGCTATATCATGATACATATTGTTTACGAGATATGAAATTACCCTTATCGGGCAAAAAGATATATTGGCCATATCGCCCAGCCCTACTAACACATTCACATCCTCTGGGCCCCTAAAAATCATTAAAATAAAATAAAATGAATAAATAAATATATATATATATATATATATATATATATCTTTGGCCAAACTACACACCAATTGTGTTCACATTACGGACCCAACCTGCAATTAAATAGACAACCCTAAATTTTAGGGGGTCAGAAGACAAAAAAAAAAGGTAGAAGACTATACTTATTTAGACCACACTGAGATACACAACAGATTACTTTAAATATAAATGATGGGCATAAAACGGACACCCATGTGAAAGAAGCCTCATTACTCGCTGGGTAACATTTGAACACTAAATTCAAGAGATAATATTAACTGGACATCAGATGAGTTCACTGATGCACATGAGTTTACAGCCCGAAGAGAGAGAGAGATTTATGAGACTGCACATCCCAGTCCATAGCACTCGCTGCAATGTGGAGGCTGGAGACACTGATGGAGGGAGGAGTCCTTGCACTGCTCCCAATGCCCTTGTCCCATTCAGCCACTCAACCTCCGCGTGATGGAGGAGGAAACCTGCTGTTGTTTTTTCTCTCCGGCTTTATTATAAACAACATCATCCCCACTAGTCTCATTTTTTCCCCCTTTGGAGCTGCATCTATCAGCACAAACAGGAATCGAGCAGGTGTCTCAGGATGTTAAATATAAAACGAACTTTCCTCTGAGAGATCCTGCATGGATGCCACACACCAAATGAATGTTACAGCAAAGTGCAGCCAGGAAATGCAAAGGAGCACATTGAAGACTAAGGGAATGTTGTAGGTCTACAGCCGAGTGTGATGGCAGGGGTATGTGAAGGTGAAAATGCACCTGCCTCCTCTTCATCCATAGAATTTCTAGAAATATGTCAGTCACATTTTTCTGCATGATTTTGTCCAGCTTCCGGCTGTTTCATCCAAGGAATAAATAACCAACCTCCACGATGGTAAGCTTGTTAAAACATAACTGAACAGCATGCAGGGACTGGTGGACTTCTTGCAGATAATGCTGTAGCTCGATGGTGTCGTGATATATACCTGCAAACCGTGATGAGGTTTTTTCGCTCCACACCGACGCTCCGAACAGACGCCTTTTTCGATGTCAGACCCATAGCCATTGCTGTGTGAATGCAGCCCGACTCCATCCAGTGGCGGCCCCGGGGCCTCTTCGGGATCCGTGCCCAGGCCAGGTCCCCTCCCTCCGCGGGCCCTGTGTCCTACAAACACCCGCTGTCCTTTGCGGGGAGCCACGGATGCTGCTGCTGCTGCTGGAGGAGGAGGACAGGACGGCGGCAAACAGCGTCAATTAGGAGATGATTGAATGCACCGGTTCCGGTTAGAAATTTCAAAATAAAACACCCTCGCTTATTTGCGTTTGACTATGCTGATTGCCCAATGATAATACTTTTATTTCCATCTTTATTTCCGGTTTCATTCAGCATACGTCATGCACTTGGCACAGCAGATAGAAATGACGCCTTCACGTATACCCGCACAAAATAGCTTTTAATATGTATACACTTTTGGTTTTGTTGTTATCCGCTCGTGCTAACAAGCTTTTATCTGTCGAAAATAGCATGTTCAAAAAGATATTCATCAAAAAAGATGTTGTGGGCCAACATGAACACCAAATGAATTGATGATATTGTGTATGCAGAAGGGAAAATGGGCACAAACGTACATTATAAAATATACACAGTAAAAACATAGTCCACACATGGCAGACGCCCAGCACCAGTTTGAACACGTGTGTGTCACATGAAATACAATGCATCAATAAACAGCACAATTGTACAACCATACACTTTCTGTAGGCAGTGAAGATTCAAGTTTCAAGTTATTTGTTGTCATTTGCACAACAACTACAGAAAAGGAGCTGCCAGGCTCCCTTTAACAATGCTCATTGAATATTAATCAAAAGAAAAAGAAGACATAACATATATGCAGTATTTTATGTATTCTTTTTCTATACAGGTATGAAACATAAAATATATAAAAGAGCATTCCTATTTTTGGAAGACAGGTGTACAATCATTTAAAAAATGAACACACTGAATGTAAAGGCATCATACACCGTGTGCATCTTCTGTAAGGAAAAGTACCTTCAATTTGAAGTACTTTGAATATGGTAAATGTATCAATATTAAGACCATGTTTTGGGTTTAGAGTGAATTAATTTTGGAGTAATTCTCCTCTCGCCCGGCAGGAGGACACCTGCTAAGACTCCCAGACACCAGGGGGCGCTGTGGTGACGAACACGGTTATTTATGTTGCAGTGAGAGTGAAGATGGCGGAGTCTGAAGAGACAAAAGCGGGTCCTTGCACTTTTCTTTTCAAAAAATCTACAAGGAAATTCTCCGGACGAAAGAGAAAAGCAAGCGACAGCGACCAAGGTAGTGCTTTATCATTTGGCTCGTGTCTGTTGTGTTTTTCCGGATGTGAGATCTCTGTGCTGCTGTTAACGCTGCGGCTTTGTCAACAAGCTGAACTGCTAATTGTTTTCGTTCTTGTCTTTAAAAACAACAATGCTATTAACCCGATAAGAGCCACAATAGTCAACAAATGAGAGTCACTCTATAAACTGGATGCAGGTTGTTTTTTTTGTTGTCGCATACAAGTACCAGTTTCCTCATGTGTGCTGCATTCCCGGTCCCTCGGAATTCAGGGGGTTACGACCTTTTCGCGCAGAATCCATTGCTGAGCGCTTAGTACCAATTATTACATACATTGGCAGTAGTGGAAAAAAAGTAGCATTCAGATCCTTTAAATAATAATGATACCCACTTAAAATTACTCAAATGCAAGTAAAAGTCCTGCATTCAAACCTTTACTTATTAAGTACAGTCAGCAAAAAAGTTAGCAATACTCATTGTGCAGTAACGTTAAATGTTCCCTTTCAGGATTTTACTTTTAATGTTTTTGAAATATTACCACTGTATTAATGTGTATGTTGCATGTTACTGCTGTAGATCCAAGAGGGTTTCTATGTAGTGCTTTATCTGTCGTTGGCTGTTGATTGTTGTTTGTCTCGTCTATTGTCTAATGTATGCACCTTCCGCCTAACAAAATTCCTCGTTTGTGCAAACATTCCTGGCAATAAACGGATTCTGATTCTGATGTAGTCTATTTAGCTTATAAAGTATCAGAAAACACATAAAGGAATACTTCATCCCTCAGTTTATCAGAAACAAGTCTACAAAATAAGTTAAACTTCCTTCTTTCAGATGGCAACAGTGATGAGGATCAGAGCTCTGTGGTCCGAAAAGGAAAGAAGGGCAGTCGCGTCAACCCCATGATTCAAAGGGTACCCTGCTAATGATAATATTTAAAAATCCATGTTGAGTTTACTAGTGAGGTGAACCTGACCCTGGTCTCGTCCCTGTTCAGTCAAATAAGGCGGAGAAAGATGATGCATCTTCCAGTGAAGGAGAAAAAGAGGAGAAGAAGGTCACTGTTGCCTACAAGTCCACACGGTCAGCAGTGAGTACAGACTTTTCTTTCATTTTATAAGAGCAGAAGCAACCATTAAGTGCAATGGTTTGAATTCCCATCTCAGGGAAAGGCAATGGGAAACACACTTCTCCTTCAGTAACTATTGTCAAGTATTTACCAAACAACGATATTTTCTTAACTCTGTGTACAATGTGTTGGTGTAGCACACTATTTATATTTAAACAGCATACATACATTCTGCCTTTTTTAATTATTGCTCCTTCCTGAGATTTCAAAATTGCAGTAGGCCGAAGTCTTGATTAATTGTGCAGCTACTGATGTGGCGCTGCTCAGTGGACGAAATGTTTGGTTCTCCGTCTGCATCCATGTTTGTCAGAGCGCTGATGATTTGACTGTTTTTGTGTAATCACAGTCATTTTGTTTTAATGCTGTAGAAATCTTTCTCACTCTTTGCCATTCTCTCAATCTTGCCCCACAAAAGAAACCAGAGGGACCCGATGACAGGGGTGCAACTGCTACATATGAGCTGGACACAGAGAGAGACAACGACGCTCAGGCGATCTTTGAGAGGAGTCAGAAAATCCAAGAGGTACAGGAGATTACTCTTCATGGCACATTTTTGTAAAAACCTATAGTTTAATCAATATTCATAAAGTGTTTCCTCCTACTTTTTAATATTTTCTTTGCTCAGTATTGTAAATATTGATGTTTCCTGCTCTTTTTTTTTTTTCATTCAACAGGAACAGGAGGGTAAAGAAGATGATAAAATCTACCGTGGCATCAACAACTACCAAAAATTCATCAAGCCCAAAGACACCACCATGGGCAATGCCTCCTCTGGCATGGTCAGGTCAGTACTAAGGCCAGACAATATTTAACACATGCTTTTCATGAGACACTCCTCATATGAATGTTATTTAATCCGTTAGTGTTGGTACGTGTCTTTTTTTTAAATATATTTTTTTAACAGAAAAGGACCAATCCGAGCCCCTGAACACCTGAGAGCCACAGTCAGGTGGGACTACCAGCCGGACATCTGCAAAGACTACAAGGAGACTGGTTTTTGTGGATTTGGAGGTGGGCATGCTACTTGTACCATTTGAAATATCAAAGTCATCTGTTGAATAGCTCAAACTTAATAACTTCCCATCTTGAGCATTAACTTTAGCGCCTCTTTCTCCTGCTTTCAGACAGCTGCAAGTTCCTCCACGACAGATCAGACTACAAACATGGCTGGCAGATTGAGCGGGAACTGGAAGAGGGCAGATATGGAGCCAATGGTGAGTTCAGGTGTGGGGATTCATGTCCGTTGTTTTATGTCTGCGTCAGCATTCTCTGAACAACACTGTGCTATCATGTAGATGAGGAGAACTACGAGGTGAGCAGCGACGATGAGGATTTGCCCTTCAAGTGCTTCATCTGCAGGGAGTCCTTTAAGAATCCCATCATCACAAAGTGAGCCTCTCATCCTCTGCTTCTTCACGGTTTACTACTAGTTGCAATGTGCTAACCAGTGAACTATCTCCCAGGTGTAAGCACTACTTCTGCGAGGTTTGTGCTCTTCAGCATTACCGCAAGTCCAAGCGTTGCTATGTGTGCAACACTCAAACCAACGGTGTCTTCAACCCTGCGAAGGGTAAGTCGACTCCGTCACCTTTGAGACGGGGGAATAAACCTCTTCTCAGAAATTCATTGACGATTCCCTTCAATCTAATATTTTGTTATTCCAGATTTGATGGTCAAGATGGAGAAACGTAAGGCCGAAGCAGACCAGCCCCCATCAGATGAGGAAGATTAGCAGAATCAGAACCCTTTCACCCCTCCCTCTTATGTGTTTGTCTGTGTACATTTGGAATAAAATTACTTATTTTAAGACAGTTAAGTGCCTCAACGTGTGGTAACATCAAGTTAAACCATGAAAGTGAACAACGTTTATTGTTAAAAGTTAAGCATGACATTTGCAACACTAACATTTGCCCCCACTTTCACATGTCCATGCAGACAAAACAAGCACCAATGCAACATTCACTTCTAACATAAGTAACATAACACCCAGAGTAAGTTCAAGAAAACACACACTGCTCTGAAGGTTAAATTTAAACAGATGCCATGCTTATTTAACCTCTGTGCAACAAAAAGAATGTGTAAAGCACGAGATGTAGTTTACACTTCAACACAGGCAGAGAGTTAAGAAATGCGCATGCATGCTGTTAATCTAGCAGACCCTCAGGACAAAAAGGAAACTTTCCATCTGGTGTGCAGAAGGCAAAGTGAGCTGTGAAGACTGGTGTTCACCCTTATGGTGGTCTCACTGAGCAGATGGGCTACAGCAAGCGGCCACGTGCAGAGAGGTAGAGCGTCCTCTCTGAATATTTAGTAGCAGCTTCCCACTGATCCATTTCATGAGAATCTTTAGGTCTCGGCTACATCTACACCCACAGATATTCCTCTGAAACCGCAGCAGCAGCACGAGGAAAGAAGGAGTCCTGTTGTGTTTTTTGTGTGTGTGTGAGAAATAGAGAGGCCATCAGTGCAATGCAAGAGTCTGAGCCTATCTAGAGAACAGAAGCGTGTGAGAGACTCCAAAAAGAGGCAAGATGGCTGCTGTTTTTTTTTAACCTTTTGTCTGAGAACAGCAACTCTTTTTAGTTTGCGGTTTAAATTATTTACAAAGGGACCATTACAAAAACACATCTTGTCCAGTATGCACATAGAGTTTTCCATCACAATCCCATGAGCATCTCTCCACCTCGTCCTCCACCGTCAGAAGTCCCAGTCGTCCACCTCCAGGTGGCTGAGATCCGACTCCAGACTGGCCAGTCCAGAGGTAGACTCGTGCATCTGGGAGCTCTCAAAGCTACTGATTGGGGACACGGGCCGCAACAGCTCAGGCAGCGCCTCTGAGGGCCGGCGTTTGATCTGAGAGGGAGGAAATGAAAAAAACATTGAGGACAATCTTACTTTTCCAATGTCGCCACACAGTAAATATACAAAACAAAGCGGTTCTGTATTAACGCCACAAAGTCTTGTTTCAAATAAAAGTACAGCAAGTTAAAAAGGAACAGATACGTCACCTGTTTGAACAGTGGATGGCCTATGAGGGTGGCGGCAGACGGCCTGAAAAGCAAAAACAGGAAAAATAATGAATATCTTGTACGTAACATTTGTTCCAAACAATATTTAAGCATAAAGGAAGAGGGAGGCCAACCTCTTTTCTGCGTCTCGCTGCAGACACAGCTCGACAAAGCCGTGGAAGTGCGGGGAGAACGTCCGGTTGTAGGGGTGTCCGCCTGTCGAGGAGGAGGCTTCCCCGTTGGAGTGGCGAACACTTCCGGCTACCGGACCCTCGCAGATGCCAGAGTCGGCCCCGGAGCGAGACGGTTTCATCGACAGCTCCTCTGGTGGGATAGTGGTGGTGTCCAGCAAACACGGCACTGTCCCATTCAGCTTCTCCAGCAGCATCTGTGGGAGTGAAGAGGATATGGACTGTGTTAGTTTATCTGAAAAACCATTACATATAAAAAAATGTTTAAACTAAGAAAGTTTAATCATAGTTTGTCTTATTTGTGGCTAAAATCTCTTGCTACAAACGAATACTGTGATGCAGAGGAACAGGTGCTAGGTATCTTCTGACCTGTGTAGCTGGCATGTCTTTGAAGGGTACGTGTCCGTTGGCCAGTTCACAGGCTGTGATGCCGACGCTGTAGATGTCTGACCGAGAGTCGTAGCCCTGCAGGTTCTGAGAAAAAAAAACATTCACATATGATACTTACTTCACTATTCTACTTCCAATTCTGCAGCTAAATGCGTCTTGGAAAACTGTTACGCTTGACCTTTGGCAGCACATACAGAATTAACTCTTAACTAAAGTACAATGTAATGTTTGAATGTGGAGGAATGCAGTACGGTACCTGCTGCAGCACCTCGGGGCTGAGCCAGGGCAGCACCTTGACGCTGTACTGGGGAAAGTCGTGGACAACTCTAGCCCTCTGGCCGTGACGGATCAGACTGAAGATGCTCCGCAGACCTGACATACAGACCTGTCCGTCGGCTGAGATCAACACATGGCTGGCCTTCACACTCCTACACACATCCAAAGACGTTTAAGACATCAAACATCACATTGACTTGTATTTACAAGTAGAGGAGCATGTTGGTTTATCAATATTGTCAATTTATTAAAACCCAGTGTAAGCTCAGATCCAGAAACCACCACAAAAACTATAATAAACTACATTATGCAAGACAGAGGTATTGTCTTGTCTCCAAATATGACATAATGACTCCTTCCCATACCAGTTAGTACTGTCAATGATTAAGTTATACTACAATGGTTGATGACCTTATGTAGCCTTTTCTTTTAGATTCCTGATAACTGTGTGAATGTGTTTGATGCTGACCAGAGAAACGCTTCCATTAAAATCCCTAGTTTGTCTTTCAGGGGAGAGTTTTCGAGTCCCGGGATGCCTCACGTTCTGTGTTACACATTCCACGAGAAACATTTAACGCATCTTCAACGTTTTATTTTAATACAAAAAGGCATAAAAACTCAAACCTGTGGAAGTGTATCTTACCGGTGCACATATCCCATGTGGTGGATGTATTCCAGGGCTTTCAGCATGCCCAGCAAAATGTATGCGATGGTCAGCTCAGTCATTCCATCAGCGAAATGTGAGCAGATCAGATCTCTGGCCGACCCTGAAAGACCATCAAACACAGACAACCACCGTGAAAACGCTGGCCTCTATAAATATTGGCTACTTCTAAACTGTTGTTTATGACGTATGGTAAAACACAGCGACATTAAAGTATATTTCTTACCATAAGCCATGAAGGGGGCGATGACCCACAGCTCATTGTCAGCTATAAAGATGCTCTTGTAGGGTACAATACTGGAGTGGTGAAACAACTTTGACACATGTAGTTCGCACTGGGAGGCAGAGAAAAGGAAATTACAAGTCAAGTCGACAAGCAGAGAGAAAAAGATGATTCTCGATCTAATTAGGCATCAGAGGCTGAGCAGTAAATGTAGGAAAGTTAATGAGAACACAGACACAAGGGTTACGTAAGTATTCCCAGTGCGTCGGTGAGATGAAAGAAGGGAGATTATATTTTAAGCAGGAGAGATGAAAGACTACGGGGAGCTGAGTCGTGGTAGTGATGGAGTCCAGTGCAGACCTGCAGGTAGGCAACCATGTCATTAGAGCACAACTCCAAGTTAATCCGTCGGATGGCTACGTGCTCCCCAGTGGGTCGGTATCGAGCCAGGTTCACCGTCATCAATTCGTCCAAGCCCCGGCCTAAAACACAGACCTCATTTAACAAGCTGTTTGTGTCATTGTTTCACAAGTATCCTCCAGTCCTTGATTTCTGAATATTTATGTTGGAAAGATGTTGCAAAAAAACAAACATAACATGGCAATAGTGCCGTCTATCCACTGTTCAAAAACTACACTGCAAAGTGAAATAATAACATTTTCACCAATTGGAGACCATTCACTTTGCATCCTTCCTCTTAATGTGGAGGTGCAGTGAACTATTTTTATAAAGACAGTATGTCACGTCACAAGCAGCTGTGCGTTAACCAACGTTATTGTATAACTACTACTAAATTATACGAGAAACAAACGGAATGAAACTGAAGCGGCCAGGTCATGCGTGTGTTGGTCTTCACGTACCGATAACAGCGAGGAGCTCGTAGGAGCGGCAGTCAGGGAGGAAGCCGCCCATGGTGTCCCGGCGTGGGAGGGAGGTCAGACTCTCCTGGCTGTCCTCATGGGCCTGGAGGAAGAGGAGAGGAAACAGAACGACTGAAGACTGAAGACACTTGACTTCATTACAGTGCAGGACTGTGTTAAGGAGCTTGTGAGTGACTACCGGAGGGTTGTTCATACAGTATGTGTGAAAACGGTTAAAAGACCACCAAAGGAGAGGCTGAGGTGTGTTAGCGTGAACCGCCGTAGCAGTAGCCAAAAAAAAAAAAGAGGAATTGTAAGACATCGGTAACACATACTGGCCCAAAAACCCTCACCGGCAACATTATTTGTGAATACAAGCATCTACTGAAGGTCTAGTGATACAAACAGTATTATAAACAGAATAGCAAATACAGGGAGACAAAGTGTTGCCTACACATAAGAAAATGTTTTAGAATCACATGAGAAAAGTCAATAATCCTGGCAGTGAGGACTCCTGAATTACATCGGTTTTTGGCCAAGATGTAAATGGACAGATTGCAGGAGCAAGCTGTGGAGGCCAATGAAGGCAAGCTGAATGAATATTTGGATAATTTTTATGGTGACCAGAATGAAGACACATTAAAATTAGATTAGTGCATAACTGTATCATACGGGCCAGAGGTAGCTTTAAGATTAAGAGCAAGATCTGAGACATGCACAACTCTGAAACCAAGAGTTGTTCCATGTGTGGAGTTCTCTCCGGCTGTGAAGTCAAACGGTGCTTTTTGCTCCGTGTAAATTTTACTGGACATAAAAACTGGCATGACAGCAAAGCCAAACATGCCGTGGCAGCCGTCAGTTAAGGGAACGTCTGTAAATTTGGATCCAATCACTGTACAAACTGCCAGCGTGATCAGATTCCGAAGGGGCTGCCATGCCTTTGCTAAAGCTGAGCACATGAAACTCTTTTCGTCTCCAGCCTGACATCAAAGTGTGAAACGTCAGTTCACCATCAACACAACAACCGGCCGTCAGCACAGACAGGCAGTGTCAAAACACAAAACACTCAGCACAAAATTAGGCTCTTAGTGAGGTGACAAAGACACACCAAAATCCAAAATCATTGCAGTTACCTGGAGCAAAGCAAGTTAACAACACACCGATTAAACGTGTTTGTTCTTTCTAATTCCCAACAGAAGCAGTGGTGAGGGAGGTGACCTTCTAAACTACGCGCGTGTACAGCGTGTCATGAGCTAGACACTCATGCATAAGTAAATGTGCAAAGCCTCAGGGAGGGGATGGATTCCTCTACATATAAATCTGTGTGCGCACATACACATGCATGCACGCACATACACAAAGAGCAAATTGGGGGTGATGATGACAGGAGTACCACACTTACTTTCCTGTGAGAGAATCCCTGAGCTTGCTCTGGGGTAGAAAAATCACATCAATGACATAAAGACATGTACAAACACAAAACAAGAGAAGGATCTGTGTTTAAAGCAGCTTTTGAACTGGGAATCGCAGCATCTGGCAGTGGGAGTTTGCAGCAGGCTGCAGAATTTGACAGATTACCGAAAGCAGCTTTGTCTTTCCGTGGCCATCCCACGAAGTGACATATAATTACAAATACAAACGATTTTCATGATAACTTCTGTGAATATGTTTAACCTGAAACTACACTGCAACGGAAAAAGCAATCAAGTGATGCCCTGCAGGATCTTTCCGGATTTTATGTAAGGCCATGGAAATAGAGCACAGCCCAAACAGAAATGATCCACTTGAACAAGCATGCAACATTGACCAATGATCCACCAGCAAGGAAATAAAAATCAGGCAATAAAATATAGCAACCCAAATCCAAAATGTATTGTTCAGAGGCGAAACCCGGCACTTGAAAGGATAAACAAACCACTAACAAATAGCAACAAACATGATATCTAATAACATATAGACCAAGCCCATCATAATTATTAATTTTTACTTTGATGAAGATACAAACAATCAAATCAGCCCTGCAGTAGTCTACAGGACAGATGTATGACTGGACAGTTGATGGTTCAATTCACAGGCTACTTGAAAAAGATGAGGCAAAAAGTAAGGAACCTCACATACTTCAAAAGTTGGGAGAATGTAAGACACTAAACCTTCAGAATCTGCATAGTTGTGGTATTCACATTTTCAGAAACAATGTCAGACATTGTCTGTTTGTATGAACATGTTTATAATGATGGTCTTCGGATTCACCCTACACTTTTCAGAAAAAACAAGTATGCAAGCTCTTCAGACTGATTTTGTTTGTCCTCTGATAAATCATTGTAGCAAACAGAAATACTGAGGCAGTAACGCTAAAGACAGGTAACAGATGACCAATTGACTGGATGGAAAACCTTTATAATTGTAATTTGACGATGCCATCCGAGTACCAGATCAGAGCTTCAACTAGAGCAGATTGTTGCTTTTCAGTTTGTGCTCATGAAGGTCCTAATGTATAAGCAGTGGTTTAGGAAAGTTGAACCATTTTGTTGTATCTTAGTGTGCTTTGGACCTTACCTCCAAATAACTCCAAATCTCGCAGGCTCTCCACACTCAGTTTCTCAGATACCCAACGCTGATAGACACAGAGGGAATAACAGACATGGAGAGAAGAGAGAAAATGCAAACAGAATAAACAAGCATCCGACAGAAACATATCCAAAGCTGTTGAATGAAGAGGATTCATGCAGACTTCCTAATTTCCAGCTGTAAAAGTTGTCTGTCTCTTGTGTGAAAGAGAAAGTGGATAGCTCAGTGATTAGCTAAATTGTTCTCCATAAGAACTTTATTATTTTATTATTTTATTGTCTTGTCACAAAGAAAGTTGTGTTAGGCTGTTTGCAATGAAAGCTGTCATGGATGTGATTATAGTTACATTTCCCTTAATAAAGCTACAGTTGAAATAATGATTAAAAACAAACATGTAGAGTAGATTTAAATCCTAAATCTAGGATTTAACCGGCCTTAAAAAAGTCTGTGTCTAAAATATGAGGTACTTGTCAAACACTTACAAGAAAAGACATGGATCCTCTTGAGTGGGTTACATATGAAAAGCTGAAAACATATCCAGGGAAAACCTTTAAAGACAAATGGAAAAGCTGTGAAGCAGAGGATGCCTCTGTTTGGTCTTCCGTGCTCATTAATTAATGCAATTTTACTTCATCGATCAGGATATTTACAGAATATGCATCCAAGTACAGAACAAAACAACAACGCAAATATTACAAGCAGAGAACTTCTGCCATTCCTTTTTTATCTATTTGTGATACATATATTGGTACCACTGAATCAGATGAGGACTAACCTAGTTGAATCATCTTTGCCAATACGAGTAAATATCATTATTACACCTTAGCCATCATATTGCAGTAGTCAGTGTTGGCTTTGAGTAGTGATTATCTTTATTCATGCAGATTTTGAGGTTGAAACCAATCAACAATCAATATTTTACAACGGTTGCTGCAATGCGAACACAGAGATGCTGACTCCCAACGATAGCAAGCGAAGCAACGTAAATCTGAACAGACCAAACAAAAACAAATATCTCATTTATAGCAGATAAGTCACAAACTGAGCTCGGCTATTACTAATGGCTTGCTAATGAAAAGACGCAGCATGGCTAGCAATAGTACATCAACGTTACCGTTAGCTAAAGCACCTACCGTGACACATTTTAGCAACCATAAATTGTATTATTTCAATGTCTTAAAAACGTACCTATATGGTGTTCAGAACAGCAATGCCTGCTGCAGAAAAGCTATATTTCAGGACACCGTATACAGCTAGCGCTCCGTTGCAGCGGGATGTTTTGGCAGCTCGCTCCACTCCGGCTTTGAGCGGCGTCGTCGCGGCTCTGACGGGGACAGACCCCTGACGCGCACTGATGACGTAGGCGCCTCTTGGTCTACTGAAAACATTGGAGGTTTTACTGGCACAAGAAAAAAGGTAAATACGACCCGTTTGCCCCTGTTTCAAAATGATTGATACATTCAGCCAACGCATAGTTGTTATCGTGTTCTGCGCGTGGTGGTGCAATGCAGCCTAACTGCCCCTCATTCCCGGGGCTCGAGCCCCGCACACCCCTGTCTCGGCCTCATTGTGCGGCCTAAGCTAAGGCTAACGCTATGTAACGTTGGCCAGTGTTATGTTGTTGTAACGTTACGGTACACAACGTCACCGCCCTGAGACTGCAGCTGACCGCTAACGCTGTCATGGTTCGTCCCGTCGTGTTTAGCAAACGTCTAATTAGCTTTCGGTTTAACTCCGTTACGTCAGTTTATCATCCTGATAACGTTTTCTCCTGCAGAACCTAACGTTCATTATACATGGTTAATGTACTAATGGCAAACACGCCTCCGTGGACATTAATTAAATACATGTGTGAGTCCGTTATTGCCTTTAACGTTGTATTTCAACCTTCGTTTTGTATTTAATCTACGACCGTTAGATGGGTGTGTATGTATGTATGTATGTATGTATGTATATGTGTATATATATATGTGTGTATATATATATATATATATAGTGTTGCATAGGTAGTGCTGAGCTTCAATGTTGGTACAATGGAGGAAGTACCTGTCAATAAAATTATGCCACAGGCTATTCAACTAATTTCAATGAATTAAAAGAAGAAACAAACACTGCAAAGTGAATGGCAGTCAGGGCTACATTTACTAATTGGCCTTATAACTGATAATTGGTCTCATTTCTAGTGAACCCGTCATCGTTCCTCAAAATACACCTACTAGTGGTCCTTGTTGTCTAAATGGCAAGATGGCGTGTCCAGCGTTGGGTCTAGCTGAAGAGAGGTTCCCATGATTCAGTGCCCAGTCACATTTAATTGGGAGTATTTTCAGTAAAGAACAAAAGGCAAATGATGCTAGGTGTTTGAATTAAGATTTGGTGTTTGTTTTTACAGCACAACCATGAACTGGAACAAAGGAGGTCCGGGTGTGAAGCGAGGATTCGGATTTGGAGGATTTTCCCTTGCAGGTAAAAAAGAAGAACCTAGTGCACCTCAGAACTCAAACTTGAACACGTCATTTGGACCCCCGGGATCCAGTGGATATGGGAAGGGCCAGCAACTCCCATCGTTCTACAAAATAGGGACAAAAAGAGCCAATTTTGATGAGGAAAATGCGTGAGTATTGCACCTCTTCCATACAATTGTACACTTCTACATTGTTCCACCCATTAAGAAATGATGATTTATGGTATTGAATAAATAAAAAACAGCATCTTTGTCATTTTGAACAAGGTATTTTGAGGATGACGAAGAAGAGTCCAGCAGCAACGTTGATTTGCCGTACATTCCAGCTGAGAACTCGCCCACACGGCAGCAGATGCAGTCTGGCGGTGGGTCAGACAGTGAAGATGACCCACTGGACGCCTTCATGGCAGAGGTTGAGGTGAGAAGAGACTTGCAGTCCAGCAAAGCCAAAGTAGAAAATGCTTCCAAGGTGTTTTCACAAACAAATTTACTTTGTTCACCTTCCAGAACCAAGCAGCTAAAGACATGAGGAAACTAGAGGAAAAAGAAAAGGAGAAAAATTCAGCCAAGTAAGATTCAAATCGGTTCTAATGTTTTAATTTGTTTTATTTTTAGTCACTTTAGAGGTCATTATGTAGGTGCTTTTAGAAATTATCACCCCCATACATTTATATTTTGTGAGCAAAAGTGTAAGCCCCCTAATTTGAGATAATAATGCTGTTAACTTGTGTGTATCCCGTGCACTATTCACTGTATTCACTACCAATAGCAGTTAACTGTATGCAGTAATTACATCTTAAGTTTTTTATTACTGGCACAAAGCATGGCACATCCAGCAATATCTTTGCTGGCGTAATAGATTTAATCAGGTAAGCACCGACCTTAGTCATAATGGGTTTGTGGGCTGTCTTGGGTGTATGAACGAGCCGCAGGGAAGTTTTTTTTTTTCTCCGCTTGTCATTTCAGGGGTATTCGTGATGACATTGAAGAAGAAGATGAACAAGTGAGTGAGCTCTCCAAAGTTCTTCATCTACTACATCGTTGACCAGAGAGGTCTTCAGACCAAACATCCCCTAAATCTACCCTCTCTAATGTTATAAAGCCCCCTGCCGTTCCCTCTATCTGACCACACAGGTTGCATTTAGGATTATTATGATGGAGTTGTTTTTCATGTGATTATTCTTGCTGCCTAGAAAGTGTGAGAAGGCATGTTAATTGTTGATTTTATATTTGCAAGTAATATGATGATGGCAGATTGTAAGTAATTTTTCCTTCTGTTGAGCTGAATGTCTCCTCAGGTTTTTGTGAGTTACTGGTAACTGGACGCTGTGGTAAGCAGCGCACCAGCTCAGTTTTTCACATGAAATGCTGTGCTCTCTGCAGGAAGCCTACTTCCGCTACATGGCAGAGAATCCCACAGCCGGGCTGAGCCTCGAGGACGAGGATGAAAACATTGATTATGACAGTGACGGGAACCCAATCGCCCCCCTCACCAAGAAAATTATTTTGCCACTTCCCCCTATTGACCACTCAGAGGTACAGTTGATATTACTGCACAGACAGTCTAAGAGTATTGCCTCAACTATGGAATAATATTTGATGTCTTTGACGTGTGTCATATAAGTGATTTTGTTGCAATTCTTTTGTCTTTTTGTTAATAGATTGATTACCCACCCTTTGTGAAAAACTTTTACAATGAGCATGAAGAGCTCAGTGTCCTGACTGCAATTCAAGAGTTGGAGTTAAGGCACAAATTGAATTTAAGGGTAAGTCGGGGATTTATACAAACAAGTATATACATGTTATATAGCTAACATGATTCACATGCCATAGTAGTTATTACTCTCATTCAGTCGTTTTGTTTGGGCCGCAATCCAATTTTTAGCAATATGTCTCTCAGTGGTGACAATGGGAAAAATCTTTGGAGACATGGGTCTTCGTCATGTTTACACTGTCGTCAGCATCATCATAACAGTCTTTGGGTTTTTTCTTCTTCTTTTTTTCTTGTCTTTCTCAGGTATCGGGTGCAGCCCCTCCAAAACCTTGTACTAGTTTTGCTCACTTCAACTTTGATGAGCAGTTAATGCACCAAATCCGCAAGTCAGAGTACACTCAGCCCACACCGATTCAGTGCCAGGTAATGGAGCAAGTTTATCTTAAGGTTGCAGTATTGTTTAGTATTTCATGTTTTTTTTGATGATGTGAAGAATCTTTTTTTTTTTCTTTTTCTAAATCTGGGTTTTAGGGTGTGCCCATAGCTCTGTCTGGACGTGACATGATTGGTATTGCAAAAACGGGCAGTGGCAAAACTGCAGCTTTTATCTGGCCCATGCTGGTTCACATCATGGATCAAAAGGAACTGGAGGCCGGAGATGGGCCCATCGCCATCATTGTGTGTCCCACCAGAGAGCTTTGTCAGCAGGTAAGAAATGGGAAGGAACTGAGTAAGACTTTGTGAATGTATAGAGGATATTTGCTTCAGTATTAACTGAGAAATGCATTGCTGAGCGAGTTGGTTCAATAATATGTCTCACTTTACCAGATCCATGCAGAATGTAAGCGTTTCGGGAAAGCCTACTCTTTGCGTTCTGTGGCAGTTTATGGAGGAGGCAGCATGTGGGAGCAGGCCAAGGCTCTGCAGGAGGGAGCGGAGATTGTGGTCTGCACTCCGGTAAGAGAAAAGACTACCAACTTTTGTCTTCGATCTGCCTACTAAGAAGAAAATTCACGCTCCTCTGGTGAAAAAAATGTGAGATTTACTGTTTTTGTGTTTGCACAGGGTCGTCTGATTGACCATGTGAAAAAGAAGGCCACGTCCCTGCAGAGAGTGTCATACCTGGTGTTTGATGAGGCAGATCGCATGTTTGATATGGGTTTTGGTGAGTTGGCATTGTCAGTGTTGTATCAACCATGTTTTAAACCCGTTTTGGCCACTACAACTTATTCCTGTCTTTACCTTTCAGAATATCAGGTTAGATCTGTTGCAAGCCATGTCCGCCCAGACAGACAGAGTAAGTGGGTTTCCTTAAGTATGACAATGCTTCTTTGTCGTGGATAGCAGGGCTTCAGAGCTTTAAAAAAAATCATTAATAATTCTGAATCTTCTCCTTCACAGCCCTTCTGTTTAGTGCTACTTTTCGAAAGAAGATAGAGAGGCTTGCCAGAGACATCTTGGTCGATCCTATCCGCGTGGTGCAGGGAGACGTCGGAGAGGTATGCGAGAGATGCAGCTATGCAAAGAGATACATTTGCTAATATCATCCTTTTTTTCAGTGTGCCTCAAAGACCCGGATCACAAATACAATTAAATACAGTTACAGTATTCCTGATTAAAAATTTCATTGAACATTCAAAAACGTGTATTTTAAACTAAAGTGTGACGTAAAAAAGCTTCAGTCAATATTTAAATGGTACAGATAGTTCTGTCTTGGTAAACTTTAACTATTGCGGCAGCCAAAGTCAAATGTTTTTAGGGGTACAACGTTTGCGCTTTTGTTACAAAGTAATACAATACATGCCGATCCCCTGTTTGAATTACCTTCTTCTCTGACCAGGCCAATGAGGATGTCACCCAGATGGTGGAGATGCTGCACAGCACGACGGATAAATGGGGCTGGCTGACCCGGCGGCTGGTGGAGTTCACCTCCTCCGGCTCAGTCCTCATCTTTGTCACTAAGAAGTTAAACTGTGAGGAACTAGCTACCAACCTGATCCAGGAGGGTTACAGCCTGGGCCTCCTGCACGGAGACATGGACCAAAGTGAGAGGAACAAAGTCATCAGCGACTTCAAGAAACAGAACTTGCCTGTTCTGGTGGCCACTGATGTAGCTGGTGAGTTCAAGAGGAAGTGGTGATGGAGATGGGAGAGGTTTTCTACTTTGCAATACTTTATCTCCTTGTCGCTTTCTGTTTGAGGGTTTAATGTATTTGTGTCCCTTTTCAAACATTGACTTTGGGACTGTTTAGTCTTTTGTATATCGAGAGATGAGTAAAAATCTTATCTTTTTAAGAACCTTAGTACCTTTTAAAAAAAAAAAAATTACATTATTTAAAATGTTCCTGCTTCCTGTCTGCTTTCCTCCCAAGCTCGTGGTCTGGACATCCCATCCATCCGTACAGTGATAAACTACGACGTGGCACGAGACATCGACACGCACACACACAGGATTGGTCGAACTGGTCGTGCTGGAGAGAAGGGCGTGGCTTACACTCTCCTCACCAACAAAGACACGACATTCGCTGGTGACCTCGTGAGAAATCTAGAGGGCGCCAATCAAGCTGTTTCCAAAGAACTGATGGATTTAGCCATGCAGGTGAGAGATGTGTCAAATAATAAATAAATAAAAAGCATGTTGGTTTTTCGAATAGAATGTTTTTAACTTCATGCTGTTCATATTTTTCCCCAGAATCCCTGGTTCAGGAAATCCAGATTCAAGGGTGGTCAAGGAAAGAGAATGAATATTGGCGGAGGAGGTCTTGGTTACAGAGAGAGACCCGGCCTGGGGGCTGATAGTTCTGTGAGTTAATTATTGCCTCACCCTAAATCTGCTTTTTAAAAAAATGTTATGTGGGTACAATCATCATCGTATTTATTACATACTGTAAAATGAAAACATTTAAACAAAAATACCAGACCCCACCTGTAAACTTCCGCCGTCTGACAGCATTAAATGCTCAATGGGGGCTACTGTATTTATTTTATACTATGGAGATTAATGGTGATATTTAGAGAAAATTCTGAGGTATGTGAGTAACTCGTTTGTTTCTGCAGGAACGCAGCGGCAACTTTTTGTCTTCCACTAGTAGCTTTGAAGGCTACAGCAAACCAACCTCTGGGGCAATGGGAGATCGCATGTCTGCTATGAGACAAGCCTTCCAGGTAAACCTTCTCCAGTTCTGTCTTAAATATTATGTCTCTTGTATATCTTTTTCCTATTTCTTGATCTTAACATGCCACTAAAACACTATTGTATTTTTACTTGTTAAGCACCTGGCCAAGAAATGTTTAAGTCTACTGTATTTACATAAGAATGCTATCACCACCCTGCAAATATATTTTGTTTATTGTGAGAGGCAGTGAAATACATAATTAGAATTTTTTCAAGGAAGGATTCCTTGTTTTGCTTTCCAGACGGCTAATCTCTTCCTCTCTGTCTCTTTTTTATCTAGGCTCAGTATAAGAGCCACTTTGTGGCTGCGTCCAGCGGCCCTCCGAAGCTTACCACTAAGTCTAACAGCTCGTCATGCTGGACGAGTGCCGGCAGCCTGAGCTCCGTGCCGACTGAGTCCGCCAATGGTTCCGAGCGGTCCCAGAGTGCCAACTTGTCCATGTCCATGTCCGGCTTCACCAGCGCCGGCACCCTGAGCTCTGTGCCCGCCAGTCAAATCCCTCCACAGCAGAGCTACCCTCCGGCCGCGCCTCCCCCACAGAGAGACATCCCTCGGGACCTCCCTCGGGACCTCCCTCGGGACAGACACGGGGAGGACCGGGGGCGCCACGACAGTTACCGCCACGCCGACAGGATCGATCGACAAAGCAGTGAGGATCGCTACGGAGACCGGGATCGAGACGGAGACCGGGAACGCCACGGAGACAGAGATCGCGAACGCCACGGGGACCGGGACCGCCACAGCAGCAGCCGCCACACCGGCGATCGCAATGGAGATGGAAGCAGGAGGGACAGAGAGGATCGTAGGGGTGAGAGGGATGTCGGAGACAGAGGAAGTGGAGAGGGGAGGGATCGAGAGGATCGTAGGGGTGAGAGAGACGGTGGAGACAAGGGAATTGGAGAGGGGAGGGACCGAGAGGATCGTAGGGGTGAAAGGGATGGGGGAGACAGGTGGAGTGGAGAGGGGAGGGACAGAGAGGATCGTAGGGGTGAAAGGGATGGGGGAGACAGGGGGAGTGGAGAGGGGAGGGACAGAGAGGATCGTAGGGGTGAGAGGGACGGGGGAGACAGGGGAGACGATAGCTTTGCTGTCCCTGAACCACCAAAGCGTAGAAAGAGCAGGTGGGACAACTAAAAAACATAAATAAACGCATCAATAGAATAATATGTGCAACTAACTGCTCCATGATGAGCTTGTCTGTTGTGTAGGCAGATAGCAGAGCATATCAGAGGCTGACACAAGCACAGGGCTAGAGGGGGGATTTTGTGGACTTTAAATGTGTACAGTGGGGTTGGTTAGGACCTCGTGATTTGGTCAGAGCTCAAAAGAGTGTCAGACAGATGAACACAAGCAGCTCGGAGACAGTCACTGTACATTTATCATCAAGGCTGTTGTTGTAAATCACTAGGATCAAACAATAGAGCTGTCATGAATCCTGCTGTCACAAAACTATGATTATGTTGGTTATTGTCTTGTTTCATCTCACTGAGCTTGTAACATGCTTTTGTGATCGTAAACCTGAGGCTTTATTTGTTTTCCTAATTATTTGCAAAGAGTGTTTGTGTGTTTTGTATTTTGTCATGTACAAAGCTAACTCTTAAAACTGTTTAATTTTCAAACGTGCCCGTGATGATTCACAGTCACGCATGTTAAAACTATGTAGCTCTTTCTGTGTCTTGTATTCAAGTTCCAGTGACGTGTCTTTCTTTGGCATTTAGTTTGTCTATGCTTTTGAAATGTTTTTCAAGAAAGAAATGTGTTTGTATGAGAGGAATTTGAAGTGTTCATTCACACATGGAAAATTAGGTTTTGATTAAAAAGACTCCTTTGGCATCTACTTTTGCGTCTTCTTTCTATGACAGACAACATATGTCACTCTGCACAGTTTAAATTGGTCATTTTATGCAGTTACATCAATTTGTTTTGTTTGTAGCATTTCCTCACTGTGACCACTTGGGGGAAGAGTTGCATTGCCTGAACCAACCGTTACCTCCCTCTTGTTTTTGTCTGGTGACAAAGGGAACGTTAATATGGATAATGCTAATAATGTTGAATTGTAGCTTCCGACACGATAGAACACTTAACGTGATCATTTCTGATCGCTTTGTTTAGATTTATTTTTTAAGTATTTGCAAGAAGTGTTATCTTGTCTGTTTCTATCGATCATGTTTTGTATGTGGAAGTAATAATTGTAGCGGTCAAGTAAATGTAAGGCTTTTCGGCTTATAATTATACTTCCCTACAATTCAGATACAAATACTGTATGTTTTACTCCACTACGTATTTACTGATATTACCAGTTACATTGTTTGTAATAGTACAAAACATCCGCTATTTAAAATATGAGGTAGTTATGGTAATGTAGTTATTGTCATATGCACAACAATTACCGTGATTGACAATACAAATCTATTAATAGAAAAGTATGCAAGTAAAACAATCTAAGACAGAAGTGCCGAAGTAAAATTTATGGATCAAATATAACGCATTTTATAAAATAATTTATATTTGTATAGATAGTTAGGTTCAGATAAGACCTGAATCCCTAGCTATTGGTGTGTAAAATAACTAAATTATCCTCCTTAAAATGATGTTCCCATTAATGCATCAGTAAATTAATATACATTATGAAATGGGACATTCTGCACCACGAGTAGGCTCCGTATGCGTTTGTGTGTGTCAGGATATTTTGACCCCGATACTTTCGTAGACATTTGAATGCGGAACAAATGCTAGTATTCCCACATTGGGGTAATGCGACTTGTTCTAATGTTAAATATCGTAATACTACTTCCAGCATCGAAGCCTGTTGTGGGGTGTGGTAATATTTATATAAACGCTCGACAGTGACATTCTTGTTTCACCATCCGTTGTCAGTTGTCCGACGAACTCTGAACACACCAGGAGCAGACGAGAACCAATAGCGTGCGACATCCTGCCGGAGGAGAAAAAAAAAAGAAAAAAACGTTCTGTTGAAAACCAACCGAGACGTGAAGCGGAGGGTCGAGGCAGAAACTCACCGGCACCGGGGCCAACAACCGCTACAACAAAAGCCTCGCAGGAACCTGAATGAGAGAGCAACTATCAGCCTCCAGCCTCTGAGTAAACAGACGTTATCGGCCAGCGTGTTGCAGACAAGAAGCACAGATGGTGAGTGTTGTATTGTACCATCCGCTCGTGTCTGCAGCCTCCCTCCCTCCCTCGGCCGCTCTCCTCCTTTATGTGTGATGAGGCGATGATGTCCGTCCACCCGCTAACGGGGTAAGCTAACCGGGACCCGGTTGGCTGAGTCCGCCGTGGTCTGGTTGCCTCGTGTAAACGCCGTATGTAGATGAGGGCGACGTGAAGGCAGGCTTTTGTGTTGAATTTACACGCCCGCCGTCGTGTTCCTCTCAATAAAAGCTGGCGGTGCTCCGCTCCTTTAACGTCCGTTAGTTAGCTAGCCTGCTGGCTAATTAATATCCAAAGGGGGCATTTTAATCTCACTGAACTATACATTAAACACAAAAAAAACACTCCATCTAATTTGGGTAGCCGTGTCTGTGTGTAACGGATAATTAATTGAATTGCCCTCCCTTATCAGCCGACTTGTAAATTGATCTGGTGTTTTGTATTATGTGGCGTGATTTGATGTTTTTGTTGTTTTGTTCGACCAGCAGTTGAAGTTCCCACCCAGAGCAGATTAGTGTGTTTTTGTTGTGGTACCTGGCCTAATGTCGGCTCCAACCTCCCAGCGTTGGGCTCAGGTCTTTTAGTACAGCAAGTACAGACTGTGAAGTAGTTTGCAATAGGGATTTAACGCCATACAACAAACAAAATAAACCAGAAAACCCATTTTAGATTCAGTGTTTATTCAGTTGGCATGGCTATAGTGGATGTGCGAGGTTTAAAGTCTTCTCTGATCCTAAAATTTCCCCAAATGTATGTTATTGACACATTCACAATTCATTAGTATAGTGTATTTTCTTTTACATGTATCCCACTTTAAAATGGTATTTTAGATATGCCATTTTACAGAGAAAATGTGGGCTCCTGGTTATTCCCATCACCATGTACATGCTCATAACTGTATCGATGTTTCTGATCGTCTCTCAGCCGCTCCTTTTTCTTCAGACTGGGTCTTTACATTCCACAGATCCTCCAGCTACCATATGCAGGTTTCCTGAAAATGTATCCAGGTTTTATCCCAGGATAAGGTGTTGGTATACTCCAAAAAAGATGTCACACGGGGATACCAGTGGACTAAATATCCGCTGCTGAACCTCTGTGTAAATCAGCATTGTATTTAAAACTCAACAACAGTTTTGAGAAAACACGTGTTTCATGCTTCGACACAAATGAGTTGCCTGTGTTGGTGTTGTTGAGTAGTGTACAAACTGCTCTGTGGTCTAGTAAAACCACTTTTTATCCATCCAGGGCACCACACTTACAACAGTCTGTCATTATAGCCCTGGCATATGGCGAAACGGTTTAAGTAAGTATATGGTCATTTTCATTTCCTGCCACTGTCAGTGGGCAGCCTGACTGTAATTTTAGTCAGAGTTGACAGCTCAGATTGACATGCTGCTCTGCCGGCTGATTTGCGTCAGTATCCTGGTGGATTTGAGAGGCTGTTGTTGTAATTTGATATGTCTGTCAAAAAAAAAGAAGCAGAAACAACCCAAATCATGCCGATTTAGACAAAGTACGTTGTACAAAGCTGCAGTGAGGACTAATAACATTTATTTTGTTTGACCATATGCTCTTTTGTCAAATAATAACCATTAACGACACACGCAACCTGATTTGCTGGGCACGTGGAAGTGCCATATGTTGTTTTCCTGCTGTCGGATGTGAAGAACAGTGTTAAATGGGTCGCCAGCAGGTCCAGGCGTTAGCGCTGCAGGCTGCAATGGTCAGACTAATAGTTTTAACTAGCTGCGTACCTGTTCCTTTATTTCACAATCATTTACTGTATCACAGTTAGGTGTTACTTTGAACATGAGAAATGCATTGTGTGAACAAAAGAACATAAAGCTCATTTTAGGCCTCAAAAAGGTGTTGAGGTTTCTCTGTTGGATTAAAGTTTTTTCAGGAATACTCTTTGTTGGTGTTACGCTTGTGTGGTTCTTTTCAATCGGTGGCTCTCTGCTGTTTACATCTTTGTGTGAATAGTTTCAGTGATAATTGTCTCAACAACAACTCAACTCTGTGGCTTTCAGCACTGATCAAATGCAGGCTATCTGGTTTGAAAGGACCTTAGGGCAGAGCGCTTGGAAAGACTCAACGTGTAGAGTTTCCCCACAGTATCATCCGTCAACAGCAGCCGTCCAAGGAGTCACATTTTGTAGTCTGCAGAGCTCAATGTGAATCCACTCACTGTGACTTAAATCACCCGCATTTGATCTTTGGGCACTAAACACTTAAGGAGACCTATTTGGTGGGGAAAAAGTCTAAAACATGAAATCCTTTGTCGACAACGTCTCAGCTCGTAGTCAAGGAGCCATCATTGTGTGATGTAAATGTTCTGTGATCCCAAAGCAAATATTTGCATGTACATTTTTTTTTTTTTAAGACGGGATGGGGCATGTCTTCCTGAATTCCAGTCCTGGAGGAGAATTTGGTTGTGAAATGTCTCCCTCTTCTAGCATGTGTGTGATGGCGTCTGATCAGAAGCACTTGAGGCTGGTTCTTCTCTACCTTCAGCGAGTTGTGGAAAGCAGCAGCCTCGCTATGTCAAGTCAACACAGGCTCCGTGTCTTCAACACATTCTTTCACTGGTTTTGTTCTTTGCAACTTAAAGAAGAAAATACAAACAGACCAGCTGCTGCAGCATTCCAGCACCAACCATTAGTTTTCATGAACACTGCAGGTTTGAACACCATTTTGGTTTAAGGATTAAAAAAAATTGGCTTTCTGACTTTATTATTAGTATCTGATTTCACAAGATGCTTGGAATAGGAAAGATCTCTGACACAGTTGATCGAAGGACTTAAGTATTTTTTATCGTGCTCTGGGGCAGCTTTTTTTTAAAAGGAGTGACGAGGGCTTTTTTTATAGCATTGTTAGACAGGCATTGCAGTGCAGAACATAAGGTTTTCTGAGCTGCTGACTACTAATTAATAAAAACAAATTCTCATTCTGAAAGTGCAGCAGCTTCTCAGAAATAGTGATATCATGTGACCGTTTAGTTTTTTGCTTTTGGAAAACTGTAATAATCTTTTTTTCATAGTCTTTAGGTACTCTAGACCTGCAATGATTAGTTGAGTAAACAATGTGGGTCAACAGAAAGATAATCTGCTACTGTTTTAAGTAATTCTTCAAGCACAAATGTCAAACATAAGCTTAGTTCCAGTTTCTCTAATGAGTGAGCTGCTTTTCTCTGTTTTCTATAATTATCTGAATATATTTATACTGTTGACTGGACATATAAAGACGTCTCATATTTTTAAGGGGACTTTTTTATTATTTTCTGACATTCAATAGACAGAAGTTGTTTAGTCAACGAAATAATTCATTGAATATGGATGTAAGCAGTAGTTGGAGGCCTAATTCTTCTAACCTTTTTACATGTATAATTTAAATGGTTTAATCTGAATCTTTACAGCTTGCCAAGACGGGAAGTGAAAAAACAAGTGTCTGTCTGGTGTCAGCTGACTAAAGAGACATCCAGACATTCGATTCCGTGTCTTCAAGCTGAGAAAAATGCCCGGTCACCTTCTGGTTGCGTACAGGAAGCTCAAAAAGGGAAGAGAGGTTGTGGCCGATCAAACGCCCCAACGGCGTGATTACTCTACAGAATGGTGGATGCACTTTGAAGGATGTTTCATCCCGCTTTCATCAGTTCCCCAGCCAGTCAAGTGTCCAAACCGCAGCTAATACTTTTCCAACACAGAAACGTTTTTCATTAATCCTCTACCAATCTTGAGTTTTCTTATGTTCAGAGTTATTGATGCCTATACAGATAACCCGCAGCAGCTGTTTTAGTTGTTGGATCAGTGCCCGGGCCAGAAAGTGTAAGATACTAAAAATACAAACACTCATGGTTTATGTATGTTGCTAGTACTCGACTGAGAAATATTGTTTATGATTATTTTGGAGTTTTGAGTCTAACTGCTTGACAAGTGATAGATTCGCTCATGAACACTGTTCGGTTGTGTTTTAAAAGATAAGTTTCTTCACATTTGTTCAGTTTTTTTTTTTTCTTTCTTCTTCTTCTCTGATGACCCAAACGATCATACAATGATCACGTTTCTAAAAATAAAGGATGACGGCAAGTGGAAGCCTCGTTTTGGATTAATGACATAAGACATTTGTTAACATAGTGCCTGCCTGCCCTTCTAGGGGCTTGTTGCAGTAAATCGAGCGCCACAGTGTGAATTCAGAGATGATCGACTGTGAAGCCGGGAAGATTTATCAAGTTGTCTTCTGTCCATCAGCACTGGGAACAGAAAAAGAGGAGTTGCTTCTTCCCTTTTGAACTCTTTATGAACAGGTTGACCTTTTGCCCTCGTAATATTCTTTAGAGTTGTTGTAGCCATTCTGAATGGCTGTGATTTACCTCAGTGGATACCTCTTGTAAGCAATGAGATTTAGACAAGACGGCGTCTGTTTAACTTCCATAACAGACTTGCATACATTGTTTTGAGGTTGCTTCCGAAGTACACCTTCAAAGTCTCTCCCTATTTTCCTGATTTAGAAAGAATTGGGACCTGTAACTTGTCATGCGGGTGGTGTGTGGCCTCTAATGCTTTTAATGTTTTGCACAAAAGGTTAAACCCAAACTCGTCCTTCAGAGTACAGATGAAGATGCTCGTTTTAAGGAATAGCCGACGCTTGCTTTTTGCCGAGTTAAATGAGACTATTTATACAATCACGTGTCTGTATGTAAATATGTAGCGACATAGCGTTGCTTTGCTTAGCACAGAAACTGGAACGGGGGGAAGCAGCTGACATGGCGAAAAGGGTCAAATCCCCCCATCCAGCTCACGACAAGGTTATATCTTGTTTGTTTAATCTGTAACGGCAAGTCATAGTTTTACAGTGGGGTTATGTTCCTGACTTCTTCTTCAAGAAATAGCTGTTAACCAGCTGTGAAAGCAGCATGAAACTTTAAAGATGTGTAGTTGAGATCAAAATGTTCGAAGTAGGTTGTGGACCGAGCAAAGACGCCGGAAGTAGGGTGGTAGGAAATTTAAGCAACGGATTTACGCTGTGAGGTAAGAGCTGATCTTTTATTGCAAGAAGATTTCACCACTTGTGTGAAAGTGGTCTTTGTTCAGAAACACAACTCTCCAGCTGGCTCTCCGTTCTCACAGTTAGAACGGATCTAATTAACTACACTACTCTTTATTTAAGTTTACATGAAACACTTGTTCTGTGTTCACCAAGGCCCTCCATATCCAGCCCGTCCACGTATGTGGTTATGCGTTGTCTCTTTTATTAGCCAGGAGGACTCCAGAGCTCATTTGTGAGTTGTACGCCCCCGGACAGATCGTACATCTCTTAGTTCATTCACTCTGCGGCTAAAGCATCCATACAGAACAAGTAGTCGTTAGCAGCAGTCATTTATTGGGATGAAAGTCAGTTCGAACTGAAGCTGCTGCCTTCCCCGTTGGGACTCTGCAAGTAAGAGGAAGCCAGATGTGTCATGTCAACTTCCTGCCACATTTGAGCTGTTTGGTGGCAATTGAGATATGTACATATAAGGTAAAAGAAGACAAGATGGCACAAGATAATCTGAATTCTTCCAGGAAGCCTGTGTATGTCTGGAATGCATGTCTAGCCCCTAACATGGTAGCTAATCTTGCTGTGTTGTTTTTTTCACTCCCAAAAAACCCCAACACTGACTTTACCTTCACTCGGATCAGACTTCCATTTTTGGCTGCATTTAGTTTCATGATTTCATACGTACAAGTGAAGCCTATATTGACCAAAATGTACTGTTCTTACAGCCTCCCACTGACGTTAACCGCTCTGATAAATGTTTTGTGAGAACTTTACAGAGTCAAAGTTTTCAACAGTGTTGGATCATGTTGAGAAGATCAAAACCATGTCGGCTCATCAGCCCTGCTGCAGCAACAGGAAGTGGTCTTGCATGCAGTCTGCTATATAACCAGCAACGTGTGAGCTGCCTGCTAGCACATTAGCTGAGCTCAAGAGGAATCGGGGACAAAGAGCAGACAGTTGGGATGCGATTGCATCTACAGGAAGCTGCGCGGCCTCACTTAATGAGCCAATCATTTTAAAAGCATCTCATGCGCTTCCCATAAGTGCACAAAACAGCCGTGCTGCGTTTTCTTCTCTTAAGTGGTGCATGGAATTAAAAGGGGTCAAAAATGGTATCCATGCATAACATGAGACAATATGCATGTGTCATCTGATCTCTGGTTGTATTAGGTTGGGAGAGATAATGCACATGGGTGAGGAGTGTCTTTGTCAGCATGAGCTGTGTGCTTAGTGCCCACTAAACGGAGGATGACTGGCCAGTAAGCTCCAATGCTTTAATATGACACTCTTGTTTTGAATGTAATTGGTCTTTTAAGTTTAAAAAAAAGTTTCAGAGACAGGCTTGAATATAAAAACGCCACCTGCTGGCAAGCAACAATTGGTGACATTGTTTTTGTTTGTGGTCATTATGAAGTAGAACCTTGACTGCTAAGGTGTTAAATGTAGTATCCTGGCCAAAACAGACTGCCCTGTCTGTACATTCTTTCTAGAATCAGCTTCTCTGTGATCGTCTGGGAAATGTACTACGTTACATGTAGATATCCAAAATTACAGTTTTAAACAAGTAAAGAAGGGCATATTAATCATTCGCCACTTAACTGGTCATTTCCATCACTGTGGTGGACTCTTAAGTTATTTTATTTACAAAGCAAGACATTTTGCAAGTCAAAGAGTGATAGCTCCCCTCCCCCCCCCCACTCCACCTCCACCACTTCCTCCAGCAGCAGCCAAACTGCCTTACATAACAGAGCTTTAGCAAAGTCTGCGGTGGACTTTCCCCCTGCCCAAACAGAGGCTGCCCTTCTTCCCTGCACACTCGCTTTTCCATGGCAGTTACTGCGTCCCCGTCTGAATGTCTCTCTGTCTGATAATTATCCGCTTGAACTACCTGTTAGCCCTGCTTAAAAATGTGGCCGTGAGTGTTGCTGCTGCAACACTTGAGAGGGCAGATACACTCATTCCTACTGTGTCCCTTCCTCCTTGTTGGGACTTTTTGTGATATTTCCTCGTGAAGTTTCTTCACTGGACGTCGGGTCCTGAGCCGTTCTGCTGTGTTGAGGGCAGCCCCCATGCGGAGCGTCCCACAGCTCGGCTCACATGACCAGACAGAAGGCACCTGATCCTCTCCCAGGGGTGCAAAGAGACAGATGGAGCAAATAGGAAGAGGGGGGGACATTGAGAGATGAGCTTGACAATACAGCACTCTGGTAAAGGTAATAAGAGGACAGTGAAAAACACATTCTTCCACACGAGTGACGTTGCTTGTGATCTGATTTGGACTCGACTGTGATTTCACCTAATTTGTATAACAGGAGTCTGTACGCATCTGAATACATTTGTTTCAATGTTGCATTTTTGTTCTTCTTATCCAGGACACCAGGAGCACCACTGAAGAGAAACCTGTCCAGCGCTCTAAGGTAGATGTACGTCGTTTCTCATCCCTCATTCATGGTTTTCTGTTCTTCTTCTGTGCACCGCTTCACATTCATCAGCCTTTAGATCTCAACAAAGACCAGAGCACTATTTTTCCTGCATTTTGTGTTTTTTGTAAATGCCCGTCTTCCTCTTGGAGGATCTTGGCACAAATCACCGCCTGGTAATAAATCTGTCTATTCATGTGTTCAGTCTTTCAGCTTCAAGACCCAAAAGGAAGTATGCTCCTCATGTGAGAAAACGGTCTACCCAATGGAGAGAGTGGTCGCCAACAACTTGGTCTTCCACTCATCATGCTTCTGCTGCAAGCACTGCAACGCCAAACTTAGGTGACTACATGCATCGATTTCCTCTGTCTCCACTCAACGTTCTCCTTTTGGTTTGTGTATAACAGTGTCACTCCTCCTCTCCTCCGCAGCCTTGGCACCTTTGCAGCTCTTCAAGGTGAATTTTACTGTAAACCCCACTTTCAGCAGCTGTTCAAAAGCAAAGGCAACTACGACGAGGGCTTCGGACGCAAACAGCACAAAGAGCTCTGGACCTCTAAGGAGCCGGATAATATAACAAAGACGGCATAATCGTGTCTGTGTCCCATCCCAGCCATGCCGCTTTCTTTTCCTCCCCCTAACACCTCCAGTACATCACGATGAACACATGCCTCGTATTCTGAGGCGCTGTTTAATCTCCCACACGCTCACTCGCTATTTAAACGCCATCAGAACAGATACATGCACAAACAGCATGGAAATGACTGGCCAGTCATAATCCATACCACTTTAAAAAAAAAAAAAAAAAAATGTTTGGGTTCAATTTAATTGATATCTGTATTTCTTCATTTTATTTTCCTGTTTGGAATTGGTAGTTGATTGTGACCAAAAGCCTTCTCTAGTATGGGGAGTATAATAATATTAATAATCAGTTCTTTTTAATTATTTTAAATAATTTGCACCCTTTTTTTATTGAATAAGTCAACTGTATGCTCAGGCAAACATAACCGAGGGGTTACAACGCATCCATGTTTCGCAATAGAGCATACACTCAGGTCAATTTTCACCCTAAAAGATGATATTACGTAGTTTCCTTCACTTTAACAAAACAGAAATCAAAATAAGAGTCCTCAGTATTGTGACTTTGCTGTCAGACAGTTATGTCGGTTTGTTAGGTTTCATATATTCGAGGAACAAACAGGGTACAGAGTACTGTAAAAGAACAGCACACATCAGCAACAGCTCACCTCTTGTGTTTAACATTTTTGTGTTAATTAAGTTGAATTATTGTCCGCTTCATCCCACGGTTTGTTATTTTATTGACCGCTGTGAGTCGTATCCTTGCATGTTGGGATGACTGGGTCTTAATAGCCTTATCTTATGACTGTATTGATCTGTTTGTGTTGTGAATGATTTGTTTCATTAATGCATAGCAAATCACTTTTTAAGGGTTTTTAGAAGCACTTGAGTTTGGATTTGATGTCTCGGCATAAGTGGATCCTCTGAGCTTTTATTGATGGTTGAAATTTTAATGAAGTTCTCAGATTGTTTTGTATACTATCTGTACGTAGAGCTGTAGTTTGTGATTAGTGAACATTCCCCACCTTACTGTACTCTAGTCTTGCACATATGACCACACATGATCACCAGACGAGATAATCGCAGGGAAACTGAGGCCTTGTTCGTTAACATCCCTCACTCTGTTGGATGAAACCTCAAGAGGAGCTGTTGGTGAAATCGATTACTACAACTACATTTCCGTGGCACTAATGAGGTTGTTGGTGGACGTAGCTTAAGCCTGGCAGGAAACCACACAATTGTGTTCCTTCGTCATGTCACGCTTTGTCAGTTGTTGGCGTCTTGTGGTGTTTTTTTATTCCCCTGCTGTATTTGAGTGTTCATATAGCTGGACAGTCTTTTTGGGAGACGGATCCAATCCAATCACAGTGTCTTGAACATCCATCATTTTATCCCCCCAGTCCCATCCAGTAAGCGTGGACAGGGTTCCTTTATAAATTAATGCCTTCCTGTTCTCATTTCCTGTCTTATTAGCTAATTGCATTTTAGCACCTGGACCTATTTCTTAATCTTGAATATACAGTAGGTGTCTGAGGGAGGGTTTGTCACTATTGTGGTCCCCTGATGTGCTCCTGCATGCTGCATGCAAAACCCGGTGCAGAGCACCCCCTGCTGGGGAAAGTGTGACAGTAGTGTTTAGTGTGAGAGGAAAAAAAGCAACTCGCCCCTGAACTCAACATAGCCTTTATTCAAAGTTTTAAATATGTTGCCTCGGTCTGCAGTGCAGCTACTGCACTCCAGACACTTTTTTTTTTATTTACTTTAATTCTAACACCTAAGATAAATCAACCCAGTTGGACAAAATTTCCACATCTATATTTCATTCTATTCAAAGAATGAGTCTAAAGCCATTAAAATATCTCATTTTTTTAGAAAATGTCTGAATACCACTGAGACTTGACTGACACTTGAATGACACAAAGTATTTTTGTGACTGAAGGTTTACTGTGAATTAGAGCATCCTGTGCAGAAGAGAGCTAAACTTGAACAGATGGATATGTGAGACTTTTTTTTTTTTTTTTTTAAAGAGCAGCCTTAGAACTAAATAGCTAACCTTATTGATTTTACAAACAAGTCCTTTTGAGTGCAAAGAAATCTCCTGATAATGCCTTTTCAAAAACCAACCTGCTTAGTTTAGATCCCAACTCTAACATAGGATTGCTTAACTTAACCAGCAGCCAATTTTCCTATCTAACCACTTTTGATCCACAAAAAAATAATTCTAAATCTGTGTGACATTGTATATTTTCCCTTTTTTTTGAAATTTAAAATCATCCTCTGGATCCCTGAGAAATATGCTTTAAAATCAAGAGTATTGTATTTAGAAATGCTGTCTTTGTCATTCTCCGTTAGCAGTGCGCCAAGGTACAACTGCAGGATCTGTGAATTGTAACTTCTAAGTGAAACAGAGCAGACGCGGTACACTCAACGCTGGTGCCGAGCGGCTCAGGTGAATGATTGCAGTGTAATGTTGTCGATGTTAAACCTGTGAGTCGTTTCATTTTTGTGCTTCTCTTGATGTGGACTTACTTTTCAATGCTGTCGTCATCGAGACATCTTAAATGTATGCATCTTTGAACATGTATTCTGTACAGACTTGACCTGTGGATTGAGGTGGCCTTAGAGCAAAGGACGCTTGCACGGTGTTCTCAGTCGTTCTCCTCTCTTCTCCCTCCTCTCTGTTGCTTAGTTGTGGTATGGAAGTGTAACATTTTGAAATGTAAGCGCCCCCCTTTCTACGCCAATATACACAATCATTTTGTGCATTTTCTTTCTCCTTGTTTCTCTTTCTTTTCTTTTTTTTTACATGCTTTTGGAGAAAACAAATTAAATGCTGGTGTTGATTTAATGCAGTGTTTTGAGTGTGTTTATTGATGGCTGAATCCTTGAATTACCTGGAGATTAATGACTGAATGTCTTTGCTCAAGGACTACTGTCTGTATATTTCCACTTCAACTGCACTATAATTCAGAGGGAGATACTGTATTATTTCACCGCTTAAAATATGAATTTCTTTAAAAATGAAGATTTCTTTGCAAAAACATGTCTGTTCCAGTTTCACAAATCTGACTATTTCTAATAGTTTTGAGGTTTGGACTAACATGTAACATCTAGGTGAGCTCTGGGTAACATGTCACGGCATTTCTCACTATTTTTATTATTTTTACAAACCAGTTAATCAATTAATTGAAGAAATGGTCATCAGATTAATCCTGAATGAAAACAATCATTGGTTGCAGTCCTATACTGAATTGTTCTCAATGAACTCTAACTACTACTACAGTAAAATCCTGTTTTTATATGGATTAATAAATTAATAATAATTGAATGATATGCATCAGTTACTTTACAGATCCAAATAAATACAAAATGTAATCAACAAATGTATCAGGATATAAAATGATCCCTATTTTTACCAACTGAAAACTGCATCAATATGTATAATCCAATTTCAATTATTTTGTGAAATGAGATGCATAACGAGTACTATTATTATTTTGATGCATATGTATTTTAATGCAGGACTACTACTTGTAACAGAGTATTCCTACACTGTGGTATTAGTACTTCTACTTAAGTAAAGGATCTAACTAACTTCTCCTAAGCTGTTTAGAATGTCCCCGCTGCAGGACTAATTAAGGATGATCTAATCTTATTTTATTGCATCAATTAAGAGGCAAACATGTGTTCTTACAGCTCTGAAAGCAGCCTCGACCAACGTCACAGCAGGCCCGCCCCTATTGTGCGCGCGCCTGCAGAACCACTTCGTAACAGCGCGCGCCCGCCAACTGCACGGCTTTTATTTAGATAGTGTTTAGTAACCAGAAATCCCCCTGAGAATAAATCCATGTTTCTAGACACTTATGGACGACGGCAAGTGAAGCACTTCGGAGACATGGACGCGGCGGCGGAGTTCCGCTTTCACGACTTGTTGGACGCGTAGAAGCGGGTTCCGGTGGCGATATTTTTCTCTGTCAGGAAGTTTGACGCACTCGGTTGAAGATTAGGACTATTTCTTACTTTGTTTTGGTTTGGGGGTGAAGTTGTGGACTGCAGCTCCACAACCCGCACGACAACTCTGAGAGAAGACGGCTTTCTGTCTCACGTGAACACTCAGGAGCCGACATGTAAGAAGTCTAAACATCGACGGACTTTATCTAACTTGGCCTCACTTGACATGCATCGAGGTGAAGTGTGTAATAAGCGCAACGTTTTACATGCAGTTGTTGTTTTTCCTGCTGGCGTCATTTTAACCCATTTTTGCTAAAGTGTTAAAAGTTTCAACATCATGTCGCGCGCTTAATCTTTTTATGTGTGTTATAGGCCTTTATGCATGATATATGCTTATGTTTATGACTATATTCAAGTTGCAATGCGGCGTAGCTCTATTAAGAAATAAAGGTATCTGCAGACTGGACTGTTCTGGACTCCAACCTGGCAACACGGAGAAGGAAAATCTGCAAAGTTAGCAGGAAGAGCGGCTCTCCGAATCACGGAAATCGTTCCTGTAGCGAAGCTGCTGCTCATAAATGGATTTCATACAGGCCACTCGGTTATTGTTGCACCTTGTCCGCTAGTTTCGTGTTTCCCTCTTCGCATGGGACACGGCTCCCCCGACCCGCAAGCCCGAACGCGTTGACATCGTGTGTGACGAATGTGAAAATGTTTTGGAAATTTAAGTTTTCCAAAGATCCGAGCTGGAGCGGAGCAGCGGTTCGCCTTTGGACCACAGCTGCAGCAGCCTGATGTAGGCTTCCCTCCCGTCGGAATATTGTCTCTGTGCGACTCCCAGCTGTCTGATGTGTGTGTTTTTGCTGCCTGGACTTTATCCGCTCGTGTGGCTGCTTTAATTGTCCGTTTAAGAAGACCATTTACCTGGCGGGGTCAGCCCCCCCGCCATGGCGACCCCGCTTGCGCGCCCCCCAGCGCGTCGGTTCGACTGAGGGCGCTGATGGACGTGAGCGACGGCCGGACCTACGTCATCACCACCTACGAGTGGGCTGCACACGGGAGAAGACTTGACCCGACGGAGGTCGTCCAGGTGACAGGTGAGGGTTGTTTGTGCACGTGACATGGATGACGTGGGTAAAGTGAGCGCATTGAGCTTCATTCAATGCCGTGTGGGGTTAAATTATGATGTGAGGTCCCTTTTTTAAAAACAACATACTTCCAAACATCCATATTCAGGTGACTTATATTATCGTTAATTACTTTACAGATCCAGATTAATACAAAATACCATCAACAAATATTATCTACCAGTATAAAAATATCCCTACTTTTACCAACTGAAGGTGGAATTAAGGTGATGTACACATTAATCCATCAATAATTATAATCCAATTACAATAATTTTCTGAAATGAGATGCATAATGAGTCCTTGCATTACTTTTGGTACTTTTATTATATAAATGTAATGATTGAGCTTCATTCATCTGGTGTTCGTCTGGGGTTACATTATAATGTGAGGTCCCTTTTAATAACGTAATTGTCTTGTAATAAAAACAATATATTTCCCAACATCTATATTCAGGTGACTCCTTTTTATGTATAATTGTTGGCCGCAAAGTCGTCAGATTCAAATAAGACGGAGGGTCTAAAACTACTGTCATAAGAAAAAGCTTATACATTGTTAAAGCCTTTGACTTCCCATTCAAAGGACTTGACTTCAATGTCCAAGCTACAACTATGCTGGAAAATCAGAGCAGCATCGGGGAGATAAGATGGCAATTAAATCTGAGCCCACCAATAAATAAACATCTGCAATCAAGTGGAGAGCTTTGTGGTGTACAACACAAGTGTTTAGCTCTTAGACTTTGAAATGTATCACTCACAAAAGTGTTGACGTTAAGTGTAAAACACGTGTATACTTTAAGTTACAGGTTTAATCATACCTGAAGAGGCCAGTTTGACAGAAATGTTTGCAATTTCTGTTGTAAACAAACATTTCGTTGTAGTTTAGTGTTTGTTCACGCACAAAATGAGCAAACAGATTTAAGAAAGAAGTTAAAATCTGCGCATGCAATGAGTCATTGCTTCAAAGTCTTTTTAAAGTGCAGTTAGTTATTCCCATGTTACATGCATGCAGCTCCATATACATCTATACTCTACAGTTTATGATGGAAAATAGCAGATTAAGATCTGTAATTGCGTATTAAAGGGAATCAATTTAAACATGTTACAGTAACTAAATGTGACTGTTACCATCATATCACACCATGGTTTATATTTACATCTGGTAACGTGGTTTCAATACCATTGGCTCAGTGCTCCATTCATTACTCATTATTAAATCTCCCCTCTGAAATTTCCAGAAATTTGAAAAAGGTCCTCCACGTGATACTGTCATGGGTTGTAATCGCCATCTTTTTCTGGATGACAAAAGAAAGCTGCTGGTAGTTTTTTGTGCTTGACACCTGTATAACCGTTGGCAGGTATGGACCACGGATGGACTTGATCTTCACAAACCTTTCTGTGACCTTCACATATTGTTATGTGAACACGCAGAATGATCTGCATTTTTACCTACTTGAGATTGGCAATAAGCTCATCTTTTGAAATGTTGACTTGAAAGTATCTGTATGTATGTGTGTCTGTTTATTAAAACACCACAAAGGTCATTTGAAACTGTGGCCAAGCCGAGTACTAGCGACTTGCAATATTTAAATGTGGTGGGTTACCCAAAACACATGTGCACCTGAAACAGCAGAGACATCAGGCCAGGAGATATTTTAGCTGTGAAGCACTGCGTCCAGATGCATGACTGGCCGGAGACGGAGAAAGAGTCGTGGCTGGGAAAAACGGCCTCAGACTAAACACCTCTCAAAGCAGACAGAGAAGAGCGGGGGGAGGAAAATCCATGTAAATCCTGCTAGTCCTGGAAATGTGATACAAGGAAAATAAAGCGGGCACAGCTGACCGGACTGGTAGAGCACAGCCTCCTTCTCCATTGAATTTCACCTGGGAGGTAATTAAAAATCAAGGGACGTAGGGGAAAGAAGAGGTTAGCCGGGGGAATGGACAGAGCAGTTAGATGAGGTGGTGTTGTCTTCAGGGACCCCTTGAAGTGCACAAGTTGAGCCGGTCTCCAGATCCAGCCCTTCTGATGTTCTCTTTGGAGAACATGGTGGCGGCGGTCCTGAAGAGGCTGTACATCGAGCAACTAGTGGGCGACCGTGTGGCCCGAGCCTGGAGCTCGACGAGGTTGAAGGACAAAAGTATACTTGGCAACTAATCCCTTGGCAGAGGATCATGAAAGTGGCGGAAGCTTGAAAGCAACGTGGCAACGCTCCGACGACCACAGACGGACATGCTCGGCATTCCTGTGGGTGATTATTACCCAGAAATCCACAGAGTCAATGAGTTGCCTCAGGTACCGATGCTGCCATATTCTTCTCCTCACACTGTGCTGATATCTACCCTCAGAGACGGTTGCAACCTCCTCTGTGGGCTCCATCATCAGACACTGTTCATCCTCTGTTATGTCCCCGTCTTGTTGTTTTGTCACAGTTTGAACAAGTGATCAGTTCCCTACGCTTACCCGGGACCTAGTGATCGATCTCATGGACATGGGTTGATTCGCTGCAGTATATTTCTGGTTAAGCTGAAGCACATGTCAAGGTGCAGTACTTGCTTTGTTAACAGCGGACTCTGGTTTATATCTTCCTATTCCATAACCTTTTAAACCAGTCATGGGAAATTACTGAGAGACCTAATCTTATTTGCAGTGACTCAATATGGCCATGTAGATGTACTCTTTGGCTCATGGTCAGACCAAACATGTAGTTTATTATCATTGTAAGCTTTAAAACGTATGCTGTGACCTAATATGGATTGCTGCGGTTTAGATTTTGGATGCACCCGTCCAGTTCACTGCAGAAGTATCTGTGCTGATACTGATCTCATTAAGCGGATCAGTTTCACATGTGTTCAGTCACAATGGATTGCCGAATCAGCATTTAGCGGCACACCAATCCCTTTGCATCAAGTTACTGTAACTGAGCCCATATAGAATTTTTTTGTGTTTGATTTTGAACACCAGATTTTAATTGTTTGAAAAGGCATCAGATCGAATTAGGTTTCAGCCGTTACCTGAGTTGAGGTACTGGAATCAGGAGAGAAAATATCTGATCAGTCCATCTATGGTAGAGATGGTTTATTTGAAGGAAGTCACCGATTTGCTGCTGTGATTGTCTTCTGTTTTTTTTTTTCCATTTCTCAGTCATAGTTGCTTCACCAACCAATATTCATCTGTCATCTACTGTTATTGAGAAAACTAAGTTGAGTACTCCTTTCTTAGATTAGTTCAAATCCAATGGTTTATTGGGACAAATTTTGGGGGAAACCCTCACCATTGAAGGAAATGCCTCAGTTCATAACGCTGTTAACGCCTTGAACCGGGCAGATAATATTGCCCTGTTAACATTAACATCAACAATGGAGCTATAACACAGCGGAACTATGGCTTTTGCAGCTCATGCAATCAGAAGGTTAAAAGCTGGTCGATATTTAAAATGGCAAAAAAAACCTCCCTGTAGAAAACATTCTTCCCATATGAACTGTGCCAGACTGATTGCTGCCAATGCAGCTTGAATTTCAGCCAATTGTCTTTCTTTCTCACGGGCAAAACGCACAACGCACATTCTCACACGCACTGCACACTTTCTCATTCACTCAGGGTTCAGGGCAGTCAGGCAAATCTTTAGGTATGTATTCTGCAGGTTTAGGTTGCAGGGTTTTTACATGGCTGCAAGCAGTTATGTGCTGAACATGAATAATAGAGTCTCTGATTAGTGCCACATTAAAATCATGTGATAATAAGAAGGCAGTGCAGCTGCTTTGTCGTGGCAGCCATCAGGGTTTGTTCTTTTTTTTTTTATGAACGCCTCATCATTGTTGTTTACTACCAAGGTGATGTTTTATGGGCTGAGGTACTTACTTTGCATACTGACAAGTTTTGTCCGACTGGCTAATAACCTTTTGTTCTGTGTCATCTCCTGTCTGACTCGATGAGTCACATCCTTCTGCTCTGAGCAAAGTAACATGAACAAAGGCAGTGCCACACTTTCTCTTTTTAACTAATTGATTTCTGTTTTTTTACCCCTACAGGCTGTTTTGGGGGCGGGGTTGCCACAACACAGACACGTTTCTGAAGACTATCTTATAGACGACGTAGCGCAAGCATCGCCACAATGAGTAAGGACCATGAATTCTGATGTGAGACAGACATTTAGAGCATGGCTTCCTCACAGCGTGAGATAAAAAACAGACACACACACTCGCAACAAACACCATCCCTGAGGCCAAAACCCTGTGCGAGCTGCTTCTCCAGACACTGTCGAATGAAGGATTGGTTTTCGGCGTTGTGTAGATGGGGGTCTGGTTCTCTCCGCTGCTCGGGGCGCTATGATGTCTGTCCAAGCTACACAAGGAGAATATTTTCTCTTCGTGAGCTCGTCCAGCCAAGGCAGAGCTTGCCCTGAGATCAAACATGGGAATAGGCATATCAAAAACACTGCAGTTCTTGTCTGCCTCTAAAACCCTGCCACAGGATAGTCTCAATATGGATGTAGTTAAAAAACGTCTGATTAATATTCTGCACACACTTTTTAGTGCAGAACTAAGGCTCAATTCACTTGTTCAGTCATGCACGCACACTAAGGGCATTCATTATCAAATCCACACTCTTTATTGTGTATTTTCCCCAACCCACTATCCTTTTCAGATGAGAGGCAAGCTCTCCACTCTATAATGAAAGACCTGGTTGCCCTCCAGATGACTCGCCGCCAGCCTGTGTCGTCGTATGACAGCAGCAAACCCAAGACGCCGGCCCAGGCCAACAGACAGGTGCGGTATAGCGACAGATCTTAACATTTTAGAAGATGGTTTTAGAAGCTTAGGCTTGTTCAACGTTGTCCTCGTAAACCAGGATTTTCACCCATAAATAATGGAAATGTTCTTTGTTCTTGTAAGTCAGAATACGGCGTGACAATCCAATAGCCTGAGATGTCGCTTTGAGCTGTAGCTCTAACATTTTGCAGAAACACACATTTAATGAAAGTTATCTTCAAATGAAATGCATTTAAAGTGTTTTCATAGTTCCCAAGAAGAAATGTAGGCAGGTGTTTAGCGAGACCCTGAGACGGGAAGCTCCCGGGTATAAACACACAAACATGTCCATGGACAGCCATGCATTTTTGTTTAAGTGTCCCTCACCAGTAAAGTCCTTCATAATTTAGACGAGGATGAAGCGTGATAAACATAAAGGCTGTGGGGCGTCTTCTGTCCACAGCATGAATCCTCACTGCCCCTTTGCACATAGTTGCATCACTGTGGGGGGAAACTAAACACACAGGCTGACATTTGCTCCAAAATTAAACAGTTAATTGTCTTTATGTTGTTTTCAGCTTGAATTACCCTACATTTAGAAATCAGCAGGGCCTTGGAATCTAACAAAATAATGTTTTTCTTTTCCTTCATAACTATGTCGACCGTGGAATTAAATATTTTGACCACTGCTGTAATAAAGAAAAGTGTAAGTGGGTATCACCCATGCAAGTATATTGTTGTTTCTTAGTATTTCACCTAGCCCACCCAGTTAGCTAATTTAGCATAATGAGAGACATATTATCCAGATAGCCCCCGACAAATGTATTAAATCCAGTTATTTTCAACTTCTTCTCTAAAAATATATTCTGCCTGTGCGACCAGTAGCCCACCCACCCTCTCTTTTTACCACAACAGCCTGCAGCCACAGAGAATAGCCAAAGCAGACAACCTGTGTGCAATGTAGTGTTTGCTTAAAACCATAGATTGTCCCCCTGGGAGTGATAAGATCTACCTTTTTCCCAGCTCAATAACTTACGTTTGGACTTGCTATGAATGGAGTGGAAGTTTCACAAATGATGTAGCAATGGAGGAAGTACGGAGCGACACAGTGATCTTTGTGTAAGGCCAATGAGTGAAGCCGGTGCATATGCAAGTCTTTTCTTTTGGGAAAATCATATCTTCGAATATCAGCACTGCCTTTCTAATTGCACTTTGATGACCCCCTTTGTCTGCTTTGAGCTTCCTGTTTTTGTTTACTCTCAGGACGATGTCAGGATAAAGTTTGAGTTCTCAGGAGAGCGAAGGTGAGTTTAGTTTTTATCCTTTTTCTTTTCATGCATGTTGTATGTGTGTGGGGGGGAATTTACATGCATGTATACATTTAAATGCAAGTGATTGAGAGAGCACTCACAGAGACATAAACACATTCACTCAGGCATGCTGTTCTTGTCACATGTTCCAGTTCATGAGAAAGAGCACATCTCAGACTCCACTGCAGCACTTACTTCAGACTGGTATGTGAGCTGGAGAATGAAGAGGGGGGAAAGGCTGTGGTTTGCCTGTGGCTGCCAGCACAGACCACAAATATGCAAAGGTGTACTTAGAGGAATCTGCACACACTACAAACAGCTGCTTGTGTGTGTTTTGCTCGCACATGGGCATGAGAGTCAAAAGCAGTTTCGTACAGAAACAGCAGCCGGTACAGATCTTTTCATAATCTGTGTGATTTATTGCTTTCTTCATGTGTAGGATCCTGGTGTTTGGACGGCCTGTGCAGTTCGAGGAAGTCCAGCAGAAAGTCACGACTGTCTTTGGCCAGCAGCTCGACCTGCATTATATGAACAATGAGGTAAGTGATGGATCAATCATCAAACAAGTGACTGATTCACATTTTATCAACCGACGAATGGACAAATAGTTTCAGCTTCAAACATGTCTGAATATGTGTTTTTTTTTTTGTTTTTTTTAATTGAAAATATATTTAATTTTGGTGAGTAATTCATTACACGTAATTTGTCTTGTTGTGCAATAAAACATGTGTCCAGTTCTCAATGTTTCCTAAAAGCTTTTGCATGCTTGTGAATCTTGATAAGTGTTTGTTCATATATATTATTGATGTTGTATCCTCGTAGTTGTCCATCCCTCTGCGAGATCAGGGTGACCTGGACAAGGCGATCGACCTACTGGACCGAAGCTCCAACATGAAGAGCATCAGGATCATGCTACTCACTCCGGAGCACAGCAAAGTGAGACACACAGGCGTGCGTTCACAGCGTACCGTTGCACAACGGCCATTTCTTCACCAGAGCAGTGTTGTGCAAAATCAAAGTTCCTCATTGCATTTGCATTACACTCACAGGGTTGCTGACATGAAGCGGCTGTTTAATCGCGTGTCAAAGCCTCCTTTTAATCTTGTTTTCCCCTTCCTTGTTCCAACGGCAGGCCTCCTCCCCCTCCCACCACGTTCCGTGCAAGCAGGTGAGGATCAAGTCCTCCCAGTCCACCGGAGACGTGAGCACGGTGTACCAATCCTCCGAGCCCAGGGGGCGCCACCTATCAACTGGTACATATCTTCAACTGTCATTCTAACCTCTCTCTAATCTTATCTGTAACAAGATGGCTCACACACTGATTCAAAAGAGGAAATTTAGACTTTGACATTTTTTCTCCAAAGCTCAAGGTTTTGTTAATATTCTGTTACGGGTAGTGTGATGTTTCCACTTCTTTTTTACTACCTTGATTTCCCCGTCTGTCGAGTTCTCTCTCGCTCTCTCTGTGGCTGATCTTTCTTTAACTTCCTCTTTTAGCAATGGGTCCACTTCCTTTTCCTGTTCACCATCACTAGACTATGCCTGCTGGACAGCAGCCAATCAGATTACAGCATGCTATTAGTGCGAAGGACCAGTGGCCTGGTTTTAGGATGAAGTGGCTGCAGGAGGGCCATAAATGTTAAAGCCCGCTCTCTGCCTTTGCTCCTTTCAGTTATTATGGAAGCAATCAGCACTTAGATTTGTTTTTGCTTCATCTTTGAGGTTGTCGTAACTTAATGTTGTTATTCATTTTGACAACAGTGTCATAAAAGTTACTGCGTAGATGTGAGCTGTACAAGTGTTGTGGTCTCAACTACTGCATGTTTGATTGTGTGCGAACTATGCTCGATGGAAAATAAACAATACATCTTAATGTAGATGAACGGGGCTATTAGTTTGAAAAAAATAAATATGAAAAGCATGATGTTCTCATAGGTCTAATGTTTCTTGTGTCTAATCCCAGGTTCTCAGAACACGGGGCGTAGCTCGCCGCCTCCTGGTTACGTGCCTGAACGCCAGCAGAGGATCGCCCGCCAAGGTTCATACACCAGCATAAACAGTGAGGGGGAGTTCATCCCTGAGACCAGCGATCAGTGTGTGAGTCATTGCTTCACCGGTAATGGGGAAAATCCACCTTAAAATACAAATCGTATGATGTGTTTGTTTATGACTATTGAGATTTGATCACATAAATAAACTAGTCCTCGAAGTACAAAGCTCAATAATGGAAGTCTAATTGGCATAATTAAAGTATCTTTTGGGAACGATAAGTTTAGAATAAATCTAATTTATTTGGGAGCAAAAGGTTTATCAAAGCCGTCAGTAAGTCCAGAGAGTTGTCCGACTATACATTGCCAACGAAGCTGTTCTCGGAAAAAATGGGTTCATGCTCCCAAAGCTTTCAGGCATAAATTCAGTTTTTGGGTGGATTTTTCTTTCTGCAACGTGCGTACACGAAGAAGATGTGCATACACACCGTTTATTTTCCACTGTGCCCTGTGCAGGTGCTGGATCCCTGGAGCAGTGCAGAAAACTCTGTCTCTGGAAGCTGTCAGTCTCTGGACAGCAACTCAGACAGGTGAGAAGTAAAGTCTGCCTGACAGAAACTCACAAGTCATTACATGCTATGATTCTTTTTCCATTGCTTTTCCATGATGGGAGTTTGCTCAATAAGAAGAAATACTGTAACCTGTTCTATGTAAGTAAACGCCCATATAAAGTCTCTCAACATCTCTCACTCTTCTTCCTTCCTTCTATTTCGCAGCCCTTCGCTGAGGAAGTCTCGCATGCACAGAGCCAAGAGTCAGGAGTGCTCAGGTGAGAGCAGCTACAAGGAAAGCTGATGTCCATCATGTTAAACCATCATGGACGCCATGGTGGAATATTTATATAGACTGGCCGCAAGTTGTGAAATATGCATTAACGTTTGGGTTTACAGCAAACTAAACAACGCAATATCAACCAAAAAACATAAATGCTAGTCCAGCCCAGGCCCTTTTTTATAAAAGAGAATACTACATTACGGATTCGGTAACGAAATCTACAAAAAAAGTAATTTCAAGTTCAGTTTTGCCGTCTTCTACATAAATATAAACTACAAAGGAGAGTACAAAATAATCTGATGTTTTTGCTGTGTGAGCAAAACCGTTTGAATCGCAGAGTAATCCTGCTGACCTTTCACCTTTTTGGATCTTTGCTTTCAGACCGGGAAAATCATGTGTATGACAGGGTAGCAGGGAAAGGAGGCACCTATCCTCGGAGGTACCATGTCTCCCTGCATCATAAGGACCACAGTGAAGGTAAGACGAGCAGTATCTTATCAACTATGTGACTTCCTGCTCTTAATCTCACTTGTTTCATTTCCTTCCTGAATATCTCCTGTTCGTCATGTAATATTTAACCTCAGCCTTTTTCCTGTCGTCCTTCAGGCCGTCGGACGTTTCCGCGGATCCGTCGCCCCCAGGGGAACCTTTTCACTCTGGTGCCCTCACGCCGGTCGCTCAATGGCAGCGAGGAGAGTGTTGGCAGCTGGCAGCTGGTCGACGCTCAGGGCAGGCTCCGCCCCCAAGATCGCTCTGTCGCGCACAAGTGTGAGTTTTGATCTGAAATAACTTTAAACAAACTGTCCTTTTTTAAATTACACTTAATTTTAGGTTGATATGAATTCTTAAGAGATAAATAATAGATACACTGCAGGGTGCAAGGGGCCAGTACAGATGATTATATCATGGAATAAGGGTTTCCACCAGAATTTCCTTTTAGCAGGATGAAAAAACCCCGGCAACAATATTTTATTGCTGGGTCAGTAAAATCTGCTTCTGAACCCATGGATAGTAAAATACAAATACAAATGTATTCCTATGTAAACCATATAAATTTCTTTATTTTTTTTCTCAGCCCCCAGTGCTCCGATGACGTGGCGGCGGGGGAAGCTTCTGGGCCAGGGAGCGTTTGGTCGGGTTTACCTGTGTTACGACGTGGATACTGGGAGGGAACTGGCTGCCAAGCAGGTCCAGTTTGATCCTGAGAGTCCTGAAACCAGCAAGGTGTGACGCTAACATGGATAGATCAACCTTTTACGAGACAGAATACTTGGTGCCCTCCCATTTTCTCTTTCTGGTACTGTTGAGAACATTTCCTCTGTTGCTTGTGGACATGCAGCCTCTTGTTTCAGCTTTAGTTGTGAAAAGAAATGTTTGTTTTGCTGACATGTCGCTACTTCTTGGTGCACATTAATTAGTCTGCTGTTTTTGTCAGGAAATAGTGTCATTTCCTCTTTACTTTTACAATATCAGTCATGGATGTTGACTTTCAGTCTTTTGTAAAAACAAACCTTAGTTTGTTGATTAATAACTAATCTGCACTTCCGCCCAACTGTAAAAGCGCCAAGAATGACGTCAAGTGTTGTGCATGTTAATCTGTTCAGGCCATCATGCTGGAACGCACATAATTAGCATAAGTGAAGATTTGATTAATCAACTATTTAAATTACGTGGACTTAGATCAAGTGTTAAGCCACACAAATTTTGTTGAATCCCCTGACACATAAAGGAAAAAATCAATCTGCCGGAAAGAGATTGAATAACTCAAGAAGTGGAATGTATTGAAGAGGTTTTCTTTCCTCCCTAAACCCCCCCTCTTTCCCATTTGTATGTCTTTTCCTGTCTTCCACAGAGAAAACATTCACTGTCACGTCCTGTATCTGAAAGGAGCCGAGTGTTGTGGGGGAGCGGTGGCAGTGAGGGGTGACGGGTCAGCACTGCCTTGGCCTCCATCACCCCTTCGCACCCCGCCCCCAGCTGGTATCAGTTGTTTCTATTAAACCGGCTCCTGTGTCCTGTGCTGGGACTTGGGGATTACTGTTATTACCCTCTGTCTCCCTCTATGCTGTGTCCTCATTCTCCGACGTAAACACAGGAACCTCTTTTTGGGAACTGTGCGGTCGGCGTTCATTTCATCTCTGCTTTAGGTTTCACTTTTGGTCAGCCATAAATCACTGTGTTTACTGTCACATTGGTTTGTCATCCGTGGTAACGGATACGGCGGTGCCTCGGATGCTCCACCGTGCCCAGAAAAGGCATTTTGTTTACATGCATTGTTCAGAAATGACAGCTTTTGTGTGTAATGTGTGAGCGGCTGTTTGAATGTTTTCGGTGTGTAATTTCCCTGCTTCTCTGCGTGTCTGCACAGGAGGTCAGCGCTTTGGAGTGTGAAATCCAGTTGCTGAAAAACCTGCATCACGAGCGCATTGTTCAGTATTACGGCTGTCTGAGGGACCACAATGAGAAGACTCTCACTATTTTCATGGAGTACATGCCGGGGGTGAGTCCCAGCAACTTATAATGTCACAGCTTCAAAGTATGCTTTGGCATGTTTCCTCGATTCCTTCCACCTGAATTTAGCTTTATAAAGTCAAATACTTCTTCTTTTCAACCGCAGTACCTTTTCCAGGAACCTTTTTAGGAACTCAGAAACTTTATTTTGACCTCAGTAACTTTGTTTCCGTGTAGAATCTGGGCCATAGTTGTGCAGTCTACTTATAAAGTCTAAAAAATCAAAGGAGATAAAGAGACAGTGGCTGATGATGTTATCTAGTAAAGCGGTCAGCCAGTAGTCGGCTCGGATTTAATGTTTGAGGTTTAGAAACAACAATCGTGAAGCAGATTAACTCTACTTTGCCTCTGTATTTCTGGCACCTTTCCAGCTCTGCACGTCAAATCAGACATCACACATATTTGCTTAACTACATTGCAAACAAAGTCATTCATTCTGTTATCAGTCTAATTTGCCTTCATCACTGAAGTTCTTCATATGCGGTGAAAATGCAAACACAAATGCAAATTATTAACTTAGTATTTGAGTTTAGTTCCTGTGACTCCATGGTTTCTGGGACTGAAGGCCCTTAACATTACATTGCCCATACTTTGAATACATAACACAGATCTTTCAGGTGACAGATTTTAACTTTACTCCCACTGTTCCCGGGCTCAGACCTTCAGTGATGAGGTAGATCGGTGGTCTGTGTGCTGTTGTGTGAAGCACATGTTTTCTTCTATCAGGGTTCAGTCAAAGACCAGCTGAAGGCCTACGGGGCACTGACAGAAAACGTGACCCGGAAGTACACAAGACAGATCCTGGAGGGCATGTCCTATCTGCACAGCAACATGATCGTACACAGGGACATCAAAGGTAGTTCAACGACACTGCTCACACACTAGATATAAATATGTGTGGGTCGCACAGCCTGTGGCAGGTCATGCGTGAGGTGGTATATTTACATGCTCCATGTCAACTCAGGTGCCAACATCCTGCGGGATTCAGCGGGCAACGTGAAGCTCGGAGATTTCGGTGCCAGCAAGAGGCTGCAGACCATCTGCATGTCTGGAACCGGCATCCGCTCTGTGACTGGCACCCCCTACTGGATGAGCCCGGAGGTGATCAGTGGAGAGGGCTACGGCAGGAAGGCTGATGTCTGGTAAGACACACACACAGCCGTGTAGCCTAAGTTTGATGATTCTTTCTCAAGAAATGTTTTTAGGAATAGATGTCATGCTCGAGCTAAAATATTAGTTGATACATTATTGCTTGGAGAAACATCCAACATTGGAATCCAGTATGAATCAATTTATACTGTATGATTTCATGTTTTGCCCTCTTTAGCAAACATATTTGATGATAAAATACTGACACCTCAATAGTGTATTAATACAGATTTATAATGTATTTTGAGTGACTGGAAGAATTCCTTAATCGCCTGGTAGATTTTACAAATGTATCAATTAAATAATGGAGATACTTAATATTACATCTTAATATGATTTAATAATAAGTACTGTAACTACTCATCTAATCCAGTGTCACAAACAATGAATGTGCTGCAGCATTCTAGATTTATTAGCCTGATAATAAGGAATTCCAGTAATTTAGTCTCGAAGGAACAAATGCATGAACAAATTCTTCTGCATCGCTTTGAGACAGATTGTGCCTGATTTTTGCAACGTTACCGACTGCCTTCAGTCCCTGAAATATGTTTTATGTGGAAGGACATATCCTGATCAAAGATAATCTTTACAGCGGTGCTGAATGCCAGGGCAATGCCATCTAGAATAACTAACTAACTCATGAGATAATAGATTTTGGGGCCTAATAGAATAAACAAAGGCGTACATCTGAGGTACAAGCAACAATTTGATGGAAATGCATCTTCCAGTAAAAATAGTTTGAAATGGGAATGAAGGTTATTTTCATGTGAGAACCTTCATTCAACAAGATAATTTTGGGTAGGATCCAGTGGCCAAATCTCTGTGCTCCAAAAGGGAAAAGTTTTTAATAAAGTGAGGAGCCTGATCCCAGTTCCCCACACACGGAGCATACAGCATGCCCTTATGCAATCTGATTGGGTGACCTACCAGTCGAGTGATTGGCTGAAAGCCAGTCAGACAGGTCGTAACAGAGGCTGGTATGTGCCAGGTTCTCAGGCCAGGTTGGAGGAGGAGTAATGCTCCCAGGAGGGCTTGTACCTCCCAACCAGGTGGAGGAGGCCCTCTGCAGCCAGCAAGTTTCCACTTACAGCTGTAAAACTGCTAATATGTGGTATTTGTTTCAGCACGTTATGCGACTCCACTGCAGATGAAAGTAAAGCAAAACAAATCCTGCATTTCTTTTGCAGGAGCCTCGGTTGTACGGTGGTCGAGATGCTGACAGAAAAGCCTCCATGGGCTGAATACGAGGCCATGGCGGCCATATTCAAGATCGCCACCCAGCCCACCAACCCGCTGCTGCCCTCGCACACCTCCGACCAGGCCCGGGACTTCATAAGCTACATTTTTGTGGAGGCGAAACACAGGCCTAGTGCTGAGGAGCTGCTCAGACATCCCTTCTCCCAGATTCTGTGCTGAAGCCTGCCTGGTTTCTGAACTTCACCCACAGAGGAGCCTCAGCAGTATCTGTAGCTTCCTTGACTCATCCATGGCAGACAGATGTGTAACTGATCTAGAAGTCAACTCAGATGCTCCTCCACGTAAATCCAAATAACAAGACAGTGTGTCAACAGCAGCCATCAATGCCTTGAAAACGGTGCACCTACAAAGAGTGACCACACGGGGGAAACCAAATACTGATTAAGCGTCCGGTGGACGGCGGATCCTTCTCAGACACAAACACACGCTCCTCAAACGATGCTCTGCGAAGGCAGCATCCTTCGAGCCATGAGCCCGTTGTGTCTTCATTATGCACCCTCTCCTGTGTTTGCATCATCTTGCCAGGCCGTCATGAGAAATGCCAGGAAGCCCCTCAGTGTTTGAAACATTCAGCTGAGCACCATTTGTAAGCTACAGCGCACCACTGGTGCTCAACAGTGTTAACCGGACAGCATTGTTCCCCGGCTCGTTTTAAACAAGGAAAAGTCCACCTGTTAAGCTATTTGTCTGTGGAGATTGGATGAAACGCAGATGGAGCGCTGTGTGTAGAGTAGCTACACTGGTGTTAGTGGAAAAATATTGTTCAGCTGCACCAATGTTAAACGAGGCATGTTTCGGTTCAAGCCCTTCAGAATTAAGACAGAATTTTACATGGATTAGTCATTTTACAGGGAGGAATTAACAAGCCAGTAGCCTCGATCGACCACAATGCACAGCAGCTACTAGTTTGTGTCTCTTATGTATTGCTGTTACATTTAAGTCACATTGGCAAACATCTGTTTCCCTGGAAATTAATGACTTGGTGATCTCTGAAAAACCCAGAAGGATGTTTGACAACACTTACTGCGACTCAGAAGACTCTTCTAATCATCTGGATGTCAAAAAATGTCAACCGCAGACAAACTGATAGCAATTGGTTTGCTTTATGTTGGATAAATTATGCAACGACAAATGTCATTTCCGGCTACCACCTTTGTTTGGGTTTTGAAACAACTTGGGAAATTGGTCATAAGTCATTTTGTTTCAATTAAAAATAAAATGGTTCCTATTTGTATAGGGCACATGTCATTTCCAGCTACTTGGATGGAAAATTCTGTCGCAGTTCAATAAAAAGGTTAAACGATATCTTTTGTTATTTAAGCAAAGCAGCAATTATTATTTTTTCATCCAGATAGTTTGAGGACTTTTGCCGTGAGTTATGTTAAATGATCTTCACGGTTTTAAAAAGATTGCTGGGTGTTTATTTTTCAGAGAAACAAAATCTTAGCTCAGTTACTTGAAAGTGATTGTATTACATGAGAGGCACAAACCAAACTAGGCTTCTGCAGCAAGAGTACCATATTTTAAGATATGACTATTAATTTTTCTTCACAGAAACAAACACTCCCTCCACTGTCACTATTTCTGTCCTTCTACCTGTAAAACAAATTAATACATGAGAAGGAATCAAGTTAATGAATGCATTTCAGTACAATCTAGGAATTCACATTGAATAATATACTTCTATTAAGTATGAGATGTATATGCGCATGAGGAGCCGAGTGTGTATGTTTCTTATAAATTGACACTTCCATGTTTTGTTCTACCTTTTGCCAAAATGTGACTTATTGTTCTACATGCCGTCCTCGTTTTATGGCTCTTCGGGGTCAGAGGCGTTTTCAGCCCACAAAGTGCCAAAAGGGTCCGATAAAATATGATGCTCCGGGCTTGGTATCAGTTATATGTGAAAAGGAAGCAGGTGACGCTTTTTATGGTGTTAAAAATACAAACGATGGGCCTTAATTTGGAGATGATTTCCATTTGCCTTTGCCCAAGATCGTATTGTTGATTTGTGTCGAGACCAAACATCCCACACTGAGAAGCCTTTGCTTTAAATCAGATGCACTTTTGATGTAAAATGAATGTTGTGGAGTTTTAGTTCTCTTTACCAAATTTGATTTCTTTTTAGTTTTTTACTTCAAATGTGAATTTTTTTTATTTATATTCCCATGTCCATCCCAATTAGATTTTTATAAGCAACAATATATATGCGTGTGTGTATGTATGTATGTATGTATGTGTGTGTGTGTGTATATGTATGTATACGTGTGTGTGTGTGTGTGTGTGTGTGTCTGTGTATATGCACATGTCTTATATATAATGTGTATAGAAATATATTTTTTATATTTAGACTGTGTCAAATCTAATGATACTTTCAGGACTTTGTGTCTTTAAAAGTACATTGGAAGCAGCTGGTTTTGCAGACATTACAGAATTGGGGTGTATAAATGGAAAAAGGGTGGAAAACAAACTCTGGCTGCCTGGTTCTTGTTCAAGCTCTAAAAAAAACCAACTTTTCCATACACGTTTAGCTATAGATTTAGGTGACCGTGTTACTTGACAGGTTACGGAAACCTTGCATCATTTGGCCATACTGCTTTGACGCATTGATGAGGTCTTATGAATGAGACCTTTTAAAGTTTGGGAGTCCTTTCCTGTGATCTCAGTGTTACTGAAGTGTAATTAAAGTGTGCATGTGAGCCAAAGACGAGCAGGATTGGAGCCGGTGCTGGATTTCAGAGTTCGCTGTTCCACCCAGACGACGACTTTGTTTATCCCAGGGTTCAGACGAGGAAAAGGGCTACTGCCTACAGGCTGCTGCGGGATAAAGGCAGCTTCCATGTGTACAAATGCAAATAATGCATCTTTAGGGAAAAGACAGTTAGAGAAAGGACCCTGTGATAAGCAGATGAACACAAAGTAGTTTTGTAGAGATATATATATATATATATATATGTAAATGTATGATTATGTATCATGACAGGACTTGCAGTGCAAAGTCTAATGTATCGACTCTTTATTTTACAGTAAGAAAAAAAGAATAGTATGTTGCCCTCTGCCCAAAACAAATAAATTGTTTTGAAAATATGGTTTGTCATTTTGTCTGCACGTGTAGGAGGACAGTTAATCCGGTCCAGTAAATGAAAGACTGACCTCATTGTTGGCAGTAAGAAGCTGCTTGATTGATGCACTTGTTCTCTCTGGCATGAAGAAAAACAGGAGGCAGACGCAGGAAGGGGAGATTTCTACAACCGTGTCTGGCTGTGAGATGGGTCAGATCCAACAAAGGGCCTTTTTGATGCAGAGATTCAGCACAGAAGACTGATAATGTGGTTGCTTTAGTAATTTACTGTTCATTTTTCACTGGCCCTCTCTTCAGCCGTGGTGTTCGTCGTACTGAAGCATGGCGGCCGGCCTCGTGAAGAGATCCCGCTCATTCAGTGGACGCATGCTGGTGTTGGCATTGAACTCAAAGCACCGATGTTCAGACTCACAGAGCAGCAAGCATGTCTTTAGAGTCTCAATCCTTTATTACGATAGGATATTTCTGGCATATGATGAGTCAAATGTAAAGATCTGATGAACATCAGTGTTCGTATCAACGTTCAAACCCCCGTATGTTTTGAAAAGTTAGTATCTTAGAGCTGTGCTTGTTATGGAATGTGTTTGTGAGGTCTGCGAGGCAGTGCTGGTGCTGAGTCATATATTCTCATCTGTCCGAGCTCATTCCCACTGTTTTTTTTTTAATGTTCTAGCGTTTAGGTCTCAGGGTTCAGAAACGCACCCGAGGACCAGCAGCACAAATGAGCCACACATTTGTTTTATCAGCAACAGATAGATTAAAATAAGGTGCAGTTTACATTGGCTAATTATACATTTATGCTTTGTATACTATACTTTTCAATTTCAGAATAAGGTTACTAGTTACTTTGCAGATAAAGATACATACAAAGCAATCAGCATTATTAAAGATTAATCTACCCAACAGAAAATGATATAACCGTCTTGACCAAGTACAATATTAAAATGCTGCCTACTTTTTGATGCATTAAAAATATTTGTAAGTAAATAATAATAATACATTTTATTTGTATAGCGCTTTCAAAGGTACTCAAGGCACTTTACATGGTAAAGACAAACAATAGAGGCAGCAATAAAACAAGAAAGATGACAATAGTGTAAAAAAATAAATTAGTATCACAGGTTAAAAGCAGATTTGAATAAATGGGTTTTAAGTGCTGTTAAAACATCTGTAAAATATGTTTTTATGTTATATTGCTACATTTAGTTAAGTCAAAGGATCTGAATATTTATTCAATCTTGGCACACAGGGATGGGCAGGAATTAGTTAAATTATGCAGTTTCAAAAATCATCTTCCCACCTTCGATGAACAGAGGGGATCGTTTCACTGCTGGACTTGCATCTGTTTCTAAAAGAAAAACAACGTTCTTTGCTTTCTCTCCAAATGCGGATCAGTTAAAGGTTTTTTGGCATCAATATGTTTTTCCCGTGAGGGTGTTCTTTAATCTGCTTCCATTGTTTTTGTCTGTTTTTAACTCTCCAATATTAACAACTACAGTTTGTTTAACAGCCCCAGGCTATTGCAATGATCACACACTCTCTGATGGCTGAAATATATATTGTTTTATTGAGAACAGGAACTCGTAAGAAACATATCCCATGTTTCAGTGAATCAATGTTACGATTATGGATTAAGGCCTACTCCTGTCCTGGGAATGAGGGCCTTGATGCAGCGATGTAGGCGGGGCTGAGACAGTTGTATGTCCAGCTCGTTAATCAGAGTTCAATTTGGTAAGTGGCCATCGGTGAGGGTGAAGTATGGCGGAGAGGAGGTTCACACTGGAGTCTATCTGGGTGTAAAAACACAGAGCACAAAGCAAGTGTTGAGTGTGAGGCAGTCAAACTCAGCTGGCAGCCATGCTTCCTTGGCCTGAGATCAGAATGAGTCCAGCAGCATTAACATTCTGCCCGCTCCGTTTCTCCCTCGTAAGTCGTGCAAATGAAACGGCCTCCTCATGTCGGACACATGAATCAGCTGTTTGCCTTGGCCCTCGGCGACTCCGGCAGCAGGGAGGGGAGGCTCTGCACCACTGCCCTTCTTCTCCCCCACTGTGGATGTTTAATCTTCGGGGCATATTACCTCAGTGACCAGATCTGAGGCAACGCTAGTGATTGTCTGAAACATCCAGAGAGCTGAAACGATTAATGTCAACTTACTGATGCAACCCCGGCATCAATCCTGAGCAACGGAGCCTTTTAAATCAACAAGTCTGTGCCAGACTTACAGTGTGCCATCTCATTGAACCTCTGTAAACAGAGAGCAATTGGAATTCAAGACACCGTGTTGTTGTTTCTCTTCCTTCACACCAACAACACTCGGAGGCCAGATAGCAGAGTGATACGGTGCTTTATTCACTGTCTCCCAGTACCACTGGTTTCCACTCTCTGTGGTTTTATGACCCAGTAACAAAGAAGTCCTTTATTTCACACTGCTGTTTTGGTTTTACTACCTGTAGCAATGCCACAGTTAAATGAGTATACCAGTGTTTCATCTTTCTCACAACAAATAACAATTAAACGTTAAATTGATTCTGGAAGATTGTTAAATGCGTTGCTGTACAAATTAATTTCTCTGCTGTTTCCCACAACCAGGCAGTCATTGGGTTTCTGTCTCTTGTGGTGATAAGTGACAAAGAGTAGGAAAATTAAGTAGTTAGAGCTAGGGAAAGATAATAAAATAGTTTTAATTCATTTTATCAAAAGAAATACATAGTTTCATATTTATTTTTACAATAAATGTTTATGATTGAACTGTCAGTGTTATTTGGTGATGTTTTCATATTCATCGTCACTTGTCTGACAACCTTTTTCTACTTTTAAAGGTTGTCACACTATATAGAGGGAAGCTTGTGAATTTGTAGTAAATGAAATCAAATCTACATGCGGTGACAGTGTTTTGTGACAAAGGACTCTAATTTCTTAATTCTTCTTGTGTTCAGGCATGAACAACTGACGAAGGAGAGCAAGCAATCAGTCACAATCTCTTCAAAAACAAGTCAGAAAAAGATCAGCTGAAGTGCCCTGAGGTAGTCGGCCCTGCGTTGTCAAGGTGATGGGGGAAAATGGTTTTGTAACGCAGCGTCTGTTAGTCCCTCTGGGGGTCTCTCTCCCTCCCTCCTCCCTCTCACTACTCCATGTCTCGACCATCCATCGGTCTTTGGAGTCAAACAGGACGTCTAATAACACCCAGAGTCCTCGGCTACAAACATGCAACGATACAAGTGTGCTGGAGCTTCTGCAGCATGACGGTCGACCAACTGGAGATGACTGTGTCCTCATGTCGCTGAGCTGATGACTTGTAGCAGGAGCATGGCCACATTACAACCATCCATGTGGACAGGTGGGAGGAAAACAAAAAAAAGTACTTTATTTGCTCAAAGTTACAAAACAAAGGGAACAGACTGGTATGGGAAACAAACACTAGAAAACTACAGCTTTAAGGCGATCCAACATGCGGGTAGACAAAGAAGACAATCCTGCAACCGACAAGGGGAAGACAAGCAATGAGGCACAGGTGGAAACAATGAGGGCGGAGCTTTATAATCACACGGGGAGGGAGGAGTCTGGAACGAGAACAGGTGAAGAGAATAAACAATCAGGAAACACTGGGAAGACACACAGAAAACACAGGGTGTTACAGAAATGTAAGTTTGGTTAAATGTATCTGCAAACAAACTTTTGTTTGGTCAATTTATTTTATTTGGCAGATCACCAAATGTATTTCATGTCACAATATATGTTGTTGGACAAAACAAAAAAAATAATAATAAAGTACAGAAAAAAAAGAAGAAAAAAAACACAGCAGACAAACAAACATAACAAAACAAAAACAACATAAAATACAATCACCCTGACACCCCTTTATTATCTTTTACCTGTACATTTGCATACACAGCCCTGCATTAATACCTGCATTTTCTCGCCCACGAGTACTTGACCACTCCTCTAATTTGTTAAAAAAATCCATTAGATTGTTCCATGCTTGGTCAGTTTGGCTTGAATTGTTCTTTACCCTGGCGATCATATTTTCAAACGCAGCCGTCTCTGTCATGAGTTTGAGCCAGTCTGTGAGCGTGGGCGTAGTGGGCTCTTCCAGTTTTGCAGTATCAGCCTGGCTGCCACCATGAAACTTGTTAATGACAGTCTAATCTCTGCTTTGGTAAGGCCTGGTGGCACTAATGATGTGTCCCCTAATAAACACAATTGTGGGGATTCTGATAAAGGCCGTTTGAGCCACCCTTCTAGGTTTTTCAGTACCTTCCAAACAGGCAACACATTGGAGCACTCCCACATAGCGTGTAAAGTGTCCATTTCTGTTACATTTCCAACATTTATTATCCTGCATCAAGCCCATTGTACATAGTTTCAGAGGTGTAAAATAATATCTATATACCATTTTGTAGTGAGTAAACTTGCTTCTTGCATCCCTTGTAGCCCAGCCTACATTTGATATTATTTCTCGCCATACATCTTTCCTAATCTCAATGTCAATAATAATATTTCATTCCTGACTCTAGTTGATCTGCTTCGACTGAGTCTGTTGTTGCTTGATCTGATCAGAATGTGAAGACCTCCTCCCAACAGCTCCGTCCCGTTGTTTCATCAAAACATGTTTTTGTGAGAGTGCATGTGTGGTCAGGTTGAATTGGTGACCAAACCGTGTCACACAAGTTCCTTTTCATGAAGCTGGAACAGATAGAAAGAGAGAAAGGGGTGAAAGTAAGCGATAGAGAGAGAGTGAGTGAGTCACATGCCTGGGGAGAAAGGAGTAGAGAGGGAGAGAGAGGGAGAAGGCCAAGAGACATTTGTAGTTGAGTGGACGAGCATAGACAATCCCTGGCACACAGCTCTTTGAGTGTCATGTAAACCACCCCTTCGCTCTCCCTTTTTGTCCCATTCACTGCCTGCCACCCTCCTTTCTCTCCGCCGCACCCTGTGGCCTCCCTGCTTTGGACTTGGGGGCTTCGCCTGCCTGTATAAGAACCCTGTTTGTGCCCCGAGTGAGCTTCATTCCCAATCATGGAGAGTCAGAGAGTCCAGTCCTCGTACAGGAAGCGTTTTGGGCCTCAGGGCTCGGGCAGCACGGGAGCCAGAATTGGGAGCCTTTCTTCCAACCGCTTCTCCTGGCATGGCACCCCTCGCAACCACACCTACTCCAGCCCGATGTCCCGGATCTCCTTGGGCTCCGGCAACACAGCCCTGCTCCTGGGGAGCCCCGTGGACCGGCTGGACTTCTCAGCTGACTCCCTGATGAAGACCCAGTACAAGGAGACACGCACCAACGAGAAGATGGAGATGATGGGCCTGAATGACCGTTTCGCCAGCTTTATTGATAAGGTGCGCTTTTTGGAGCAGCAGAACAAGGTGCTGGTGGCAGAGCTGACCCAGCTGAAGGGGAAGGAGCCCAGCCGCCTGGGGGACATCTACCAGGAGGAGCTGAGAGAGCTGCGCAGGCAGGTGGACGGTCTCACTACGGGCAAAGCTCGGCAGGAGATGGAGAAGGACAACCTGGCTGCAGATCTGGCCATGCTCAAGCAGAGGTAGGAGGAAACGGGGCGGGCCTCATGTGGGTGGAGGATGATGGTGGCGATGCAGTCATACTTGGTATGTCTTATTTCTCTTAAAAGATTGATCCAGTCACAGGAATAATGTGACTGACTCACCACTTATTTTGCATTCTTGCTTGTATTTCCTGATGTTAACAATACATTTATGTTAAATTTGGTACTTAAAAAGTGTATTGAAAGTTTGGAGATCAGCTCAATGGTTCAAATATACATAAATAAAGAATCCTGCATATCTTTGCGAACAATATAAATATGCATTTAAAATATAAAAACATGTTCAGAGATACCTCATTGCTTTCACTAATAAAAAGGCCACGTAACAGGAAGGAATGAGTCCCAAACTCACTATATCTGAAGTTCTACGCGCTGTATTTCTGTTTCATTTCCTATAAAGACATTTTTTATTTGTTTTGCCTCTTCTATGCATCTTTTTTGTTCAAATTAGCACTTATATTTGCCACTCCAGTATCTAGAGTTGCTCACAAATGTGTCGACTGCTTTTGGCCAACTTGGCTTTGCTGTAATGTTGATGCTGTGCACTTAGTTGCTTTGGGATTTTGTAAAATACCACGATGGTAGACGAATAAATTCAGTTTCCTTAGATCTGAGGTCTCTCTCACTTGTTTTTTGCATAGCTAATTTATTTTTTTCTTCCTTTTTTTTAATTACAAAAGCATTTACATGCAGATTTTGTTGTTGTCTGCTTCATTGGAATGCAGTACCTTGAGCTCTGACCGAGCTTTTCTCCTGCATCCCTCTTTACAAACTTGATCCTGACTGAACCCCCTCGTCGCCATTGAGTGAGTGTGGAGGAATGAGGGAAACACAATGGCAGCCCTCCACAAAGGAAGCAGACAGCCAGACAGATGTTCTCTTCTCCAGTTACTCTAAAACACTGATTCAGTCACAAATCCAGTTTATTTTAATGTATGGAGCACATGCGGCATTTATCTATACATTTATTTAGTAAGGACAATAAGTGATGTAATGTCCTTGAGGGTGGAAAAGTCCACTCCTCTCTGCCCTCTGATTACTATGCAGCTGCCTGTCCCCTGAAAGAACACAGAGTGAATAGTGATGTCCGTGACTGAGAAGGTCAAAGGTCACTTTTTTGATTTCATTCAGCAAATTCTGCATGAAGCTCTACAGATGTTACCCAGAGTCTGGGCATTTATGTGTCCAAGCCTCAGAGGGATTGCTGTTTGGTGTGTTTGTCTAGGTGTGAGGTTGTGCGTGGGCACACGCACTCTGTGTGTGTGTGTGTGTGTGTGTGTGTGTGTGTGTGTGTGTGTGTGTGTGTGTGTGTGTGTGTGTGTGTGTGTGTGAGAACTCCATCCCGTGGGAAAGGCCTCTGGCTGTTAGATTGGAGTGAATGTGTAACGATGCAGAAGTTGCCCTTTCAGCTGAGCCCCTGTCGTCTCCTGAAGCACGAGGAGCAGCACTAAAGCTCACAGTAAAAATCTGATCAAAATGCTTGAAATGGGTTTCCAGTATCCATAGTTTGACTCTTATTATGCAGGAATGTCTCTTTTGTATTGCGGAAAACTGTTTGCTTATTTATCTTTTACTGATGTTTTGCCATAACGGAGCAGACAGATAAAAAAATGCTGACAAACATGCGATCAAAAATGAAAATATCCAAAATAAGTACATAATCAATATGTATGTTATGATATATGATGCATTTTCCTGTTAATTAGGAATATACATTATTAAGGTTAGATAGTTTGTTTTATGGTTTTGAATCATCATTGTCCACGATCACCTGTGAGGCACTTCAAGCGTTTTACTCTTCTTTTGTGACGTTCACAGGTTGCAAGATGAGATTGGCCTCCGACAGGATGCAGAGAACAATCTGAATGCCTACAGACAGGTAACTCGGATCAGGATCCAAACATTTATAACTTCAGTATGCCTGACTGTCCACCCTCACTCCTCTGTGTGCCTCATTCTTGGCGTAGGATGTGGATGAGGCGGCTCTCAATCGGGTCCAGTTAGAGAGGAAGATCGATAACCTGCAGGAAGAGATAAACTTCCTGAAGAAGACTCATGAGGAGGTAAGAATGAACTTAAGGAAAATAAGCATGCTCAATCAACTTTAACTACCTTTAACCACCTGATTGGAACTGTTCTTCCCTTCTCCCTCTACCTTTCCCCGTATCAGGAGCTGCGTGAGTTACGGGAGCAGAACATGGCCCAACAGGTGCATGTTGAACTGGATGTATCCAAACCAGACTTGACTGCTGCTCTGAGGGACATCAGGGTCCAATATGAAACCATGGCCTCCTCAAACATGCAGGAGACGGAGGACTGGTACCGATCCAAGGTCAGAAGACTCAAAGACATGCCTTTCATGAAGTGTGTAAAAAAAGAGAAGTAGAGTCAACATGTCTTTTGAGATGTATACAAACATTTGGACTGTTTGTCTTTGTGCGCAGTTTGCTGACCTGACAGATGCAGCCAGTCGGAACACAGAAGCCCTGCGCCAAGCCAAACAGGAGGCCAACGAGTACCGGCGTCAGATTCAAGTGATGGCTTGCGATTTTGAGGCTCTCAAAGGGACAGTAAGGACACCGAATCACAGAAAACACAGTGCATTACGACATTATGCAGCTTCAATCAAAATTAGGCTATTCTACATATTTCAATGATACATTTTGACTCCACAAAAGGACAGTGAAGTCAGACAGTATTAGGGCAGTGACACGTTGGTTGTATTGGGTACACAGTATTTGTGTTGGCAGCAGAATTGTCTTTTTAAAATTATCAGTGTCGAGCATGACAATAAATCCTCGGTGAACTACAGTCTGCTACATTAGATGTTGGTGTTCATTACTCGGTCTTGTCTCCGCTCTTTGAGAACGAGTCTCTGGAACGCCAGCTCCGGGAGATGGAGGACCGCTTCGCCATGGAGACGTCTGGTTACCATGATACGGTGAGCCGTCTGGAGGAGGACATGCATGCTCTGAAGGATGAGATGGCGAGACACCTGCAGGAATACCAGGACCTTCTCAACGTCAAGCTGGCCCTGGATATCGAGATCGCCACCTACAGGAAGCTGCTGGAGGGGGAGGAGAGCAGGTGAGCCAGAGCTCTTTGACACAATCAACAAATACAGAAACAAGTAATGATAACATAGTAATGAGAAATATTCTTCCTTCTTCTTCATCCAGGATCACCATTCCAGTTCAGAGCTTTTCCAACATGCAGTTTAGAGGTCAGTATGAAATGTGGCACCTCCATATTCTCATCCCTTTATTCATTTGGATGTTTTTGCTTTTTGGAAAGTGCTCAGCAAGTATCATGTATAATTAATATGAAAGATAATCTCAAACAAAAATTATAAAGGGGAACACCAAAATACATTTGTGATCATTCTTTAGGAACCTTGAATATGCATTATGTTGTTCCCCGGCTCTTTTCCTGTCCCCTCACCTCTCTTAAATAAAATAACAATAAAATACCTGAAAAAAAAAAAAATGGCTTGTAGAAATATCACCCTTCGCATCTCCCATTATTTATTGCCTCAAATGTCATATTTTGGTACGTGGGCTATATTCTAACATTCCAAGATGAATTTTGTATTGCTTTTGAGGCGGTCCCTCTTATGCCCATATCCTTTAAATATGCTGCATCAACCGTGTGTAACAGTACCTGACGGCTTACTAAGACATCATTGATCAGAGGATAATAAACGTATATTTCTTGGACTTGCACTTTCATCTAATAGAAACTAACCTGGACCCTAAAACCCAAGAGGCCCACGTGAAGAGGCGCATCCTGGTTCGAACTGTGGAGACCAGAGATGGGGAGGTATGTGCTTTTAAAAACCACACAGTGCCAATCTGCACATTGCACCTCTCACTCATTCCCTCTGGAGGGCAATGTTGAACCCTTCTGCAGGTTTTCACACTCTTTCACTGTCGCTCTACACAGCTGATGTCATTTGCAGTAAAAACTCACTTGGGATCTGTTATTTTTCTATTTTTAACTCTGATGTCTTTTTTTCAGATCATTAAGGAATCAACAACTGAACACAAAGATCTTCCATAAAGTTCAGCCCTCCTCATGATCTGAGGATTATTACAATTATTTTTTTGTTTCCAAACTGAAAAGCTGCCCCATCAGTCATCCCATTATTTCATTTTTTCTCTCCTTTCGTCATCACCTTTACTGCCCTAAAACCATGCCATAACCATTAAAAACTCATATACTTCCTCATTAGATTTATTAACCAAAACATTTATATGTCCAGCTTTTGTCCAGCTGTGAGTAGAATGTAGGTCACTCATCTTAAATGACGTGTAGCTTGGTAACCTGTTGGATTTGAATTATGACTGACCCTGATTTTTAGCATTGTTTCAGAGTAGCTGCCATAGGAGAGGCCTTGACAAGTAGCGGTTGTGTTCGGCTAATATGTGTGGTGGAGGTTGTCTTGTGGTTCTGTGGATGTGAAATGTGCCAAGGGAAGTACAAGAGGGAGTTGGGTTTTTGCAGACACCAGATTTGGATTCAGGCAGGAAATGAGAGGTATGTGTATGTCAGAGCAGATTTTTGGCAGAACTGCAGTTAAATTTGGACTATGTTTTTATTTATTTTGACCTTTGCTGGTGCTAATTTGCATTTAATTCCTTTGTGTTAGCAGCAGCCACCTCTGCTTGTGTGTTGTTGCTTGTGTTACCTGCAGAGGTGTTTTCAATTAGCGCATTCCTGACTCGCCTCTGGCTGATTAGACGTGTCTTCAGATTGACACCGGGTGGAAATCATCAAACTCAATTTAATATGTGCCAATGTCACTTTTTCTCATGTTACAACCCTAAACCTCACAGAGCGGCAAAACAATCTGCTACTGCTGCTTTCAAAGGGTCAAACTGCGAAACCAGGTGATACAACAATGAGTGTTTTGTCCGACATAATGGACAGTCAGTGAGCTGTAGACGTTGCGATTGAGTTTACAAACATGTACCTTTACTGACACCAGGGAGGCACACAGGAGTCGAGCAAAAAGTGTGAGCAAAATCGCCAAATCTCAAGGACATCAGAAAAACAGACAGCTCTGTCAGCTGTCTGTTTTTCCCATTCAAGATGAGATCAAAGGTATAGATATTTGATATATGACATTTAGCATCAGGATTCCATATTCTCGCACAATTGCTGTACCAATCAGCAGTCTAAATCTGTTTGTGCAGTCATCAGCCCATTTTAGCTATGTTTATTTCCATGTGACTGCAACAATTGCAGATGCTATGTTTGAATACTTTCCACTCTGAGAGCAGTGACCATGGCAACATTTACAGTGATGTCACATGCATACCGTTTATTAAAAAAAAGGCTATTAAGGGGCACAACAAAATGAGCCGAAACAAACGGGAACAACTTTCCTCCATCACTTCACTTCTGCTCTTCTGCGCATCCTCTATTCAACACACACCCAGCTGGTGGTGTCTTCTCTCTTGAACACAACCCGATAAGACATTTTTTTGACACCAGGACCCATCAGGGCATGCCCACTTATCCAGCACGGGTGATGGGGACAGATCCAGGTTGGAGGTGTGGAGGAGGTGTTTGGAAGCTGTCGTTGTCCTCAAGCCTCCAGTTTCTCCACCAATATCCCTCCTCCCAATTCACCAGCCAATTTCTGTAGTGTTTGACTGATAGAAGAGAGAGAGAGAGAGAGAGAGAGAGAGAGAGAGAGAGAAAAGAGAAAGAGAGAGAGAGAGAGAAAGAGAGAGAGAGAGAGAGAGAGAGAGAGAGAGAGAGAGAAGAGAAAGAGAGAGAGAGAGAGAGAAAGAGAGAGAGAGAGAGAGAGCACCAGAAACCCTTATTTTATTAATACTTTTGATTGGGGGGATGCCGGAGTGAAAAGGAAAAAAGGAGGCTTGGATGAAGGCTGGATGAACGGACATCACAGCTCAAACACTGTAATCAAGCCTCCTGCTCTGCCGGGAGTCCCGCTGACTGAAGCCGTGCTGACAGGCCCTGCCACTAATGAGAGTGATGCTACACCGAAGCTGGCTGTCGCTGCATTCGTCGCCAAGGACACGCTGTGAATTTGTGTTCCCATGTGCCTCCCACCTGCTCCCATCCACAACTTCCACTCCTGTCACTCAACCCCGTCTCCTGTTTCTCCCAATAACGTGCAGTCCTCTCTTGTATTCACTGTGTTGTCGTTTTTTGATGTCGATCTAGTAGAACTTCTGACTCCTGAGTCTTGTAGCGAAGAAGCAGATGAATCCTGCTTTTTTGGGGGGGAAGAAACCCCTGCAGGTGGGAATATAACGTTAGATATGACCAGTGCTACACGCTACGATGTAAAGTTAACAACAATAAAACATGGTTATTAGAGTTGATGCCTCTTTTTTTGTTTCTAACAATCGTTCCATACAATTTTCATGTCAGTTCATGCGTTCGTAGTCGTTTATCTTTACTTCTGATTCAATACTGACACTTTTATCAATCTCCTGCCAAGTTTGATTGGATACAAATGATAGATTTTGTATTAAGGATTTGCAAAAAAAGGTAATGTTTTCCATATGGAGAATGGGACATCAGCTTTTATCTCAGTGAAACGAGGGTTATATATGCTGCCAGTTAACTTGAGGCTACTAGAGGGATGACAGACGCAGACAGACACTATTCATCGAGCTGACTGATTGTTGCTGCCCGGCGGCCAGGTCTGCTGAGCAGGTGGGCTCGCTTGCTGTAATATCCCAGCTCATAATTGTAGCCAAAAATAGAGCTGTCTGAGATGCAGATAAACACCTGCACCAAATTGTCAAACACCTGAACTCATGTTTCCCAAAATGTCACTTTACTGTCCCTCCTCTCTTTCATTGGAAGAATGATTATAATCACATCCTTTTTAAGAATTGTTGCACCAACTTGCTGCGTCTGATTGACTCCCTTTGCTCCAACAAATATTTACATTTCTTCCAATCAGGGAACCTTGAACCAACTTAACACTCAGTATGGTGACTGCTCTGTTTGTAAGGAATCAGGAAGTGGTTATGTGCACTGGGGATTTTCTTTTTTTTTCATATATATTGGTATTTTAATTTGAAGAAACAACTGTTAGAGGAGTTTCAAAGGGGCTTAGACATTTAACAACAACGTAATGAAGGCTTGTACACATCAGAAACCTTCTCAATACGAACAACAGTTACAAATGAATCGCAGCGTGGTTGCCAAACAAAACATTTGCTCAAATGACTCGAATGCTTTAAAGACCCAACATGTTATCTAAGCTTTCCACCAACATACATGTGCTGTTTGTTGCTCAATGCTTTAACTTGATTCTTCAAGTCAACAGAAAGAGCGTCAGTATATTGAGAGAAAACCTCTCATAAAATGCATCATTCTTTCGGATGATGTGTGTGTGACTGAGTGTGTTTAAATGTTGCACTGTCTCTGTTTTGCCCGGCTCTTATCAGAGGAATGGTGGGTCTCAGGTCTGCACAGAAGTCAACCCTGAGCCGAAGGCATTCCAGGCAGATAAAACTCTCAGGCGGTTTGGCTCTGAAACACTTTCCCTTCCAGAGCTGCTGGGAAGGGGCGAAGATGGACATCTTTAAGCTCATTATCTTCCCACAGTGGGTGCGAGGTGACAACAGCTGTCATGCCAGCTATAGAAAACATAAAATCACACGGTCGCCAAGTCTCGTTAGAAAACACTTTTAAATTACACAAGCATGGACTTCCAGGAGGAGAGCAGGTATGACACAAATACCCTTAATTGGGACTTTAACACATCGGTGCAGCAAATAAATTCAATATACTGGAGAACATCGCCAAGGCTGAACAGATGGTGATTTGAGCCGTTCATGCGCCGTATACACCACAGCTACCATAAGTCAATTCAATGTTTGATACAACATTTATCTGCAGCTTAGTTATTTTAGTATTTTTTCAAGTCAACATTATACACATTACCTGGTTCAAAGTTGTCAGTTTTTTTGGACATGCTGCTTGTTTTTTATTACGTGAAAGTTATCTAAATATATTTGGGTATTCGACAGCATGCTAGTTTGATAAAACAAGCTATTTTAAGATGTCACCTCAATGTTAATGGGCTTTTAAAAAATTGTTTATTATGTATAATAGTACACAGTATACAGAGTTTTCATATGAATTTCAAGTTTAAGATATCCTGGTATTGATAAACGCAGACAAAAATACAAATGGGACAGAAAATAACGTCCTTAGTGAAGTGCTTGAAATGTAACCTTTACATTTGCATTTCCAGTTCTTATATGAGGAAATAAAACTCCAAACTCACACTTATCGTCCAGTGTTGCGACCAACTCTTTTTTTATTTACCGCTCTTTGTCTTTCGCTGCCCTGTGTAGTTCACATTCCTGTCTTACTTGGCTCTCACACTGAGGGGTCAAGGGAAGGCATGTGTGCTTCTTGGTTAATTTTAGCCCTCATTTCATCAAGGCCATTGAGACAAAACACAGAGCAACCACCTCAGCCTGTCTGCCGGGTCCATGAAGCCCTCTCTGATCTCCAAACACCCTTTACGGACTGAACCGCTGTATCGCCAAACACGTGCTCACAGCGGCTGCTTTTCATTGGTCAAAGTGGAGCGATGCCTTCTCAGATGTATAAGCCACCAACCTACTACTTAAATCATCAAAGTACCAGCTGAGAGGATCATGAATGGTCTCCCAATGACCTCTGTTTTAATTATTTAAAACAATAGGTCACATATAGACTCTGTAAATCTCAGAAATCCACTGAAATATATAATTAAGGCTCGATTTAGGTCCTGTGTCAGTGTTGCCAGCGGAGACATAGAAAGAGGAAGTACAGTACACCAGCCTGCAGTAAATATCACTCAGCCGAGCTGGTCAAAGAAACTCTTTTGTGGCAGCTATTCCCAAACAAAACTAACAATGTGCGAGTGTGAGTGTGTGTGTGTGTGTGTGTGTGTGTGTGTGTGTGTGTGTGTGTGTGTGTCAAGAAGCCCCTTTCAGCCTCATCATGTGACCTTTAACTAGGTGTACAATTGAAACTCTGGCCTGGACGTCTGCTGTGTCTCTGGATACTCAGCTTGTGCCAACTAAATGTCTCCTCGACGGGTTCAGGGAGATGATTGCCGTCTTTTAAAGACACACTACTGAAGTTCAGGGGATTAATCACATTTGTAAGGCAGAAAGTCAGTCTAAAGAACAGAGAAATAGGCTCCTTCAACATACACAATTGTTTATTTTCTGAAATAGTCAAAGATGACAAGATACCACGCATGCGCGCACGCACGCACACACACACACATACACACACACACACACACACACACACACACACACACACACACACACACACACACACACACACACACACACACACACACACACAAGCTTATCGTGAATATAGATTGATATAATATTCCAGAGAGAGAGAGGATGCTGCTATTTTGAGCTCAGAGACTTGTGATGTGGAGTCAAGCAGAGTGGACTGATGAGGGTCTGCACTCTGTCAGTGTCAGACCCCCATCAAGTCATCCCTCAGGAAGTGGATTTCAAAATAAAATGTAGAAAAAGTCATGCAGTTACCCCAAATCCAAACATATCCAGCAAGTATTGTCCCCTTTTATACCCTCTTTATTTATAATAGCCTTCCACTATATATTCTAAAATGTCATAAGCTTCGAGTAGATGTTGGAATTGGCATTTGAGGGCACTACAACAACAATCAGACCATATATACATCTGACCAAAATGGCAGTGAATTTTCATTATATTAGGCGTTATAAATATAAACAAATGTAGGTATTGTGAGAGAAAAAAAATATTTCATGGGCAAGGATTTGAGGGCACTATACTGCATTACAACGTTTTTGGATTTGGCGCTGTAACACATTTGGGGATGATAACAAATAACTTTTTGTCCAAGTTGGGGAAGGCATGCCACCGCGACATGACTAGTACACAGCTCCTACAGCTTGTGTCAGCTACTGTGAAGAGGTATTGAAACTAATTCCAAACCTAATCAGAGAAACAGAAAGACATTGCCTCTATTTTGAAAGCCAATCAATATGCACTTCCGTTTTTGACCTGGTTAACTGAGAGAGACTAGTCGCCGCTTTCAGCCGCTCCTGTCGAGCAGGGGGAGGTGGAAGGGGAGTGGATCCAGATAAACTGGCTCATTGGAGCCTCGTCTTCGCTGTGCTTATCGCGCGGGGTCTACACTTGAAAGAGAGAATGCTGCGATGATCAAAATAATAAAACCGAGATGTCCTGCAGCTTCTGAACACAACTTATTCTCCCAAAACAGGGAATCTTCTTTGCCTTGAGGAAACCAAAAAGCGAGGCACGTACCGGTTTGTTTTTCTTTTTTAAAGGTTTAGAGATGTTGCATTTGGCTTTTAAAGTATCCTAGTCTACTTTTTTCTTCTCAATATCAGCGTGCAACATTCTGCATATGCCATCACCCTGGCAACCAGACCCTTTCTCCATCCTCCTCCTGCGCTCAGCTCTCACCACCATCAGCAGCCTCCGAGACATCAAACCGTCCGCGCGCGTCCTCCAAGTGGAAGCGGATTTTGTTTTCTTCACAGGTGGCAATACAAATTCTATCGTTTCTTCTTTTTTAATTTATTTTTAACAAGTAAGGTTCATGTGTCGGAGAAGTCTTTTCTCTCAGCACCAAAATGCCTGTGAGACGCGGTCACGTGGCGCTCCAGAACACCTACCTGGACACTATCATCAGGAAATTCGACGAGCAAAGTAAGTGCACATTAAATTAGATTAAGTTATCCCCCATGAGATGCTGTCAAAGTGTGGGCACGCAGTTAACCCTCCAGATATCGATTATAAGTGCAAAAGAAAGTGCGTAAAAAAAAGTGTTTGCCCTACATTACGGTATTGTGAGGTAATAATGTCCACAGTCCCTGAAGGAAAAAATGATTTCTGACAGGAAACGGTTATCATCACTAGGAGTAGTGTGCCATCACAACATATTTATGTCACGATTATTAAAATAAAGCATTGTTGTGCTGCTGCATGTAACCTTTTGATTACAGAGATAATCAATGTGGGTCAAACCTTGTTAGTTTGGTGCCACAGCATTTCTGTGTGTGTTTATGTTTCCCCTATTATGTTAGCCACACCATGTTGTCTGTCACAAGAGGGCTACAGCCTATATCCTTTATTTCTCACATTCATATTAATTTAGACCCTTAAACAGGTGGCACACATCTGATCTAATTTGTGTCAGTGATGTTTGCTCACCTGATGTTTAATATTATGTTCCATTAGCTCACATGTTCCACTGGCTGCAGCGCTCGCACATTTAGAAAGAAAAAACAACCTCTTTTGGTCCCTGTGATAAAATATGAATGTTGGATTGATATGTTAAATGATAACCTATCGGGTTATTTATCTATTGATCTTTTATCTCCGTTTTACTTACATCTTTTGTATACGTCACACATTGCATATCAGCAAGTTACATCTTTGTTCATATAATGTATTGTTTAAAAATGCTACAAAACATTATTTTCAGTCTACTTATGAAGTCTGTGTTCCCTTGCATACTTGTAGGCCTATAACTCTCTGGACCGCTCACCATGATATCCTGATCGGACCAAACATGAGAAATACTTTATTGCTCTCGATCAGTTTTGTCTGATTCAATTTGGTTGCAATAACACTTAAATCACTGAAGCATCTTTTAAAAATCTCTTTTATGTAATGCCTCTACTGTATTTCACTAAGTGTGTAATGTGCACGCGCAGCCACATGCATGTGCCTGACCAGGTGAGTGCACGTGCCGTGTGTTGCTGCTAAGCAACGGTCTGACGATCAGGGCTTCCGCTTTGAGCCCAGTATAATGACTGTGGACAGGATGTGCTTTCCACCAGAGGAGCTTTTTACTTTAAAGAGAGGGGCTGAGAGACGAGTGGGGGGCCGCTCATCTGTTTGGGCAGCAGACAACGAAGAGCTGTTTAACCCAGTTCCACCACAGGATCATAAAAGGGCCAGTCAGAGGATATGTCCTTTTCATTCAGCTCATTGCACTCCTCCATTAGCGGCCTTCGAACAAAACTGTCATGCTTCACTTTCATGGTTGATGATGCTACGTACATTACAACCATCAATAATAGGAACTGGATGGCATGAGCGTGGAATTAGGCAATACTATTAAGGATTTTTCTGAGTGCAGAGTAATACTCAAAGGTTTGAAATCGCAGCAAAAAAAAGGTACTGTGGTCCAGTTTTCAGTGGTGAATGGGTTATACAGGTATCAATGTAAACATACTCCTTAACAAGTCAAAGTCCTGCTTTTTACTCAAGTAAAAGTCCAGAAGTTTTATGAGCTAAATGTACGTGACGGGTCTGCGACACAAATTTGTAAAAGTTTACAAGCTTTTCATCTGATCTTTGTTTCTTTTATGAAATACTGGAGAGTTTTATCTGTTTGGGCCCCAAATTTGAAAATATTTGGGAAGTTCAAAGGATAAATATTTATTTGGTGGAACTGTTAACAACTCCTGGACATCTCTTTAGCAATGCGTTGTATTTTTTAAATCCTTATTGAAAGCAATAATCATTATCTTGCCTGTGGGGTCAGGGCAGATATATTCGTGTGGGCTTCTAAAATGAATTCCATATATGTTGAAACACTGCTATAGCCTCAAAACAAAGGTCACTTTACCATTTACTACATCTTACTCCGATAAAATTATCGTTACTTTACGAATTAAGATTTTTCTATACAAAGCAAAGAGCTTATCAATTATTGTCTTTTTATAAATTAAACTATGGCAACAGTATATAAAACCATATATAAAAGTGCAGCTCCATTTCAAGCTACCAGTACCCTTTTTTTCTTTACTCTCTGCTTTTGCATTAATTAGTACATGAGTAATATGAATCTCATTATACAGTCATGCACCTACACAGAGAATTTTTCTAATAATAATTACATTTTTAAAGTACATTTGAGTACATTTTTTAAGTACATATAGTGAAGCAACATTTTCAATGCAGGGCTTTTACTTGTCACAAAGTATTTCTATGGTGTGGTGTTAGTATTTTGAGTAAAGGCATTCTCCCTCCACCACTATCAGTATGAATAGAGACGAGAACATAGAAATAATCCATCATAGTAAAAAGACAATACCCTCATCTAGCAGCATAATTATATGAGCACATGATTATGACAAGCAGCTGTATTATTTAAGTTTCATTAAAAAATGTCAGGTAAAATCTTACAGGCTGATGTACGTCAACACCCTATATTCCCATGACGTAGGTGACAGCAGGTGTGACGAGCCGCTGAGGCTCTTATATTAAGTGCCCACCTGCTTCTCCCCAGTCCCTTGGGAGAGATTGTGACGGTATTAACATTAGCACAATGGAGAGCTGGACTCCATTGCTCCACTTGAGTTGATTGTCGTGTGGAGACCATGCAGGGGAGTTAAAACACCACGTTAAGTGAATTTTTTATTGTAAATATTGAAATTTCTTTTTTCTAATAACTTTTGAAAGAAGCAGTTAGTGCATATACGGTAGAAATTAATACAATAAATTGAATACAATGTGGAATTGTACCGTTTGTTTTACTATATAAAACATTATTATGCCATAGAAGGGCATCAGAATGTAGCTCCCTCACCGTTAGCTTAGATGAAAGCTAGCTGCTGTGGTTCCCTTAACCTTTACTCCTGTTTTCTCCTGTAAAAAAAAAAAAAAAAAAAAATATCTTTGACAATCCAAAGATGTTAGTAGCCTAAATCAGTATTATATAAATGAAGCAGCAACTAGCGTTAGCTAAACTTGTCCTGCTAATAGACTGCTAGCTAGCAAAGCAAAGTGTAGGGCAGTGTAGCATACAGCAGACTCTTTCTCTTAATACTATATGGTGAATGCTTTTTAATAAAGCTCCTTCTATCAATGTGTAAACTACACAGAATACTCAACAATACTTTGACTATACTTGGAGTTTCTTACTTAGTTTCTAACTTAAACCCACAGTCACTATATCTCCACATAGATGTATTGCCTCTTGAACTTGAATATAACGCTGAATATACGTGTCATAATGTGCTCTTTGTTCTTTGTTTGTTCACCATATGTTATCGTACATTTTCTATTTTTATTAAATGATGTCGTACTATTGCACTGTGTTTTACTGTTGCGCACCAATCATAATAGCCAAATTCCTGGTTTGTGTAACGTAGTTGGCCATAAACAGTTTCTGTTTCTGATTCTGACGTTTCCTCTGCCCTTCAGATCGCAAGTTTCTGATTGCCAACGCCCAGACGAAGAACTGTGGCATCATCTACTGCAACGAAGGCTTCTGCCAGATGTTTGGTTTCGCCAGGGCGGAGATCATGCAGCAGCCCTGCACCTGCCAGTTCCTGGTGGGGCCCGGCACCATGAAGAGCGCCCTGGCCCAACTGGCTGAGGCCCTGCTGGGCTCAGAGGAGCTCAAGGTGGAGATCCTCTACTATGATAAAGAAGGTAAGTGTTTGCAACCTCACATACCTGGCCTATTGGACAGCTTGATTGTTATGAAAACAGTTATTCATAATAATCATCCTTGTGTTCCACTGTTTTACTATCCGTGTTCTTACAAGAAACCTGATCGAGCAGATTACAGACTATTACCCTAAACACAATTTATTAATCTGCTCCTATATTATCCATTTAACAGTCACAGCACTTCATTTCTGATAGCGGAAGGCTTTTAATCAAACAAAATCTCATTCAGATTTTCTCTTAGAAACTTAGAAATCATGATCCATCAGGAAGAAAAAATATCCTAATCTCGCACCACCATGTAAGACGACCATTCACGGGGACCTGCCATGTTATTCTTTCAGACCTTACAGACTCTTCATAATCTAAACAATCAGTCATTACTGAGTGGCCTTCTCAGCAAAACCAGGCAGGCACATTAACACACACAAACTTGAATCATTTGAATCACTCTCCTGTTTCGACTCACCTGTTCTGCCATATTGGTTTGTTGGTACATCCTTAATCCCTCCTCCCTCCCTCCTAAACAAATTTATTTGTGCTTTCTTTCACATCCCCAACCTATAATGTTGTGAAAAACTTAATTGCAAAACAGAAATATAATTATCACAGTTGGGGAAGCATGAAGGAACGAAAAGTGTAGACGTGGAGATGGTGGTATTAGGACTGTAATGAGGGAGCAGAGTAAACAAACAACGAAATAACAGAGCGAGGCAGACGTTTAAACTTGGCAACGTTGGCATTTTAACTGAACGCTCCCTCCTCTCAAAGCTCCATTTCCTCTCGACTCATCCTTAATGCCACCCGTTGCAGACTGACCAGACCGCGTCCGTTCAATTCCTCCCTCACCGTTTTATCTGTCCCTTGCACAGAGTGACGGAAACACAAGGATAGAGGCACGCAAACACACCAGGAGATTACTGTCATCAACCCATTCACTGTCTCCTTACATACACAGATACACACACACAGACACACACACACACACACACACAGACATGTATTTTGCTACTTTGGACATTTGGGCATGGGGCGTTCAGTCTAGAGCGCTGTTGTCATGGAAATGTGATCAGCATGCCAGCTCAAATCCACTAAGCATCCATTTCTTTTGTCTCCTGCTTCCTACTGTGCTTCCAGACTGAACAGGCAGAGAGAATTGCAAACAAGGGGATACAATGTGATTCGGCTGCCCTCACTGGACGATTTTTTTCTGATTGGATGTGTGAATGAAACTGAATGCAGGAACCCCCCCCCCTCTTAGTATTTTTAGACCACACTGATTACAGAGGGAAGTTAAACCTTTTAATCCAAGTTTAATGGAAGCCCTTGTGAGCCAAATCAGATAGTAGCTAAACCTATTTATCAATGGGGGTATAGCTCAGTGGTAGAGCATTTGACTGCAGATCATGAGTTCCCCTGTTCAAATCTGAGTGCCCCCTGCCTTCCTATTGAAGCGTGTCTCTTTCTGTGTCAATAGGAACCTGTAGACCCTGCCTGGTGGATGTTGTCCCCGTAAAAAACGAAGAAGGTCTTGTGATCATGTTCATCCTCAACTTCCAGGAGCTGATTGATCCTTCTCTCAAGAAGTCAGGCCTCCGGAATAGAGTTGCCCAAGGATTGATATACTGTAAAAACCCTTTAACTTTCGTCTTATGCCTGCTTTTCATTAAATAAAAATGTTTTGCAACTGAATTATTGATAATTGGCTTATACAAAATGATTGCATGTGAACATCATTTGCAGTAGATACAATTTAAGTTTTGTTAACAGCTGAGCTGAACACAGACTTTCCCCCTCAGGTCAGAATCGCAGGTTGAAGATGAGGCTCCCGGTGCTGCGGTCCCTGCGACAACCTTCACTTTCCAAAGATCAGTTTGAAGGCGTGGTCGTGGACTACCTGCAGGTGAGGTGGTATTCATACATTCACAACACTCACAAGAGATGATACAATGTGGCATGCTTCCGTGTATGTCATGCATTCTGTTGTAGTATGTTTACTTTAGGCTTTTCACATATGAAATATACAGTTACGCCAAATAGCCACGAGAATTGTTTGAAATTCAAGGATTGATTGCTTATCCCAAAGGACCCCAACGGGGAAAACATGAGGGGGAAAATAATCTATCATTGTTGAGTTAATCTTTCTCCCGTTTCATTTGTTTAGAGTTCTCTCATGTTTTGATGAATCACTTTTTCCTGACAGTATCCAGGCCTGATTTGCAAAACACAACACCATTTCAGTTTGACTGCAACTGTTGAAATGTAACAAATGTAATTATCATTTTTGGACACCTAAGACGAGACTTCCCCCTCTCTGCCCTTGCCAGCCAAACAGTGAGGACGTTCCCCTCAAAGAGTTTCGCATCCCATCCAAGGAGAGCTGCATGCAGTCTGAGACCGAAGCCCTAATAGAACAGGACCTTGCTCCTCCATCGCCTGCAGCCCAGTCCTCCACCAAGCGTTGCTCCCTGCTGACAGACCACCTGGACCCCGGAAACGCCTTCTCCAGGGGTCCGCTACCTCTGAGCGCTTCTCGGGACAGCGTCCGCAGCCTTCGACGCGCCTCGTCACTGGACGACATTGATGGAGCGAGGGCAGAATGGAGCAGTCGACCCGGGGACCTCCAAACCAACTGCAGTGGGTGTCTGTCTGGGACGCTGCGAGCATTTCAGTGGGAACTTGTAGTTAAAATACAGAATTACTCGGGGTATTGTTGTAAAAAGCTATCAGGTATTTGTCTAAAAAAAAACTAAATTATCGTTAAAGCACATACTTTCAACATATTCGTGAAATGTTTATTTTATCGAATTAAACTCCTGACAGGAGTACGACATAATGTATAATTCTAACGCAACAATTGAGTTATTGCCAGTTCAAGCCCCTTATGTGAAATAATATATTACATATGCCACATGTAATATTTTCATATAATTAACATACTTTCATTTAAAGACAATTGTTTAATTGCTATTAACCCAACCAAAAGATTTAATCATATATCAAATCAATCTTGCAAATAATGCAAAACATAATTCACAAAAAAAGCTGTTTGTGTCTATGCTGTTCAAAATAAACAAGTAGCAACATGTTTGCAACTTGAGCTGGGAAAGAATGTTGACTGAAATGGTCTTAACACACCTGACAGCCAATCAGAAAGGAGTATTTACCATGACCAGGGTATAGTATTTGTTACAAAACTGAACAATTTGATATAAAATGAAAGATTTAGACAATCCGATAGGATGAAACTGGTGTAGACGCTGTGAAATCCCCAGTTCTCCATCTTCCATAACAAGGAGCGCATGGCTTTGAGCATGTGCAGCCGCCGGATGATTGTTCCAGCAGAGACACACAATCCCTCTGACACCGTGTGTGATTGTTTGTCTGATTCTCTCGGTTTGTGGTCCATTTGTGGCACAATTGAACACTACGGCACGTATATCGTCTTCTTCTCTCAGGGGAAGTCTTTTGTGAGGAAACTATATTTTTCATCTCTCCGTATTTGTACATCCACCTCAGTCTTTAAGACTGCCGGGAATTGCAGTCTGTCCTGCATCCTCTGTTGAGGGCAAGAAATAGTGCATGAACAAAAACATTTAGTTTAAAAAACATTTGAACTGGAGCATTTCTTTTAACATTTGTTCATTATTTGACCTTTAAACCTGGACACTTCATTTAGAAGTATGTCATTGGGAATTTAGTGTATAATTCCACGTATAAGGCCTCGTATTATTCAAATACATTTCTCACATCTCTCTGCTGTAGATCTGAAGCCGAGCGGTCCGAACTCTACGTCGGACTCGGACCTGATGAGACATCGGACCATCGGCCGCATCCCTCAGGTTACTCTCACCTTCGGCTCGGACCGGTTGAGACCACCTTCGCCCACTGAGATTGAAATCATTGCACCCAGCAAGATTAAAGACCGAACCCAGAATGTCACCGAGAAGGTCACTCACGTCACTCAGGTAAGAGTGCTTTAACGTCTCAGTGAAAAAAGAGATAATTATTGGAAAATGATTGGATGAAATTATCTCTTTTTTTAGATTTGCATTGTAGGACTAACGTTTAGATAACTTCAAGTCAAGATAAGCCTTCTTTTTAGAGGTTGTGATGACAGAGATTCCCAACAGCTTTGTTTGCTAGCTTCTTTTTTTTTAGCCTGAACGTAAATATTTGGCACCCTCATTGGAAAATCATATTATATTTATCAAATCATATCACTCCTCCTGTCATCCTGTCAAGTTCAGCTTGTTTGGCCCTTTGTGTGGTCGATCTCCCAGCATTGTGACATCCAGTCGTTGCTTCTGACTCACTGAAGATGCTGAAAGACCTCTGCAGTCACGGGTTGATAGTGTGAGAGGGTGATCTCACCTGAGGTGTGACATCTATGACACCAGCAGCACAACACTCTCATCAGCCACCTGTCGTCACACCACAGGTGTGTCTGCTCACATTTTGGCACAATGTTACCTCTCATACAGCAGCGGAAGAAGTAACTCAAATGGAAAAATACTGAAAGACGAGGCAAGTTTCTGTTTTGACATTGTCTTGTTGCGGTGAAGCACACTTCAGGGATTTTCTTTCCTATCTTTTGTTTATTATTTAATCTGACTCTGTAAAGTAACAGCAATATTTACCTGAGAAATTTTGTGGCGAGAAAGTTTTCTCAGAAACTGGTTATATTATATAAACTTATTACCGAACAGGAGGCCTCCTTTAGTAGATGTTTTTACTTACCACATCGGCACAAACGCACACAACCTAAACGTCATGGACTGGCCTGTGTGGTAGAGGAGGAAGTCGGGCTCTTTGGGGCCCTCTGCGCTCAGCACATTAACCCAGTTTATCTGCGGTCAGTTGACTCTCTTTCCAACCAGCCTGAGCCAAAGAGGCAGCGCTTTCAGCTCAGTTTATCTGTTTATTTAGTTTATTATCTCGCAGTATTGCTCCAAAAACTGCCAACAGATTTCAAAGAAACTTTGAGGAAAACGTGTACAAGTAATGCTGTATTTGGTGAAAAGCACTTTACATTTTGGTTCTTAACTCATTAACTAACTTTACAAGAAGCAGCTTGTCTGAATAATATCTGTGATGCTTTAAATCCTTCAAATCTGAAACATGGACTGAATTAAAAAATAATGGGTCCAGGTTTCACTCAGCAAGTAATCCAGATAGCTCAGTATACCTCCTTCTTTGGTTCAAATGTAATCAATAGTTTTGTGCTGCACTATTGCCCTATGTTGTATATAATTGCTGCCTTGGTGGTGGTGAGATCTCACTTCTTCACACCAGGGGGAAGAGTGGTATCGACAGCCAGCTACACCGTCGTGAGCAACGGGGCTTCTGCGGCCCTGGAAACACTGACAGGATGAGCAGAAGGCCTCCTTGAATGCCTGGCAGAACACTTGAGTTGTTATCTTGACTCTGCTGACGTCACGTTCAAGTTTGGATGAAGAGTGTTTCTCTGTGTTAGCGTGTCAGTGGAGTGGAGTGTCAGAAGGGTTTATGTTTTTGTTGGAAGGAAGACTTACTACAGCTCTCTGTCTCTGGTGTGTCTCCTGCTGCCAGACACAGGACGTCTTCATCTTCACAACAATGTGGTCTTTAAATCTTGCTTTTCGTACAAACAGGGGGCTGATATAGGCTTGTGTCAGTAGCTGATTCAAAACGTATTATATAAATGAACTTCCTAGTGGTAATTATGCATCTCCTTCATTTTATATTATTTCTTGGCCATTTTAAAGGATTTAGTTGCATTATGATTATTAAGTATTTGGTCACATTTGCAGATATTTCTTATTTTGTTTAACAGGAAAGACTTGTGATGTGTTTCGGATTTATACTTTGCAAATCCTTTTGCATTAGGTTTTAGCTGTCAAACACTGTTTACTGAAGGTCTTTGTATTTTCAGTGGATGAATTGTAAAGCTCTCATGTGTAACTTTTTCATGAAGTAAGTAGCAAAGCAAGCATTTGTTTTCAAATGTGTAAAATGTAATTGATTGTTAGTTTGTGTATGCACAGTGCTGTTGTATCTGCTGTATGTAGCCTAATGTATGGATGGTTACTAGGCAGCATAGAGAACGGGGGACTCACTGTTGATAGTGTGGGTGTGTGTGGGGATCACAGACGTCTTGTAAAGCCGTCCTGTGACAGCAGGGAGAGGTTCTGGTGGGATGTAGTTATGAAAGCGAGTGAAAAGGGTGACGGCTGTGAGGCTTATTGAGCGGCACTCGGTGGCTTGGTGCTGATGCCAGTGACCTTGACCTCTGGAGCTAATGGAAGTGGAGGACAGCAGGCATGCTTTCACTCAAAACCACCAACTGCAGTCCCCTCTAGCCGTCTTCTAGCTTTTGTCCGGTTTCAACAGGGCTATCATGTTCGTGGGGACGCAGATGAATGTGAAGTCCTGAAGGTCAGGTTTCAGGTCACAGTAACGCTGCTGCTGTCACGTGAGAGCAAACTGTAGCGGCGGTCAATAACCACACAAAGCACAATTTAGTCTAAATAATACATATGTTGTTTACATGCTACTAAATCTATATGCAGATGTTGCCTTTACTTAATGTTATACGCTGTTATACAACATGTATAATTGGATTTCGATTGCCGCCTTACAAAAAGGGAAATGAAGGTTGTTATTGATCTTTGTCCGTATTGATTTGTCTGCATAACATGAAACACACAGTGTGATTGACTAGACTGTAGCTGGTACTGGTAACTGTAGAAAAGCCCCAGCACACTGTTACTATTGTGTGTGGCGCCCCCTGGCTTTGAAAGCGCTCACAACAGGAGCCTGTCGAGATGCAGTTTGAATTTAATATAACTTTATATTTATTTTTGAAAGGTGGCACCATGATTTTAAAATGTTGTGTACATGTTAAACAGGTTTGTAGTCACAAAGAAGTATCACAATCTTAACATGCTCATTGATCAAACCCATTATTATGAGTTAATTAGCCATTGACAGAATGGCAATATTATAGACATGATTGACTTTTTTTGTTATGACTTTTAGTACCTTATAAAAGCATCACATGGGTTTATAATCAGCATATCATGTCATCTAGATCAACTTTAAGATACTTTTTTTTCACAAATAAGTAGACGTGCCTGTAATGTAAATACAGAAATATTTCCAGAATAATTTCTCAAGTAACTCCATCCGGCTGCCTACATCAACAGTGAAATGTATTAAGCAGAAAGCTAAAGAAAAGCTACTTTGGATTTCCCCCAGTTATCGCTTGTTGAGCTCCAGTTGAGGAGCCGCTGGATCATTTGTCCCTGTTTGAAGGAGGATCCCGCGGTGAGGGCCGGGCTTCCGGGAGGGAGGAGAGAGCAGGAGGGAGAGGGATACAGATGGATGGATAGGGGTTTCCTCCCTCTCTTCTCTTGCAGTCTCTTCTCTTGCCGTTTACCCTGTGGTGCGCTTCAGCATGAGCTTCAAGCATAACCTGCAGCCTGTGAGTACCTCAGCCTTCCTGGGTCTCTCACGCTCCCTGGTGTCCTCATCCAACTCCCCATTCCTTTTTCAGCTCCACTGCCCTGTTTATTTGTTGTCCCCTTCTCTCCTCTTCCTCCCTCTCTTCGTCTTGCTGCTTACCTTCTGTAGTGCCACAGGTGAACCACATCAGCTGTATCCATGTTAAGCTGATGCCATGCCGCCTTGCTATGACATGGGACTGCCTGTCTATCTGTGACGAGTCACAAATTTAGCTTATTTTGCTTTTATAACCTTTTACTTTTGAGTTGCACCTATTTCGGGTTTACTGAAGGGTTGTTAAGTGCAGCAGTTGCTTTTGTCTTCATGTTTAGAGGGAAATATGGTAGCACTGGCTGAAATGTTGAATTTGATCTACACTAAAGTTCTTTATGGTTTGGAATTTTGTAAGAAGAACATTAAATGAAAGGAGTTATATGTTACATATTTTGCACTTTGCTTTTTTGACTTCATATAAAAGGGATAAAAGTACAATTCTTTGGTTTTCATAGCAGATGGCCTACAATCCACAGTCTGTGAATATTTAGTATTATCACATTGGCTTTTGTGGTATATATCCTCCTTTTGTACTTTACACCTCAAATGCCTTCAAACATGTGTGATCAAAAGTATAAACAGTCAACTCTTTCTATGTTAATGATAAAGTCAGAGTAATGACACCGAGCTGTTGCGTGTGAGCTGGTGGTGGCAGTTGTTCTCTGGTCGTCATTATGAATCAGAGCTGTGCCCAACATCAATAACTTAACATTTCTTGGATGAGTGAACTTTTGCCCGTGTGTTTATGTTCTCATTACTGTGTTGTCTTTTCACATCTGTTCAGCTGCTGTGGTCAGCTGCTGACACACAAAGGCGTGCCAGAGGCCGTTGTGTTCAGTGAATCCTGTGAGATATCACACCTCAACCTTGTTTCCTAACACTGTGTGCTGTCTATTGGTCATGAAAACAAACTGATTTGTGGAGCAAGAGCCAAAGTCATCAGGCCTCTGTCATTAATGCCACTTCATGCTGTAATGGAAAACTATTCACGCCTGGGGTTTTCTGAGGGGAGATCTCTCTTCAAATCCCTTCTCCTTTTTTAGGTTTACCAAATATGGACATGAACATCAGTAGCTTTTTTAATTTAGTGCTTTGTCCTTAAGAGGAAATGTACTTTTACTATGTCTGACCGCTGTTGTCATCTAAGTTGGGAAAGTGGAAAGAAGAACTAGAATCTGAATAGACGACCACGTTAGACTTTCCTCGCGTTTTCTCTGTGAGTTTTTTCGACACCACAGCTCGTCTTCATACGAGTCCAGCTTCTTTTGTCATGTCTTCATTTGCATAACACAGTGCAAATGAGGGTCTAAACATCCCCGAGGGTTTGTGAGAAGATGGAAAGACAACAATGCTCAAAGATTGTTTTTAACATGGGTTAGTAGGTTAGTGTAGATATGGCTGTCAGCAGTGGGACATCAGAAATATGCAATTTGTTAGAGGAGAGCGATGTCCTTTCCTTTTAGAATGAACTACAATCACTCCACTGCATGGCTCCCAATCGATGCCGCCACTTATTTTGGTCCACAATTGATCAGGAAACTGGTGGAAGGGGTCACATGGTCTCAATACAATGAGGATCACATGGTGCCACACTGGCAGGTGAGGCTACAGTGGGCTCTTTAAAAACCGTAGTTAGCGATGTGGAGTGCGGATCGAGCGACACAGAGACTCTGGTGGAGATAAGTTTGTGTTTTTTTTTTTAGAGGTCTGTGGTTTTTCGGCAAGAAAGCGATGCAAGAGAAGAGATGGCCTCCACAAAGCAGGCAGGTAGGGCTGCAGAGGGTTGGGAGGAGCCTCCTTCTCCGCTGTTGTTGCCGACACCAGGATGAGAACGTGGACATGGAGGCTCTAACTGTCGTACCGGTCAGTAGGGTCTCAATATTTGTCGCTTTATTGACTCATTCTCTGCTTACATTTGTGTTAGTCTGCTTGTTAATGCAATTAAACAAATCTCTCAGGGAGTGGTGGTATCACTGGATGGGGATTTATGTTTGATGTTGTTTTGCCTTGCTGAAGGCTGGACTTTTTACTTTGCTTTTTGCTGCTTTCATTGAGAAACTGACAGAGTGCAGACATGTTGCTATTAAAGGGCTGTGGCATTTTTTCCTGCTAAACATGGTGAGAATATTCTGGAGTTAATCATAAAATTGTATTTTCCTCACATCAAGTGAAGTGCCAGACATGTTCCTTTGATGAGAACAACCACTAATTGCGTGTTCTTGGTTTGGCTCAGCTCATTTCTTTTAGATTATTTCCGGGAAGCCTGTGTCTCATTGTTCATGAGGCTTTCCTCTTTAAGTTGTGCATGTAGTCTTGTTATCCTTGTTGATCAGTTTCTTATTGAAGCCAAACTACTTCTTGCAGCCTCAAGCTATTTTGCTGAAAGTCTTTATAATATGATGCAGCTGCAACCAGTGTTGAGTTTGCACTAACACATTATTAACATTACAAGCTGTTGACCTACTTTCTTTTTTCAGCAGCACTGATCCTATATTCCACCCTGTCCATTTTTTTTTTTACAGATCTGTGAATGTGAAATGATTTGTTATTTGAGAAATAAGAAAAAGAAAAGTCACTTTCAAGTGAGTGTTGGCAGTTTTGTGTCGGAGATGAATTATTAAAATAGAAACAACATACAGTTGTAAACCATTGGAAACAACACTATCTTCCCTGTTTCCCATCAAGTCTAAACTTTGTACATTTTAGTGCAGTGCATGAATATATTAAACTTCATCTGAAGAATTAAACCTGCTGAACTATTTCTATTTTGTTTTAAAGTAAACACAGCCATTCAAAGTTATAGCTTTTGGATAATGTGTCTTGCTCTTTCTCATCATGTTTCAGGAATTTGCACTTTTCATGTTGTCGTCTCCTAACATATAAAGCAACTAATGTACAAACTCCTATTTCTGTCTGAAATGTGTGCCTCATGAAGTAACTTGTTTGTAGCTCAGTCCCTATACACACTCTAGCCCACTAGTCATGAATCCGCTGTCCTACCTCCATTATTAATCGAGAGAGGGCAAGCTCAAATTGCGGCACCGGCATCTTGTACAGGCACTTCCTGTGGCACCGCTCAGTTGCCACAGTGCTGGAGGCAGCTGCCGCGGTGCTGGAGGCAGCTGCCGCAGTTGCCACAGTGCTGGAGGCAGCTGCCGCGGTGCTGGAGGCACCTGCCGCAGTTGCCACAGTGCTGGAGGCAGCTGCCGCGGTGCTGGAGGCACCTGCCGCAGTTGCCACAGTGCTGGAGGCAGCTGCCGCGGTGCTGGAGGCAGCTGCCGCAGTTGCCACAGTGCTGGAGGCAGCTGCCGCGGTGCTGGAGGCAGCTGCCGCAGTTGCCACAGTGCTGGAGGCAGCTGCCGCAGTTGCCACAGTGCTGGAGGCAGCTGCCGCGGTGCTGGAGGCACCTGCCGCAGTTGCCACAGTGCTGGAGGCAGCTGCCGCGGTGCTGGAGGCAGCTGCCGCAGTTGCCACAGTGCTGGAGGCAGCTGCCGCGGTGCTGGAGGCACCTGCCGCAGTTGCCACAGTGCTGGAGGCAGCTGCCGCGGTGCTGGAGGCACCTGCCGCAGTTGCCACAGTGCTGGAGGCAGCTGCCGCGGTGCTGGAGGCAGCTGCCGCAGTTGCCACAGTGCTGGAGGCAGCTGCCGCGGTGCTGGAGGCACCTGCCGCAGTTGCCACAGTGCTGGAGGCAGCTGCCGCGGTGCTGGAGGCAGCTGCCGCAGTTGCCACAGTGCTGGAGGCAGCTGCCGCGGTGCTGGAGGCAGCTGCCGCAGTTGCCACAGTGCTGGAGGCAGCTGCCGCAGTTGCCACAGTGCTGGAGGCAGCTGCCGCGGTGCTGGAGGCACCTGCCGCAGTTGCCACAGTGCTGGAGGCAGCTGCCGCGGTGCTGGAGGCACCTGCCGCAGTTGCCACAGTGCTGGAGGCAGCTGCCGCGGTGCTGGAGGCAGCTGCCGCAGTTGCCACAGTGCTGGAGGCAGCTGCCGCGGTGCTGGAGGCACCTGCCGCAGTTGCCACAGTGCTGGAGGCAGCTGCCGCGGTGCTGGAGGCACCTGCCGCAGTTGCCACAGTGCTGGAGGCACCTGCCGCGGTGCCGGAGGGAGATGCCACTGTTCCGGAAGCTGCCACTACTTTAGAGGCAGCATTTCTGATGGCACGTCTCAGGTGGCGGGGCACTTACGAGTTGCCACTAGTTTTTGAGGCATCTGCCTGTGTTAGAGAGAGCGGTGCTCACGCCACACAACCAATTTCTCACGGCAAAAAAAAAAGTCTGATTTTGGACCGAGGCGCGTTCCTTCCAGAGCGCGTTCCTTCCAGCACGACATCGTTCCAGACGCGCGTTCCAGGCGCGCGTTCTACCGAGCTTTTGATCTCCTTCTAATACCTATTTTTTTGTTATTTTATTTATGTGTTAATCTATTGTTTTGCTTTAAAAGGTTGCTGTTTAAGCACTTTATTTGTTGCACTTTTTTGTTTGATAATGAAAAATATTTTTGTCATTTTGCCGCGGGCACACGCAAAATCAAGAGGATCCTATTAATTGTCTATTAATCATTTTCCAAACAAAGCAATTTGGGAAGCTCCCATGCTAAGTCCCTCGCAGACTGACACTCTTCATAACAACGTGCTCCTCTTTTGTTAATTTCTCAACTCGTCCTTTTATTTATTCAGTTCATCCGTCTATTCTGCCTTTTGTCAGGTGGAAATTCAGATGTAAGAACGGAGCAATCTAAACTAGATCAAACCCACATCGTTAACTTAAACAAACGTCTAACCCCAAGGTTTTCCAGAAGACTGTGATCATGCTTAGTCAACATGTTTCAACTGGAATTGAAGGTTGATGTAATAACAGAGTTTGGCACGTAATAGATTGATGAGATTACAGTAAACCTTTGAAAGAAGAGGATTAATTGTAATGATCTGTGGGATGATTTCTGAAACTAACGCAGAGAACATGGGAATAATAGGATATAAGAGGAATTCTTGAAGCGTTGCATCTTCTGTCATGATGATTTGTGATGAAATTTGGAGGAAATAATGTCCCAAATGGAGCCAAACTGTTTCCTGAACTAACAGATAACAGATCTGTCTGACACTAAGGCTGCTGTCAGAGTGGAAATTGTTTTCCTTCAAGACTCAACTTTTCTTCTTTAGTATTCCTCAAAAACTGGCTCAGCATCATCAGTTAGGTCACTAACTCATTTAAATGGGTTACAAACTGATTCTGGAGGTATTTGTGTCAGACAACTTTATTTTTAACGTTCTTTTCATAAACAGGCTTGCTCATTTTTTTTTTGCACAGAACAAAGGATTATAAATGCAGGTTTGCATGAGGAGACAAGATAGATAGGACAAGAAATAGAACAAAACCCATACAAAAAAGGGATGGCAGGCTTTTGTTGGCAGGTTTTTAGTTCGCATAGTGATGTTAGAGAGAGCGGTGCTCACGCCACACAACCAATTTCTCACGGCAAAAAAAAAGTCTGATTTTGGACCGAGGCGCGTTCCTTCCAGCGCGCGTTCCTTCCAGCACGAGTTCGTTCCAGACGCGCGTTCGTTCCAGACGCTTTCGTTCCAGACGCGCGTTCGTTCCAGACGCTTTCGTTCCAGACGCGCGTTCCAGGCGTGCGTTCTACCCAGCTTTTGATCTCCTTCTAATACCTCATTTTTTGTTCTTTTATTTATGTGTTAATCTATTGTTTTGCTTTAAAAGGCTACTGTTTAAGCATTTTATTTGTTGCACTTTTTTGTTTGATAATGAAAAATATTTTTGTCATTTTGTGTCATTTTTTGCTGAACATAAATCATGAAGTGCTCTTAAGAATACAAGTATTAACAATATAGGTTAGGTTTCAGTTAAGAATTAGTTGAATACCATTGTAATCAAAATGTCAATCAACCTACCTTGGTCAAATCTTAAACACAGGTCTATTAATTAGGCTATATTGTGGTACATTGACAGTCATTGAGGCACAGCAACAGTTTTCTGGTTGAACGTTTAGCTCAAGTCTAGAAGGCCGCTGTGGCAGGTATTTGTGGCCACAGCTATCATCGCTGCAGAATAGATTCAGAAGATGTTTTGGCAACTGCCTGCCACTATTTGTGGCTTCTGGTGAGATGCACAGATACACAGCTTAAGGATGTCAGTCGTTTTGCATTCATTTGCAAGGTTCTTTATCATTATTTTTAACAAGGCATCCAATACACGTACATTGTCCCTCTTGAACAAATAAAAAGAAAATAAATACAGTTTGTAACAAAGGGTAAATTAAGAGCACAGAACAGCCCTTTCCCTCCCTGACAGAGAAAAGAGGGTGGCGCCAAAGAGGCAATCTAGGAATGGTCAAATATAATTTGACCATTTATATTTAAGACTGGGTAGAGACTGGGCGCCCAACGCCTACCTTCACCGGTTTGAAGGGAAACCTGCGCTACAGAAGATATACACATCAATGTTCAACGACAAATCTGGTAATTTAAATATTGATTATGTAAATACTGTTTGTCATAAAACGTAGCTCATGGACATATCATATAATTCAAGCTCTCTATACACTTTCATAGACTGTATCAGATGATTCATAACAAGGCGATGTTATATTATGTACGGGAAATTTCTTTCACCCGGGCAACTCAAGGTTGTGATTCCATCCACACCTACTGTCCGCTGTACTGTTGAGAGTGTTGGAGGAAGACACTGAGGCCCATTAGAAGCCTATTGGTAGTAATGCTTAAGAAGATTAAAAAGAAAGACCAATTAAAAAAATAACTTATAGAAATATAATAAATAAAAGTAAATATTTACTGTTGTTACAGTAAATATTTAAAAAAAATGTTGTTGTAAACAAATGTCATTATCAGTACATACAGTCATAAAAGACAATGACAAATAAGCATATTCAAATGTGGAACATGAACTAATAATGTTTGATTTCATATAATTTACAGGGTGGCAGTGCACATATCATTAATATTACTACTCCTAATTGTTATTAGTTCTGTTACAGTAGGATATTATGGATTGTATTAATCATAATAATAAAAACAAGCTTGAAAGTCTTTGTCTGTTGAGTTTAAACCAATCAATAAAAACCTACCTAAAACGTTTATTTCTTCTGATCCAGAGAGATTAAATTAAAAAGAGAGATTAAATTAATAAATGCATTATTTAAAGACCGATAAAGACTTTGTACATAACTTGTAAATGCATACCAGTTTTATTTCTCAATTACAGCGCAGTCAATTAATTTTTTTGGTCTGATTTAGTAAGGAGTTAAAAAATGAATGGCTTGATTAAAATTGACAAAAGAATATCAATTATTATGAAGGCTGTATGACATTATTCACATTACAATACTTAAGTCTAACCAAAAAATGAATAGTCCTACATAATAAATATTAGATTTGGTTGGAGAAATATGAGTTAAATTAGTTTTTGTGGCAGTTGTTGTGGCAGCTTGCCACAAAAAACTGCCACAACAACTAGTGGCACCTCTAGTTGCCAGTAGTTGTTGTGGCAGCTTGCCACAAAAACTGCCACAACAACCAGTGGCACCTCTAGTTGCCACTAGTTGTTGTGGCAGCTGCCACAAAAACTGCCACAACAATTAGTGGCACCTCTAGTTGCCACTAGTTGTTGTGGCAGCTGCCACAAAAACTGCCACAACAACTAGTGGCACCTCTAGTTGCCAGTAGTTGTTGTGGCAGCTGCCACAAAAACGTGGCAGCTGCCACAACAACTAGTGGCAACTAGAGGTGCCACAGGAAGTGCCTATACGAGGTGCCGGTGCCACGATTTGAGCTTGCTCCTACTGGAGAAATCCCATCCTCACCGTCCCATCCATCTCTCTCTAGGTGTTGTCCCTCGGTGCTGACGTGCTGCCAGAGTACCAGCTCCAGGCCCCGCGCATCCACAAATGGACCATCCTTCACTACAGCCCCTTCAAAGCGGTATGGGACTGGGTCATCCTGCTGCTGGTCATCTACACCGCCATCTTCACCCCGTACTCGGCCGCCTTTCTTCTCAACGAGGTGGAGGAGGAGCGGAGGAGAACTTGCGGATACACCTGCAACCCGCTCAACGTGGTGGACCTGGTGGTGGACGTCATGTTCATCGTGGACATCCTCATCAACTTCAGGACCACCTACGTCAACCACAACGACGAGGTGGTCAGCCACCCGGGGCGCATCGCGCAGCACTACTTCAAGGGCTGGTTCCTCATTGACATCGTGGCCGCCGTCCCCTTCGATTTGCTTATATTCCGCACCGGGTCCGAGGAGGTGAGAAAGGACAACATCAACATCATGCATTTTAAATCGCCCAATGTTGTCTGAAAAAGATAAATACAGTTTTTTCTCAACAGAAAATAACATTAGTGAACGGTTCTATTTAAGCATCTCAGTGGCTCTTGCCAGTGAGCCAACTAAATAGAATGCAGCCATTTGTCATGTTATCAGATAACTGTCTATTCCTGCCACAACATGACCAACATGACCAAGCTGGCCTCAGGATTAAGATATGTAGTTGTTCAGTTGGAACAAAACAGTTGTGGTATTATCTTCGTTGCATGTCATACCCCTCTCTCTCTCTTCCTGTGTTTTTTTTTGTGGCACAGTGAAATTACTGTGCATTTTTAGATAATAAGGATAGAACATTCAGTCAATATGTTTCAGCTTTTCAGAGAGACCAAAGACATTCACTCTAAGAACTCCTTTGAGTTACAGATGCGAACAGATGCTGGTGAAGTGGATAAGACTCTCTATTGAATCATCCCTGAAACATTGATTGTGGGGTGAACAATAGAGAGGTCTATTCGACTTTGCTGAGACGTCAATCCATTTTGGACAAAAACATCACTTACTGGTCTTCTGAATTGCAAACTTGAAAAACGGTTATTGAATTAATTGGAAACAATAAACAGGTCATGCAGTTGCAGAATATTATTTATTGGGGATGGGGGGTTGTTAAGTTGACTGAAGACAGTGGAGAAATAGCTGAGAGAGAGTGAGGGGTATGACAGGAAACCTTGCAGCAGTAAAAATTTGCATTATTTTCTAATAGGCAGCGGCTCTTTCATGTGGCAAAAATAAATCATATTGTATAGACCAGGGGTGTCAAACTCATTTTAGTGAAGGGGCCACATGCTGCCCATTTTGATCTCAAGTGGGCCGGACCAGTAAAATCATAGCATAATAACGCATACATAACAACAATATTTCTCTATGTTTAAATCATTGGTGAAGGTTTTTGGATGATAAACCCTATTTTAAGGTCTTTCTACAATAAAATAGAAACATAAAGACCACACATGTGTTACCTACCTGGGCTCTCCTCTGCAGATTCCCTCGCAGTTGAGCAATATCTGTAGTAATGTCAGTAACCCAATCAATTGCGACTGTGGCTCAATGGTTAGCATGCCCGTCTCAAAGCCCCAGCTCAAGATATATTACCTCAGTAAACATTGTGAGACAGAGAATGAGTTTCTGGTCTCAATCGCTAGTGTCTAGTCTTCTACAATACAGCATGATGTTCATTTAGTACAGTAAAGTCCCATTTAGAGTAAAATAGACGATAAAGCAGGTTATGCTTTACAGCGTGGCTACCTTGTGATTGACATGTTTGTTACCACAGCGTTTTACGCTCTGGGAGTTGTCTCAGTTTTCTGAGTCCCTTTGACAGTGTATTTTCAGTTCATGAAACTGTCAGTCTTACGTCGACCTAAATGTCTTATTCAGCGTTTTGCTTAGTTCCGCCCTCTCGTGTCACCCTTGGTTGCAAAAACAGCTAAATTGCCAAACTCAAGGCTTGAAAATCTTAGCCCACAAGCCAATGTGTGATGTCACAGTGACTACGTCTACTTTTTTTATATTCAACCTATGCATGCATGAAAGGTCCCAAGGCCGCAGTCATTAATCAACCCAGGACATTACAGTTAGATGGCGCACACTGCAACTACTCTCACCAGTTGTTGGCAATATTCAAAATTAAATGTCTTTGCATAGTTCACTGACTGGTCCAACGTTCAGATCTTGGGTTTGGTTGATTATGAGTACTTTTCAGATTGAACTTGCAAGATTTTGTTAATTGTTTTTGTGACTGTATGACGTTAGTGTTGGGATGTGGGATATGTCAGGTCATCCTAGTGTTTAATTTTATATTCTGTGTTCGTTTTATGTTGACCAATCATTTGATCTGTGCTTTAATATGTTGTCTGTCAATTACTTGCATGCTGGAACCCTCCATTTAAGTATCAATACACTTAATATCTGCAGCCAAATAGTGTCTTTAAATCTCAGTGATTAATGATACTGGTCTGTGCATATTTGACACTGGTTCGAGAGCTAATATCATTAACATGAAGTCTACTCTCTCCACCAGCCTCAGACAACCACTCTGATTGGATTACTGAAAACAGCCAGACTGCTGCGGTTGGTTCGAGTAGCCAGGAAGTTGGACCGCTACTCAGAATATGGAGCTGCGGTCCTTTTCCTCCTCATGTGCTCCTTTGCCCTTATCGCTCATTGGCTGGCCTGTATCTGGTACGCCATCGGCAACGTGGAGCGCACAAGCTCTGCACGCATCGGAGGCCTGAAGATTGGCTGGCTGGACAACCTGGCCGAACAGATTGGTAAACAGTACAATGATAGTGACCCAGCCTCGGGTCCCTCCATCAAGGACAAGTACGTTACAGCCCTGTACTTCACCTTCAGCAGCCTGACCAGTGTGGGCTTTGGGAACGTCTCACCCAACACCAACCCAGAGAAGATCTTCTCCATCTGTGTCATGCTCATTGGCTGTGAGTAGAGTGGGAGTGAGTCTGAAATCAGAGAAACACTACTGTTTTTAAAGCAGCTTTACTTTCATATGAATGTATTGGCATGTACACAAAAAGAGAGACAGAATCACCACAGTTTTGAATCCTGAATCTTTTTGTGTGTGGTCTGATTGGACCAACCACCAATGGTGGCAATGTTTAGTCTTCATATTGTTTTCATGCACTAGACTTCAGTCATTCTTTGGTTCCCCTGTGTGGTTATGGTGGGACAGAGTGTGAACCAGAACTAACATTATAATGGGACAGTAAAACTGTCCACTGGAGAGGGTCTTTATATTCGTTATGGATTATCGATTCATGCGCACATGTGCATCCCCTGAGAAGGGGACTCTCACTTACAAAAGGTCAAAGGGCAAGGTGACCTATTGAACATCCATACATTGACATATTATTTTAAAGTAAGTGAACACGGATGGTGTTTTAAAGAATAAAGACCTGAATGTCATCCTTCAATATTGTGTTTAAATGATGTATTTAGTCAAATTAATAGATTTTACAAAAGTAATCTCAGCATGTTGCGAAAGAAGATTGATTTAAAATACAGAAATTAGTTTAGCATGTTAGCATGGTTTTGTAAGATTTAACATATATTGAACAAATCCTCCAATGGACATTTCTCTTGAATCAATGCCTCTAACATACAGCATCTCTGTCGTCTGTCCCATGCAGCTCTGATGTACGCCAGTATCTTTGGTAACGTGTCTGCAATCATTCAGAGACTGTACTCAGGCACGGCCCGGTATCACACTCAGATGCTGCGGGTCAAAGAGTTCATCCGTTTCCACCAGATCCCAGGAGGCCTGCGCCAGAGGCTGGAGGAGTACTTCCAACATGCTTGGTCCTACACCAACGGCATCGACATGAACGCTGTAAGTCACTTAACACACTCAGACACACAGGATCTTGCTTTAGGTCAAAAGAGGCAAAAAGACTCACGTTTGGGTAGAAATATTTTTCTTGAAATTGGATGTCGAGACAGTATAAGAGATGGAGTTGTTAGAATTTACTGAAACATAACAACCTTCAATTACAAATTCCTTTTTGGTTTTCAAACATATGTGTTTCAGTAGGGGGTATAGCTCAGTGGTAGAGCATTTGACTGCAGATCAAGAGGTCCCCAGTTCAAATCTGGGTGCCCCCTTTCCATTTTCATATCACATTTAACAAGCAAATATTTGGTCTTCATAATCCCAACTGCAGTTCTTTCCTGATAGAAATATCCTGGCAATTTCAGTCACATTTCAAAAAGCAATACAAAAACATTCTTGTTTGAAAAATTAGCTTGCGGAACAGTACGTGGAAGAATGATAATTAAATGAAGAATGCCATTTGCTTTTTGTTGAAGGAACTAGTTTAATGCTAACTTCACGGCTGACCTTCAAAAATACTTCATCTCAGCAGCACTCTATGACCCAGAAATAAACTTCTATCATAATAAATCATCATCATGTATCGTTCATACAACAGTACAACTATAGGGGGTATAGCTCAGTGGTAGAGCATTTGACTGCAGATCAAGAGGTCCCTAGTTCAAATCTGGGTGCCCCCTTTTTGTTCTTACTCACCAGGCTTGAACCAATGTGATTTTAGTGATGATGTGCGTCATATTGCCACTCCGCCTGCTCACAGCACTGGAGCATTACACGGGCAGAGCGCAGCATTAGTGCCTGCCAATTCAATGTGCGAACAGATAATCACCAGGAGCCACTGCCCTGTGCTCCCTGCCCGAATCAATCTGACACATTCTGCTCTTCTTCTCTCACCCCACAGATTCCTTATCATGTACCTTTCAGATTCATTTTACATTTTAGATTAAGTGGCTTTGTAGATACAGGACAAACATATACAGGAAAAAAATGCTAACATCATGGATAATTATTTCCAGTAGTTTCACCCGATGCCCTCTGTTGCCCTGCAGGTTTTAAAGGGTTTTCCTGAGTGTCTGCAGGCTGACATCTGTCTCCATTTGAACCGGACCTTGCTCCAGAACTGCAAAGCGTTTAAAGGTGCCAACAAAGGCTGCCTGCGGGCTCTGGCAATGCGATTCAAGACCACCCACGCTCCACCGGGTGACACCCTGGTCCACAGTGGGGACATTCTCACCGCCGTCTACTTCATTTCCAGAGGCTCAATAGAGATCCTCAGGGACGATGTGGTGGTCGCCATACTAGGTGAGCTGCAGGCTACAGTTACATTTCTGCTGACCTCCATCTCTGATTTTCATTATCAGTCACTCATTTAAATAATCAATAAATAACTTCACTTATACAATGTCAATAATATTGACCAATACCCATTACACATAGCCAAAGTCTCGAAATAGCAAAACATATTTACAGTGGAGAGTAACTGTAACCACAGCATGTTGCTTTTTTTGTCAAATGACTTCAATAAAACCCAAATATATATTGTTTCCTTTTATTCCCTTTTTGTGTCTGTTTTTAGTCCACTTTCTCGTATCTTTCTCTCGTCCTGACAAAGCCACATTCACAACTCACCCTACCCTTTACACCTCACACCACACAACACACATACACACATGTGTGCGTTCTCTGTGTGTTGTGTTGCCAGAGGTGTTTGGGCACAGCTCCACTTCCATTCCACAGTGGCATTGATCATCAATAGGCCCGCACACAGCAATCTAGGCTGCATAGGTCATTTCTTTTCCAGCAGTGATCATTCACTGGTTTTGAGCAGCAGTGCTGTTGAGGATCAGTGTCACTCTCGTGCTTTGTTTTTCATTCGTTTTGGATCAGATCCATCCATCAAAATGTTGTCAGTTAACTATTTCCACTATTATTTGCAATGGCGTTCTCACCTAGTCAAACATCTTTTGATTTACTCGTACTCTTTTCCAATGCTCTTCTTTCCTTTTGATGTGATTTCCCTAGGAAAGAACGACATCTTTGGTGAATCCATCAGTCTGTATGGGAGGCCAGGTAAATCCAGCGCAGACGTCAGGGCTTTGACCTACTGTGACCTTCACAAGATCCTGAGAGACGACCTGCTGGAAGTGCTGGACATGTACCCCGACTTCGCCGATATGTTCTGGAACAACTTGGAGATCACCTTCAACCTGAGAGATGTGAGTGCCACCAGAGGGCGATGTCACATGTAGAAATACCATCCTTACAGTGAATGCAGTCCGTTTGCATCATCTGTGTTTTTGTTTTTGCCTCAAGGTTGAAGAAAACATATTTTAACCGGTTCCATCATTTTATGAATTAACGACAACTTAAACAGGTACACTGTGGAGTTGACATTATACTCACACATGGTGTGAATGCATTTAACATTTCCCACTAAGATCGATGGCAAAATGAATTCCCTGCCTCATGAATCATTTGTAAAACCCCTTTTAAAAATGCCTTAAAATCTATCGGCTTGCGACCGTTTAAAAAAAAAATCCTCTTTTACTGGCATATCTCCCCGGTTTTATTGTAACTACCTCTGTGCACAGCATGCTCAGCAAGACATTGCTCGATAGCGCCACAAGTGGTCACAGACTCCACATGCTGCCTTAAAGTGGTGAAAGGAAAAAGACATCACTTGGTTGTACCTGCTTCCACTATTTATTCTCAGTTTTATATTGTATCCTAAACAACTTAAAACATGACTTTTGGTAACACATCTGCTGTGCATATATTGTTTATGTGCTGGTGTATTTTTCTTTTTCTTGCCTATCTTTTCCCTGGCTGCTTCAATATGGATTACTAGATTTATCATCCATAATGATGTAAGACAGTCCAATAATGTATATACCCTTTAAGTATGAGATCCGGTGTGTAGTTTTGATTTACTGAAGCTGATATGTATCAGGCAGATAGAATACAGCAGCCAACCCCGGGCAGGGACTCTGAATGTGGCTACCGCCGGACAAAGCATCGGAGAAGCTCCCTGCGGCGCCGAAACCGACCAGGTGAGTGACGGACAAGGCTGAACACATTTTCTGTTCTGACTAATCTCCATATTTTTCTTATACTGGCTGTCCTGTGACAATGTCTGTGCAGACGGCATGGACCGTGAAGACTCTTACCCCGATCAGTCCTGTCCAATGGCAAACCACCACCAGGGCATGATGGCAGAATCCCATTGGGAGGACCTCTGCAGCAGTGCTAGCATCTGTTCACAGTCTAGTGATGAGGAGATGAAGCCCATGGGACACAGCAAAGGGGAGCTGTACCTCACCAGAGGTGACACCAGAGACTACCCGCCAGCAGTGGTCAACCTCCTGCCTCATAGTGGACCCTCGGCTGGGATGGGGCCGCCTGTAGACCTCGGAGGACCACCATACTCAGGTAAAGACTACCTTCATCAGTCATGTCTGGGTAGTCTCTATTAGGCCCGATGGAGCCTTGAAACACTTTAGAGGGGAACCAAATCAATTTTTAATTCACAATTCCATATGTGTCATCTTTAGAGTTTTCACTTTCCCGGCCTAGTAAAGTTTACACAGCCATAGATTTCCGACACGTCTTTTTCTACTTTGAGGATGGCATCAGATTTTTTTTTTTTTTTTACATATGGCCAAATATCTTTTTAAATATCTGGGCGCCTCTTTTTTAATAGAGTGATGACATGTAAATGCCATTTGATGAGATTAAAATTTGAAAATAAAATGTTTTGGAAAAGTTAATATTGTTTTGCATGGAAAGATAATACATGTATTTTTGTCTTCTTTTTTTTAAAGTGACTGCAAGTATGTTATTTAATGTTAAAAGAGAAATATACTATGATTATTTATAATGTAAATAGACAGTGGATTAATGTTTGCTTGAGCAGAGAATGAAGTCTTCACCTTGCTTTGTGGACAGGCAGCACGTGCTTTTAGTGCATGTGAGTGCATGTGAGTGCATGTGGATTTCCCCCACTGGTCAGCAGCTGCTGCTCTGCACTGCTCTCACTGACAACTCCGCCCCAACAGTGTAAATAGACTTGTTTTCTTATTTTCTTATTTTGTCGACATGTTATATGATTTTTGATGAACAGAAAATATAGTGTTTTAAAAAATTAACTGAGGATCCTTCTTCTTCCTCACAGCCGCGGCCCCGATCAGCATGTCGGGCCTGTATGGCTACTGGCCCGACCGTAGAGCCAGCCAGTTCTCAGAGAGCCAGAGACGACAGTCGTCACTCAGAGCCAGTTTCCACCCTTCGGCCTGCGCTGAGCATCGGCCCAGCGAGCTGGAGTCCAGGCTGGAGCTGCTGCAGTCCCAGTTGAACCGGTGAGGTGTTGTCATGTTTTTGAGGGTGAAAAAGAGGGGGCATCCGGATTTGAACCGGGGACCTCTTGATCTGCAGTCAAATGCTCTACCACTGAGCTATACCCCCTGATGAGCATTGCTATGACCAGGTGTTAGTTTTTCCTTTGATCATTACGCAATAGCCAATATTTATTTTTACGTCATATTTATGTTCCTGGAGGCACCTCCCTTTCTTTCCTGCTGTGTTTGCGTATCAATTTCCAGCATGGTGTTAGTGTGTATTATAAGAGAGAAGGGGGAAGGGAAAGACAAATAAAGATAAGAAAAGGGTCAAAGGTGAGACGGAAATATTCTCTGTAACGTCAGCAATGTCGGTGCTTCCTGTAAACCGGTCATATTTGCATATGAGGGAGCGCGAGATGCTGTAGTAGAGAGATCAAGAGAGGAACCTAGTGGACGTTTTTGAAAAAGCAGATGAGAGGAAATGACTGAGAAAATGATGATGACGCATTCTATCCACCATCAAAACATTAACAGAAATGTAAGTTGGGTGTTTTCTGATCTATTTCTACTTTCTTCATCCTGCCAAGGCTGGAGACTCGTATGACAGCAGACATCAATGTGATCCTGCAGCTCCTCCAGAGGCAGATGGCTCCAGTGCCTCCGGCCTACAGCGCTGTGTCTCCTAGACCTCACCCCACTAACCTGTACAGCACAGGAGCACCCAAAATCCACACTGTCCCTCCAATCCAGCCCGTACAGATCGACAGCACGGCCTCACTCCTGCAGGTGTTGTGTACATACATACAGTTATAATGTTTGCTGCTCTGTTAGTGTTCATTCTTTAACAAACAATTCTTATTTGTAAATTAAAGGAATAGATATATACTCGCGCTTGGAACCGTAGCCATCACAAGCTCCGAGAGTGCACGTGTTTTTGCTCAACGTGCTGTTCGCTGCATTATTTTCCAAAACGCCAGAGGGCGTTCAAACAAAATGATCTGTATGAAAGTATAACCGGTAAACCGTCATATCCTTCTCTCTCTTTCCAGAGTCCAGACTCTGACTTCAACCACAAATCCAAGGACTCGCTGTCCAGTGGGATCCATCTTACTGTGGCCTCTGATGACACGGTGTCCATGTCGCCGGACGCCGACCCGCCACATCTGTCCTGTGTGGACCTCACCGCTCCTCAATTTTCAGGGTCCCAACAGCTTCCTGGACTGCTTTGTGTCAGCCAGCGCTACCCCTCCCTCCCTGAGCACCTGGAGACCCCCACAGAGAAGCAGGAGATCCAGAGGCATGTCTCTAACCCTGTCTTGCCTGGCAGCTAGAACACCAATTACCAACACCACACAAAAGCCTGGTCCTTTGGACGGGACAGCCATACGCTCCCCACTCTGTGACTTCCCTCTTCCTCGCTTCAAACCTCCTCTGTCCTGTTCAGATGCTGCTGTCGGGCGTGGGACTTGCCTTCCACGTCACTGAGGGTTCAGAGTGCCTCTTACGCACAGACAGTTTTGTGCTCCAGCGTTCTTTCACACCTGAGCTCCTGTGAAATGATGAGATTATTCCCGCCCAGCAGGGTGGGAAAATTGTGGAACACGAGTGGACAGTAAAGACAAACAACATATACATGCGTCATGCAGTCGCTGGATCCCAAACCAAGGTTTCTTTAAGGAGAGGTGAAGTGTCAAGGACTAGTGACATGTTTCACAAGTGAAGAATTATCTGCATTCACTTTGTATAAGAATTGCACATTTAGACTTGAGCTTAGAGAAATGTAATCATTTATTTGAAATTGAATTTATTTCCCTGATAGTAGAGATGTAGAGAATACATCTAGTAAATGTGATAAACTATGAGTGTTATAATTTAGTGTATGCCCAAACAAATATCAAAAGGTATACTGTAGCCGTCTGTCACCCTGAAGGATTCAAGGCAGTGTTTGAGAAAAGTCTCATTTTCATCTCATATTTCATGCGCCGACATTTAGACATGAATAAACAGACTTGTGATCATGAGAAGGTATTGCGACATACACAGCCAAGCAGAACATAAAAAGCCTCATAGTTTCTTGTACCTTTACACATAGCTCTTACAGGTTTGTTTTGACCATGACTGCTTTGCTTGGTTCCCCCCGTGTCTGTGTCTGTGCATCTGCTCTGCTTCGACTCTTCTTCATGGTTTCATAATGTACCTGATGTGTTTATCTGAAAGTGCCAACATTAGAGGGCATGCTCTCGACTTCTCTAGACTGCGATACGGAAACAGGTAAAAGGAAACTGCAGAAGTTTGCTTTGCATCAACTGAGCGATGTGAAGTGGACGCACAGAAAGGTTGCCTCAAGGCGTTCCAACCACAAGGTGAATGTATTGACTTTTTAAGCATTTATAATTCTGTATAATGTTTCTTGAAGCACAAATTCCTGTTATTTATCTTTTTTAGATTAAAGACACACCGCAGAGTTACAATGGGAGTTTTTTATTTTCCCAGATCACTAATATAATGAAAAAACTTTGTTTCTACTGTCATACACAGTGCAGATTGTTTCTTCTGCACAGTGTGCAACAGAAGAAACACAGTCTATACAAGTGCACACCACTACGATTCAACTGATGAGAGAATGTAAGTTATGGAGGACTTCTCTATGATGGTGGAAAGTACCATACAAACATTTACTCAATTACTGTACATGAGGACAATTCAGGACAAAAAGTGTGGAAATTTTATCCTACCTCAGATTTCTGCTACATTTCAGGTGGAAACATTGTTCTTCTTACCACAATATATTAAACCTATAATGGGCACCTACAATATGATGCTTTGTTTTATACAGTAACTTAAATGAAGAAAGTTTGTGAAGCCTGCCTGTCCAATCTTTCTATATTCCTCCATAAATGTGACCTAAAATATGATAAGATCTTCATTCAGGAGGATCCAGTCAAACAAATAGCACAAATACATATTCTTATTCATTTATTGATTGAGCAAAACTATCCAACATTAAATGTCTTTGAAGGAAAATGTATATGAACCTCTCAGGTTATCGTGATTGAAAAGGGATAATTGGAGTGAGGAGTTTTACTCAATGAGAATACGATCAATTCAATTAAATTTTTCAAATCAATTCAATTCAGTTTATTTTGTATTGCCCAAAATCACAAATACAAATTTGCCTAGGAGGGCTTTACAATTTGTACACATACGACATCCCTGTCCCGGGACCTCACATCGGATCCGGGAAAACTCCCCCAAATAAAGATAGTAAAAACCCTTTCTCAGGGAAAAAAGGGAAGAAACCTTCGGGAGAGCAACAGAGGAGGATCCCTCTCCCCGGATGGACAGAAGCAATAGATGTCATGTGTACAGAATGAACAACGTAACAGAGTTACAGCACATTCAATTAATATGACAGAAATTATTCATAGGCAGGACTGGCTCCAGCGCTATCAAAGAGGAAAGTCTTAAGTCTACTCTTAAATGAGGTGACCGTGTCTGCCACCCGGACTGAAAGTGGAAGCTGGTTTCACAGAAGAGGAGCTTGATAACTGAAGACTCTGGGAACCACAGGTAGCCCCGCATTCAGAGAACGCAGCTCTCTAGTGGGGTATTATACGGCATTATAAGCTTCTTAAGATATGATGGTGCATCACCAGTTAAGGCTTTGTAGGTAAGGAGAAGGATTTTAAATGTGATTCTCGATCTTACAGGAAGCCAGTGGAGAGCAGCTAATACAGGAGTAATGTGCTCTCTCTTCCGCGTCCTCATTAGTACACGAGCTGCAGCATTCTGGATCAACTGGAAAGACCCAAGAGACTTACCAGAGCAGCCTGATAATAAGGAGTTACAGTACTCCAGTCTTGAAGTAACAAATGCGTGGATCAACGTTTCAGCATCACTTTGAGACAAGATATGCCAGATTTTTTAAACGTTCCGTAGGTGAAAAAAGGCAGTCATTGAGATTTGTTTTACGATCCAAAGGACAGGTCCTGGTTAAAATAACTCTGAGATTCCTTACGGTGGTGGTGGATGCCAGAGCAATGCCATCCAGAGAAACCATAGCGTCAGATAATTTATTTCTGAGGTGTTCTGGGCCAAGTCAAATAAATTCAGTCCGAGTTGCAGGTCATCCAGGTTTTTATGTCATTAAGACACGCTTTAAGTTTAACGATCTGGTGGATTTAGAATAGAATACTTTATTGTCATTGTCACGAAAACAACGACCATAGAAAGATTCACATCACAAGTAGACAGATAAATAAGTGGATCATCATAAAGTGCATGTGCCATTGAATATTGTTCAGCAGTTAGTGCTAGTGCTAGTGTCCTCAGCTTTTTTTGGAGGGGTGGGGGGGGGGTTCTATACATTTGACAGCCTGTGGGTAAAAAACTGTTTTGTAGTCTGTTTGTGCGTGTTTTAATTGTCCTGTATCTCCTTCCAGATGGAAGCGTAGCAAACAGTGCATGTCCAGGGTGGGTGGGGTCTTTGGAGATACAGCTGGCTTTTTTACAGAGCCGGCCAGCGTATAGGTCACTGAGGGGGGCAATGTGGTCCCAAACACTCTTTCTGCCATCCTCACCACCCGCTGCAGATCCCTCCTGTCCTCCACTGTGCAGCTAGCAAACCACACAGTGCAGCAGTAGGTCAGGAGGCTCTCAATGGTCGCCCAATAGAAGTTTATCAGCAGGTGTTGAGGAAGGTGAGTCTGCTTCAGCTTCCTGAGGAAGTAGAGCCTCTGCTGGGCCTTCCCCACCTGATGGGAGATGTTTTTGGACCAGGTGAGGTCTGATGAAATGTGGACTCCGAGGTATGTGAAGCAGTCCACCCTCTCCACCTCCTCTCCACGGAGGGCAGCGTGCTCCACCCGCCTTGCTCTCCTGAAGTCTATTATCATTTCTTTTGTTTTGGTTGTGTTTAAGTCCAGGTTGTTATGTGAACACCATTGTGTCAGATGTTGGATATCCTCCCTGTAGGCTGTCTCGTTGTTGTTGGTTATCAGTCCTACTACAGCAGTGCTGTCTGCAAATTTGACCATGGTGTTAGTGGGGTGAATAGCTGTGCAGTCATATGTGAAGAGGGAATAGAGAAAAGAACTGAAGATGCACCCCTGTGGTGTTCCAGTGCTCAGGGTCAGAGTGGTTGAGGTGTGGTCCCCCATCCGGACACAATGGCATCTGTTTCTGAGGAAGTCCAGCACCCATTTGCTCAGTGAACTGCCCAAGCCCAAGTTGCTCAATTTGTGAACCAGTTTGTGTGAATCATTGTGCTAAAAGCAGAACTGAAATCAACAAACAGCATCCTTACATATGTGTTATTGTGATCCAGGTGTGTAAAGGCTGCGTGAATAGCTGTTGTGATTGCATCATCTGTTGATCTGTAGATTTCATCTAACTTGATCGATAGATATAGTTGAGTATCATCGGCATAGCAATGAAAGTCATCGAAGGCTTCATCGTTTACATATACAAACTGAGATCGATCTGATAAATAGGACTTAAACCAGCTTAGTGCGGTTACTGTTTTGTTTTACAATTTTCATGTACTTGTCCTTTACTTGAGAAAATCCAGTTTCTACTATTTTATATTACTACAATTCAGATGACGATATTATACTTTTTAGTCCACTTTTCAGATTATGATTCTACATTAAAAGATTAAGATTATTATTTTATGAAATACAATTCACTGTTAACAATTAAGCGAGTAGTTCCCACATCTTTTTGGATGTCTGCGAGTTGTTGGCAGTTAACCAAAAATAGATTTCCCCTCAATCAACTGTATGAGGCCTAAAGAGGTCAAATCCTCCAATATGTTTCAGTATTTTGAAAGTATTTCTTTCACTAGTGGAAATTAAGTATATATTTTAAAGCGAGCACCGTTTGTATTATAGCAGAAACTGAGAAATAAAACATAAAGGATTATCATTTGCAAAAAAATGTGGATGTAGAAATTAGAATTGATCCGCATCCGGTCTATGAAGGACGCATGCGTGCACTCTCACATCACCGAAGTACTTATTTGCGCTATGCAAACACAACAGGCGAGAGGAGTTTCCAAAGTATTACATGTTACACCTTTTACAAATAACCATGTGGGGGTATAGCTCAGTGGTAGAGCATTTGACTGCAGATCAAGAGGTCCCCGGTTCAAATCCGGATGCCCCCTCTTTAATCACATTCTTTGCCATTATTCTGTGGCAAAGCAGCAATACTGCTAATATAATAATGCGTATTAATAAACAAGAACTGGCTTCTGTAAACCATAAACCAATTTAGCAACTTCACAGAGCAATACAGGATGTTTGTTCCTGGGATATGGAGGAATACAATTTATCAGAGCAAATTCAATAATAAACTTTATGAAAAAGCTACAACATGAACACTTGTCTTACCAACTTCTCTAGTTGATATATTCATATGTATGTACATTGCTGCCTTGTAATGGCATGCTACAAGGAGATTAACCCTTTAATTATTGGGAAACAACAAAAAGAGAGGCGGACTCAGTCAGGAAGTTGTTCCACAACTCTAAACACAAAAGAAAATGCAGCTTTCAAAGCACAATCTTCAACAAATAAAGAAGAGAATAAGTGGGGAGTTCAAAGGGCTGGACGACGCTGCTGCGGTAGGTTAGTGATTGATGCTGTACCTGGCGGCCTCACAGCGTCGCCAGCCAAACTAAAACGCATCAGAACACGAATCCCTCTCAGGTTATCTGACAATTTGTAAAACTGGACAAATACCCGTTTGAAAAATCGTACAGGGGTAAACAAGACCATCGTAGACTGACTTTTGAATCATCAACAATATGGTACGAGTCCACAAGAAGGCTCCCACATATTCCCAGAGAGGTCATTTTCAGCAGTTTGTATCAACCTTTACAACTCAAAAGGATGAAGCACACGACTTCGAAACCCTTCATGAGAACCTCACAGCTGGCTGAAATGAAACCAAGAAGTATAAAAAAATAAATAAATCAGGTTTTCATAGACAGCTGCTCGGATTTCAAAACTTCTGACCGCTACCGTGTGAACGAAATAAATAAGAGCTTAATATGTTTAATAGAAGAACAACGGAGTAGGGACAGAATGTAAACAGGTTATTGTGGGGTAGGTGTGCGATACTCCAAACACGTTCAGAAAGTTCACACGTGACCTCATCCTCGTCTTGAAAGCAGTGGGACAAAGACTAAAAAACCAAGTCCAAAATCTCAAACAAGAAGGAGCTTCTCTTCTTCACACAAGTGTTCGTGGTTTTAGACACGCAGGATCTCCAAGCAGTTGTTGTAGCAGATGGCGATCCAGTCGGGCTGCGTCGACGCCCACTGCACATTGTTGATCTCCCCTTCAGCGGTGTAGGCCAGGATGGGATCCTCAATGGCTCGTGGCATCTGCTGGATGTCCCAGATTAGAGCCTGGTGGTCGTCGGCTAAGGAAACAAGACACGCAAAGAGGACATTAAAAGAGCTATTTCAGGCCTGGACAGCAGGAAAATGCAGGTAAAGTTAAGCCTTAAGGTCCCTTTACAATACTATACACCCCTACTATATCCCACAATGTGTAGAGGCCTTTACCCGCAGTGCAAATGTGACATGACGAGTGGGGGGCCCAGGCGATGCCGTTGACACAAGCGCGATGGTTGTTCAGCCGAGCCACTGGAGTGCACGGCACACGTACGTCCAGGATGACCACCTATCAAATAAATAATCAATGTTACGTGTCAATAATCACATATTGCATGTTTTTGTTATGCTTATGGATCTAGAAAGGGTTCATGCCAGTCAGAAAAGAAAGAAAAACTTTTCTGAATTAATAAGAAAAAAGCTTACCAATGTTTCTCTCCAACACAGAAGCGTTGGAGAGAAACATGGCTACCGACAGGCTGAGAGAATCTACAGCAGACTGACCTCCATGCCGTCCATGGCCATTGTAGCCAAGTAGTTGGGGTCCTGCTTGTTCCAGCAAAGGCGGAGCAGCGGGTGGTGCTGGGGGTCTTCGTAGATGATGGTACTGTGCTCCAAGTGCCGGAGGTCAAACATGCGGACGGACCCATCGGCCCCCACGGAGGCGAACATATCTCTGCCACCTCCTGCACGGCTGAACGCGATGTCATACACCTGCACAGACACATGAGGACATTGATTTAAATATTACCTGAGGCTGTGTACACACAGGGCTTCATTTTACCGCATAGACACCCACACACACGCACCTCTTTGTCATGAGCAATCAGCTGGGTCTTCACATGCCCAGACACCAGATTAACGCGTCCCAACACCTGGCCGGTCTCCAACCCCCAGATAGTGCAGGTGGTGTCAATGCTTGAAGTACCTGCAGGACGAACAAACATCTTCACTTTCCAAATGAAAGAGCAATACAGATGAATGTATATCACGCTGATTATTTACAACATCGTGGATTCCTTACCCAGCAGGTTAGGATCGACTTCGTTCCAGTCAAAGGACGTGAGGGGAGCACAGAAGTCCGAGTTCTTGTTGTTGTTCAGCAAACATTCAAGACGCGTTTCTGTGTCGCTGACCTGCGCCACAAACCCAAAAGAATTTGGCAGTGAGGAGACTTCTCCAAACAACCACTATGTTCAACCCACACAGCATGGGCGCGTTTGTGTTTAGACTACAGAGAAGGACTAATGAGATTGAGAAGGATTAAGTGACAGCTACAGACAGTATTTTGAAAGTGCAGTCACAGACTGGCCAGACACTTCTGAAGGTGGTTCACTGATGAATGTTCAACATTATATGGACTAATATGTATATTTTGGATTCATGAATTTCCATGTATTGATATGCAACTGCAGCACAATAATTCCCCTCAGATAAATAAAGTTGTATCTCATCTACGGCCCAGAGAAATAACATCAGGCTTTGGCTGCACGCAGAATACTTGTTAGTAGATACCAAATTCATTGTTGGTTTTGACCTCTTCGTGGAACTTGATAAACATACTTAAACACAAACAGATATACATCACCAAACAGCCTACCCTCCAGATGCGCAGGTAGTCCCCGCTGGTGGCCAGCAGGTCCGGGTACACCCCCTTGGAGTCTGGGATCCACATGATCTTGGTCGTGGGGTAAGGGTGGTCAAACGTGTTCCTGCACAAGAACTCTGAGCTCTCCTCCTCCAGACCCACCAGCTGGACCTGAGCAGGGATCAAACACACAGGGGCAGCTGAACGACTGCTGACATGACAGCGAGGGATAGTTACTGCGGGATGGAGCTATGGCAGACGCACACAAGTCCTCGTGTTGTTGCTGTGGAACAACAACAACAACACCTTGTGAGTGCATGCCGTGGTGCTGCGCAGGACCCCTATAGCTTTCAGCGTTAGCCCGCTGACGTTAAGCTGACGGATATGGCCGCTACGCACCTTGTTGTTGTACTCCTCCACGAAGCTCCCCAGCGCCAGGCGGAAGCGTTTGTCCGGGCGGACGCTCCAGTTCATGGCGTACACCGTCCATGGCGCCTCGTATTTGTATATTTCTTTTCTCTTGCCGTGGAGCGACATCCTCCCCGAACCGCGCAGCTGTTGTTAGCTAACAACGCTAGCGAGATAAGTGGTCGTGCGAGCCAGCGGCCACGCGTTACGTCAACGTGCCGTCACGGATACCAGCCGGTGGGGTGGCGACGACCATCTGATTAGATCAGTCTGGTTTTGGGAGCCAGATTCCTCACCACTTCACTTAACAAAGAGTAGCGTTTCTTGTCATGACCTAAAGCGCTGTCAAGTCCAACACAACCCATTTGACTTCTGGTTTTGATTTTCAAAATAAAAGCGGAAAGAAGGGAGGAAATGTTCCAATGGTGTGTGTGTGTGGTGTATTATATATACATTAAATACGAAAATATTATTATATATATATTTATATATATACGGATTTTTGTGATTGACAGCTGATTTTATATATAAATATGTATATATATATATATATATATATATATATATATATATATATATATATATATGTGTTATTGAATATGACTCTCTGCTATTTTATTGTATTGTATATATTGAGTCCATACTTAATATTTGTACGTCTCCTATATAACTTTGCTTGCTGCTGCCACAAGTATCTATCTATCTATCTATCTATCTATCTATCTATCTATCTATATATATATATATATATATATATATATATATATATATATATATATATATATATATATATATATATATAATGTTATTGTTATTGATCATAGAATCAATCCACACATCCATCCAAAGATCCTCAGATCCTTATTTCTACCAAGTCCAGTCGTCTTCTACCCAGATCGTGGAGCTGTAGATTGTCAGCAACAGAGAAACAAACTCATATTATCACGTGATGATCTATTCTGTTCATTTTGTGATTGCTTCAGTGTGTATACTTTATTGTGAAATATCTTTTACGGAAAGTTTTAATGTTGCAGTTCCTGCATTGCTGCATTGTGACCACTAGATGGACTCAGACACCGGTACACCCTCATCTCCAACTACCGACTCAGGTAAAACTTTGCGACGTCACTGAAGGAGAACAACAGTCAGTGAACTTCGTAACATTACAATGGTGGAAATACTTCTGTACTTCTGCATATGGTCACACCTCCCGCCCGTGTTTGGTCAACAAATACCTTTGTTACAGTCTGCAAGCTAATTGTTAAGGAGCCACATGCATTCAGCTTTCACACCTCTAAACAAAGCTGTGTTGAATGCGTACAGATTATTACAATACTGCATCATACAAAGAACAGGTACTGTACATACTAGCGAACTAAAGACACAAGGAGATGGACATAGAAATAAACAAGCAGAGAAAGAAAACAAAAATACACAAAAGACTAATATTGAGGAGGCTATATATACAGTACGTAAGCCTATAATTTTTGGACAAATATAAATGCTTTTAGTTAGTGTTATTTTAGTGCACATTTATTTATTTATTATCTTGCATTGGCTCACAGAATGCAGGACCAATATAATAATGATATTATACATTGCAGCAATATGACAACAGAAAAACATGATTCTACAAGATTAACCTCTATAAAGTGTGCCCGTTTTAATTATTGTTGTTTGTATCCAGTTAATGAGAGGGAAAGAGTTTATTTATTCTTGAATAAAGATAATAAAGATGGCAACAGAGAGCAGAAAGACAACTGTAACACAAAACTAAAACAATAGTTTTATTTCCTACAACAGGAGCAAACGAAAACGCCCGCTGTAATTAACTGAGCTGGCACACCAGCAGCTGCTGCGAAACCACAAGGAAGAATTTAATTTGATGTGTCACGCTTCCACCCCATCATTGAAGGCTCTGTGACAGGTCTGCAGTTTTGTCAGTAGCAGATATTACAGAAGGACAACTGCTGCAATATCAAAGATATTATTTCAACGTGTTTACTGGCAACATTGCTGGCCACGGAATGGTGTAACCACGGCTTCACATGCAAATACCAAACAGTTGTGAGAGCATTTTAAAGGTCAAAAGTGCATGTTGTTGAAACTTTTCTTTTTTCTTTTTTGCTATGTGGTTGCACAATCTGTCCCCATCTAAAAACACGATGATTCTTTACACCACAGATTGGGTGTGACCATCAGTGCAACAAAATGGGCTCTGCCAACTCACAAGATCAAAGTCTCTGTAGGTTAAACGTTGCAAGCCTTTCTTTATCTCTTATTGCTACTCCCATAAATGAAAGTTGAAACTGAAATTGCGAGCTTGTGCCAACTTGTTTGAGCCTCCATTAAAGATCAAGCTGAAGCTGCTGCAGTTCGATGCAGAAATTAAGCACAATTTTGAGGGAGATGTAGTATTTTCATTGTATGATACTTTGTACTTCTACTTTACTGCATTTTGGGGGCACACATTGCACTTTTGATCACATTTCAGTTATCTGACAGCAACAGTTACTTTGTAAATTATGATTTTACATAAACTACATTTGATCATATATGAAATAATGTATTAAAGTACTAAAATCACTTCAATTAGCTGTGACATTAAAATGCTGCATTTGTATCAATGTAGCAATAATATTATGACATCCTTTATAATACAAACATTTCAAAGGGGTCCAAAGAAATACTTTAAGCATTGTGTGCTGTATTTTTTTACAAACTTCATGGCAGGACTTTTAAAGGGTTTGCAATAATGTTTTATGTGTTGGCAAGGGGACACAGCATACTATTAGTTCCTATAGATATATAGCTAATGTACTATTGTTTGCAATGTGTCTATTTTTCATCAAACCCAGCTGTCTGTTTTAAAAGTTTGGGTAAAATTAAGTAAGAGGATTGTCCGTCACAGCTTGGAGCAAACCCACACTATTAGGGATGCCAGAATGACTATTCTATGAATCCAGTCAAAGATGTTTCAGTGATGAGGTGAAAGTTTATACTGTAGCTGAAGCGATGAGTCGATTAATTGATTAGTTGAACAACATCATTGCATCATTGTTTTTTTTTTTACCAAAACTAATACCGTTTCTAGCATTTCAAATGTGAGAATATGGTTCTTTTCTTTGTTCTGTTTGATGGTTACGAGGACGCCCCCTTACCATTTGTCATTATTTTATGACATTTTATAGAATCAACCATTAACAAAACCATCAATGACCAGAACCACACGATCCAGCCCTTTGTGTAAATCACTGCATTTGAATACCACACCAGTTCAGCGCCTTATGAGATAGAGTCTGTGGCAAGATGGAAGGTTGACGGCAGAGGGAGGAGACATCCAGCTAAACAGCAGGTACTGGGAGGCGGGTCGTTGGGATGGTTTGTAATTAGTTGTCTCCCTCTTCACAGATCCTAACACAGAACCTCCGGAGAAGTATAGAGGTAGCCTAGCTGCTTATAAAACGTGGGTTCCCGTCAACATTCACAAAGGACCACTGACGACTTTTCATTTGGAAGAAGTGATCCTGACCCTTGAACATGTGATTTTTGAAAAAGATGCGTTAGCCTTTATTTTACATCTGTGCATACTGAGAGCTGCAGCTTCACACTGGGGAAGAACAAAGACATCCTGAACACTTCTTAGCTGCTGCAGTAAGTACATTTATAGTCCACTTCAATGGAGAAATCTACTAGTTATGGCATCCAAAGTTGCACTTGGCCAAATAACGTATGAGCTGGTTAAATCATTATATAATAAAAGTGGTTGTAAAAAAAAAAAGTGTAGACATACAAATTTGAGATCAGTGATGAAGTTCGAGAGGAGATTCTTGTGTCACATGTTGATATTGACCTATTTGGATTCTTGTGTTTATGGTGTTGACCGTGGTTGTTGTGTTTGGATGTGGAGCGAACTCCTCTGTTGACCGTGAGATGGGAGTGTGTTGACTCTAGCTGGTCGATGTTGACTGTTGTCCTTTTAGTGTTGACCTCCTGCTAATAAATTCCAACCAGGGTTAAATGTGTGTATCCAAGGAAACATCTGGTGAACAGTCCAGACCCACAACACACTGTTTCCTGTGAACACAAAGTTTATGTCTTTGTGTCAGTTGTTATTTATGTGCTGTTATTGCAGTGGCAATTCTGATCATGTCCTCTCCTCCGCTCCCATGTCGCCCTCAGAAGTTTAACACATTCATGGAGAAGACACTGACAATAGGTCTGACTCTTTTCTTCACGCTCTGTGTGGACATACCAGGAGCTTCAGGACGGAAGGACGGGGCCCATGGCGAGGACACGCAGAAACGTTCATTGCGATCTTCGGACACAAAAGGAGGCCGTTGCTCCTACACTTTCATTGTCCCGCAACAGAAACTGACAGGTGCGCTGTGTTTGAACACGCAGTCGTCTTCTGGCAACCAGTCGGAGGTGGCAGCGCTGCGGGCGGAGCTCAGGCGGCAGCAGGAGCAGCTGGAGAAGCTCAACGTCCAGCTGGAGCAGGACGGGTCCCTTGCCATGGAGGTAAGAGCCCTGCGCAAAGAGAGTAACAGCATGAATTCTCGTATTGCCCAGCTCTACGCCCAGCTGCTACATGAAGTCATTCAAAAGAAAGACCAGGCGATGGAGCAGCGAAGGGTGGAGAGCATCCTGCTGAATGCTACAACACAGGTGAGCAGAGCGCTGCATCATCTGCATCTTATCCTCATCGCTATCAAACTCATCCTTACCGTTGTTGTGGGTGATGCAACATGTCAGGCGCTGCAGGTGTCCAGTAACTACAGGGAGCTGGAGAAGAAATACGGAGCCCTCACCTCGATGATCAGCTCCCAGAACCAGCTTATAGGTCGTCTGGAGAAGCAGTGCCTGTGCAAGGACTCCACACAGGCCTCTCTTGTAGGGAGCCAACTGTGGTCTGCATGTTGCACATTTCCACACGGTTTTAACAATGGAACTGAGCATGGTGTGTTGTTTTTGTGTTTGTCTGAACAGGTGACGACTGAACCACCAAAAAGCCAGTCTAATGTGCATAACTACAGCTCTGACGCCAGTGAAATGGCCAATGATGTTCAAAGGGACCAAAGTGCTCTTCCACCACAGCAGGAAAAAGCTGTTGTTTCCCTCCCCACCACTACACCCAACTCTCCTACGGATCCTCCATTCATTAGTTTCCCTGTCACAAAGACTCCAGGTACATCAATGCAAAGCGCGTCTTATAGCAGGAGTGCTCGGTTGGACTTAAACCTATGCGTGTAAGCGCATCAATCTCCTGTCAGAGTTATTTAGCTGCTCCGATAAGCAGAGGCTGAAGGAGTCAGTGACCTGCTGGTAGGAGCCCTATCTCTCTGGGAATTCCTAAACAATGTCAAAATCAGCCAGCAGCTCTTATCAGAATAGAGAGGACTTTATAATGAAGACTCACTCTTAAACAACAGCATTTGTTGGTGCTTTAAACTACACAGATGCTGTGTACAACTGGAATGTTTTAAATGACAAAGTAGAGGATTTGAGGGGACCATGTGTGTGAGGATGTGTGTGTGACTCAACTCTTGCTAGAAGGTCTGATGAAAGGCTGTGCGTTGCCTCATCTTGTCCCTGTCAACAAGTATGGACAACAAATTGTTGTCAGGGATGACCATTAGTCATTTGTGTGGGAGAGTTTCCTCCATGTATACATTTTCTCAGTGCGGGTTCCTATGTTCCTCTTCTCTCTGGGATATAAGACACTCAACATGTGTTGGGGGGGAATTCTTCGTCTCTGAAAAGATAAGCTGGTGTTGCCGTGTATCTGTGATCCTACTGACGCGAACACAAACAGAATTCCAAAAACATCTCTAACCGACACCATTGTGATTTATTTATTTAGTTTAAGTCTGCATGTGTAAAATCAACACATTTGTTATAGAATGAAGTCCTTTGCAAAGGTTTACCATGAAAACATAAGTAATTACAAGCCGATAAGATCGAAGGTATCTGATTGAAGGCATCTGATAGTTTCTGACTATGGGACAGTCGGAAGTAAAATTCCCCTGTTCGCCTGTATCTCGGAAATATCTCTTTAACCAAATAACACATTTAGGCTATTTTGTTTGATCTTTTTTTAAATATTTGATGCCATATTTTTTCACAAACTATTTGGAGCTCCCCAGGGGAGACCTGTCTCCCACTTTGAAAACCTTTAAAATGTTATTATAATACTACAACATGTATCTGCATATAGCATGTCTTGTTATGGCTCCTTCTCCCTCACTTGGTTGTGTATACTCTTCTCCACTCTCAGGGCCGTGGCGAGACTGCCAGCATGTGCAGGAATCAGGGGAGACCACCAGCGGGATATACCTGCTCCGTCCACAGAGTGCCAACCGCCTCCTGCAGGCCTGGTGTGACCAGAGTCGGGCTGAGGGAGGGTGGACGGTGATTCAAAGGAGACAGGATGGGTCGGTCAACTTCTTCCGGACATGGGAGCAGTATAAGGTGGGTCGAAGTTTAGTGTGTCAGCATGCGGATATTTCCGGATCACCAATGTTATTGAAATTCTTCCCGAAGGGGATATAAATGTGTCCTTGCCAAATTCTTGACAATCCATCCGATAGTTGTTGAGATATTCCCCAAAAAGCCAAATAGTCAGATGATCACTGAAGTCTTTGGGATTCATCCTCTGGAGACCATGCATGCTGTGATTTTTTTTCTTCCTCCAATCCATCCAGTTAGTATTTAAATATTTCCCTGGAAAACTGAAAAACTCTGACCTGCTGCACTGGAGTCAGGAGAAAATAATAATAATACAGGATAAATACTTCCCCTCAGATTAATCTGTGTGTTGGTGTGTTACAGCAAGGCTTTGGGAACCTCGACGGAGAGTATTGGCTCGGCCTGGAACACCTCTACTGGCTGACTAAACAGGCCCAATATAAGCTGCGGGTGGCTATGGAAGACTGGCAGGGCCGGCAGGTGTTTGCGGAGTATGACAGCTTCCGCATCGAACCGGAGAGTGACTGGTACAGACTGCGGTTGGGACAATACCACGGCAATGCAGGGGATTCCCTCTCATGGCACGACAATAAAGCCTTCACCACTCTGGACCGAGACAAGGACAGCTACACGGGTCTGCTCTCTACCCTGGTCCTGGTTGTTCGCTCTCTGTTGACCGTTCCTGTTAATAAGCCTGTCCCTCTGTTGTGTCCCCAGGTAACTGCGCTCACTACCAAAAGGGAGGCTGGTGGTACCACATGTGTGCCCACTCCAATCTGAATGGTGTGTGGTACCGGGGTGGACACTATCGCAGCCGCTACCAGGACGGGATGTACTGGGCACAGTTCCACGGAGGGTCCTACTCCCTCAAACGAGTTTCCATGATGATCAAACCCACATAACAGTTGTGCCGTGGATAGGTTTGCTGATGCAGACAGATGTAGAGGGCCTTAAAGAATATGTTACAGTGTTATCCCTTTACAGTGCTGAGCCATTGTGTCTTTTTCATGAATACTGTCGCTACGTGTTGATTCGAGGCCAGTCAGTGATGTGTGTAGATTGTGAATAATTTGACATTGACCAACATGTTCTGTGTTGACATGACTGTTCTATTTAGCAATTTCCTGCCAAAATGTGATGTTTTCCAATTTGCAATGTACTTTTAAATAAACTGATGCCCAATTATTTTCTGAATGTAGTTTTTTCCTTAATAAATAGAAAAGATGAAAAAGGAATGATGCAGAAAAAAATCCCTCGGCGTAGAGAGGAAGAGGAGTGTATCATCTATAAATGCTCCACATAGGGCAAATTGTGGTTTCAGTTACATAGTTCCGTTTTTAAGCAGTTTCCTGTTCACCAGGGCGTTGAATTTCACCATGTATACTTTTTTTTTCCACCCGAAGCGCGTGTCACTGTCAGCAGCAGGTCGTCAGCAGCAGGTCTTCACCAGCTACTGGACCATCCTGAAACACACCTCACTTCTTCCATCCACCTCCTTCCTCCTGCATGCATGGTGCCTCTCAGGATGTTGGGCCTCCTCATGCTCATGGCTCCACTGTGTGGTGAGTGATTCTGACTCTTTGCAGGAGCTGTGTCTGAAATGTAAAACTTTATTCTGTGCTCGGGCTATGAAACAAAGTTTAAAAACTGTGGAAGCTTCCCGTGTGCTTGTAGGTTCAATAACTCCTCCACGCCCTACCAGTGATGGTGATGAGTAAAATGAAGGGGAAAATGTGTAGTTACAGTGAAAAAAGAAAATTGTTTACTAACTTACTTAAATAATGACTTAAATTGTTAACACACAGATACCTCATTGCAATACTTTAAATTAATCTCAACAATATTGTGTTTATCTAACTTGTTAATTTCATTAGTTAATTATTTTTTTTCAGTGTAATTATATTTTGTACAATAATATATCCTTTAGATGGTGCTGTTATCCCAAATAAGGAATAACACGGAAAATGTAATGTGATGTGTGAAGTAGCCTTCGACTTTAAAAAATAATGAATTGAACCAAGATTTTTTTTAAGTGTGACTCCTTACAATGTAAGAACAACTTTGATAAATAAAGAGGATGAGGGATTTTATTATTTGTGGTAAAAACTTCCTCTATAATGTCGGTGGCAGTTGACTTGTGGGTGCGGTGGGTGGAGTCCATTTTGAAATAGTATTCAAACAATTTAGCAGGTTAATATAGTCCTGGCAGCATGGATGGTTTCCAGACAGTAAATAAATACAAAAACCGTCTGTACAGTTTTACCTTTTTAAATCCTCAAACAAGTTGCCTATCTCACCATCAGGCTGCTTTAAATTACAAACCAATATCATGGTTTTTAAGCATTAGTATCATACTTATTTTTTAATGTTTAAAATAAAGACCAACTTATATCTCCATCATGAAGTGTATAACGTGTCAGTGCTGATATTTTCTTTAATGAACAGTGGTGAAGTTTCTATGAATGCAGATCTGTGATTATGAAAACAAACATGACAGATTACTGTGAGCTAGAATTCAGCCTGACACAGTTCCTTGGCCACCAGAGTTCAGCAAAGTCCCCTTTAAAGTCCAATAAAAGTGTTCCCATTGTCTATCGACAGATGCAGACAATAGATGCCCCACTGAGCTCATCCTGGATCCGCCTGAGGTTCTGGTAGAACATGGAGAGCCAGTGACGGTCAACTGTTCCAGTGGAGAACATATTTATGATGGGATGTACTGGAAGGTTGGAGACACAGACTTTTCACTAGATTATGGCGCTAGCGTGTCCGAGTCATTTCAACTGGACTGGAATGTAACGGCAGAGTGCAAAATAAAGCTGGATAGCACTCGTGAATGCAGCAAAGAGCTAAAAATCACTCTATACAGTAAGTTTAATTTAACATGTATAGTATCTATTGGGAAAAAAAAACCCAGCAAAAATAATAATCTATGTTTAATTGTGTTTTGATAGAGAATCCAGAGACAGTCGAACTGTTTCCTACAAAGCACAGAGCAGCGGTGGAAGGGAAACAGTACGAGCTGCAGTGTGATGTCGCCGATGTTGCTCCTGTTCAACACCTGATTGTGAGGTGGTACAGAGGCAATGAGACAATCAAGACAGACTATTCCAGACAACCAAACACAACCAAAAGTATAGTAAGTGAGTCCTTCACTCTGGCAGCCAACCTCAGCCGAGGGGAAAACAAAGCTTGGTTTAGATGTGAGGCTCAGCTGGACTTTGGGCAACACGGATCACAACCTGCTGTTATTTCAGACGTATACACAGTTTCTGTGCACTGTGAGTAAACTCTGTTGTTTCCAGATAAACATATTGATACCTTTGTCAAGGTCGTTCTCTATGATGTCAATATGTTAATGAATAAAAGGCCTTTGCTTGCCTCTGCAGATGCCCCTGAGCTCAAGAACCAAACAGAAGATGTCTACGTGAATGAGGGTGATGATGTCACTCTGGACTGTGAAGCTGAGGGGCATCCTGCTCCTGTCTTTAATTGGTCACGTGATGGGGTGAATTTAGCGGAGACCACCAATGATCTCAACATAACTATAGCAACCAGCGCAATTTACGACTGCACAGCTACCAATTATCTGGGACACGCAACGAAGCAAATCTATGTCCATGTGAAAAAACCCGAAAAAATGGAAGCCCCTGCAGCCATAACCACCCTTGAGCCATCAACACCAAGAAGTAGGCTCCTTTACATTCGCTTATGGAATATGTGGAATGTGTATCACTAATATCTGTGGTGTGCAGCGAAATGAAGCTCTGATTGAATATGCATACTTTTGAATGACAGGTTGCCCCCTGGTTTTGACACCTGCTAAAATCGTGGTGAGATTTGGAGATCCAGCCTCAGTTAACTGCAGCACATCGGCCACAGGGTTTTCACAAATTGGCTGGGAGGCTATATCTGGGGGCACGGTGTCTGACGGTACTGTGATCGCCTGGACAGTTGAAAAAGTGGAGGACTGGAACACAAAACCTTTGTGCTACATTAATGTGAACGATGGCCTGTGTTCCACGATGCTGGACATCACTCTTTATAGTGAGTACAATAACTCAACACGATATGCTGTATTTAACAGATGATTCTTACTGTGCCACTTCAAAAGCAAAGTAAATAAGGACAATTTGTCTTGTATAATTTTCTGGATATCATTATGTTTTGTGTGTATTTGCAGAGACTCCGGACAGTGTGTCAGTTTCTCCGTTGGATCAGGGGCCGATGGTGGAGGGTGCAGAGTACCGGCTGAAATGTGACATCACCAATGTGGCTCCTGTGCAGCAGCTCAAACTGACGTGGTACCGTGGTAGTGAAACTGTGCACACAGAGATGTTTAATGACACCAGAAAGACCCCAGTAAATGTGTCCTCTACCTTGAAAGTCACACCTGAGAGAGATCACAACGGAGTACTCTTCAGATGCGAGGCTGAGCTGCACCTCGGACTAAATGGATCAGAGCTTGTCCCTAATGTGACCTCATCACCTTACATGGCTGTTGTGCACTGTGAGTTGTCCACTTATCTATTTATTCTGGTCATTTCTTTACACACCCCACAAATATTACATTTTGATTAATTTCTGCTGATTGCAGATAAACCCCGGGTCAAAACTTGCTCACGCCGTTACGCTGGTGTGGAGCATAAGTTCAGCATTGACAGGTTGCCCTGTGAAGTTGATGGAAACCCTCCACCCACAATTCAGTGGTACCACGAGGACGAACTGATCAATGCATCGGAGCCCCTCCACAGGACTCAATCAGGAGAGTACACAGCGGAAATAATAAATAGCCTTGGCTCGAGCAACTTCTCTGTCCTCATCACAATCGAATGTGAGTGAATCAGACCCGCTTGATTGTAAAAAAGTGTATATTTCCTTTTTCGTTATTCATTCTGAAAAGTGTCTTTGATACAATGTTCGCAGACGGCCCTTCATTTACCTGTGCTGGCAACCTTGAGGTCGTAGAGGACGATACTTTCCAGTGTGAAGCAGATGGAGTTCCTAAGCCTCTCGTCACCTGGTTTAAAGGAGACAGAAGAGAAGAGGTGGCTGCCCCGCAGCGCTGGACAAAGAACGATCACGGAAAATACTCACTGCAAGCCATCAACACACATGGACAAGCCACTCACGAGCTACATGTTGTTGTTTTGTGTACGTTTCATATTTTTGGAAAGTGTCTATTGTTTTGTCGACAGTGAATATAAGGTGATTTGGGACAAAACCATTTCTTCTTCTCAGTTGTCACCTGTCTCTCCACAGATGGCCCTGTGTTCAACGGACTTGACAGTGCGGAGGTGACTGTGATCCTGGGAGAGGATGTGACTTTTAACTGCAGTGCTGATGGCAACCCTACCCCTGAGATCGAGTGGAGCTACAGTCCTAAAGCGAATGTGACAGAGACCACTAAGGGGCGCCAGAAGAGTATCAGTGTCACAAGAGCCACGTGGACTGATGCTGGCACTTACATCTGTGTTGCCAAGAATACAGTTTGGGTTGTGAGAAGAACTGTCACACTGGTGGTGAAAGGTATTATTACTGACTGTGTGCAGAACACTTATGAAAATATATACAGTGAATTAGTAGCGCAGACATGTATGGATGTATGGCACTAAGAAGTGACTTTAAACCCATGTTTTTTGTCTTCTTCTTGTTTGTCTTACAGATAGGAAAAAACATCTAAAGGCGATAGCAACCATTTGGTGGTTGCTGATTGTATTGGTCGTCGTCCTCATCCTCATCCTCATCACCTTTTGCTACCGCTGGAAAAAACGAGGACAATATGCTTTTGTCGCAGACAAAGTCAATGAGCATGGTTTAGATATCCCGATGAGTCCTCGTGCTAACGGGGTGGAAGTTTAGTACATACAGTATATTACTTGCTGAATCAATCAGCCTGGAGAATGAAAACTTGACCAGATCAATGTCCCTCGTCCTGCATGACAAGAATGACATGTAACTATTGTATTTAAGTTTTAACTTTGGTATTGCACGATTTTAGGTTTACAACTAATTAGGAGCAGCAGGTTTGCAAAGATGTGCTACTGACAAAGAAGATGTGTTGTTGTTTTTACTTTAAAGTCCAATCTAGCTTGTATGTTAACTCTTACACAGTAGCCTGTGTTAATGTGTTGTATGTGTATTTGGGAACGGTACTTGGTAATGATCGTGTTTGCATTGTAGTGGTCTTGAAATGTTGGTCACATTTAAGTAACATAATTGTACAAATAATAAAGAGTATGGGACAGGAGTGACTGCCATGAATGATTTTGAAAAGAGTATTGCAAAAGTCCTAATTTGAGAGAATTAATTCAGTAATTAAGAAGTCAGTTAAGTCAGTTGTGAGTACGGGAACAAGCCTTATTCAGGTTTTAATAGCACACGCTTGCAGTATTGCGTCCACCAGTGTGTTACAGCATCAGTTTTTGAAGATGTAATGTGTGAAGATGAATTCCAGAATGCTGCACAAAGCTTCTTGAGCTCAAGGACACTTAGAAACCCGGATAAACTAAAAGCATCACGCTAAACGATACAAAGTGCCAGGATGCAGCGCGGTCCTCTGGGAAGTGTCGCCTGTGGCTCAATGCACTGCCCCTTTAAGACTTAGGATTTGGGAGTGACGCGTATATGAAAGCTAGTTTATCCCTCTTTCGTTCGCTATGAAAAAGATTTGGGCAAACTAGAATAACGACTTCCAGCCCTATGTTTATCTAACTAATTATGATGCCGGTTTACATCATTTGTTGAGGCAATCAAACCCGCACTGCGTCGTGGTTACGACTTATTTATCACCTCGGGATTGTACTCGCCAGGGCCGTCCTCCGACCCGCTGGAGAACTTTGGAGAAGTTCTTTGTATTCGGGACGGGCAGACAGCTTGGCCGACAAGCTGAACATGGACTGGGGCACTGAGCTTTGGGTGAGTCCGTCCTCTGGCTTGCTTTTTGGTAGGTCGCAGTTGTAAAGCTGGAAACAGTGCAGCTAGAGTGCAGTGAGACCGTCGGGTAAGCGCCAAAACGTCCTGCTGTGGGGAGGAACATTTCCCGAAGAAGTGGCGAAACGCTGCAAAAACCGTGCACGAGCGCGGGTCCATTTGCGGTCAGTTTCTCTTCAGCGTTTAGGAGCTGAGACAAAGAGTGGGGCGAGCTGCAGCCCACCGCCAACGAACGTGTTGCTCTTGTGCACAAAGAGACAGTTAGTCTTGGATCCACGTATGCACATGGATTTGGATGTTTGGCTTTTGTTTGGATCTTTTTTTTTCTTCTTCTTTTTTTTGTTTTACAGTGCTACCCCACAGTGTTTTTATTATTAAGGGGCATCTGCAGTGCACGAAGCAAACGACTGTAACATTACATTTAAAACATAGTCTGTTTCTGCCTAGTTTCAGACATAAATCACCTTCTGCTGATCACACATGAAACTACTAAATCAAAAGTCCAATTTCTAGATATCATCACTTGGAATCTTCATGCACAGAGGCCACTCTTCTCATGTTAATATGCATCTTCATGCCAGGGTTGAAAATGTGTCACAATGCAATTTATTCTGCACATTAAAGTGTACTGAGGTGGGCTGTACCCAGTGGGACGTCTCACTGTTTACAGTATGGCACTCCTTGCTTCCATAGGGATGAAATCCGATGCTGTCACTTTGCCTTGGCAACAAGCTTCATCACTGATGAAGTGCCTCGTGTGTCCACCTGAGTAGCTCGTGATTGTTTATTCAACAAGCACTGCAGTGATTTCTGGAGATCTTGATTTTAGGTGTGATTTGTTGGATTAGATGGATTCCTTAGGACCTGTGTTTTTATTTGGCTGCCCGATATAGCCATATAAAAAAAGAGTGCTTCAGCTGGTAATTTAAAAAGATGAGGGCTGTGTTCTAGGTCAAAACAAATCGGTGTGCTACATTCTGTAAAAAGAAAGAGAGAAGAAAACTGTGAGCCATTTCCTGCTAATGGTGACACTATCCAGAATCCAAACAAACCCTGTTGAAAATCCCACCATATAACACATCACCTTGATGACTGTGCCATGGCAATGAAGCCACACATTTGCAAACACTCCCACGCACATTCTGAGGGAACCTGAATATGTAAAATGGAGCATTGCAACGATGGGAGGTTGTGACCTCATTCCAGAGTCTCCCCCTGGGCCTCTTCCCCGGTCCCTTTTCCATCCTACATACTGCTGGTGCAACAGTCTAATTAGTTTTGCCCTACTTTGATTGAGTCAGAGAAAGATCCGCACCCCAGTAATAATCGGAGCCTCTGTGTCTGTATAGGAGGCGTTCCTGTTCATTGCACCAAGTTGTTTCACTGCAAAGTCTCCACACAAAGGCCAGTCCCCTTTCTTCAGGCAATATCAAATGCATGTGATTTGATCCAAAGGTTTTTGTGCAGTAGGTTTATTGGGTGGTAGCCTTGCCTGTCTGGTTAGACAAAGCCCTGCCGGCTTAATTGTGTTAATGTTTGGTGGGAGTCATCACTTGGATCAAGTCAGCTCGATGGCATCTGTCCCCTGATTGTCGTTAATCCAAAGGCTATTTTAAGGCACACGTTTACACAGTGCGAGATCAGTGTCGAAGCATTAGCCGTGATAGGGAGTGCTACCAGGCCGGTCCTGAGAACCACATGGGGCAGGTCTGGTTGAGCCAGGCCCCGAATACTTAGAAGACAGGCTGACTCAGGTCTGAAACATCCACCCAAGCCTTGTAGGTCGGTGACTTGCACCGTGACTCCTTTTGAAGTTATGTGGCGTTCACTACATGCCAGCTTTCTGTCTGGTATTAGTGGAAAGGTTGGATGATGGAGTGTAAAGGACATGTTGGATGCTATTAAATGTGTCAAAGATGTAAAAAGCAATTAAAAATGTCTAAGTAATATGTACACGTATGGAAAGGAGTAATAATGAAATGGGATGTTGGCCAGAAACACAACATTTGCTGTTCAATCAAAAGCATGAGTATTAGAAAGTCGTCGGTAGTTTCCGCCACAAACCGTTTATGATTTATTAAAACATGTGTTCAGTACAAACCCAGTCTATTGGGACCGCTAAAGATAATTAAAGATAATTAACTCTGGCTTTGCATGGTTCTAAAACGCAGTAGATCTGACAGCCACTGGTGTTTGACGAGACAATGATTATGTCCTTGAAAGATGTGTGTTTCTTTAAGACGGTTTAATGAGGTTAGCTTTTCTCTAATTGGAGCACTCTTGTTTTGAGTTCGGCAGTCACAGTTAATTTATAGATTATCTTTTGCCACTTCTAAAAGAGCACATAGTTATGAGTTTATCCATAAATGCTGAACTCAACCTGGGAAACATGATTTACGTGGAAAGAACAGTCGACATACCAAAGACTCTAGAAATAATCAGTCGTCTAACACTCATAAAAGTTTGTCGATTGATTGAATCAAAAGATCTGTAAAACTGAATTCTTCCACAAATAACCACATAAAGCACCGCTTTAAAATCTTGTTTTTCCCAGAGTTGCGCTCATACATTTAAAGTCATTCAGCGTGAGAATTAAATAGTTTGTTTCAGTAGATCTCTTTTTTAAACTAATATTTATTGTGTTTCAGTCATTTTTCATAGTGATAAACTGTTTGTTTTCGTGTCTCTTCGGCTGTGTTGCTGCTCTTGTCAATTTCCCAATTCATGTTTCACAAACTGACGCCGATTCGTTTGATAAAGTTATTGAATTGCCTTTCGGGTGACGTGTTTGATAAGCGACAGACACACTGATGTGTAGTTTGACATGATGGTTTGATCGCACACAAACAGAACAAACTCTTTTATTTTGGTACGAGTAGCTACAGCTCCATTCACTCAGCTACTTGCATCATCAAAATCCTGTGAGATTAAAAGACAAATGCTATTTTACTATTGAAACTAGAAGAACAGGAAAATAATGAAATACAATGAGTTGTTTCTTCTCTGCTGTGAAAACCGTATGCTACTCACTGTAAATCACAGTTGTTTGGCATCACACTGGGACACAACTTCACAATATTCCTGCTAGTTCTAGAAAAGCATCAGGACTCTCACTATTTATTATAGCTATGAGGATGATTACGTCCTAATGAGGTAAGGGTACATCATAATGACCATTAAAGGATGGCAAACCATTAAAGTACTGTAGGACATGCTATTTTAATGCAGAAGTTGTTTACCAACACATTCTCATTCTAACTTGTCACATACTGACGCTTTATCTGACCCCTTGGTGTCATGCAGACGTTAAACGGTGCCTTGTGCGTTGGTATTTGACACCCAATGAGAACGGTCTGTATCTGCTGTCTGGCCTATCTTACCTGAATCTACTAAATGTGACTTTTTATCAGGTGTGCATTGTGCGACCTAGTATTGTACTTGACAGACAAAACACTGGTTTGGGGACCTCCCAACCTACACAGATGCTCCACCCACAACAGCTTGCCTCACAATGTCAGACCTCCCCATCAATCTCCACAGTAGTTGTTGACCCTTTTTGCACACTTAGCAGTCTTGAAACGGAATAAGCCAATAATAGGTCATATGCATGAAAAAGATGTATCACGAGATGAGTGCAGTTCATAGCTTTTAATCCTGCTATCGTAGCCGTTCCATAGAAGGATGCATAAACGGCTCTTAGTCATCCAGTTAAGTAGCTATAATCGTCAATTTATAAAGAATTCAGCTGTTTCAGATGCTTCTCAGCCATGGCCACTATTTTACTGCTATTTTAAAATGTCTTTCATACTCATCATGTAACGCACATTACCATTTGCTTATGTTGTCCAGGATAACTGTGACATGACATTTCCATACCGTCCCGTGCCTAACGGTCAGTGTAGATAATTGCTGCCTCAGTGTTCTGCTCTGTTGATGTAGTGTGGTTGGACTGGAGGCAGACAACTACTGCTCATTTAAATAGATAAGTATTCTACATTTGAACAAAGCAGTGCCCTAAAGAATCAAACCCCAACGCTGCCTATTGGTTAGATGTTATTTTAGCGATGGATTGCTTCCGTCTTAACCTTTGACTGTTTTCTGTGATTAATCTCGACGTAGTCTCATTCATTTGGGTTTGGCTTTTGTTTTACCCGAAGGGTAGGAAGGGTTTTGAAAAAACAGGGCCCAACTCGTCAGGAATCCTCTTTCAACATGCCCCCTCCTCAGCACTGAAGACGCCAGCAAAGGAAGCCTGTGGGTGTTATGAAGAGTGAGAGAATATTGGTGAAGATATCATCTCTCACACTTATCAGACTTGTCAGAACTTGAAGGTGTCATGAAGTGCTTTGCCCAATAAGGAACCAAAGAGGAAGAGAAACATGATATACCTCCCTCGTACTCTACAATCTGAAAAGGAAATGTCAGTGAATCCAGTTGCACTGTGCCAGAGGGATTTTTGATTTATACATACATAAATATCATGTACTTCAACTTTGTAAAGCTCATTTAATGCATTTAATAGTATGTTCCATTGCTCTCAGGGTACATCAGAACAGCACCTAATTGTTCCTGCCTGTGACTCTTTTAAAGCTAGGAAGACGTTTAAAGATCATTGCCAAGATGTGTGTGCATGCGTGGAGAGAGTTTGTGAAATCCAACATGTGGGAACAAACGTCATAGTGTTTATTACTTCCGTTCAAGTTACATTTAGATGACCTTAAACTCAACCGGAGGAACGTCCCAGTTATTACCCAGAATATCCACATCCTGACCGGCAGCGTGTTGGCTTAATGTCTTTTCCTTATTTGTCTCTTGTGCTTGGTTCTCCAGGACCAATATGACATCATTGAGAAGCACACACAGTCTGGCCTGGAGCTGGTGGAGAAGTATGTGAAATTCGTGAAGGAGAGGACGGAGATTGAGCAGAACTACGCCAAACAACTGAGGTAGGCCTCGCTCCTGTCGCTGTTCCTCTGTGCTTTCGGCCTCCAATGATTTGTGTGTGCATGGGTGCATGTTGAAAGGCTGTTTATGAAATGTTTGTGGGGTCTTGTGACTACTTTGGGACAGAATCTAACTTGTTTCTGAAACACAGGCCTCATTCTCCGGCTGCAGTGTGCTCCCTCTCTCGGTTGTGTCCCAGTCTTAGGCCCACATCTGCTGTAGTGCTGAGCTTTGCTGGAGAGGAGAGGAAGTGGGAGCAGACTGGCACATGATAGACAGGATGTGGTCAGAGGGTGGGAGAGAGAAAAGGAGAGAGAGAATGTGTTTAGAGGACCGCTGTTTTTGATTCAACGGTATGAAACAGCCAGTGGTTGCATAAGTATAGTTTAATTCAGTGAGCTTTCTTCAATTGCCACTCACCTTTTCCCCAGTGAGAATGCATCAAGTATTTGTTGCCCCATTTCTTTGATGCACTTTCACTGTCCACAGGAACCTTTCAAAGAAATATAATCTGAAACGAAGCGGCAAAGATGAACCAGATTGCAGGTGAGCCGTTGCAAAGCATGTCTTCACATAACACTTCTAGATGATTGAAGATTTTTGAGGTTTTTCTTAGTAATTACATTTAGCAATTTTATAAAGTAATTACATTTAGCTGTGAAACAAATGTCAGCTAGACATGTGCTTACTAGGTCAATTAGAAATATGTACACCCTGGCCATTATAACCTGCAAATAATATCACGTTTCAAAGGGTTGGGTTGGAATCGCCTTGTCATCGTCTCATTCATGCTTTAGTGTGGGAAGCTGTTTAAATGCCCCGAGAATGAAGCAGGAATAAGGAAGTCATGAGCTTCTCATTATGACTTGGCCCACTGCATACTTCTCCTTGAGCCTGCGTTTGTCTCATTCTATCAGTGGTGCCATCACTGTTTTCATTTCTCCCCCCTTTCCTCTCTCCTCCTCTTAAATGGTAGGTTTTCCAGCTACCAGTCTTTTCTGGAAGTGCTGAATGAGATGAACGACTTCGCGGGGCAGAGAGAGCTAATTGCTGAGAACATGATGATGAACATTTGCATCGATCTCACAAAGTACCTGCAGGAGCTCAAGCAGGAACGAAAGATGGTGAGCAGACTGGGAATGCATCGGTCTGGTTGAAGTCCATCTTTGCAGCTGCGAGTATACCAAATACATTGTATTATGTTGTCACAATGGTGTGTTAGGGACAAAATAGTTTGTTTACTTTTTTTTTAACCACAGCCCTGTAGTTAACCCTTGAATACACCTTCATTTTCAGCTGCTCTATTCTGTTGTGATCGGGTTTTGGGACATTGTTGCTTTCCTTTGATACAATGACAGTCATTTAGTGTAATTGGGGTGCTATTTACAGTTATTCAATAATTGATTAATCTGTCGATTATGATATAAAACACATGTCGTCTAAAAAATAAATGCCCATCACAATATCCTAAACGTCTTATTTTGTCTAAAAACGGCTCAAAGTTTTTTTATGTTAAAATATGGAGGAGTGGAATGGCAGGAGCCGCTTGCACCATTTTGCTTCGTCGCCAAAATATGTTATATGTCAAAGTTTTCCACAGGTGGCGGACTTGTTCGACTGTGCAAACACAGCCTCCCTCTTTCCTTCCTTCAACCACCTTCTAAAAAATGGTCGTATTTGCATATGCAGAATCCTGTTGATATTCAAATCCTTCCCAATGCTTAAACGTAGGTGTGTTTTCTCCTACCAACCAGAAATGTGGGCTTTTCTTATGGGCATGCATCATTACTTCATCTTAGCAAACTATTGCCAAGATGGTGTGTGTACAACACACAGCGCTGTAAACAGGGAAGATGCCATGTGTCACAAAGTGGCGTAAAAATAACATCGAGACATGTATTCCAAATGCGCTGTACACATGTCCAAAGAATGCTCCGAAAACCTGGTTAAAGCGGCATATCCCACATGTCTTAATCGAAAAATGTTCCATTCAGAATAATAATTCAGAATATCCAAATGGAAAATGATGTTTACATGAGCCATATAAAATTCTGAATATTGCCATATTTAGAATAATGGTGGAATAGGAGTGTGCATGTAAATGTAGTAAATGTTTTTGCATTTTTGCTCAAAAAAGGCTCAAATGAAGCGGTAGAGAAGGGAGACCAGTTAAATAATATGTCAATTATCAAAATAGTTGCATATTTAGTATCTGTCGATATTATGATTAATTGACCAATCATTGCAGCTCTTGAGTGTATTTACTAGACTGTGCCTGCAGCACCATGTTCAAAAGGCCAGCTGAGAGAATGCTAAAGGAGATTTTCAGTAAGAGTCTGCAGCACACGCAGCTGATAAGGAGTGTACTGTAAAGGGTGGGAGGAGAATAGGGGAACATTTAAAGGTGTGGAGAGGTGGAGGAAGGAAGCTTTTCTTAGTGTCTCCAGGCAGAGGTATGGTCGGAGCGGAGCTTAGACTGCAGAGCGCTGCAGCCGTGTCCAGGCCTTCACTGCGGACGTTACGTCTCAAGCAGACACACTGCTATTTGTTTTCTTGTCTGCTATGTTGTGCTGCCTCAGGAGGTCATTGTTGTGGTTGTTTATTCAGTGTCTGCCCCTGCACATGTCTGTCTCTCTCTCTGTCATCTGACCCGCCTCCCCTCTTCTCACCCGGCCTATTTTTTTTATGAATGTCTGCAGTATCTGATGGAGGCCAAGAGGGCCCAGCAGAGTTTGGAGAGCACCTACAAGCAGCTTGACAGTGTAAGTCTTGACCCAGCATTTTAAAAGACTTTCTAAAATACATTTTAGACATCATTGCTTATGTTTCGTGACTACGTTTTTTTTATTGCAATAAGCGAAGCTGTGAGATATATTTTTAGAGCCCCTTTTGGCCCCGTTGGGTCAAATATGAAAGACAGGACAAATTGTAGGCAAATGGCTGCACCCTCAATGTGGCTGGTCAGGTGGCTATATTTGTCTATAGTAAAAACAGATGGACAGAATGGAAAGCAGTTGCCTATTTTAGACACCTATCATCAATCCAAGATCATACCCACGAAGTTATGATTGGAGATGTTCTCTCCCATAACCGTTTCTTTAGAAATAAAAATGCTTCGCTCCAAATAGTAAAACCTCCTCATGATTCATTCAGCCACTTAGCTGATTGAAGTGAACATGGTCTTTCTCTGTTTCTCTCTCTATCTCTTTTCTTCCTTCACACCAGAGTAAAAAGCGCTTTGAAAGGGAATGGAGAGAAGCAGAGCGCACAGCGCAGTACGCCGAGAAGACGGATCAAGACATCAATGCCACGAAGGCGGACGTTGAAAAAGTAACAAGGGGGAAATTAAACTGTTCATTTTAAGGACTGTTTAGCGTCCACAAAAGTAGTATCGGATCCACTTGGTTGACCTGTTTTCTGTCTGTATGGTTCCAGGCAAAACAGCAAGCTCATATGAGATCACACGTCGCCGAGGAGTGTAAGAACGACTACGCTGCTCAGCTTCAGAAGTACAACAAGGAGCAGAACCAATTCTATTTTAATGACATGCCACTCATTTTCAATGTAAGGGAATATTACATTTGACAACATGTTCCCGGGACATTTATTTGAATAGTTAACATATGGGACCGTAAAAACTGCTATTGGTATGCTAAAATTCAGATGAACAGATTTCTTCGGGACATAAAAACTTGAAATGACACGTGCCTAATGGGAAATATCTTTTTTGACTCATAAATAACTCCTATTTAAAGGCATGTATTGAGTGTTGCCTCAGCCCTACTAGTGTTAGTGTCTAAACATCTGTTTCTGTGTGTGCACTAGAAATTGCAGGATCTGGATGAGAGGCGAGTACGGAAGTTGGCGCAAGGCTACATCTTGTTCTCAGACACAGAGAAGCATGTGATGCCTATCATTGGCAAGTGCCTGGAGGGCATTACTAAAGCCGGCACTAATGTTAATGAGAGAAATGTGAGTTGGTCTCAAAACAAAATGCTAAATTGTTTTGTTTTTTTTGTGCCACATGGCTTTATGCAGCCACTTTGTTTTGACTGTGCATCTGTTTGAAAATAACTCTTTATTGCTCTTTTCCATAATTGCGTCCAATGCAGGACTCCATGGTTGTAATAGAGCAGAACAAGTCAGGCTTTGAACGTCCTGGAGATCTGGAGTTTGAGGATTACAGTCAGGGCATCAACCGAGCCTCCTCCGACAGTAGCCTGGGCACGCCGAAAGGCCCCATGGAACTTCTGGGAAGGAACAGGAACAAAAACTTTTGGCTTTTCAGCAAAAAGAGTAAGGTAGGACATTCCACATTGGATAAACAGTATCCTAATAACTAGTCCTCTCACTAGAAGAGAAGTTTCTTTTTGCATTGTGGTAATTGTGCAATGAATGCACCAGCAAGCCTCTCCAGCAATGATCAACGACAGCAGATTTGAAATTCTGCAGGTGGGCAGTCAGTCAGATTAGTGGGTGACTCCTTTGCACGTCAATGTTTAGTGTTTAAGCCACAGAGCCAGCAGGAAGGAGCCAGGAAATCCCCTCTGCAGAGATCACTCATGATGGACCTGTGGTTGTGCCACACAAACGCACTAAGACACACCCTCCTCAACTCCAAGGCTAAGAATAATAATGCATGAACCTCTTTCATTATATTACACGCGAACTCGCACTCACACCGACACCTCTAGAACTGGACCTTTGCATGAGTCTGTCCCTGACTGTGAGTGCATAAACCTTGCACCCCCTCACCCCCCTACACTCCCTCCCTCCTTCTGCAGCGTGGTTTCCAATAGTTCAACTGGCAGTCAGCATTCTGCTGTGCTTGTGCTTTCATCAGCACGGGGCCCAAACAACATTGCATTTTCCTCTACAGGCATCCACAAACACACTGCTTCTATTATACTGCCCAGAAGCTAGCATTATGTCGCTCTTCACAATACGATTTTTGTAACAACAATTGGGGACAGCAGGTCTGCCGGGTCAAAAAGAATTGGATCAGGTCCAAACACACACACACACACACACACACACACACACACACACACACACACACACACACAGGTCATTGGCGTTTCTGTATTTGGTCTTGAGAAACTATTTAGGTCAGGAGAGCCTCACTACATTGCAAATCATGGATCTTATCTCAAAGGAGCACTCTTGCTGGGGTCCAAACTTGAGCTGGTGATAGCTGACCACCCCCCTCCTCCTGCATCGGCAATAAATTATCCCCTCTTTCTTCCCTGCAGTGTTTGCTTGTTCAGTGCCTCGCTTCTTTCTGCATGTCTTATCTGGGCTGTGCTCTGCTTGCTCTGTGTGTGTCCGTGTGTGTGTGTGTGGCACACTGCTCTGTGTCACCAGTCATGCTCTCCCAATCAGGCCTCTAAAGCAGTATGAATAGGAGGCTGACTTTATTGGCTTGAGTGAGCTTTTGGTTTATGTTTGGCCCCTAAACATTCCCACTCGTAGCTGCTCTCCTGTACTTAGACCGCCATAACTCTCAAGAAAAGTAGCACATACCCAGTAGATGTTCACATAATGATAGTGCTGTCATTCCAGCTTTACACAAGGGACCTTGTTATAGGGCTGTTTTTGTCATTCACTATTGAAGACTAGAAAACATCAGCCTCCTGTGTAATTTAGCTAATAGATCCCTCCCCCACCTTTCCACATAGGCATGCCGTACAGCTGACACTGGGAGGTATTACTGCAGTTTACTCTCGGCATGTTTTCAACTTAACCCCTTTCTAAGAGGTCATACATGGCAGTCTTCACGCCCAAAACAATCTATATGCACAAATGACACTGATAATTAAGCAGACTATTTTTAACAACTGCACTGATGTATTGTATCTATGTAGGTCAGCCTCAAATAGTAGCACAGTTTGAGCTGTGCATATGCATTGTTGCAATGAATCCTAATGATTGAGTTGGATAAATTGGCGTAAAGAATGTTTTTTCTTTATAAAATGGGTCTTATTTTCAAAGTTTTCGTCAAGTATTGAGTGGATTTTCATTGTAGACACAAGAATGCTGCGACCAAAAAGACCCAACACAAATAAATATTCTTATTATGAACGTGCAGATTAAAGCATAGCAAACAGATGTATTCAGATACGCTCAGTTTAATCCATTTTGGGAGTGCAATTCCCACTTAGGGACATTTGACAGTATTACCAATTTGGGTAATATGTTAAATTTCCATCTTCGTTGTCACCTCCAAGTATGTACATTTATTAATGCGATGGCTTTTGTTTCTTTGCAGTGTCACCATATCCCTAAATAGTGAGGCCAGGGAGTAAAATATCTTGAAGCTCATATTATTTTACCATCATGGGTTGGACAAAACTACGAAAATAATTTAACATTCTCTTTTAGCACTTTGAAATTTGGCTCGCCCCAGCTCCTCTCTGTGGCTTAGCATCCGTCATCCTGCCTCCAGTCGGACTGCAGGTGTTGGGCTGCTGTGGGAGCTGTCTTGCTTTTGTATTATTATTATTTAGTTTTTGTTTTTTTAATGAGTGTGTTGATAACAGATGTTTGCTTCCATGCTCTCTGGGCTAGTGTGTTGGGTTTACTCCTGTGTCGTCTTCCTGGCTTTGTGGTGTGCTTTAAATTGTTGATGGTGTCTTTTTCTTTTCCTTGTCAACTTGTTGTTTTTGTCTTCCCCGTCTCCCCTCTATTTCTATCCCTCCACCCCCCCTCTCCCCCATCCTGTACACCGCCTGCATACTTCTTGCTTGGGCGCCGGTACTTTCGGGTCTCGCCCCCACCCCAGCTCTCTCCCTCCACGCTCCCACCTTTCTCGTCACCCCCCGCCCCTTCGCCCGCTAACGGACCCCCCTCCCCCAAGTTTGGCCGGGACCCCCTGTCGTACTGTTTGAAGGAGATCAATAAGACAGTCAAACCCAGAATCTCTTCCTTCCGGACACTCAGGAGATCGGTGAGTCATTAGAGGAGACCGTTGGGGTTTCAGGAAACCTCCATTCATCAGGGCGCCCACATCATCTTGTGTCTCCCCTCCCCCTTAGCAAGAATGGCTGAATACCTTGGATGACAATTAACATGTAGCATAGATCTTGTGATCCTTTTGCTATTCTAAATATGTTTCACACGTTGTAAACATGTAAGAACATATTTTTAGTGTGGAAAAGTAAGAGCCACATTTAAAGATATGTTCTATACACGTACCGTTTCTCTTTCCCTCAGAAGTTTACTCCCGAGAAGATCACGGTAATATGGACAACAAAACTGGTGTGGGGGTCTCAGTTGTGTGACACATAGGAATGGCCACTTTTCCATTACAACAGCTCATGTCATTGAAATAATTTCCCCCTCACAAAATTCAGAAAACTGCAGTAGTTTCTGTGTTGAAAGGACCGAATATGCACCTTCCAAGATCATGCTATGTTGCAAAAGGCCTGTCCTCTTGAGGTTGTATTGAAGAGGTGGCCACCTGGTGGTGGAGTAATGGAGGAACGCTTGGTAGCACAAGGGGACACCAGTTTTGAAGTGGCCTTAAATTGTCTCCACACTTTCTTGGGTCACCTTTTCCATCCAAGATGTCATGTCTTAAACGTGTAGCTTATCTGCCAATATAATATTATGAGTGTGCTACATCATATTGTTTGCCCATGGGTGGTGGTTCTGGGTTCAGCTCACTGTTGTACATGAGCTGGCTTTACATTAAGGAGCTTTACAAACATGTTACTAGGAGATTTGAAAAATATTTGTTTTGCCACTTACTCATTGACTTTGATCTGAACTCAAACCGCAGGTTTTGTGTTCCTCTTGAGGTGTTATTTAGTTTTTTCCATGGTTAATGTTGTGTATGAAACTGTTCAGTGTAAGATAGAATTCAGTGTTAACACGCCCCACCGTGTGAACTCTTGCAGCCTACGGTGACCGAGGACTTCGCCCATCTTCCTCCAGAGCAGCGCAGGAAGAGGTTACAACAAAAACTAGAGGAGATCTGCAAAGAGCTGCAAAAGGAAGTAGATCAGAGGTGCGTGCGTTTATCTGAGGGTAGCCTTCTGCGTATTAAAACCCATCTCTCTTAGAACTCCTCTGGTGAAGAGTGTGGATATAATATTCATGCCGTGCACATCAGTGTGTATAACTCCAGGGTGTCTGTGTGAGCGTTTGAATTGTTTACCCTGAGCTCTGCAGGGAACCAATTGCTACTGAAAGTCACCCCCCCTTTCTCCCTTGTTGCTCTCTCTCTCCTCTCCTCAGTGAGGCCCTGGGGAAAATGAAAGATGTTTATGAGAAAAATCCTCAAATGGGAGACCCTGCTAGTCTGGCATCCCAAATCAGCCAGACGTCGCAGAATATTGAGCGGCTCAGCGGAGAGCTCAACAAGTATGAGGTAATCCGGACCTCTGTTGTTTATTCACGTTACGAGGTCATCATTTACCATTATGATGGGGGCCCATTGTGGCATTTTGGGCTATACAAATGAACATCACTTGACATACTGACAATGAAGTGCATCCCAATAAACAGTATTTCCTATATTTTCTCACCTTTTCACTTTGTCTCTCTCGCGTAGACGTGGTTGGCTGAGGCAGGAGGTCGAGGGGAGACTTTGCGCTATAAAGCTCACACATTCAACAACAACGGAGCTCACGATGTACTCAGGTAACACTAAATCCTGCTCTTAGACGGGTGGGTTTGGCACAATGATGTATTGTCTGCCCTGCACAGGAAACTTATGTTTTTTTTCCTCTCCAGCCCTGATGGAGCTCACTCCGATGAAAGCACTCCTGATCTCTCGCAGGCCATCTACGCGGAGTTCGATGATGACTTTGAGGATGAGGAACTAACTGTTCCTATTGGGAAATGCACAGCCATGTACAGCTTCCCTGGTATGTATACAGGCTGCTTTAGCGGACTAGAATGTGTGAGTGTCCTTGATTTAAAAATGTCTAGATGGAAAGAGATCAGCTTCCTCTGAACTGCAGCTATTGCTTTCGAAATCAGAGGCCTTTGTGAATGCACGTATCTTTCTAAATTATCAGTAAATATCAGAATCAGAAAATGAATCAGAAAAGATTTCTCAAACTCTCATAAGGAGCGAGGTCACAACTACATCAAGAGTCAAAGTGTTTGTGTAGTCTCGTATGCATAAACTAGTACAGGAATATTTGCTAGCATGTAGTTTGTCTGTCTTCCAGGTGCCAGCGAAGGGACCATCTCTATGCAGGAGGGGGAGGTGCTGGCCGTGGTAGAGGAGGACAAAGGGGACGGCTGGACCCGTGTCCGCAGGAACAATGGCGATGAAGGCTACATACCTTCATCTTATGTCACCATCAACCTGAACAAATGACAGACTTATGAGGAACAAGACAAGAAGAAATGGTCCCTTCACCAGACAGTATGCAGTTCTTCCCATGGGACCAAACATAAAGGAGCCACAGCACTATGGGCAGGACCATTGGTGTGTGCAGAAAGAAATCCAAATAAGGTGATTTGATTTCATGAGCGAGGTGCCCCTAATGGGCAGAGGAATGGCACTGACAGTGCTTTCCTCATGGCTTACGTTACATTTTTGTAATCCCAGTTATCTAAGCCACCTAAACCACAAGGTTATTTTACTTTTGGATATCATGTCATGATAGTTTTTTGGATTTCGGTTTAACAATGTTGCATAGATCTTGGGTACCATCGCGGTACGAGTGTCCACCTCGTCCCACAGCCTGACAAGACTTTAGCTTCTAAATGTGAGCGGGACAAGAAGAAGAAGAAGAAGAGGAGGAGGAGGAGGAAGATGATGAGTGCTACTGCCATCTTTACACTGAGTGTTCATACCAGTAAACCCCATGAGGAAGTTACCTTACATGTTTACCTTTTTTATATAGTTAAAAGTGGAACGGCAGTTCTCATTCGCTCCCACATACCACTCTCTAGCTTCACTGGTGCTTGCGAAGATGTATGGCGCCGTCACCTGGTTCATGGTCGGACTTGAGAGTCCCGAGGGGATAAGTGAGGTTTTAGGGGGAGAATGCTTCACTTTTGGGTTTTAGCAATTTGTGAGACGAGACGTGTCAACGGTTCTCCCATCATGGTCAAATCACATGCACACAACTGTAAAAACACTCTAATGTTCTGACAATCACAGCCATATCAAAGTCCATTTTCAATCTATTACAATAACCGGCATATAGCTGTTTTTTCCCCCTAATAGTTTCAACTTGAAAATTGTACTTAAAATAATTTATTACAAATGTATGTTCTATGAATACAAATTTCAGAAGTTGTATTTTATATTAAGTATGTTCTCACGTTGTTTTTCCCCCCTTGCACACTTAGTGGACAGTCTGTAGCCACAAAAGGGAGTAAATAATGCACACATAAAATGTGCTTTATTAAGACTATTGTATTTATGTAATAAATAATATATATTTTAGCTATCACAACACCACTTTTGTCTTATTCGCTTTTTTTAACCATTCAATTAAAGATTGTTACATTATGAGAGAAAACTAAAAGTCTCTAATTGTGTTGCTAATGTTTTGTTTGAATTCACTTCAAATCTTCGTGATCGAGCCACGTCCTGTTTTTTTATGTTGTTAGCCAGCGAGAAGCAATAACTGCTCGTGTCTTTGGTGCCTTTCTGGATAAAAGCATAGTGTATATACCATTTTCATAAGACATTTTGTTTTCTTAATACATGTAAAGCACATTTCAAAGTTAGGAGTGGTTTTGTCATTTCTGGACTTGGAAAATAAATATTTGAATCAAACATCGTGTCTGCTGGTGCTGTAAAACGTGTACAGTTTCTAAAAAGAGTCTGTAAGGTCTATAAAGTAGTGGCACCCATTCTAGAGTTTTAATACATGTTCTGCTCAACAGCACAGTTCAGTCTACTTGGGAACATGCACCATTTTTTAACTGAAGCTTGAAACTGGAACTTGAATTTGTGGTTTTCACAGTGACGACAATGTGGCCTGATGTAATAGGAAATGAGTGAGTAAGTGGGTGGATGGAAGATTTGAGATTTTGCAGGTCAAATATGGTTTATGGTAAAATCTCCTTTTACACGAATGAATGACTGAATTTCATATTGAAGATCTGGAGATTTCCAAATCGTCTCTGACATCAGATATTTGATGCATTTCAGTTTTCTTTCTAGTTTTGTTACACAACCGTGCATGTTCACAAAGGCTCACTGATTCATTTTTGTATTCTAAAAGGCTTTCCCTCCATGACTTGGATACAGTTTGAGATGTTCTATTCACCCAGGAAACCACAATGTGTTACTTCCTATCACAAGACCATTCGACCACACCCACCCATTTGTCTTAAATTTAATATTGCATTCACTCTTTCAGTTTCGTGGCAAAAGCTGTAACATTTTGAGGGTTTATAGCCCCCACCCACATCCCAACCTTTGCTCACAGCTCAATAATATTTCATAACTGAATTTCTAAACATTTCCAGTGAGCTAGGTGCTCTCGGGCACCGTAAGAAAATCAATAATTGTATTTTTAAAGTCTTTAAAATCATCTCAGAAATATGTGGCTCAGTATGTGTCAGAAGAAGAAGATCCACACCTAATACCTCTTTGTTTTTACTTAATTAGTCTTTTTTCAATGAGGTGGGATGAATTTAAATTGCATTGCAGTAATGAATGTGTCACTTCCTTTTCTTAAGGCTGCCATTGTTTCAGGAGAGAACGACTGTGATGACTTTACCCAACAGCTTTATCCAATAAAATGAGGAACGGAGCACAACTAAATATATCAGGGGGCCCAGAATTAATTGCAACGTCTCTTACCATTAACTTGATCACAGTAGATGCAGGCCATTGTCACTAGGTGGCACTGTTGCACAATTTCTGTGGGATGTGGCTCTCTGCATAATCGTGTTCAATATAGGCCAACCATTTGCATACCTGATTAAATTGCACTGGCTTCAAAACCATACTGTTTACAGTGACTAATTAAATAACCCCAAATTGGCATGCGGCCCTCTTTCATACTCACTTTATTCACAACAGAAGACGAGCGAAGAGAAAGACAATGGATGTGGTCAACGGCACGGTTTAAACTGAATTATTCCATCATATTTCCAAGGGAAATGAAAATGCTGGAGCTCTGCTCAGCTAAAGGAGCATCCAGCGGTGACATGCTGTGGTGTTGACTGACTGGTCACATGACTGAGGAATCAGATCATCATTTGTATGCAAAGCCTTTAGTCTCAAGATGCGTTAAAGGTCAGCGTTTCAGTGAGGCTACCGGACCCAGCCGGCATCCTGCATCGGCCATCCAGCAGGAGACAGTACTGCAGCCTGGTGGGGACATTACAGGGGAAACCCACACTTTATATATTAGATAATATAACAGCTGATGCAGTAGCTCCTGTGTGTTCATACTTTAAGCATGTTGCACATGCACATTAAGCCGGGCCACCTGCTGTAACATCATGACTGGGGCGTGGACAGAAAAGCAACATGCTTTGGAGGTTTGAACCCAGACAGAGGGGTTCAACAGCAGTGTTTGTGATTTTTTTTTTTTTTAAAGAATATCCCGTTTAAAAGAGACAATGGAGAAGGGGTTATTTCACCTCGGCTGTCACAGAGCACCACACTTCTGTTATCTCTCATCTGACGACAGGGATTAGACTGGAGCCGCTTCAATGGTTTGGAAATTACATCCTGCAGAAAATGCTGGAAAGATGTTTTGGCAACAGGATGTTGGTTCCATAGTTGTACAAGAAGGCTTTAACAAGATAGCATCTCTATTACTGTATCTCATGTCTCTTCCCCTTCTCCCTGATAAGATGTTTAATATGGCCATTCTTTTTAATCTTTGTTTCACTAATCTATTTATAGTCCATTGAGGCAAAGTAGCACAAAGAAAATCTGTTTGCTTTCTCCCATGGAAGAAAAAGATGAAGAATATAAATAAACGTGTGCACTTTGTGTGAGATTAGTGGGAGGAAACGAGCCACTTTCCTTTTTAGTCAGAAAGAATCAAAATGAGAAAACGTTTAAAACATTAATGATATGTTTGCTTTTGTGACTAAAAGAGAAAACATTTTCTTTAATTAAAAAAAAATATGATAAAAAGAAATGTGAAGACGTGAGACTCTTCGATGGGAGCTTGTGATGTTATGAGGTGGCTGCTGGATTCACTGAGCCTTTGGAAATGCCTCCAGCACCAAAGATTAAACCTCCACGTTGGACCCGAGAGGTTGTTGATGTGGTGGTTAGGTATGTGTGGAATCGTGCTCACCTTCCACTAGGCTGACCTCATTTCAAGGCTCTTCAAGTTATTATGGCTGATATAGTAATGAGCAACAGCCTGATGATCATTAGTGATCCTTTTAGGTCAGATGGGTATTACGGTATTATTGGCACGCAAACTGTACTATAAACAACAATCTTCTGGCAATACTTGAGTATCTGTGTTCTGTGTCAGTTTCCATAAGAGTAGTGATGTATTATACCTTATTTTATTATGGTGGGTGCTGATCTTACAAAATAAGTGATTATTTCTCTGCCTACTGCACCACAGGTGATTAAAGATTTAAGAGCTCGATCTTCCAGCAGTTGCTGCAGGGAAAAAAAGAGAGCTGGAGGAAAACCTTTAAGCTTTTCAGCAGCTCTGTGTGGTCTAATAGTATATAATCTCACTATACCATTAAGCCATTCGAAAAGACAATTTACAAGATTATATATATATACATATATATATATATATATATATATATATATATATATCGTTAATGAATATGTAATGTTCAGAGTTTGGGAGAATGAATGAAACTCATGAATAAACAACTGACTTTTGCAACATGCTTTGTGAAGTGTTTTAATGTAAGTTTATGGTGGATTTATAAATAAAAATCCCTCAGATAAATCACTGCCTGTTCATGTTCATTCCTGCGGCACAGCTTGAGGCCAATTTTGAGTCTGTTTACTACTTCTGTCTTCTCGCAGCCATTCTGCTGAAGCTTGTTATTGCCACATTGGTGGCATTCTGCATTTGTGGATCCAAAGAGCCTGTGATAAGCTCCCCCAATCAAACGTATTATATTACCACCATCAAACAAGTGTTGAGCTCCAGCGGAGCCACGAGTAATGCAACACTGCCACAGACTCCGCCGTCAGCTTCATCACTCAGAGTAGATCCTGGATAATGAGTAAATAACGATCAATGTAATATTGAGTCATCCAATTCTCTAACTGAGACGACAACAACCCCCAAATCAAATCAAATCAAATCAAATTGTCACGTTATAGTCAAATTTAACAAATCCCAACAGAGGCAATTAAGCATTTCATTTACAGCAGCGGGCTGTGGGCCTTTGCAGCCACAATCCCCTGCTAGGTTGATATCTGGCTTCACAGGCAAGACCGACAGATGTGAAATTGGGGAGAAAAAGAAGGCCTTCACGTTTCTCCTTTGTGAATCAGAAAATTGCAAGAAAATAAATGGAAATGCATCCGTTTTCGTTTTCAAGCCGGACGTTTCCTTACTGTATTTCTGGAACCTGGACGTTGTCGAAATGCCCCAAAATCTGTTTAAGATTAGGTAAGAGTGGCGAGAAAAAAAAAAAAAAAAACGAAGCACTGGTTTTAGGCACACATATAAAAGTAAATATTAAAAATAGTCATTTTATGTGGTTAAGGTTTGAGAGACTTCTTTCTCTTCCACGACAAAGCAATCTAACATGTTTGCAGGTTTTTCATACAGAAAATGAAGTAAAAATACTTTCATTCACAACAGTTTGTTTTATAACTTGCTTTATATGTGTTTTGGTCGATTCTGGTTGAAGTAATGTCTTTTTTAGTAGAATATGATAAAGAGGTGTACCACAGCAGGGTCTCATGCTGACAGCATAGGTTACAGTAGTCTATTTAAACAATAATTTGTGTGTTCTGCTTTAGCTTGAGTTCATATGTTGTGTAAGGGTTAGGGTTAGGGTTAGCTTGTTAGAAATGACAGTCTTTGTGTAAAAATATGTTTTTTTATTAAATGCCTCTTTAGGTTTTTGCACAGCGATTAGAACCTCTACACGATAGTGTTCATCCGGACATCTATTTTCAAACCCACTCCAGCCCTCTCCCACTCCCACTAATTCTTGGTCCCTTGGGGTATTCTGCTGAGTTATGTATTCATATATTTCCTCGGTGATCACCGGGCAGTCAATATGTACTAAAAAAAGAGTTGCCAGGTTGTATGGAAGGTCTTTAGGGAATCTCTCAGGGCGAAACCTAATCCTCTCAAGCGTAGCACACTGCAGTATCTCCCAAGTCCATCTATTATGAGTAGGAGGGAGAGATGTGTCCATGTCAGGAGAATATGCCTCCTAGCAAGCAGAGTGGTGAATGTATCAGTTGTGTCAGGGTATATATACCTTGGCTGGTTTTGCATTAGTGAAATGCACTGTAGTAGACCAAGCCCTGCCCATATACGGCGTGTAGAAGGTGTAGTATATGTCCCCACTGCTCTTGGTGACATGGTGATACTGATCTTTTGGTCCCAGATGGTCCCCAAGGAACCAGTGGAGGTTACCGTGGATGTAATCACGGTTGATTGAAGTGAGCCTCTTTAGCCGGTTCTATTAAGCGATTGAAAAGAGGGGAGGTTGGGAAATTGGGGGAATTTATTTTGCACTAAGAGCCTAATCTGGAAGAGGCGGAGTTTACTTATTCAGTCTCTCCAAATCCCTCTTGATCATATTAATAATTGACTTCAATATGCGTCACATTGCATCCTGTCAGAAAAGGGGTGAAAATTAGCGAGTCACCCAGGTGTCATGTTTCCATCACTGCCGATTGGAGCTGGAGCCGATTGAGACGGCCGCAGAGTAATTGGTCTTGGGAATAAGCGCTGATTCTAACCGTTCCCACTAAAGACAGATGTCAGTGGGTGTTAGTGTGTTTTTTGTTCAGTGGCAAAGGGGCTTAATAATCAGCAGACCTTTGTTTAACCAAGTCTTGAAAACTGATTTCAAATATTTTAAGTGTTGGTTATAATTGGGTTCTGAGGGATTTATTTGATTGAGAGATAACTGGGAACCACCGATGGAGGACTTTTCCATCCGCGCCCACTGGAGTTGTTTGTGTAGTGTGCAAAAGCGTACAATCTTTATGAATGGCACGTCACAATAAAGAGAGTGGGATGGAGGACCGGTAAGAGATAGTTGTTGACTTTTCACATTGGAGCACTGAAGACTGCAAAATTATATTAACAGTTGATAAGTCCAGACGCCTTGTTGAGCAAAATGAGCAGATTCAAAACAGACATAATTGTTGGGAACTTTTTATTTTCTCCCAGCGCACAACTGATCAGAAAATGAGGGACCTTTACTAATTCCTTAAAAATGGAGTTGAGTATCTTTCCATATTCAAGAAACCTTTGAGTTGTACAAACCGAGTCGTATGCGTTTCTATTATTCTTAATTGGGTTGCAGGACATTTCACATATTAGTGTAATGGAGGTGAATAGCTCCTCAGTGAAATTGCCACATACTTGTTGGATAAGTGTGTTCAGAGATCTGATTTTTCATGCAAAACTCCAGGAGGCCATTCGGCTGCCAAGACATTTGAATGGAGACTGAAACATTTGTTCTCATTTCTAAACTAAATTGGCCAACAGTAGAAAAGAAAAGGGGGAGACAAGTCTAAACGCACAATTAAACTCATTTTCAATTCGGTCTGTTTTTCCTCATTTTTGTCATCATTAAAAAGATTCTTGTTCTGCAAAATATCACAAGACGGAGGCATTTTAATACTCACAACCAACATCGTACCATTCCTCATATAGTGGGACATACTTTGAAAACTTTACTGTTTCTCCGTCTGAGCTTGCTCCCTGTAGTTTGTAAAACAAAGTCTGAAGCAGGAGTTTCTGACCTTTGGGATATTGTACAAACGTTGTACATGCACCTATTGGAATATGTTATCTTGAGCTAAAGGAAAGAAGCATTTTCCCTTAGAAACAACGTTTCTGTCCTGAATTGATCCCTTTGGGGAAAATGCCTCCAGGCGCTGCAGTGCACCCCAAAAGTTCAACTAATTAAGTGGCTATATTTGATTTAGGTTTGAGACGGTCAGGGTTATGGCTATGGTTTAGTGTTCGGGCGTCCAAATCCTGGTGGAGGAGGTGGATTTGTATGCAGCATGAGAGGAAGTTTTGTCTGGGAAACTCAATTGAGGGCAAGAGGAGCTAATGAGCTCTTTTCACAGCGAGAAAACACAGGCTGCCAAAATATGTTCCCTCCTTCTGCATTCAACAAAGTTTGGACAATGATGAAATGCTTTTGTGTTCTCGGGGAAATGCTGACAGAGATACAAGACATTGCATACTGTGCGTGGTGGGACCATCACATCTATATTACAGTCGTATACCTGTCCTTCCCTTCATACAGGGAGCTGAACATTTACACTTAGCTGACAAAATAGGTCCTCTGACACATACCAGCGATTTCCGACTACAAATCACTGTTCAAAAAATGACCCTCAATCACGCTGATTAAGATTTGGTTAAATCAGCTCGAATCCTCTCTGCACGGATGTTGTCTTGAGCTCTGTAACGTAACAACGCCACCAAACCTCCTCTTTTACTTCCCTTGCAAGCAGACCTTGCCACTTGGAAATGAACACGTGCTGAATTGACATGCTGCCGTTTTTCTTGAGAGGACAAATGATACACGAGCCACACGTGAGTCAACCTAACAGGGGATGCATGTTACAGCAACACATGCACGTTGTCAATAATCTCTAAATTGTTGGGATTTGACGTTCGAAGAGAGACACATGGACACTTGTTCAGCTGCTATTACCTGTGGTCAATCCTTGTTTAATACAAATAGAACAATCTCTTCATGGAAACAATATTGGCACAAAAATATACTCCATCTGTTGGATAAATAATAACAACAATACAGTTCTCTGTAGTTAGTGTGCACAGAGCGTTTGATCTTAAATGGATACATTTAGTGTCAAAATGCTCACATTTAATCACAAATTGACTGACCAATATATTTAACCCTTGAACATTAACGTCGGGTGATTTTTACCCGAGTGATTGTGGTTACGTTATTTTCATTGTGTTGCTTTTGCCTAAGTTGCGTGGGTCCTTGTGTAGATTCATACTGTTATTGAAGGCTCTCTGCTCCGATCCCTGGTTTCTCAACAGGCACGTGTTTGGGTGATTTTCACCCGGCGTTAGTGATAGAGGGTAAAACAAAATTAGGATGGGTTTTAACATTGCAGGGAGACTGTTTCTTTACCGGACAAGGCTCACATGTCCCAGGAACGGGTGGACCAAAGAACAAGTTCAAAGTTCCTTTATTTATATTTTTTATCCTGTTTCATTGTTGATTCCCTAATTTTCCACCTGCTTTTGAGCCTTTTTTTTAGGGTCGCCCCATGATACCTGTTTTTCGTTTTATGATAAGTTCTAAAGGGTAAAATAAAAGAAGAGTACTTTTATCAGGTACATTATATCGGGTGAAATATAGCCGACGTTAGTGATGGTGTTACTATTTTTAATGTTAGTGTCCTAGGATTAAGGGGAAACACTTCATGTACTTAACTGGTATTCTATGAGCACAGAATATGTATTTATTTCATGAAACACCAGTCTACAATAAATGCATTAAGAAGGAAATAAATCAAAGAAAATATGATAAAGAGTTGTTATGTTATCAGAATCAGAACCGTTTATTGCCAAGTATGATTCACATGCAAGGAATTTGTCATGGTGGGTGGTGCATTATAAGGGCAAGTCTGATGCTCTTATTCTGTAAATTATAATTAAGACAGCTGCTTACCATTGCTGTGAACAGATAGCAGCAATGCCAAAGGGCAGTTTACAGAAAAGGTAAATCAGGGCAAAGATGTGCAGTTTGTCTTTTCTCTTGTCGGCATGCTTCCCGCCATCGGCGATGAATGGGCTTCTTTAAATAGCTCTGATTAATTGGTGGTTTTAATTGGAAGGGTGTTGGTGGCAGCCGCACGCCTCTAACCAGTCATTTATGGGAGTGGTGCCCATGTCAAAAGGACACCTGGCACTGGCTGACTCAATGGCATCAGCCACTGTGCTCAGCTTCCACGGTGTGGACGCGACAAAAGCTTTCACCCCCGCTGCATCCTCTTTGCGTCGGTGTCGGTGACACGCAACGCTGTTTGCTGTAGGCGTCTGCCTCCCGTCTTGCAATCGCTTGCTTTGCTTTTCTTCCCTTTCCTCCTCATGTTTTGCTCTTTCTACTCTGTTGCATCATCACTTCTTTCCTCTGTGTGTGAGTGATTAACGGCCCCTATTGTCACCTCTCCTGGGTCTCTTTCATTGTTCCTTGCATTGTTTTGCGTCACCGTGGGCCCCGCTTACAGTTCCTCCATTCATACAATTTTTCATCTTGCTTTTCCCCTTAAAAATATCATCACGTTTGTGATGTGTGCGATTCACAAACTACAGGAGTGATTGAATGACTTTCTGGTGAACTGTAAGAGATTTGCCTCTGTGAGAGAGTGCTGGTCTTGTTCCTGCCGAGGCTCACAGGCAAACACTCAGCTGGGCATCACGACCACGAGCCAACATGCACTTTCTATAACAACCCTCTTGTCTGTTAGCCATGATTGCTGTCTTGCTGCCGCCGCTGCTCATTACCGATACAAATGAACAAGATTAATTGTCAACATCATTGGCAATGATTTCCTTTACTTGGAAACACAGTATAAAATATCCTCCCTGCCTTGTGGATGTACATATAGATGCTTGATACTGTTGTCTTTTTTTCTCAAAAAGAAAACCCTCAAGGAGGATGTGATTCTAACTCCAGGATTCATGCATTTATTTCTCAACTGAAGTACAAATACAGAAGTTCGATTGTCACTTCGGTGACTTGTTTAAACTAGGCTGCAAGTGCCCACTTGGCCTGGTGAGTGACATTGCTTGGCCTTTCCCACCTTCTGCAGCCTGCTTGGCTATGCACAGTGGCCCCCGGTGATTGATGAGTATCCCCCAGGTTGCAGCCCGGCTCTGCTGATGGATGGGCTCTTAGAGGTCTTAGCAGAACTGATGGGTCATGGGCCTCGGAGAGCCCAGAGCTGGGAGTAAGAAGACAAATCAGGGGAGCAAGGATGAGGATGCAGAGATAGAGGTGGGAGTATGGGAAAAGCCAAACTGTATGGGGAAATCTGTGCATTCCTTCCTGTGAATACAGTGAAATGAACGCTTCTTCTTCTCAAGATGAGCTGAATGAGAATCACTGTGAATGCATTAGGTCTATGGTTTGCTCCACATACAGTTGCAACACATTCCAGAAATAGATGTTTCTTGTGCTCAAGCATTTTCTCAGAGTTGAGTCTTGCAGGCAAAACTTTAGCTATAAATATTCCACTTTTCAGCAAAGACTTATCTGAACATATCTTATCTGACTTTATCATATCTAACCTTGATTGGTGGACATTAGCGGGCACAGTACACAAATTGAGACAAAGGGATGCATGTGCAAATATTACTTGAAATACAGAATGTCACATACAAATATTACAATAACTTGAATGATGCTCTCTTTCTCGCAACACTGGAGATTAATATTGCTAAAATGCTTCCACTCTGTACCTCCTGATTGTTTTGCATTCTCTCCAGGTTTTTTCACATCATTGAAAATAAAGTCAATGTGCCTTTTCAGTAGGGTGACAGCTTGAATGTCAACATCACCCTAAACAAGCTTCTGTATGGCAGACAGGCTGCATCTCTTGTAATCTGTTGGTGTACCACCTTTCCGGGACACATATTTGATCATCCTCCCTACAGTGAATTAACTGAAAATCAATCACAATGATGCACAGGGAGCGTGGAGAAACTGACAGAAAATAATATAATCTTTTTATTATCACAGGAGACACTCCTGTGAGGGCTGGCGATGATTTGGGGAAAATATCATGTCTGACAGGTTTAGCCGTGTGAACATAAACGGCTCCTATTAGGCTCGGCTTCTTGATGCAAACTTTTATAAACAAGTATTGAATACTTCCACAGTGGCATCATGCACTTCAAGCAAAAGTGATCATCAACTATTCTCTCAATGCAGCAAATATGGTAATGAATCTCTCAAGAAACTTTGTAATGCTTTTTTTTCCTTCCCCAGGCTATTGAAGAGATTCATGACTATATCTCTGCACAACAGCAACATTGGCCAGCTTCCATACAGCCATAAAAGGTGCAAACAATTGCTTCCTTTATGGCCATTTTCTCTTTTGTATTCAAATATGAACAAGCCCACCTCACACCCGTATGCAACCCTGCACACACACACACAAAAAAAGGAAATGCAAGAAGAAAAAAAAAACTGTCATTTGCTCTGTGTCTGTGCCGGAGGTCCTCTCGGAGGCAATATGCCACCCAGTAGTATCCACTGGGGTGAGCTGCAGTGGTGATAAATTGGGATGGATTAAATGTCAACCCTGGAGCAGACTCACACTCTACAACGAGTCTCTTCATATGAGAATAGGTCAGACAAATTAGTGCAGGGTCCACCCTCAGCACATAATCTTTATGTGTGGGCAGACAGTTAAACAATGATTGACTGAGGCACAAGTCCGATATGAAGGGACATAGATGGACACGAGGTGGGACCGGCTTGAGGCATTAGGTCTATCGGTTGAGACCAGCTCTGCTGTGCAGGTTTTACACCTTCTCATTCAGTTTCAATGGGTACCGACGGCCTGATGGGATCCTTAAAATAAATGCATCTTTATTAAAATGGTACTGAACTCCCAACGATCCCAGTTGGGAATTTGCTTGTTGCAGCGCAAAGACACATGAAGCTCCAGAGAGCACAACAACCGTCTGCATTCAAGCACAACAGCACAACAGTGTGTGGTAAACACAATTTAGGCCACTGCTGTCAACCCCCTGTTTCCACTTCACCTCGTATTTCTCTTGGACTTCAATCTGCAGATTCACTGGCTTAAATCATCACCTTTGGCTCAATGATTTTTCAGAATCAGTATAAGTAGCACACACAAGGAAGTTGACTCTATTTTTCATCTCTCACAATGTAGTCACACAGAAGTAGACATAACAGCTAGTGTCAAGGACAACAAAGCTTGACAGGTAAAGGTAAAGAACAGACAAAACTGTTAGGTGTAAATATATGCTATCATTGTATATAAAAAGAACAAATGACCAACAATAAAAAAAGAAGAAATAAAACGTCTATTTACAAGTCAAGTGTTTTGTAAATTGTAAACAAAACAAATCAATACTCCCATCATGTCCAACGTATAGCCGTTTTCCTCCAGTCTCACAATACCTCAATCATGCCCTCACACTATCAGGAACTGCAGTGCGGTAGTGGCATTCAGAAAATACAGGACAATTAGAATAAACACCATTTGGATTACAGGCTTTAACTTCTCCTCGGGCTGTGTTTGAACCAAATCAGAAAGCTGAGTGAGAGCTGGATCGCTCACCAGTATGAGCAGCGTGGTCTCCTCAAAATGATGTTCCCAGACAACAAGACTGCATTGTCAATTACGTTATGAAGGAATGATGTTTCTACTGGATTAGGTTTGTATTTGACAAATCACAAATGCGTTTAATCAAACTCTGTGTAAGTCTGATAGGCAGCAGGTCAGGATAGACGGGTCAACCACAGGACCCAGGAGGCTGGTGTTTGTGTCCCATGTGAAACCAAAAAAAACACACTTATTTGAACTGAACACATAAGTTTTGTTACCTGACTCTTTAGAAACAGCAGATCAATTAAAGCACTATAAAGTCGATACACACGTAGGTAGAAATGTTGAAATGAAATGTATTTTTTAATTGAGAAACATTGAGAATCAATGTATCTGTGGTTTGGAGTTTTGTACAATTCCAACATCTTCTTGTGGTGAGTTGGTTGGTGTGAGAGCAAAAGGGGTGTAAATCTGTGTATGTGTGTGTGTGTGTGTGTGTGTGTGTGTGTGTGTGTGTGTGTGTGTGTGTGTGTGTGTGTGTGTGTGTGTGTGTGTGTGTCTGTGTGTGTGTGTGTGTGTGCGTGCGCAGAATTTTGAGAGCACTGTTCCTGCTCATTTGCCCAAGGGCTGAGTGATTCCCCATGCGAACAGCAATTAAAAAAAGTCTCCAGTGAACGAATCGGATCAAACTCCACAAAGTGAGAACCTAAATCAAGCTCTTTTTTTATTATCCTTAGGCTGGCATTGCAGGTGTCTCTTCAGGAAGACTCGGTCTCTCCTTCTTTTTTTTATACAACTATTCTCATGTTTCTTTGCGCCTTGTCTTCTGTCTGATTGCTTAAAGTGGCTATGAAGTGATTTACAAGCACTCTGGCCCCTTTTGGCAAGTTTGCATTTGTATTTTAATTTAACAGAGACCTCTGCACTGTGCCGGTTCAACAAGCGACTGCTGGAATCGCTAATTGGCTTCTCTGTTAGTATACCATGCACTCCCAACTCTAGTTAGACCCCCAGACATGCTGCTATTCCATAATCATGCACATGCATGGGAACAAAGGGACGCATGATTCATATGGAAAGCACAAGATGTGCGGTTGCCCAGAGGCCCGAAGAACCATTACTGCTCTGTTTGAAGAAAAAAGAAAAAACACTGAAACCAACTTAGCATAAATGTGTGAACAGTGAGCCATCGATCATTTACTTCCCTACACAGTTCCAACTGCCTCATGCAATACATATCTTTTATATCTTCTACCTGTCTCTCAGCTTCATCAAAAGTTGTGGCAGTGACGAAATTGCCTGATGCAGATTTAGCTTGCAGTTGTGATGAAATGTAAAACAGGGTGCACTCGCCAGACCTTTTTGAAATCGCTGACGGGAGAATGTGTCTCGGGATCACTGGTTTGCCTGGCAGGCAACCAGACAAGAGACGAGGGCTTGGGAAGCTGGAGAAAATGGCTGTATTTGTGAATCCCCCACCCACCCCCCAACTCTCTTTTCCCTCTCTGTCACACACTTGGACTCTGATGGACGACCGCCCAGAACAAAGTTGTTATACTGGAAAGGAGGGTTTTGGGTAAAAGCACTGCGCTTGTTTAAAGCATCAGGGGGTGGTGAGGCTTTTCTCTCTCTCTCTCTCTCTCTCTCTCTCTCTCTCTCTCTCTCTCTAATGAACACAGAGAGCAATCATATGACACAAACTGCTTGGCAAGTTCAGTGCTGAAAATACCTCAAAACCTAATCATGACTGTTAGAAACCGGTGAGCAGACCTTTGTCCCTTTCCCCTCCCTCCACCTGAGATGCCACCAACACCTGTCAACAGCTACTTAGTTCCCTTGGAGGGGCAGCAGATTCATACTCCACCTGCCTTCTTGGTATTGCCTGCTTGACTTCGATGATGTGAAGTACACGCGGCACTCATTTTGGCAGTAAACCAGAAAGGGTACTGCAGTGGCAGAGATATTCCATTCAGGTGGCTGGTAATTGATGCATGGCTTCAGCCATGTTAGGGCTGTGTAGTGGAGAAGAGGGAAGCAATTTGTGCCTCGGCTAGGGGCCCTCTCAGCGGCTCCAGTAAGCACTCCAATTTCCCTTTCATTCTGCCCGGCGCTTTTGTCTGAGGATAAACGGCAAGCAGAGAATTTCCAGTCATCACATGGACTCTCTGTTACTAAAACACACTCTTGGGTGGATTGGGCTTTTTGGCCCCTTCAAAAAGAGTGTTTTCGAGGCTGAGTGAATGTGAGCGGATTCCTCGCGAGCCGGACGGTGCGTGGAGGGCGTGTTTGTGTTTTTAGCAGAGAATCGATTGAAGGGCTGTTTGGGCTGACAGAAGAAGGGAGGAGAATGAGTTGGTTGCATTTTTTGGCTTTCAGCTGCATTGTGAAGTGCTCCCATGTGTGCCTCCGTATATAAATATTCATCTTCCTCTGTGTTCTGCATCAACAACTGAAACGCTTTCATCTATCTGCATTTGTGGTTTCAGAAAATAGATCACTCCTGGGTGGTGAGCAGCATAACAGTGTTAGCAGAAGCATTTACCTTTGTTAAGATCCACTCTGGAGTGGTGATTATTTCTAGAGCAGTTTAACACATTCCAGTATTAATTGAAAGGAAATCCAGGGACGTATGCAAAATGGATAACAAGTTTAACTGCCTGGCTATTTATAATTTTTCAGGCATGTCTTTGCTTTATGACATTACACGCTGTAAACACGTGTCAGCACCATTCATCACCAGGATATGCCTTAAAGAGGTTTTAAGCTGACATTTTTAAACTGTGAATGCAATTAAGTTTCCCAGATGTGAACATCATGCTACACAGTATTACAATTAGAATTCAGTGGCCTCATTTTCATCAGAAAAGAAAATTATTATATCATTATTTTGGCTTCAAAATAATGATATAATCATACCAACTTAATATAAAACATAGATGTAAAAAACTGACACTACAAATAAAATGTGAAAGAAAAAATGCTATGAGTGGAATTTGTTTTGTTTATTTTGGCTGCAATTTCAAATAATTATGTCATTAGTTTGGCTTGAAATTGCAGCCAAAATGAACAACAAAAATACTATATTTTGTATTAAGTTGGTATGATTATATCTTTAAATTCCATGATAAACAGTAGTTGCAAGTATTTTCTCTTCCACGTGAGCTATAGCTAATGCTTTTTTGCTTCATCCGATGGTTCATCATAAGCACTTACTGTTGATGAAAAGCCTTGTCAGTGTTTATCCACGACGTTCAATTTTCAGTTATTGCAAGGAAATTAAACACGCCTGTCAGTTTGTATTTCCAATGAAGTCCATCACGTTATGACAAACCGGGTGGGCCATTTCTCTCTCCCATGCTCTGTGTTTATCTCACATCCACAAACACACATTCACGTTTCTGCCTTGCTGCAGTGGTTATTTGTCTGCCTCACTGCATACATAATTTCCCTCGGACTATTACTCGTGCCTTATGAATGTCAAGACGTAATAATAATAGTAATAATAAAAGAAGAAAAAAACTCAAAAACATGCCTTGAACTCGGGTCTCATCAAAGCTTTGCTTTCTGCAATTTCTTGTGTATTAAGGAGAGTATAGTTTTGCATAATGATGTAGCGTTGTGCTCCCATGGTAATACTGACAGCGGTTTCTGTGGTGATGCGGCTCTTGTCTATGCTCACTTATAAATATACAAGCTAATGTTGAGTTAGTAAGAGGGGGGGCTGCAGCCCTCAGGCTGTGGCTGCTGTCTAAATGGTCCAACTGAAATTACTTGAATTATTGTACTGCATCTGAAAAACCTCTTGACATTAATTAAACAACCCTCCGCTGAAAGTAACTTCTGATTATCCTATAAATTAATCCATAAACCCACATGCAAATTTCTCTCTTCATGCCTTTATTTTCTTCACTACTTTTGCAGATGGTTTAGAGAGCCAGTCGCCCTCGACATCATTCATAATGCATGAGCCAGATCCTATCGGTTGGTGATCAAAATTTCTATTTTTCTGCTCTCCTCCTCAAGTTCCATATTTCTTTCTATTATTCCCATGGAGTCTCCAAATGGACATTCACACACATACCTTTTCTAAGGACAGATTAAATACAGCAATTTTCTTTTTGACTTCAGGAAATTATTAGCAATTGTGTGAATGTGCTTTCCCTTTCATTGTTATTGTGTCAGTCGTCTATCAAATAGGATATGCACTGACGGGATATGCATTCAAGAAAAAGCACATTTTAATAGTTCAAATATCGAAACCTAGAAGCCTTTTTCTTTAAAGGTGCCTTGAAGTTGTAATTATTACAATATTCTGAACCGGAAATTGGTAGTGTCTATACATGTCTACATCCTATTCAAGTGAATAGTTATAATAGGCAGTTGGTGAATACTAATGGAAATATAATTGGTGCCACGGCATTGTAGAAATGAAGTGCACTCGTTTTAAACATTATTACAAATATTCTGTATTGTTCTGTCATATATGAATCCTTCTGAAGTTCATGGGAAGTGATCATGCAGATCTTTTTTTGTACTAATTCAAATCAGTCTGTGCCTTAAGGATCCATTGTCATTCAACCATAATATTAACTTTCACGAAATAGATGAAACAAACCGGTGGTTTATATTGCATTGGTTCATATTCAAGCAAGTTTTGTGTGTTTGCAGTTCATTTTGACATCACAAAACAGCTGCCTGGAAGATAAGACGTGCAGAAAAATGTGTCTTGAGGAATGGACTGCAGTAATTGTACAGTATATTTGTATCAAATGGGCAACAACATGTATAAACGCTGGTGGTCCTTTTATCTTTCCTACTGTGACTCACTTACTGTAACAGACTCTGATCACAGGCTTTCGACCCTAAGACCTGATTTGAATATTCTTTTCGTGTCGGTTTCCCCCACAGCTCTCTCTATGTCTGGAGTTCAGGAGTCACCGAGTCTCCTGGAGGTGTTTGTGTCAGCTTTGCCCTCCCACTGTCTCGCTGCTCTTGCCCCCGCTTTATTACAGGTCTTCTGAATATGCAGGGCCTGTTAAGCAGACTTGTTCCTCTTGTAACCACAAAGCCCAAGAGCCGCTCAGGGAGTCGTAAAGAACCAAGCAGGAGGAGCCGCTGAATAGCAATAGATGAGAGTGCAGAAAAGGGATGTCTTAGCCAGTGTGTGTGTGTGTGTGTGTGTGTGTGTGTGTGCGTGTGTGCGCGTGTGTTTGTCTGTTCGCTACTGTGATGTGAATAATAACTCTTTTTGTTCACCAATGGCCCTGAGTGTCTGAGAAGTCACCGCAAATCCTCACTTTTTGCCGACGCAGCACAATGCCAAGAGGGAAGAAATGCGGTTTTATTTTAAAGATTTGTCTCATTCAACAGATTACGTTCCTCTCCATCTTAGGTGACTGCACGCAGCACGGTTATCTAGCTACACGGACAATATGTGAAGACTGTCGCGCAATTTCATTGTTGCGATGGCAATTTACTCCAAGTCAGAGTCTGTGCTTGGGATTATTGTGCATACACTGTATCGCCTGGGCCAAAATGGTTCCATATAATATCCATATTTTTTATCCAGTCAACCCAAAACTTTGAAATAGCATTTCTATGCCTCAATACAATCTATTATTTTGATAACACTTAATCCTACTATTTTTACTTCACGCTCTCTTCCAAAAGCCATTTATGGTGTTGCTTGGAGCTGATCCTCATTGAGATTTTTTTTAAGGGCTATTTTAATCATCGGAGCAATTTATTTACATTCATGCACAATCTCTTTCCCCCTGAAGGCAGACTACCATTATGGAAGGAAGACTGAAATGCACTCATTCCCTCTAGGTCCGAACAATCATTTCTCTGCAGAGAATATCTCAACCCTTCTATTCCTGCAAAACAAAACAAAAAAGAAAAATTAATTCTGTCACATTTCAGCACTGGTCTCTAAAGTAATGCCATTTTGTAGTAGTATAGTAGTAGGTTGTTGTGTGACTTACTATATTGTCAACAGATGGAAACCTTTCGGAAATAAGGCAACGGCACAAGAAAAAAACATTCATAATGAGTCAGGATGAAAAAGCCTTTTCTTTGAAATTGGAAAGATTTTACTTTACATTTTGGTTTCCTTCATATCTGCAATAGTTGTTTTAGTTTGAATGAAAACATAAAAAAATCCTCAATGTAACAGATTGCTGTGAAAAGTCCAAACAGCAGCTCAATCACAGTAGGGTTGCCAGGCAGTCCTGGGGTGTAATTGGGTGGCGTACATGAGTCAGCAATTTAGCTGGCTCTCACCGTTAACAATTTACAGCAATTCTTTTCTGCTGGCTCTCACTTTCTCCTCCTCCTCTCATCCCTCTCTCTCTCTCTCTCTCTCCTCTCTCATGCACATACATGTAAACTTCACATGCTAACATTCAAACACACACACACACACCCACACACACACACACACACACACACACACACACACACAAAATGTATACAACTCACACCCTTGCAGCCCCCATTAGAAACTGCATATTTTCCTTGTTCTTTCTGTCGCTAGCATCCACATTGGCACGAGTCACATCCATCGAGAAATAAATCATTCCCTTTCCTCCTCATCTTCTCGGACAAACCTTGTAGAAGCAGAGCTTTGTCAGCTTCAGGGAGCCCAAATCCTTGTTGTTGCCTTTTCATCCAGTGTTTACCAGGTATTTGTTCGTACTGCGCTCACTACAGACTGACAGGACACAAGCTGATTATTCAGGCTTTCAACAATTTTGGCGGCTCCTGCGTAAAATCCCCAAAAGGCTTGGTCGGTGCCTTTTTTTTTACCCGGACCACTTGTCACACGCTTTCATTTCAGTGTGACCGGGCCGGTGGTGCAATCTTGGCTCCCGTGAGACAAGTTGAACTGTATTTGGGCAGTGTGTTGTTCTTGGTTGCTTAATTAAAGCAGTTGGATGTTACCATATAACTGAAACAAGGAGAATAAATGACAGCGTTCAGCGTAGACCTGAGCAGCTGTGATAGACTGCATATGAGATGCTACGCCATTTATCTTGTAAGGATTGGTACAGTGTATATATATTTGTTTCGTGCAGAGGCTCTTTGGGGGACCTGCTCTCTTGATGTGGTGTAAAGAGAAATGAATCGATACTTGCTCTGCTTTAAAGAAAACAGAAGAATAATTGAATGAGTGCCCCTCAGAGACTGAGACAAATGACTCCCGTCTATGAGTGATTGGATGGCTGCTGCCTCGCCCTTCGCTACCTTACATTTCTCCCTCTCCCCTTTCTTCTCGTTACCTTCCTCCACGCCAAATTGAAATTCAAATGAGCCTCAGTGGCTTGACAGCAGACCATGAGCATCTGCCAAATCAGCTTGTCGGCACTTTTGAAACAAACATTATAAAAGCTCAGATGAGATAAAATGAAGGTTTAACGTTGCATATTAGTCGCCGTGAGTTTTTTGTTGTAGGTGAGTTTCTGCTTCATTATCTTCCTGTTCCCTGTTGACATCAGTTGATGCCGACACAAATTGCTTTAGTGAGAGCCTGGCAGTCTGCTGCTTTAGGCCTGAGAGAGAAAGGGAAACAGAGCCCCAATTATAGATGTAGGTGTCTGGTTTTGTTTTTACCTTGAAAACAGGATAAGTGGTCTGCTTCATCGCAGCGGGGTCCCCAGTTTGCACTTGCAGAGAGAGGCCAACTGTATTTCTGTTTGCTCTGGTTTCATTGCCAAAGTGAGGCACAACAATCCAAGAGGAGGTATGGTGTCATGTGTAAAGAGCCTTTGTATTCATTTCAATAACACAACGGCAGAATTTAAAAGTACCATTTCATCTATTATTCATGTCCACGTTTAATTAAAACTTTTTTTCTATTACCTTGCATTTGTTTAGTTTCTTTTTTTCTTTTTATCAATCTGTTTATCTTTCTTCTTCTGTTAATTATGTTGCACACCTTTCCAGAGATAAGAAAAAAAACAGTAGAAAACATTGCATGGGAATTATAAGTGAGCTTATCCTACCTATGTCACGTAATGTCTCTAAAAAGGAAGTGTTTTAATGGCGTGCATCCATGCACAGTGTTTAGACTGACCTGATGTGCATGAGGGAAACAGCTGCAAGGTTAATTAAACCTCAGCATCTCCAGTAGCACCTGCTATCTATTCCTCTGTTACTCTGCTTAATCTGGGTGTGTGCGTTCCTGCATATTTACATAAGGCACACTAAACTTTATGTACAGAAAAGTGTGACAAAACCTAGTTAAAGAGGCCATGTTAATCAAAAGCACCGTCACTAATTGGAGATATGAGTTTGCAGTGGTGCCCTTGTGTAGTGACTGTTGGAAGATGTGGGGCGTTTCTGTTATACGAGTGGTGGAGTGCAGCTTTCAGCACTGAGCCGGGAACATAAATTAAAGGATTCGTGCAAAAAAATCTAATGGAAAAGGCTCCTGTTTTATTGTCCTTCTGGCACTAAACGTGCTCTCAGCTGTGACTCCTAAAGTTAAGAAGAAATAATTCACAGCCACACCCATGTTGCTGGCCTAGTCCATAATAATGCCCAGTAGCCTGAGTTATGGAAATAGGATTTAAATTGCAACAGCGTGCAATCTGTTCGCAACTCTCCTCTATTAATGATGAATGATGATTTCCAGAGATCAAAAACAAGATCGTTTTTTTTCACCTCATTGTACTTTATATGATTATTCAAGAAGCTCTTTGTTTCCAATGATGTGTGCCCCAATAATGTCACCCGTCTTTAAATATGTGTCATAGGAAGAGTGGTGATTCACATTATGAAGTGGCAACCTTTGGAAAGACCTCCTCTATCTATAACAAAGGATCAGGATGCAGCATGACCTCAATCTCTCACTCATCATGGAAGCTCCCCATTCACGTTTCACTTACCACATCACTCAGATGTATGCTCGTATATCTCCCCCTATGTGGACGTGGTACATCCGCTCATATACATAAAGGGCACATTTAAAAGTTTGAAAGCTCTCATGCCTCTTGTGGGTTTCCTGAACATGCACCCACACAAACATGCAGCCAGAAGATGAACTGGCGTGTCAGTTTGAAATGACATCAAACTAAACGTAATGCAAAGTGTGTCTTAATGACGGCAGCATTTTAATTATGCAGCCCGTTTTGCAGACTCCTCGAGTCACGTCAGCAGCTGTAAACCCTATTTCATGCATGGATGTGCACATGCAAGAAAACATATGCTGTGTGCTCCTCTGCACTGCCTCCTGCTGAGGGCCCTGGTGGCTGCTGTCAAGTACTGCACTTTAGTGCAGCGCAAGGCTGTACAAGAGTGGGATACCCGCTGTGGTTGTGTGTGAGTATTCCTCAACTGTCTCGCTTTCTTTTCTCTTCAGAGTGGCATGACTTCTCTTCTCCTCCTCTGCCTCCACGTTCCCTCTCTTCCTCTCTCTCTTACCTTCCCTGCTGTTGGGCATGAAAGAGCCACATTGCTTTCCCCGCTTCCCATTCTGGCTTATTTTCTCCGTCTGTCAGGCAGTGAGATTCAAGTTCAGCCTCAAAGCAGTGACCCACAGAAGGGTTGCTGCATTCCCGACAACATTACAGAGCAAATAAGGCAGTCAGTCAGAGGGCTGGCCAAGCAGGGGTGAAGTAAAGGTGTTGAGAGTCACATATATGGGAGAGAGGAAGATGACAGGGAAGAGCAGCAGGGGGATGTGGATACGGGGTGAAAGGGAGGCAGATGAGAAAAAACATACAGCATGTTTGCTTCCACATGGTTGAGTTGTTGCTGGAAGTCTGGTAATAAAGCTCCAGAGATTCTCTTTAGAGTGATGCTGTTTGTGGGCTGTCTCGCATCTCTCCCCTCCCCCTTTCTCTCTCTCTCGCTGTTATTATTCTCTAGCAAAAACTAGGAACGCACTGCACTACATAATCATAATCATTTAGTGTCCTCCAGACTTCAGAATAGTATTTTAGGGAGTGTTATGAACACCCGACTTTGACCCTTGTGTTTCTGCCAATATTCGCCACATTATCTATGAAGCATCTTTATAGAAGCTGCTCTCGGCATTTAATGAAAAATGTGTGTTTGAGATGGAGACAAGGACACAAAATGTAAAACCAGATTGTTCAGATAAATGTCTTTGAAAAATGTTTTTGAATCAACGTAAATCAGCAGACATACGATGTGATTGCACTTGGTTCCATGGCCTTTGATTATAAGCCCATATCTTGCCGTCCTCTACTTTCAAAAAAAATCTCCAATCATCAGCCGCTCTTTTTGTGCTCAGCTGCTCATCACGACCTCTTCATCCCCTCTCATCTATGGCTCTGCGTTTTCTAGTGCTGATGTATTTGCTGCTGCAACAAAGGAGTTGTTTGCAGTCTCTCGGCATCTGGTTTCTCTATTGCAGCTTTCATTTCAGCCGCCCACCAGTGTGAACTCCTTGTCTGATAAAGTCCCACAAACTATTGATTAAGCTGATAGAATAAGCCTGTAGCTGCATGATTTATGAAATGATAAATTACCTGGGGAGCATTCGTTCTGAGTCTCCAGTTCATTGTCATGGAATTTCTTCCATTGAGAGCGATAAAGTTGACGACTGTCATTGTAATATTTACCAGGTGGATTGTTAATTAAAAATAAATGTGTTTAAATATTTCGTCTGCCAGCGCTTTGATACAACGGTGCCTCACGCTTCTTTTCCCACCCGTTACACAAACAAACACAGAGACTATTTATTCATGCACCATGAATACAGCCAAAGAAAACAAACACAGTCACACACAGTGGGCCTTTTATGAACATGAAGACACATCACAATGCTCATATATGCACACAAACTCATTTCCTTTGTCTGTTCAACAAATTGTAATGTCATCCAGGGGGGACATTTAAAAAGCTGGACCACTTTCCGTGCCCCTTCAGTGAAATGTGATGGATCAGGTAGAGAACGGCCGTTGGTGGAAAGCAAATCTACGTTTCCCACATTTTATTTTTCACAATAGATCCATTTGGCAAGATCTGGACCTGCATTGTTTGTTCAGAGGAAGCCCTCAGTCATCAAGTTGTCATCAGTTTAATCATGTTACTCTCACTTTGCTTTACTGCCTCACTAAAGCTTTGGCTTAATTGAGTCATAATGGGAGCACTGATAGAAATCCCATCTGAAGCCACATTAGAGGGATCGAATCAGCCCAAAAGGTTTGAATTTTGTGTGACCACCTGGCTGCATTAAGAAATCAAGTGAAGGTGGTTTAAAATGAGAAGCATCTTGGCTATGTTTGGTCTAAGTAGGCAGAGGATGCAAACTTTAAATCTTTTATTTTGTTCCAGCTCTGTGGGTGTCCACAGGCGTCCTAAAGTCTCCAGTCAATTTTAGATTTCTGCTTTGTTTACCTCATCCATCCCTGAGCTCTTCCTCCACTCTTTTCTTTCTCGGCAGGGTGGTTCGGCGTCTTTGTCGCTGGTTCCGCTGTCCCAGTCGGCGTAGAGTTTGATCCGCCGGGTGGTATGTATGTACACTGCTCATCCTCTCCTCTGAAAGTCAAGGACACGCTGATATGAATAATTAAAGCGCTGGGCCGAGGCTGATTTTTCTCTTTTACAGAACCCGACATCCCAACAGTGTTCGCCTGTTTGTCTGAGTGCTAAAGCTTTACTGAGTCTGTTGGTGAATGTGCTCTCTGATGTTCCTCCCCTCAGTCCCTCTCGAGATCAGCTGGAGCTTAATCACTGGTTACAAACACAACACTGTCAGGAAATTAAGATTTTCTGGGCCATTGCGGCAACCTCCAAAGTTCCCACCCCCACCAACAACTATTGCCCGACACTCTCCCTCTCTTTCTTCTTTCCATGCTTTCTCTCTCCTTCCCCCACCTTTCTCCCTTTCTCATCCGGGGAGATTGGGAAAAGGGCAAGGGGAGCCTCGGCTGTGATATGAAATGTTCTGATTGCGTATTGGACTCCTGTGTCCTTAAGGAAATTGAATTGACTTGCGGTTATGTCTCAATACTGTGAGCTCAGTGACCTCCTCCACCTCACTCTTATCAGCCGAGCCCCAGACTCAGCCTGGCCGCGTCCTGGCCAGCTCGTCGGCGCTCACATCTGCCAGTGTGGGCAGTCACAGTGGGAACACGTAGCCATTGGACATGTATGCCTCAGAGGACCGAGATTCTGTATTAGAAATCCAAGTTATCACCGTGGCAGGAAACGCACGCTCCGGAGACTCAAGAAGAGCTATCGGCTATTTTGTTCCTCCTTTTTTCCACACTGGTGTTTACTCAATAACACATACGAGTCCACTTCTCTGCCATTGAAATTCCTCCTCTTGCCTTCTCTCCTCTTATCCCCTCACAAACATGACTGCTGACCTCCCTCCTCTGCTGCCTCTGCTGATATTACACCCTGCTCTGTCTTTGTCTCCTCATCCTGCTCTCTCGCTTCACTTTCTCCAACTTGCCTATAGCAAAACATCTTTCCAATGTGTGTGCTTCTTCATCTCTTCCCCCATCGCTCTCCTATGCTGGATTGTAAACACAAAGCTCATAATTGCTCCCCGTGGCCTCGTGATTTGCTAGTAATTGTTATAACGATGCCTGCTGGTTTGCTAATGTCCCCCTCCTCTAGTTTTGGCCGAAGGTCACTTAAGATACAAATACAAGACGGCAAGTAAAACAAACAATTGAATCGTTATACCACACAGCACACAGGAGGAAACCTTCATTGCACCTGCTCTCCTTTCCCTTTTGTTAATATGACCTTTGGACATGTACGCCAGTGCTGTACTTTAGTACAATTTTGAGGTACTTGCCTCGTACTCGCCACTTTATTTATTTGATTTAGTTACTAGGTACTTTTCATATAAATAAATACATGTATTATCATAAGATAAACAAGTATGTATTGATCCCAGAGAGGAATTCACAAGTTTCCCAGCAGTACATAATAAGTTGTATATATATATACATGCATATACTTTTACTTTTGGTACCTTGTGATGCTGCTACTATGTACTTTTACTGAATGCAGGACTTTTACTTGTAACTAGTATTTCTACATGCAGTGTGGTATTGCTACTTTTAATTCAATAAGATTGCTGTCCTTGGAAGTCAATTGTTTCTATTTTGTGGATAGTTGGTTTGATGGTAGACCATTTTGTGTGTGTGTGTGTGTGTGTGTGTGTGTGTGTGTGTGTGTGTGTGTGTGTGTGTGTGTGTGTGTGTGTGTGTGTGTGTGTGTGTGTGTGTGTGTGTGTGTGTGTGTGTGTGTGTAGTTGTCAGTAGAGACAACAACTTGTAACAGTAGCCGGTCACTTTTATTTTGTTTTGCAAAGTGCCACTGCCCTAACAGTGGGACCTCCTCGCTGTGTGTCAGTGTCCATTCACATATTATGTTGATGACAAACCTATACTGTGTGTGTGTGTGTGTTTTAACGCACACAATTCACACTGAATTGCAGTCTGCTCCTCTCGCCAGCACGTTGGTTTGACAGTGCTGCTCCCCAGAGACTGCAGCATTTTCGCTGCTGTGTGACATCGCCTGTTGCTGTCACTGCAACAACTTCATCATGTCTTCTCTTGGCGTGTCGCTGCATGGAGCGGCAGATAGATGAGAATGGGCTTGTGAGGGAGGGGGGAGGGGGGGGATCCTGATCCTGGATGAGATCCTGGTCCCCCTGCATCCCTCTGCTCTGGTGATGGACGACCTTGCAGTGGCGGTGACTGCAGAGCGGGGTGGCCTGCCACAGGGGTGGAGGTGCCAGTGTGCACAGTCCCTTCCTGCTGTGATGAATGTCAAATTGATAATGGGTCATTAATATGCGCAGATAGAGGGGAAAAACACATTGACTACCTCAGCAGTTCCCACTACTTGTTTTGGGGAAATTAATTTCATAACTGGATCAGTAAAGTGCCGTGATCGCAGCCTGAGCTCCAATTTGCATATAAATGCAGCGTGGTGTATGCAGCCAGAGATGTTTATGGCCGGGTTGGGCTGAGGCAACTGTTTTTAATTACCTTTACTTTGTGTGGCTCTGTAGGTTCAGAGGGTGGGGCCCTGTTGCGTCGCAGTGAGGGATAGAAAAGGCTGCATTTCCCCGGCGGAAACTTTCTAATGCTTCTTCATATTTATTAAAAGGGTACAGTCTCTGTCTTTGGTGTATCACCCAGAAGACTCGTGGTTGGATTCTTCCTCTTAATGCAAGTTGAAGAAAAATAATCACACCAATACGAACTCAGCCTCATGGGTTTCTTCCTCCAGGGATTTCACTTTGAGGCGCATGTGCTTTCCCACATAGATGAATACCTACATTCTTATGAAATGCCCAACCTTAATATGTTTTAATTAATGCTAATTAATCTGTGAGGTATGGTGGGATTTTATTATGAGTTTGTGGGCATGATGAAGATGTATGCGACGTTCAAAACTGAATCTATATCCTCTACGCTTGAATTATACTACAGCTTTATGAGGAATGTGAACTCACACGTGTCTCAACCTGGAGCAGAACTCAGCAAACTCTGTAGGCGGAGAGAGAGATAAAACAATAAGTGAGAGTGAGATATGCAGTATTCAAAGCTTGCTTCAGAAGATACCTGAGCCGCCATAAAAGATTATATCAATTGAAGTTAGGGGGGTTGCAAAAAGTTCAAATAAATGTATCATGAATTTTATTAACAGGTTTTACTTCTGCTGTGAGGGATAGGAAAAAAAGATGTCATCAAACTCCTGCCCACATTTCTATTGAGAGCGAGGCATCAATAATGTTGCAGATGAATACGATATAAATCAACTACCGAAGCAGATGTAACGCAGAAGTCCGTCAGCAATGCTAAATGAATTTAAAAGGAACAATTGATATTGTGGCTGAGGGAGATATGCACAATACACCATTTATATTGACCCTGGACATCCCGTACACACACATTCAACAACAGCATTATTTATAGACTGCAACTTATTCTTCAACAAAAGAAAGCTAGTTTTTGATGCGATGAAAATTAAACAATTGTATTACCAGCTGCGACAGTGATGACAGTGTGTGTGTGTGTGTGTGTGTGTGTGTGTGTGTGTGTGTGTGTGTGTGTGTGTGTGTGTGTGTGGGAGGGGGGGTTATGCAGTGGGGAAGTGGCAATTGGGTACGCCTGATAAAGGAAAACAAAATAGTGATATATCAGTAAAACAGTATCAGTCACCCTCCTGTTCCCATGGCCACTGCTCCCTGGTGTTTTTATGAAAGAGCACCTTTTTCTTTTTTGAAAACTTCCCCATTTCGTCGCAGAATAGAGAGAGGACAGGAAAAGGAAATCTCTATCTCTATCTCTTCTCTCTCTCTCTCTCTCTTTTGAGAGCTCCCCTCATCTCTTTTGATCTTCTGCAGAACCGCATCTTGTCTAACTGACATACAGTATAGAAGGCCTGTGATCTGACAGTCTTCTCACCTAGCCTGGATTTCACTTTGTCTGTCACTCTCCGTCTCCCAATCCCTCACTTCTCTATACCCGCCTGAACTTTCTTATCAGAGCGCCGCATTTGAAGTTGCTTGTATTCTTTTGCTGCTCATGATCCGCCCTGCATCTCCAATGCTGCCAGCGTTCAGTTACCGACACCCTGCCTGGAAACTATCTTAATAAACACGTCCCTCATGTTCTACTAAGTTTAAATATTAGCCTGAAATCTTTGATATATATACAAACAAACTGGAGCCGTCATTGAGAATTTGAGATAAATCTGTTGTGGATGAAAATGTATTCTGCATTGTTCAGGATTAGAAATACAAAGCCAACCTACTAACAGTTCATTATCTGTGTGTGAGTTACTTTGTAGTCCCAGTCTGGGAGCATTCTCCACTTAAGCAGGTAAAGCAGTGCTTAACACGTGCTAAAAAAGGAAGAAAATATTGTTTGTAATAGGTAGTCATTCATAACAGATGTTAGATCTGTGTTTCTTTATTTGATCTGTGCTATTTGTGGAAATTACTCATTCTATTGTTAAAAAGAAAGACAATTACATCATATACACACCCTGACTGTGCTTAAATAGTCCAACGAATTATAATACTTCCATTGCACTTTATGATGTTGTGTTTGCTTATTAATATGCATGTGCGGTACGAAAAACTGTCTGAAAAGAGCTGCTGTGGATCTTGGAGTGGGAGACTAGATTCACATCATTGAAGATGTGTAATGTATCGGACATAGATAGCCCTGCATTTGGTTGTGGTCGCACCACTTTTTCAAATAAATGAGCTTTACAAAATTAAAACTGGGCTGTTGGTTGACGTGACAGTAGGAATTTCCAATTAAAAATTGAACAGATTTTGAATCAGATTTGACGAACCCTTCAAAAGGTCGCAGTAGAAATGATTTTTTCCTATATTTGTTTGCATTCCCTCGCGTTATGTTTTATATTATCACGTGCTACTTTGCGCTATCACTAAATACATGTTGCATTCCCTCTGATCCACAGAGAAAGTCTGAGCAGTATTATAATATTGTGTTATGTATGAGGCCGGCTCAGGTACAAGTCATTGCAGCCACAGTAGATATATGACTGGCAGGGCGAGTTAACCTCGCTCTCTCACTGACTGCTGTCGACGCTGATGGAGACAGGCGGCACAGGAGCTTGGATTATTGTCATGGGATGACATCACTTTGGCCTTTACTGTCGCTGCCATTGTGTCTGTATTCAATCTTTGGCTGTAATGATAATGGCTCTGACACATTTGTTTGTAATGGGTGTGACCCAGGGTTGTAGTGAATTGGCTGAGTGTTGAATGGAAGTACTCCTGAACATCAACAACACTGTCGTATCTGATATAAGCACCATGGGTTCAACTCCCATGTGGCTGAAAGATGCTTTCTTGACTCGTGTTAATAGGAGCAGTGAGGAGTAGTCACATTACAGCTATGTGAACCATAAATTGAACCTGAAATGCAGCCGTAGTCCGAGCTGTAACCATAGCCACCGCTGCTGCAGCAGGCTGAGCAGCTGTGCTTACAGCCAGCGGCTGTATTGTCAAAAGGAGTAATGAGCAATAAATGTGAAGTGTGACATCATCTCTCCTTTCGGTTGTATTTGCAGAGCATTTCCCTGTGTATTGGCCGACACCTGAACGAACACATTAACTTTCCCTATAGATCAGGGAACACAAAGTCTAATCTATGGAGCCAAATCTATGACAATAGTTTTGATCATTTGAAAAAAGGATTTGAACCTGGAAATTCAAGTTTTGGTCTTGAACTTTGAAAAATTCAACAATATATTCAAAATAAAAATAAGTGTATGGAAAGTTTTTGGGGTTAAATATCATTTTGATTCAGTTCATCATTTTTTTTTCAGTTTTCAGAATCAGATTTTAGATTTTCAACTTTCAATCTTTTTTTTCAGTTTGGAATCTTTTTTTTCCGAGTTCAAATCTTTTTTCAATCTTTTTACTATCTTAGATTTGGCTCCATCTAAGACGTAACACCATTTTTTTTTCAAACTAATAAAATAACACTCACCCTAAGGGGGCTCCGTAAGATTTATTTTGCTGCTTCGAGCTCATCGTTGATGATTCCATTCAAATAGTTTGAACTTAGAAAGTACTGCTGTCATAAATACAACGACCTCAAATGCAGAGCCAATTCTCTAGATTCTCGTCTTCTGCCTCAAGGTGGATGAGCTTGATGGTCCTCATCATAGCAGCTGTACCATCAGTTGATGGGGAATATCTCACATTGCATATATTCCTGGAAATATATGCTTCAAGGGGAATGTTAAGGCTGATGTTGTCTCACATTCACAATGAATCATATTAGGTGCCAATTGTCCATCACAGAAGATAAAGCTAATTTTTGCCGAGCCAAGCACTTTCCTCAGGTCAGTTAGCCTATACTGTTAGCTGATCTGAATTTGAGGTTAGAGCGGATGTCCCACATGTTTTCAGCTCTCATTGCTGCTTGTATGGATGAGCAGGAAGCATCCAGAAAAAAAAAAATTCCTTTATCTGCTTACTATATGCAAATGGTGTAATTAACTCTCAAGAAAATGGTCCAGGCTGAAATGCACAAAGAAGAAGGACAAAGAACGAATCACTAAGTGGTAGGAATAGGAAGTGTGACTGAGGCCAATTTAAAGCAGAATTGCTCTTTTTGCAATTGAATGCATTTACAAAAAGGTGAGTCAGTAGAGCAGAAAGGGCTGAAAGGAGTTGGAAAGATCGCAACTGCTGCCTCATCAAAAGAGAGACTTTCTTAGATTATATGTTTTTGCATTTTCATTTTCATCATCATCAACTGACCATGTTGATTGACAAGTGTTTTATTAATTGTTGTCATTACCACTGGGTCCGTAGTATCATTGGTCTGACCGTGCACTATAATAATTCACTTCACATTTAAGCCAATGCAACACATCTATCATACTCATTTCCATTAGTCTAGTTTTTCCGCCTATTTTTTTTTTTTAAACCTGTTACATTTTTGCCGAGTCCTCATGAAATTTGGCACAGACTCAGAGCAAAGCTCGACAGGCCCAAAATCGTTTTATGATTGGTTGTCAGCATTTTGTGGAAGGGACCATTTACTGCATCCCATTCATTTTCCTGCTGAAACTTTTTTCAAACTTCCCCATCACAAATGTATTTCCTTTCGAAAATGTGTCAAACTTATTTTCACTACTTCCTATCCCTGAAAACATCTGAATTTGTTTTACACAAATGGTCCTTGTCTATTTATTCTCTGCTTATTGGCTGAACAAATACAATACACTAAACTGCTCTTTCCCTACACATTACGTGTTTGTAACCCGATATGTTGGACATGACAAGTGGTCCGGCTTTCGCTTTTGGCTGCATTTAGCCGCACAGGAGCAACCATAAACAACCCCATTTCAGGTCCAAGTCTTTATTGTATCCACTTCCACTGCAAAGATTTCTACACATTCTGCAGCATTGTGGGGGCTGAAAAATATATATTTTCAGTAATATCGACTCCTGTTGCTCATAACTGCTTGCAGCTGTATTGGGATGTTTGCATTTTAGTATCTTGACCCCCCTTCTCTCCCAACACACCAGATCTAAACGCCATCTCTTTTCTGCAGCAATGCCCAAACATAATTACAGAAAGAGGAGAGGCATCCAGGAGAACTATGGGCACGGTAAATCTTCGCTGCCTCAGCGAGGTGTGCCACGTCAGGACATCAGGGTTATAAAACTGAATCACCCATGGTCGCATCCCCGAATGATTCTACTTTACTGTCCTTCACAAAACAGAACCTAATGAGATTGGAGATGCGAGTGCTGAATCAATAAAAGCTCAAAACCAAGCCAATTAATGAGCATGCTTCTCTGAGGAGTTAAGTGGAGTAAAATTACCTCCTCTCTCGCTAACTCGCTATTCCATCTCCACAGCCCCGGCACCTCCGCATCCTTTTTGAGTTCAAACATGAATAAATGTGTGTGTGGGGGTGTATGTGCAAGTGATGTTTAATCATGAGGAAACAAACGTTCAAAGCACTGTTCAGAGGGCTTCTGTGTCACCTCAAGGGGCAGGGAGGAGAGAAAAAGTTTGTTTATTGTGCATCTGGAAGTGAAGAGGTGTTGTTCCAAGTGTGGCTGAGGGTTATTAATGAGGAAGCGGATGGAGAAAAGTACGACAAAGGAAACCGTGAATTAGCAAACATATGAAATGAGAGCGGGACCAATTGCTGTCTAAGATATGGATTGAAGGAAAATGTACTCTGCATGTACTGAATCAAAGAGAAGCGTCTCAGGACCAGCTCTACACACATATCGTTGTATTTCCATCAAAACAGACCCTTCATCTCGAGGATGGCAGCCTGATAAAAGTGGGAACTGCGTTTGCTTCTTAATTCCTGAGTCGCTGCCTCTATCTGTGTTCCTGCATATGAAGCTCAACCCTGTGCACTCTATCAAAGCATTTATATTGCTGCCATGCCTGCCCTCAATCAGTTCATGTGCATGTGAGAACGCATGCTCATAGTCACTTCAAGCAAATCAACCCGCCGGTGCCGCTCTGTGGTCCGCTGTTCCTTTTCTGCTCTGCATTAATGCCGGCTGCTCACGCTGAGAGATTTCTGTAGGTTAATACATCCTCCTAATACAAAATCTGTATTGGTTGCTTACTATTCAGGCCAGCTTTAATTCCAAAGTTGGTTCTTTTTGTTTTCCCAAGGGACCCAGTATGACTCTGCATTAAGGAAATGTTCCAGGGAAAGTCACAGCTGTTGCTGACCCCCACACCAATGAAACATTTAAGTGAAGAAATGGCTGAGGTCTTTCAAGGTAAAATAGTTGCAGTTTCTCACATGTTTGACCAAGCATGACAAACAGCTGGGCTTTAAACTTTACTTTACTAATTTACATCCTGCAAGAGCTGTCTGGTGTGCTTCATCATGCTGTTCGCCAAGAATACATATTTATTATCAACTATTCTCTGCAAATGTAGGGAACTAATTCAAAAAAGCAACAAGAACCTGGATACATGCGCATGCTCTGAATTTCTGATTTCAAATCATTGTAATCTGCTTTACAAAGTGTGGTTGACTGTATGTCTGTCACTAGATTCATTCTCATACCCCCCTTTGCATCAAAGACATTTAACATAATCTTTTTGACACATCCATATCAAGTTTCATGCTTCTCATCAGTTCAACCCTCTGGCTGCCAACTTTGCAAATCTTGATTCACTTAGCTCATTTAGTTCAGTATCGAGATTGAAATCACTGCAGTTTGTGTTTGTTTTCCAGCTCAGTGATCGCATCATCATGCAGAACTTTAAGCTGCACATTTAATATTTCCTCTTTCACTTTCTCCAGTTCAGTATTGTCTCTCGCGGTTTGACCATAAATCAGGTGCTCAGTGGCACAAAACCAATAACTAATCATCGCGACCTCATATTGGCAACAATTTTGTTGTTGCATCATATTGAGTTTTACGCCACACTTTTCATTAGTCCACTCTGACATACTGACTCATACTAAATAGTGCCTTTGTATATTTATATAAACCAATTTGACATTTAACATATATCTTCATATATCCCAATGATGTGTAATCTCTTTTACAGAATGTGCATGCATTACAACCTCATATGCCTAAGAGGCATTCTATTAAAAACACCAAGCAAGAGCTCTGATGTCCAGTACAGAGAAGCCTGCAGTCTGTTGAACTGCACAATTTAGCAGACACATTTCCAGTATGTGAGTTTAGGGATTTTAGCCCCCTCAATCACAACCTTTGCCATTTTCAATCCACTTTTTCTCTCACCCTCAGGATGATCTTGAGCAAAAAAGAAGGATTGTGCACTGACAAGTAGGCCTTAGCTGGAGATGATCTATCCTGACACAGATACAATGTCACGATAGTCAAACGGAGCGACCCATAATGATTTAATGCTGTTCGTCATGCCCCCGATCTTTATCGTTATTATCACCCCGCTTGCTAGCCCTTGGCTCTGAGCATTATTTGGCACAACAGCACGCTGGTGCTCACGGAGCTGATGTTTGCCTCACAAGCGCTGGAGGCCACGGTTATGCTGCTGGCAGCAAACACTCGCAGTAATTGATTTCTTGATGAAAAAAGTTGTCAACAAAACTTGTGACTTTTTTCTGCACTGCTTGGTAATAACAGAGCATGTTTTTCTTTATTTCTCTCCCACAACATATGGATTTGTATTTGAGTGAAAGAGTGGCAATAAGTAAAACAACTATACAAAAATGTATATAGTTCTCTTCATGTCTATTTTAGAGCCCATTTTGTTGCAGGTCCTACGTAAGTAGAATATGAACATGAATGTATTGAAGTTAATTTCATATTTCTCACATGAATGCGTCTTTCTAGTCTGCTCACTTGATTTGTCAGGGTTTGATCATAGAGATTACATTATCTGTGTGCGGTCATTATTCCCTTCTCTGGTCTCAGTTAAGGGGAAAGGTGTGTTGCCTTGAACATGTAAGTCATGCCTTACAATAAATACCTTTGTGTATTGGTGAAACTGTCAACTCCAGACTTCTTTTTACAATAAGTAAGCTGCTGCCCTGTTTTATAATTGGCTGCAGGATCAGGATAGGCTTGGCTGTTTTCTTAGCAGCTGACTGACCAGTCCGACCATCCTATTTTTTCTAGACAGTTGGAGAGCTGTAATCTTGGAGCAGCGAGATCAACAGTCTCCCACTCTCCCCTCAATGGTATGTTTATGTGTAACTGCAGTTCACTAATTACTCCCCGTTTATCGGTTTCTTTGGTAACCATTCTATAAATGAATATATTTTAGAATCATCCAACATTTATATTTCCCCTTCCTCCTTTCATACGGCACTCTTTCCAGCTGACATTGTTGATGTGCTGTACTGTTGATCCTTGCATTGTGCTTTAAATGTCATCCACTCCCATGTACTGCATGACCTCATCAACACAGCACTTTATTGATATAAAGGTCATCCTTTATGAAAAGGATCACTATGGTTACGCAGAAAAGTGGACACTCCTATTTCATTCGTATGTCTTCTGTGTCCACCACAGACTCTGCAAAGAATGGATGCACCCTCACACGTCTTATTCATGAAAGGAATACAATGACAGCACAGTGGGCCTCCATACAGCAGAGAATGTCAATCTGGCTTCAGAATTATTTTCTGGAGCAAATCATAACAAATATGCAATCTGTCAGTCTGTAGTTTGAGACTTTAATGTGAGCCGTGTCCCACTGTACGCCTTGTCTTTGAACATTTCTCTGCAGAAAGCACGTCAGAGCGGTGCGACTAACAAGATTAAAACAGACTGGAGCCTGACATGCAACAGTAATTGTAAAGCCTCATTTCTATACTCAAAAGTAAATGCTCTTAGAATTCCTCTTATATTTTTTCTCTCCTTTGTTTGTGCTTGTCGACCCTTCGCAGGAACACCTGCTCCTTTTACCAGGTGTTTTGCATACATTTTCACCTTGAAACACAAAATGTAAGCCGTGGTTATTAGAGTTGAATTTAACACTGTTTGAGTATCAGGAAGCGTGCGGTTTTATTACACAGAGCTTGGTGCCCTGGCTTTTTTATATGTAATATATTGGATGAAATGTTTTCAAAGTTATGGTTTAATGCAGCCCTGGAGATTGACTCGTCAGTATTCACATGCTGTCACCTCATTATTTTGTGATTCGGCTGTGGTGGTAACAGCCACTCTGTATCAGTGAGATAGACACAGTTATTCCATTTCATTATTTTTAAATTATGCCATTTAACATATTTTAGAAAAGTATTTTAGATTTCATGCTGAGAAAAAAGTTTCCATTTACTTGAACCACATTTTCTATATAAATATCTCAGGTTTCAGTGAACGAGGAATAAATAATTGCATGTCCCCCCCAATCGAAAATAAATAAAGTCATAGAGCCATACAGCCTACTTGAAATGACTGTGACAATGAAATACAAACTCATAAATGGTAAAGATTGATATTTATTTCTCATCACAAATAAAAAGAACCATGCTTACTCATCACAGAAAGAAAAATAAGAGAAGCGCTCAGTCTTTGTATCTTTACCGACCTGGCTGCCGGAGTGTTTTTTTTTGTTGAGAATGTGAATAATAGCACTCGATGAAGATTGAAATTCTTTAAAAAAAAATCAAAGCCTAGGCCCTTACACTGAAGTCCCCAACCCGCACCACCCACAACCCTAACCCCCTCCACCCGGCTCACTTGCCCCGGCCCGAACAAAGATCACAGCATTAGTTGAGTGGGTCAGTCTGAGGGCTCTCAGTCTCCAGAAGTCTTAATAACCTGGAACAGTGTGACATTGTAGAGCACCTGGTGTCCATTGTTCCAGGTGTACAGGACCCTCTCCCTGGGGTTGTAGTCCATCATGGAGATGTGGGAGTATTGATTGTGGAAAGGGATGTCTGTGTACTCATAGCTTGATGTGTTGGTGTAGTAGGCAAAGTAGATCTTGGCACCAGCCAGGTGGGAGTTGGTGACATAAAGTGTACCGCAGATCATGAACGACTCTCCAGCGCTGCGCTTGGGAAAGCCCGTGTCCCAAGTCTGCAGCACTTCCAGACTCTGGGGCTCCAGGCGGCTGATGACAATGTTCCCAGCATTGGGGATGGTGGTGTACACGGCCCACAGGCCGTTCTCATCCGCCATCAGGTCGATGTCAGAGGAGCCTCCCCAGGAGTAAGGGAAGGTGTTGTTATAGCCGGCCCCACTCAGGCTGCGCTGCACCAGCACACTTCGAGAACGGAAGTGGTACTTGATGATGATGTTGCTCTGGTACTTGTTGTAGTACAGTGAGCCGTTGTAGACCACATGACCAGTGCCGGCCCAGGGGTGAGGCAGCAAGTGTTGCACAAAGTTCTGCCCCTTCATAAAGTCATTCATTGTCCGGTATTCCAGGACACGCCGCCCCTTGAAGTAACCATCCATGGACCACACCTGGAGAGAGAAGGAGAAAAATTAATCCCACTTGGAAGAGGGAAAAAAACTAAAGGAGATAATGAAAAGATCTAAAGGTTACAGGAGAATATTATACCTGACACACCTCTCTGCAACAACACTGTGAGCAGTGTTTCATTATAGCCGATGGCAATGCCCCAAGCAAAGTAAGCGAGTTGTGCATGTGTGTGAATCTCTACTTGTTTTACTGTGAGTGTATGCCTTCATGTGCATGTGTGCAGAACTATTGATGTGTGGGAGTGAAGATGTTGCCTGCACTTTGCAGTCAACCAATGCTTGTGCTCCCTGGCCTTTCCAGTCCACATATACAGAAAAATCAATCCATTTAGCAGCTCTATCTTTTTCCTCAAGCACTCTCAGCGGATCTCTCCACTGACATGGCCCCTCTCTGGCTGCATCTCCCATCTCATTCCCTCAATGCTTCCGCCAAGGCACAGTTCAGCTTTTAATTGATTCAATTAAACTGCAGTTGGCTTGGATATTTATTTTGTCCTTAACAAATCAAGGAGAGCTTTGCTAAGATGTAGGTCTACTTCTTCTGATGCACCACCCATCGTTTTTGTTTCCTCTTTCTCTGCTCTCGCCTGCTTTCCAGGTGTAGAATAGGCACTTTCTTTCCAAAACAATGCCATTGGGGTGAGAGGTAGTTTATGGGAGGAGAAGGGGGAGGTGAGGTACAGCATCTGAATTATTGAGAAGGGAGGAGGGTTATGGAGCATTAGGCATTGTTTCTCCCCTGCCTGCAAAATGAGTCCCTAGCTGAGCCAGGCTGAAACAATACCAAGTGTTTTTTATGTTCTATTTTTCTCCCCAATGACGTTTCCCCAAATATGATTATCATGATTAGTGCGGGTGTTGATGGGATATTGCTGATGTATCTGGCTATTAATACAATCTGTGATTTATCTAAAGAGTCTAATGTTATCTTAGCAAGTAAGGTGATTAAAGACAAAGATCAGAGCATTCAATCGAAGAAATTGACCTTCTCTGCTGGTCATATCTATTTAGCCTGTTATGATTCAGGATGGGGATGAAAAAGGCCATCGCTATCTGTTCTCTTAAACTTCGTCAGTTTCCATTCTCCCCTGCAGATAGTTAATAATCCCCTCTTTCACTTCTCCATCACCACCACCATTTCCTCCATTCACCAGGCCCCACAAGTTCTCTTCATTTTCTCCCTCACTTGTGTCTTTTCCCACCTGCTTCTTAACATGTATCTGCCCAAATGAAACCACATGTCATCTCTTATCAGCTGAAGTCATTACTATATCTTCTGGGTCCAGAGCATTTTAGCACACTCCTGGTAATTACCTCGGTGATTTAGAAAACTTTACCCCAAACAACTCATTCATTTCTCCACTGATGATGAAGTGTTTAATCAGCTGGTGTTGCAGTGACAGAGGTAGAAGAGGGAGAAGGAAACAGGATGCTATCCATCAGTGACTCAGCTTTGCATTCCTGTTTCTCTCTCTGCCTCTCCTCCTCCAGAGCTCACGAGAAGTCCTACTCAGGCAAAACAATCAATCCGTCACTGAAGTATCATGACAGTGTTGCTGTGAGGGATGTTTTTTTCTTCCATTGAGCAGCTGACAGAGTTGTTTGGTTCTACTTTTGTTGTGGCAATTGAAGAGGAAGACAGCATTTGAACTCCAAAGAATCAGAATCCCTAAGGAATGATATACCTCCCTTCACACCACTTTCCAGCAATCAGACTCTAGCATGTCAACCTGAAAACATCTGGACCGATGCTTACTTGCATATCTCTTACTTTCCCACATAATTCAATTCAATTCTATTTAGTTGGTATAGCCCAAAATGACAAATTACAAAGTTGCCTCAGCGGGCTTTACAATCTAAACACATGCTTTCCCTGGGAAATGTTTTAATGTCAGTTCCCATTTTCTAATGACTTATTGTTTTACAGGCCATGTGCAAATCTCAACAGGTCACATACGCTAATTCTTCACTGCATCCCTCCCACCCCGCCTTCATGGGTTCAGGAGTGGTTTGGAGTTGTTTGAAGTTGTTGTAAGATTGTAATCTTGAACAAAGAAATAAACGTTTTCCCGCTGGTTGCCAGAATCCGAAAGCTGTCTTCCTCTTCATTTGCCGCATATACTCTGTTATGCTCTGTTTGTTGAACTATGATGTAGGTAGCAGGGATTAAGGGGTTTCATTTCAGGGGTGAGCATGGAAACACAGGGACTTACTCTGTTGTCTGAGCTGGGGATCATGGTATCGGTCATCCAGGAGCCGAACCTTGACCCTGATGCACGCACGGTGATGGGATTACTGACGCCAGTCAATTTTCCACAGCCTGGAGGTCAAAGAAGAGAAAGACTTAAGACACCATTTGAATGTGCGTAAGTATTTACTGTATGAGTACATACATGTGTACACACTGTGGCAATGCCACACACAGTTACACACAGACAGGAAACTCCAGTTATACGGCTCATTTGAAACATGGTGTTCCACTAGGCTGCTTTTAAGGCCCAGTATGGTTCTGTCAATTTAGGGATTGCAATTTGTGCACATTTGTAAAAACAGTCTATCACCTTTTCACTGTTTGCGTCGAACACACATGTATTAAAGACGCAGCATTCTACACTGCCCTTATATAACAATTATCATAACTTGCATAATTTTTCTAGGGGCAACTTCAACTACATGTCAGTGGCAAATAAAATACTGTTTCGATTAATAATTCATAAGTGATGTGCAAAAATATATTGACTGATTTATTGATTGACCGTTAAGTTATCTTTAAACATTCCTGCATGATTTCTTCCACCACTTTTCTAAGAGGTTCTGTTTGCATTACTGTCTTAGTTTGCTTTTCTCTGCATATGTTTACACAGCAACTCAGAAAAGTTATCAGCCTATAAATAGATAAATATTGATATTTGTGTGTAATTCATGTTTGTAATTATTATCTCTCTGCATAAGGTCATTTGTTTTATTCAAATTCTTCATGAAAGACTATACCAAAACACTGATGACCTAAAGGCTAAACTCTAACTACAGTCTTTTCTTGTAAAGTCATCAGTTTATATACGTGGGATTTTGTAAAATCATCAGTTTAAGCTATAACACATTACGGAAAAACACGATCAATTATTCATTCAGGCTTTCGAGGCCAATTTTTCTTAATTTATGTTGATAATTCGAGTGGAATTGTTGACAATGCACAACAGCCTGTTTTGACCATTGATGAACTTAATTTAATCATTTATTCTTTTCTATATCGATGTTGTTCAACCTCTGATTGTTTAAGTGCAACAACTATATTTGAGAATTCATTCAACATGAAACATTCAATGACAGCCCACCCACAGACATTTGCATATATCTTATACCTAGTTTCTGCATGCAGGAGTGGAGCCTGGTCTCCAGCAGCAGGACTCTCTGGCGCAGCTCCTCATAATCATAGGCCCCCATCTCTTCTTGGATGGCCATCAGCACCAAGGACAGATTCCTCACCTCCTCCCGAAGACGCAGGATCATCTTGGCATCCGTCTTGTACTGTTCCAGCACCGGCAGCAAGGGGAGCAGCTGGGTCACTTTGTCTTTCAACTCCTAAAACAGGAATCATAGAAAAGGACACATGGGATAGCACAAAGGGGTGGAGAAGATTATACCCTGGGAGAATGTCGGACGGGGGATGAGGTCGACCACACTAGTCGGCACAGGGGATTGCCCTTCAATCTCGTTGTTGCTTCTGGTTCGTAGATCATGTCTCCATCAGAGCGCATACTGTAGCTGGGTGGTGGTTCATCTGTTCCATGTCTTAGATTCATCATGAGACTCATAGTTCAGCTTCACCAAGGTATAGTTTACTGGGATGTATTACTGACTTTGGAACACACATTTAAATTGACTTGTTTTTCTTTGGCTACATCTTGAACTACTGCATGCATAAACACTTGTGGCCTTTATAATAAAACAACTTTTGCACTGTTACTAGCTTTTTTCTCTCTTCTTTCTGTATTGATCAAGCTTCCACCCACTTGTTTGTATTGTTCAGGCTTCTTTGTATGAAGTGTAAGTAGATTTATTTTCACTTACAGCATATGAATTAGAAAGACACTGAATTTAAACATGATTTCCAATCAAAAGCGCGTCTGTTTACTGTCCCAGCTGGTTCGGATGATTTTCACCTACAGCAAGGAGCCTGGTGCTGCTGAGGGTGCAATCTTGCTCGGTGACTCATGTGTTTAGAAGTGAAAAGAACAATGTGTCTTTAGTTAGGAGTGCAGGAAGCAGCAGGAGAGCCAGGCTGCCTGCTTGGAAGGTAGAAGGCTCACTAGAGAAATAGGTGTATCAACAAAGTGTGGCCGCCACAGGAGGGGCTGTTTCCTCCTTGTTAAGGTTTATCGTAAATCTGGTGATGGAGCAGCTCTCAGCCCTGTGGCGCCACATCATAAATCTCATTTTCCCCTTTTCAAGCCGCGAAAATTCAGTCTCGTTAATCTCCCACGCTCTGCCATTGGCAACTTTTAGCTGCACGCATTCATCAGCCAACCAGCTCTGGTCCAATCCTGCTATTTTTTTATTTAAAAATATCTATATATTTATATATATTTATATAAATTTCTTTTAATTAGATTGCGGATGTGCATTCAGAGAAAGGCCTTTGGATGTATTGCTTACTATTCTGCATATTTTAGTCATCTGCAGGCTTTACTTTGGAATTGGCTTATTCATAAACATCTTCATTACCTCCATCGGACTAGATTTCATAAAACACGCTGAAAGCAAAACGCAGCCATTCATGCTTGTCGCTGTACTGAGACGGGGTACCAGCAGTAAAGCACACTTAGCCTTTATCGAGGCATCTTTTAATCAAACTATTTTATGGTCCATCTAATATCTGTAAGGTTGTGAGAAATGTGGAGAAAGCCAGGTCAAGACAGCAGGTTGACAGGAAGACAAAAATGCTTGCTGATAATGGCAGCTGAGCCTCAGCTTGTAGAGAGATAAGGTGGAGATAAATGTGAATATATGTGCCTGTTATCTTGGAGCATACACCAGAATGTTAAGTATATAGAGTAGAGAGAAAGGGGAAAGGATGTAAAGAGGGGAATACAGAAGAAGAAAAAAACACTTCTCTTCTAGGTCCAGGAGTTTAAAAATTCAGGACCATGTGAATTTGCTCTGAGCATAACTCAATGACTCAAAGACTCAACGATAGTAAGGGAATTTCATTTGTATACTTATGTGGCAGTCTATCGAGAGTCTTGCAACATGTTATTGCGTGTCAGGAGAGGTGGAAGAGATTGCAATGCATCTGCCAAAGTGTGTGTGCACATGGAAAGCAGTGCCACATCTGAGAGTATCTTTGTCCACTTAAGAATAACACACACACACACACACACACACACACACACACACACACACACACACACACACACACACACACACACAATGCCGTACACGAGGTGACAGACAGCCAATTACCTGAAAGCCCTTTGGATTGAGGCTGCGGGGATTTTCAGAGGCCACCTTCAGCTTTCCATCCACCACTTTCATTAGGCTCTCCGTGTTCCTTACATACTGGAGGTCCCTGTACGTCCGCAGGTCCAGCACCTCCATTGACTGGCTAATGTTCTGAACCTGTCACACACACACACACACACACACACACACACACACAAAAGTTCAACTTTTAGTTCAGATTTTATATACACATTCCTCCACTTCTCATCAGACATGCATGTCCAGTTTTTCTATCACACTATCAAAGGTTTGAGTCTGTCTTGAGCCTCCCAGACTCCCAGTATTGGGTTTTCTCAACGTACCTTGACATCGTTAAAAAAGAAGGATTCACCTGACTTTAGAGGCCTACATCACTGATTCAATGCCCCATCTGACATGATGTTGATCCTTTTAGGTAATTTCTGCTTTCACTGAGGACCTTTTAGCTTCAGAATAGGTTTGAAGCTGACTGGTTATATTTTGCATGGGGAATGAACGTAACGAGCTAACACGATGAACTGGAGTGGGTGTTGGCGGATGTGTCCAAAAACCTCAGGTGCACCACTTTGTTGGCTCAGGCCAGTGGATCACGGGACAGTGATGGCCCACGGCATGCAAGAGTTTGTGTATGTCAAGTTTGTTCATCTGCAGCGAGAGACAATAAAGTGTCAAGTCGTCAGGACAACGCAATGTGAATAATGACAACGATTGTTTAAAGCCACCTTTGTGATATGTCATATCAGCAAAACTAGCTAGCATCATCTTATAGATCAATTCATGGTGTTTTTCAATTCAGATACCAGTGGAGGAAAGTAACCCAGATTCAGAACTAATTATGCTATTATTATATCATAAGGCTTTATTGGCTCCAGGGAGAAATTTAAGCTACCCAGCAGAACGTAAAGGAAAAGATAAAATAATGTAAATGATCTTTCATTACTATACAATAACACGTATTTGTCTATCAAAACAAGAAGTTGTTTTCTTGCTGTATTATTATAATCTCAAAACGCATATTTAATGTCTCACATTCTTCTGTACCCCCCTACCTGACTTTTGTTTCATCTTGTCACCTGTTTCCCAAGAAGACTTTGTGATCCACAAGGTGCACAGAATGATACTTAGACATGTGAGAACAACAAGAAACTCACCTATTGTTTTAAGTCAACACTCCGCTGTGTTGCTTAGAAATGTGTGTAGCGTGTGTGCAGAAACTCTCTTTTTGTTTGTGTTTGTGGAGTTTGTATGGTTGACATCTCCGTGTTGTTTGCTTTGGTGATGCTTTATTCTGCTGAAGATTCTATAAGAATGGCAGACTGTTTCCTTCACGCGACATATTAATGCTTGTTGCACCCGCCGTGGTGTCAATGGACGTTTTTTGTTTAATTGGCTGTGTTCTTCCCTCATTTCTGGTGAATTCCAGTAAGGCTAGAAGACGACTGTTGTATATTTATAATTGCTTCTTAGTTGTATTCACAGACTGTCTTGTAAAATTTAATTTGTTGTTGGTTTGGAGATTTGGGCTCGGTGGTGTGATGTTGTGTCACTAGTGTATACACAGTGACATGCAATTTATTTTCTAACCCACATCCCCCTCCCACCCACCTGCAAAACTTCACGTGTTAACATTTACTCAGAGTACGTTTTTACTCATCTATTTAATCACTTTTTACTTTTACCTGAGTATGTGTTATAGTACTCTTTCCATCCCTTCATGCAGGTCAGCTAAGTTGAAAACTGTGATAGGCTCACAGGTGTGGATGTCTCAGTCAGCAAACTGCCCACTAAGGTGTTTTCATAACGTTCACCCAGTGCATGCTGGGATAGCTTGCATCTCCCCAGGGACTGATTTAGCATCATGTTAGCAATAGGCTCATGTTGCAGTGCACATGGATGACAATCGAAGGATTGTCACAGCTTTAAACTTTATATTAGAAGCTTGAGCTTTGCTTCCAGTATGAAATAAACAATGTTGTTAAAGTACAGTATACATGTAAGCGAAAAGACAAGTTTTAGTCATGTAAAACACACTCGTAAACCTTCTAAAACTAAATATATGCAGAAACACGTGACAAATTTAAACAGCACATTCATAAATAATGCAATAAAGGTCAAGAGGTAGCTAGTTAGGATCTCCCACAGCGATCACAATAGTGTACACAACATACAAAATAAAAAGCAATGAAAATATCTAAATGTCATGGAGGTGCAAACATGCTTTCAAGTAGGTGTTTATTGAATTTCAGTTCTCAGTTTTGCACTATGTTACATGTTTTCCAGTACTTTGCTTGCTCACGCTTTGCCAACCCACTCTGCTGCTGCAAAACCAGCCTACTGTTTCACACGCCCCCTCATCTCCTGCACGTTGCACTGAACTGGCCAGAAATCATCTGAACATTGACAAATGTTGTGGTGCATATAGGCCTCTCACACGCACATATGTCCAACTACCCACATGACCAGACACCCACCCGCACAGACATGCACCACTGAAACTTCACTCGCACAGAAGATATATATTTCAGTAACTTAAAAAACAAAACAAATACAGTCCCAACTCTCAAAGGCCACACAATCTGTTTAGCACCAAATGTCTTGCTTGCTTACACTTTGAAAGCCCACTCAAGTCCAGCCTACACCCAACTCATCTCCCACATGCTTATTAATGAACTGGCCAGAAAATATTTGGTCAGAAAATATTTTCCTCAGAAATTAAACAGCTACTTAACTATTTGACAGCTAAATTGGGGGAATGTGTAACGGTAACCGCCAGCCTGGAGTTTAAACCAATGCAGTGCCACCGTGCTGTGCTGTGGAGGCATTTGGGACTTCTCCATGAGCCGCGATAACTGACACACACACACACACACACACACACACACACACACACACACACACACACGTAAAACAAAGCAGGCATTTCACGCTTTCTTCTGGCCCCATACTCATACTTTCCAGAATCCAATCAGTTGAAGGTGTCTAGTGTAATGATGACTCACTCTGAGCCAAATCCTAAAGTGTGTTTGTGTGTATTTAAGCCCGACTGTGCCCTCCTATCTCATTTAATCTCAGCTCAGTCAGTCGGATGGAGAGGTGAAAGGGCCACGAGGTGTTCTAAAGTCGGCGCCGTGAGGGTTCTCACACCGCCGTCCTTCAGGGCCGTCTCTGCCCCCGATGGTATTTTGTCTGCCTTTGCAGAAAGCTGAATAGAGGCTTTTCCACAAGGCTGCTTTACATTCTTTGATGGTTTTGACATTGTTAGTGCAACCTTGTCTTTTCTGTGTCAGGGAGAGCCTTTGTGGATCTGGTCCGCTCAAATAATTCGCACACATGCTCTGGGTTCAAATGAGGACGTCTGAGCGGGCATGGTGCTTGTGCACATACACTCAGACACACAGTCTTTTAACTTGTGGCTTTACTTCTGTGCAGCTGAAACAGCGCTGACCCCAGGTGTCCTCATTAGGCTCTTTTATGATATTGTACTGATAAACAATGCAGGAACACAAACAGTTTGAAATCTGACACTTGTCTGACACACACATAACATATGTTTCAAATGTAGTATTCATGTGTTTTCAAATAGATTACTCTATATTTAAGGTGTTACTGATTTTAACATAGACATAAGCTCATTTTTCAATAAGAGCAAATGGGTTTAACCTGATTTTCACCGTTTTATCTTTTTTTGTCGTCACCCTCCCACAAGTTATGTCTCTAGAATATTTACAGTGAACAACGTCCCCTTGCAATGTTGACAGCTCAAAGATTTGTGGAACCAGAACCCAAAAATGAGCAGAACATACCAATGAGCAGCTAATTACGTCCCATTAAATAAGTTACTGTTTGCTATGAGCGACAGTATACGCAGTTCTGGTGATACTAAAAACCCATACACAAACATACCCACCGTTAAACACATTACATACTGCATGCCCTAAATTTAAATCTTAAAACATGCAGGAACAGTGGTCTCTATAGGCATTATATAATTCCTAGACATACAGTGCATTTATACATTCACATAACTAGGTGAACACAACCACTTTCTCTGAATGGCTTTATCAAGTTTGTCTTTTTCTCAGCCTGGATATGCCTCCTCTGTTGGAATATGCTTCTTTTGAAAGTATGAGTGTGGATTTTGTCTGTATGAGCATGTGCTTGAAACCGCAGCAGACAGAGACTGTCAGGGAGAAAGGCAAACTTAAATGAGAATGAATGAAATATGTGAATTCAGGTGTCTCATTGATCCATCAGGACCTAAGAGCCAATTCAGCATCTCAATTTACCACCGCCTATACTCACAAGACCACATCAATGCCAGCCCCTCCTGTCTCATTTCCACCTCTCTGCTCCGAGGCTTTCCCTCGCTCTGTGGATCCACCCTCTCATTCATCCATTTGCTGGTCCTAAGTTATCCACAAAAAAAACAACTCCGCTGTGAATGAACGGCCCATCAAGCAAGTGAAAGCCGTTAAGCATTAGTTCTCCGTTTTTTATTATTTAGTTGGGGAAAGAAAGTGGAGAAGAATGAAAATTCAATTGAAAACCACCAATCAATGCAGTGATCTGGATAGTCAACAGGCAGCTGTGGATCCCCAGTAAGCAGAAGTCCTCTTCTGCCTGATCTTGTCTGTATGCACGAGCCACTAGCAGGAAATTACATTTGCATGCACTGCACTGTCGGTCGATAATGCTCCATGTAAATGAAACAGAGGTATTGCACGGTTGCTGAAACAGTGTATGCAGGTGGACACGTTTTTGTATGACATGACATTATTGTATGACATGACAAAATGTCATACATGACATGGGTATTCACAAAAAGAGTGTTGACTTGTATTTTCACAAGATCGAATGAGCTCAAGTCATTTTGTGTAACTATGCAACACGGCTTTTACTATATTCACTGATTTGTAAAACCGTTACTTCTCTTAATTGTTGGATTAAGATTGGATTGGAAAATTGATTTATGGTTATAAAAGAAACATGCTGCTAAGGCTTAGTTAATTAAATTTCATGGACGAGTTTAGAACATTTCTCTTTCTTAAAGCTAAAGCAACCCTGTGGCTCAAAAAAATAATTATTCAAACAACAATGTCTTCTGATTGGCGTCACATTCCTCCACATAACTGTGGGGTAAAGGAAGTGAGACTGTTCACTTCAGCAGCCTGTATGTGACAGACGGCGCCAGACACGAGCGCAGTGCAGTGTGGCGGTGTGTGTGTGTGTGTGTGTGTGTGTGTGTGTGTGTGTGTGTGTGTCTGCGTGGGTAACAGTCGTGTCTCAAAGCGAGTGTGTTATTGACAGCTGTCACCTTCTCCATGAGCTGGCGAAGTTGCCTGCTGCGTGGGTCGCGGTTACACATGTTCTGGGCCGGTGCGACCACGGTACAGATACACTTCCCATCTGCGTCCTGGGCCGAGCTGTAGATCTGCCAGCCCTCCTCTGGGCTCGGGTACAGAGCCTGCAGGAACACAGAGACGTATACATTTTAGACAAAGAGAAATACATGGTTGTTTATCTACATTGCTACCAAGCTGGCTTTTCAAAATTAATCAAATTGATTCTGCCAACATGTATCAACATTAATTTGAAAAGTTTTCCACCATTATAAAACATTTCGGTAGCACTTTATAATGACTACACAATATTTAGCATTAGTAAAGCATGAGTAAACACTAAATTCATCATTTATAAAGCATTGTTCCAATATGAATACTCATTAGTAACTCATTAGTATGCAATTCATAAACACAGTTATAAATGTTTTATTCTTGATTAAAACGCTCGACTATTATGCGTTTCATGATTGGGTTTTCATACTTTATAAATGATGGATTCCCCATTTGTAAATTAAGTAATATCTATTGCAAACCAATTAAGTAATATAATAGTCCATAGTAGACCATAATAGTCCTCCATAATAAAACATTTATAACTGCGTTCATGAATTGCATACTAATGAGTTACTAATGAGTGTTCATGTTGGAACAATGCTTTATTAATGCTAAATAGTGTGTAGTTATTATAAAGTGCTACCCACATTTCTAATCTATAAACTGTATCTAATACTTGAAAGTGTTGTAGAAAAAAACAAAGACTTTAATACATTCCATATTGTGATTACTTGTGCCCATTCTGTCACCATACGTTAGAGGCAACGTCACAATTTCTCCATGGCTTTTCTCTTCTTCTCTTGCAACCCTGTCAAAAGTTGCTCTTCCCCAAATGCAATTAATGGCTATTGCTCCCTCCAACTACTCAAAATCACTTGGAGCCTAATTCTAGTATGAACTGGAGAGCAACAGTGAGAGAGAGAGAGAGAGTAAAGCCAGAGATCAACCGAGGTGGCGCTCGCAGCAGCAGAAGACAGGAGAATAGAGAGATGGAGGATAGAAGAGTCAGAGGGAGAAAAGAAGCAGAAACAGTTGCAGATTAAGATAAGACAAGAACGTAGGTGGAAAATACACAAAGGGACGAAAAACCCAAACGGCGTGACAGAGATATGAGGAGGATGAAGAAAGACAAAGACAAATGGGAGGAAAATGGAGGTTTCAAAGACGCGAGGACGGGGGAGTGATCAGGCCAGGCTGTGGGAGAGCTGAGCTTCTAATAAGTTTGAGCACAGAGAGGAAATGGAGCTATTCGGGATCGATAAAGCAGCCTGTAACCAGCGGAAGGAGAGGCGAGGCCGAGAGGATGGATGTCTCTCTCTGACATAATCCAATCAAAAGTAGTGCTGCGCGCTTGCGAGCACACGCACATGTACACGCAGTTTACGCGAAGGCCGGGCCAGGACGATCCGTTCATTCACGCCTCATCTACACACACTCAGCATATAAAGCAAAATGTAATGAGAGGAGGAGCAGCCATCTTAGTGATACAATTAAAGACCCATCCGCATAAGTGGAAGAAAAAAGGCTGGGTAGAAACCTTGCGGCTCAGCGCCTCTCTCCTGCTTTCTTTCCTCTGAGCATGTTGTGCTGCGCTCTCGTCTCCTTGGGTCGGGGGGGATCAGATTAAAATGTCTTGGGGGACAGAGGGACTGTGTGATTGGAGTGTAAAGTAGCAACCACCCTGCAAGCCAATGTGCTCACTGTCACTTCTTGTCACTCCTGCCAATCCCTTGGCACCCCAACCCCCTCCTCCTCCTCTCCTCTCCTGCTCTTACTGCTTTTCCCTCTTCCTCCTCACACTCTCAGGATGAAGTGAGTGAATTTTAAATGTGACTTACTCCAAATGAATTGTGGCCAACAGGCTACAGCTACGTGAGCAACTTAAATAGGCTTTAATGTCAACCATGACAATCATATTATACATTCTTTTCGTATTTGATCTGTTTCATTATGTTCTAGGTATATTAAATGGACTCATAAATGAATACATCTACATTTAATTAAACTAAGTAAGGAGTAATATACCATTCATATTTTCTATTTCATACATATATTAGTGATATTTCAGTGTGACAGACTCGCGGTGGAATTTGTTGGCGCACTCTCTAAATTATGATTCTATTATTCTTAATATTGATGCACTTGTGCAGACAGTTTCAGCAGTGACTTGCGCAATTTATTTTCTGTCAGTCAGCACCTTTCTTATCATCAGTCTTCCTTCCTTCTTTGAGGGGATCCAGCTTCATAAGGCTGCTAGGTGGGGAGACGACAGAGGTCTACAGAGGCCGGAGTCGGAGGTAAAGCAAGACAAAAGGAGCCGTCTCCACAGCAGAGGCCTTCTCCAATTTCGTTCAACCGCATCTGACTGTCTATTTCATTCTGCCATTGCCTGAGGGAGAGATTCTTTCCCTCTGTCTGCTTCTCTGCCCACATCTCACTCACTGTCAGGCCTTGTGATTTATTGCAGCACACGCATGAGTGTGTGCATTTAAGTATTTCTGTGAGCATAGCTGTCAATATTTGCTGATGTACATTCAAGAACAGCCCATATGTGCATTTTTGTTTATACCGCATTTCCATGATTGAAATCCTCCAGATTTTAATAATGCATGTATTTGGACATGCATTTAAACTGCAGATCCACTACTGCTCTGCCCCCGAGAGGGATTGTTGTGCTGCATGCATGATTCCCTGCAGGACTTTAGGAGAACATATGCAATGGCTGCGTCTGATACTGTGTTGGTGTGCGATGCATCTCCTCACAGACTTCTCATTACAGTTCATATCCTGCGGTGTAAACAGGTGGAGGTTCACTTGCTGCAAACAGAAAAATCCACTTATGTTACTCTGAGGGTATGTGCAGCCTCCTGCATTCGATAAAATTACCTCATAGTCATACAAGGGGGGCAGTCTGCCTACACACCAGATATTCCTTTTTGGTTAAGAAGGATTCTTGCGAATGGAGGCAGAAGTGGGCATCAATATTTCATATCGCTATCAGCCTGAAAGGGAGCCACAGTTGGTGTCACACAGATTTTGTATGATATGTTACATAGTGGGCAGTAATAAGCAAGACGCTCAAAAATCATTAAAGTAATATTTGATGCACGTCTGCTCCATTATCATAATACTTTCTTCATTTTACAACATGTTTAAACTCACACTGTGCTCCTCATGTGCTTTTGCCCAAGCCAGGGAGTTTTCACAGCGTCACGTCTTCTCCTCTCTTCATTAATGTTTCATAAATGCTGGGCTGAAATTAAGAGCTTATTTGAAGCAGTTCCAATTTCATTACCACCCACCTATCCATTCTGCACCAACTTCCCCATTCTCAACACAGTAGCAGTTTTGAGAGCAGGAGGCCAGAGGTGATTCCTAAATGTAATTGTAGTCTGTCCCTATATGCGTTGTGCATCAGCCGTTTCAGGGAGATCTATATATCAGCGCTCAAATGCTATTGATCTCCCGGGGTGCAAGTAGTGAACTTGAATATGTTTTGGAACACTGTTAATTTATATGAATATGATTAAGTCTCCTCTCTCCAGCGAAGAGTGGCTTGTCGACATTGGTTCATATAGTGCTCACACCATGCAGCAAATCAGATCTCATTAGTGCGGGAAAAACAACTTTCTCAATATCTAATGTTGTACAGAACAATATTTAGGGTAAAGAGAGTGGGATATGCAGAATAATATTCAGGGTATGCAGAGTGAAATGAATGAATATTGTTTGCATCCTGCAGGCAGGTCGGGCTTCGGTGTGTTAATGTTTGAGTAGTATAGGTGATAACATAACCCGTGGCTAGCTTGGGCATAATCCTCTCCTCCCAGACACAGACGGTGGTTTCAGGAGAGAGAAGGTGTTCTCTTCACTCTCCCAGAAATTCACCCATTAGATGTGAGGGATGAAATAGAATATGTAAGTGCCAGATTTGAAGCTGTCACAGTCATGGCTGCCACGCAAAAGCCAATTAAGGAAGAAGATGGCAGCAATGAAAACAATAGGAGACCGCAGAGGGCAAGAGAGATGAAAAATCAATTGGGCTCGCTGCTCACTAAAGTGAAAATTACTCTTTCAGAGGTCTGGCCTGCCTCTTTTGCCCCACCCCAGTGTTTTCCTCATTCCCACGGCATCACAACTTTACCCCCCGCAGACATGTCCTCGAACCACAACCTCCCATGCCCTCAAAAGAGAAAGGCTGACTGGGAGGAGGGAGATGGTTTTAATGGCCTCTAACTTAGTTCAGAGACTGCCCAGTTTACAATGCTGAATGACAACTTCAGTGAAATCCCTGCTGAGAGTGGGGAAGAAGAGATGAGACGAGGGGGTGTGGCCATTACTAAGCCCAAAAAATGCAACTAAATGCGACTCCAACGCTCCTCCTCTGCCTCCTGGAGACAGAAGAGACCAGCTTGTGTAGTTTGGTAACTAACCGTCTTGTGCTGTTACCTGAGCGCTTCCTCACAGTGCAAAGACAGTTGTTCGTGAAGAACAAAGTTCATAGGGATTTTCCAATTAGATATTCGAGCTGGTGGTATCACTGTCGAGAGTTGCGGGATGGACTTCCTCTGGCGTTTCATTAGACCGACCCTGTAGCTGGCTGTTGTAAGGCTAGAGCTAAATGAGATCATAAATCTGCAGCTCCCTACTTTATGAGCATGACGGGAAGTCTATTATAACTTTCATAAGCAGCAAAGCAGCAGGGCCAAAAAGGCAGAAGCAGGCGCCGACCCTGAGATATGGGAGAAAGCTGACCACGACACTGTGGGCTGAGTTGTCCGTCACATCTGAGAAACGGACAGTGTAAGAACAGAAAGACAGAGATACAGTTCTATAGTGAGGAAGAAAGAAACGTTTTGAGACAGTAAGAAGCACCAAAGAGATTAAGCATAAAAAATTAAGAGATGTGCTCCCGATGGAACCATGTTTCCATCCCACAACTTTGTTTTTCCAAGTTCTACTTCAGCTTCCCTTTATTTTCCACTATGTCCCTCTGCAGAAGTGTGTTTAGTGCCAGACATTAACTTCTCTAAATGCCTGTCCCCAGCAAAAGCAAAGTAGCAACATCTGTCCCTGCTATGCAGAGATCAATTATATCTATACTGTGGCCAAACAATCAGGTCTCATTTTTCATTCGCCGCACACAAACAAACATGCAAATACTCACTCTCATTCTTCAAATGGACAATCAGTCAATCCTCAATGCACAGGCCAGCTGCTGGCCTTTACAACACAACTCAATGAAGACTTCTAGTGAAGACCCTGGTCTCTCCTGCGCCCAAGCAAAACTGATTACCACAATCAGCGCAGCATGCTCGCCAGTCAATAATATGACTCATAAAGTCATCATGCCTCTCTCCCTGCTGCCTCCTTTTCCCTCCCTGCTGCCTCGCACGCTCTCCCACTCCATCACTCACGGTCCCGCCGTCCCTCCTGCGTGGTGTCCTGCTCGCTTCCCAGCTGCATCTCACTCGTTCCAATCCGGATAGCACTTGAATTGACAGTGGAGGTGGGCAGATGCGTTTTTTTTGTAGTGGGGTGGCTGAGTTGGAGGACTTTTGGAGAAGTGAGAGAAAATTACACTCACCAATGCTCAGCACTTACGAGTTACACCTTTTTGGAGCAGGCTGCTAGTGCCATGCCAGGTGCCCTGGTGTAAAAGATTTGGCATCCACTCTGTTGTTAGACGGTTACAAGATAGCTCTACTACTGTAGCTGGTGTTAAATAGAGGAGGGAGTCGCAAGTGGCAGGGTAGCTGGTGTGAGAAAACATTGCATAAACTGTTAGAAAATAGTCATTGGTTCAGTGGAGGAAAATATGGATCGCAGAAGTGTGTGAATTGTGAAATCGTCAAATTGCTTTTGAAGGGCAAAGCAATAATGCAGGCACACGTTCAGTTGGATTGAAATTACACTCGTAATAGCAAATGAACCGTTTCTAAAGCCTGATTATAAGACCAATTATAGAGTCTGTGATCAATATTGCTTTGTACACAGGTTGCCACACAATTAGCTCATGCATCAAAGCAATTTAAAATGATATTATAAAAATTGGATTTCACGCTGACTACAGGTAGTCGAGGACACCTGCCAGGGTCTGAACGCACATCAAATTTGATTCATAAACATAAAAGCAAAGTTCCCAAATAAAATTCCGCAGCAGTGTTTAATCTTGAATCCATAGCCTGGAATCAATCTTTACAATCTGCTTTATTGGAACGCACAGTGGACGTGATAAAGTTTACAGTCCCACATGCTGACAGACAGAGGCGGGGTGACCCCAATCAGATCCGCAGGCCTGGCTCTTTGTACTCTGCCATTTGTTGTTCCACGCTCCCCTTTGATGGTGAGAATATTCTCTTCACTTTTCTGGCTCGCAGCTTTCTTATTTTAGATATCAAAGGGAGAGTCGCCACACAAATACTGTCCTGTCTTTCAGTGCAGTTTCATGAGTATACAACCACAGAATGTAAAGTTTTATGATTTATGGATCCATACCGTGCACGCACACATGTGAACATATTAAAACACAATGTGTTTATTGAACAATAAACTATAATGTGCGAGTAACAATGTGTTTAAGCACTGTGTCCATCGAGTTAGACAGTGAGCAGGACTTCTGAAGTGGTTTATGTCTTATTATTGCTGTCAAGCAGACATCTTAATAGACGCTCTACTTTGGGTAGAACGGTGTAGAGCACGCCAGGGCTCAATTCTGATCTAATATTGTTTTATTATATATATTATTGTATTATACCTTACTGCTGGGAAACGTGTGTGCAAGTTTGCTGTCTCTCTGACCATACTGCACTAAATTACGCTTTGCATTACAGGTGGGTGGCTCAGAATTCACTCCTGCTAAAATGCAGATAAAACAAGTCATTATGTTTGTTCATTAAAGCTAGGGTGGGTAATGCATTTTAGAAACTTGTTTTATCTTTGTTGAAATTCTCTTTACATCCGGACAGAAATCAATAAATCAAATGCTCTGACGAATAATCAATATCTGTTACCTCCCTGCACACACGCTGCCTGCTACTGGAGTCTTCCACAAGCCTGTAGCTGGACAGCCGCGAGTAATTACAAAAGCTGTTTACATTGTTTACGTTCATTATGATCATTTTGGGGTTGTGGCTCTGGATGGAGGCCTGAAGGGACGGGCTCTCCATGTTGTTGACTTTCTTCCTAGATTTAGCGACTTTTGGAGCTTGTGCTGCTTCTTTCATTGGAAAAGAAGGAGGAGCTGGAGAATGTTTCAAAGCTAGCTCACTCTTGACTTCTCCTATGTAACCTCCCCAAGCTTAAGCATGTTGCAATTTTTTTGCCAGTGTCATGGTTACTGTGTCCAATATTTTAGATGTTACCTTTCTAGATTTCTTGGTAACACTTTATAATAACTGCACGCTATGAAGCATTAGTGAAGTGTGAGTAAACACTTCATTCATCATTCATAAAGCATTGTTCCACACTTTATAAATGATAGATTCACCATTTGTAAATTAAGTATTATATAATGCTTCATAGTGTGCAATTATTATAAAGTGTTACCGATTTCTTCTTCCACTTAAGGTATATCAACTAGCTAACTGCATAATGAATGCAATTTTGTAAATAGATTAATATTGTGTTGTGATTATAATATATAAGAACATTGTGTGTGCACAGCCTGGCAGGTGTACTGCTTTTCTTCGCTTGATCATCCAGCGCTGCCACACTAGGTCCATGCAAGTGTTAGAGTGGTTTCCTCCACTCATTAAGGAACACGGTTTTCTACTATCCAGATGTGCACAAGCATCCATGCACGGCTGAGCTCTCAGACGTACACACGTAAACTCAGGCAGCTGTGTTTCTGGATCAGCTGGTTAGAAGACGGGAAGCAGCAAGCAAGTGAAGCAGACGTGGGAAATAGCTCTGAGCTGGGAGAATACGGGCCGCAGCATGCATGGGTGCCATGGGGGGGGAGCATCCATGCAATGCAATGGCCACTGGCACGCTAGCACCACATTGTCACAGTGATTATCTTTGATTAGAGCTCTAAACATTGTGTGAGTCATGACTGCTAAGATCATCACAGGAAAATGTCTCATTAATAGTGATGGGACTTTGAGGCTGGGTTTTACATTAAAGTTTTATTCGCTACTATTGTTTATGAGAGGAGATTATTCCTGTCTCAAAGCGGGGACATTTCCATCACAACAGGCTGTTGTACTGTAATAATCCCTGGCACAATCAAACTGGCTCATCAGTTTTGATGAAATTTTGATGCAATGAACTTCAATGGCAGCATTTTTCCTCGATTGGTTGTGAATAAAAGTGGCCTGAAAGAAATATAACATCTCCACTCATAACTATGTATAATATTTTATCGTAGCCAGTCTTTTGAAATGCAAATGATAAGACTTCCAGTCATGAGACTTGATGAGTTGAGTTTCCTGAAAATAAACCGTTTTGACCCTGAGCAGGAGAAGCAGCTATAGAAAATAAATGGATGACTTATCCAGGCCATACCCCCTTGGGGAAAGGTGGGTGTTCAATAGGATTATATAGTGTAGTGCTGTAAAGGATTCAAACATGCCTTGCACATGACATTGTTGCAGAGATCAAATTATGATTTTACTTTGTTGTTGTACTCCAAAAAATGCTTTTAGCGAGGTGCTTGACATTTTTACAAAGGCAACACTGTGCAAATGTTGTCTATCTCACAAAAGAAGACATTTGAACCCGAAACCTCACTGCAACATAAAGGACATATTAATAAGCGAGGGATTGATGGTTTTAACGAACTGCTAAAAACTATTCTTCAAACAGATGGACCTTCACCCCTGAGACAAGAATGCCTGAGCATAGTCAGGGCATGTATTAAAACACATAAACAGGCAAGAACGCACACACACACACACACACACACACACACACACACACACACACACACACACACACACACACACACACACACACACACACACACACACACACATCCAGATGGTGGTAGACCTCTCGGGACGTTCAATTTCATCCAATCATTTCAACAGACCAATGCATTTGCTTAATGGGTAAGGTGCCATAAAAACACTCAGCATAGAATCAAAGGCAATCATTAACTACTGATGAACCAGAAGATACGGAAATTATTTGGCTGCTTGATATTTCTCAACGCCTTACCTCCCTGCCACTGAAACAGACAGATGCAGATAACTGGTGTGTGTGTGTGTGTGACAAACTTCTGTGGAAACAAAATCTGCTTTTTTTCTTCTTTTTTAAGTTACAAAACACCAGCAAAGCCTTCTACAAACCTCTATGACCTCCCTCAATGCCAGAGTATTATTTGAGAAGTGGAGGATTGAGAGGATTTTGAGGATTTTGAGACAAACGGTGCGAAATAAGACGTACAGGAAACTGCAACATTGTCTCAACCTCCCCGTCTTCCCCGTCGTCTCTGAATCTAAGAGCCATCCTTCTTGCCCTGGAGGTGAGTGACAGATGGGATCAGCCTGAACATCACTCAGAACAGCCTTCTACCTCCCGTCACCCTGGCACAAACATATGATTTACCACGGCCGATCACACTGCGTCCTCCGCCTCTCACGAGCCCACAATTCAGCGGCATTATTCTTTTTGTGACTCACACACCAACATGATCATCATTCACGTTTAGTTGAAACACATGCACGTTGACCTGCTTCATCTTTCTCATAATGATACATCACAGCCCGTGAGACAGACCTCACCCACTCTGCTGTTAGTTAAACATATAGACACACACTAACTTACATGCTTAACTATCTCCCTCTGTCATCTGCTGTTTCACTCTCTTTAATTCCTTTCTTTCTCACATTCACAGCGGACAGATACAGTGCACACACACAGACACACACACACACAAAAGCGAAGGAAGTCATACGCACGCTGACAATCCTCTCCGAGGTGCCCCCTCTGGAGATCGTGGTCCCGTTGAGTCCCACCAGAGAGGGCAGAGTCTGAGACATCCAGTTGGTCACCATGGCCATGGTGCTGAGCACTGCCCCGATCTTCAGCATGGGAACGCTCATGTTTGCTCCCTGTGGGGGCCCCCCGGCGCAAACGGCCCTGCAGCCGGCCCTACCCTGCCCTGCCCTGGACCTCGGCTCCAGTCAAACCAATCTCTGCTCCAGACAGCCCAGGCAGGGATCCGGCCAGTCAGCTTCTGCCTGCACGAGCAGCTGCAGAGCGCCCCAGAGCTGGTAGAGCACCGTTACCACACTCACACACCACTGGGTCGGTCAGAGAGACAGCCAGAGACCGGTTAGAGGAGAGCAGCTCACATCCAACAGCATCACGCTGGAATCTTCCCTCTCAGAGTGACTGCCTCAGCCTCACCCCCCCTCCCTCTCCCTCACTTCCTCCCTCTACCCTTCTCTCTCTCTCTCTCTCTCTCTCTCTCTCTCTCTTTCTCTCTTCCCCTCTCTTCCTCAAGATGCTGAGCTGCGCATTGGCTGCCGTTCTGACTCAACCCCTCCCAATCAGCCTCTGCTCCGTTCTTGCCAGCCCTGTTTTCCATGCATGTATCCATTCTTTCTCTGACATTTGGATGTTCTTTTATGACTCACATCTCAGTGTGTGTGTGTGTGTGTGTGTGTGTGTGTGTGTGTGTGTGTCTGTGTGTGTGTGTGTGTGTGTGTGTGTGTGTCTGAGGTTGATTTCAGAGAGCTGATCTGCTGCTCTGTGTTATGTGGCATGTGTGCTCAGAAGGCATCCCAGGCACAGTCGACTGTCCTCATCTCTGTACTGGATGGAGTATGATGGATGGATGCATGGATTTAAGGTTGGCAAGGGGATTCGTAAGGGGAGACATGGCCGTCAAGGTATTAATGTGGGAGAGATCCAGGTGCGGCTGCCCACGGCTGCTTCTGGCAGCTCATCCGTCATTTATGGCATATCCTGTATCAGTCTGTAGCTTGTACTTTTACAGTATCTTATCAACTCCAATATGTCTAAGGCGTAACCATATCACCATCTTTACTTACACGTCTGCTTGACACTTACTGATGCGTATGCTCTAAAACTGATGATTGAATTGACATATATCGCAGATTAAAACTATATTAAAACCCCTTTAATGTAAAACTCATAAATAAAACTTAGATGTCTTCTTACCTGGCTGCTATATAATTATTTCCTTGAATAAAGGGGATTACATGTTTTTTTTCAAGCGGTACAGTTTTACCATTGTCATATTGCTATAATCCAGATGGCTTTACCTTCCAGCACAGTCATGGCAGGTAACAATCGCTTTTGCTGCCTATTTTGGTGTCATTTCACCTCAGGGCCTGTGCCTCAGGTCTGCTTTGAGTTTATTTCAGGACAGATTTAAGAAGTGTTCTGAAGTTTAGTTTTTTTTTGTTTTGGAGTCTCAAAGTCATGATTGTCTGATTTGGCCACTCTCCACGCAACGGCCCAGATGAAATGAGGGGCAAGGGAACTGGAGGGTGTCTCGAATTTCTCTTAGGGCGGTGTCATTTTACGCCCCTAAACAACCGTTAATAATGATGACAGAATGTGCTGCTCAGACAAAACAGCCAGGTCATCTCCTCTCCTTGCCTGCGACCTGGTCTGCTGACTTATTCAGTTTGTCAGCCATGGATGGGTTCCCTTCCCCACAGAGTGGCAGTGGGTGAGTGATACGGTCTCCTCTGTGTGGGGTGCACCGGGAAGTGATATGAGAAGAGACAGCTTTCTGAGCTCCATCCAAAAAATGTCAGCCCTCCTCAGCTCACCTGCTGCTCCTACGTCAGTCTCGCCTGTGTCTGCTCCTCTATTTCTGCAGCAATACTGACCCCTTGTGGTTACCGGTGAAATCGCACCTGATATACTGCCTAACACACAGCTGGAAAGCGAGCCAGTGCCCGTCATTGTCGGTGTGCTATATTCAAACTGGTGACAGGTAGTTGTCACTTTATGGGAACGTGTCAAGATGATGTGAGGGGGCATGTGGCAGCGCTGTTTTGAATCGCATCGTTCCATGTCTAAAGAGAGAGAAAAAGGTAAAGTGGTATACACACACACACACACACACACACACACACACACACACACACACACACTGCTGCTTCCTAGAAGGGTAATGTCGAGGTTCAGGGGTGTGTTGGAAATAGCCTGGAGTCAAGTGAATATGTCAAATATATCATCTGATTACATTTCACAGGTGATTCGTTATCGATCTAAGTAGCTGTCTACAGCTAAACACGTATGTAATCGATCAGTATAATGATTATTATACAGTATCCCTATTTTTTCACAGAAATTGTAATATGTCTATAAATATGTATATTTATTTCACTTGCAAGTTTTATGGAGGTGAAAAAACCTTTGTTTTATAATGCACAATATTCCTTTGCAGCACCACCGTGTAAAGAGAATGCAGTAATCGTCACATTCACAGGGTGGCAGTAAAGGTTAAAATATGGAGGTCCTTTACCCTTTTATCTTTATTTAACCAAGCTCCCATTCTCAGCCTCCTCCAAGAAAACCTGGTACTCAAGTAAGAGGGACGACTGAAAATGAAAAATCACTCAAGAGGTTGCTTCAATAGATCACCCATCACCCAAATGGTTTCCATTTTGGAAACCATGTTTAGGCCCTTTCCTCAAAAATTGCATCCCCAAACTAAAAAGGGTGCATCTCTGCAACCAACTAGGGCTATGTGAGATTTTGTTCAGATGTGTAAATATCAGTATATATGTTACTGGTGGTTAAGAGTAAATGAAGATGACACACAGAAAAAAATTAAAAGGTTTCAGGTCCGCCTAGAAAAAAAGCACTTTCAGGATAATTATTTCTTTGAAATGATGCAGCTGTAAGGTCCAACTCTAACAATCATAGCACAATATGTGAACATTCTCTCTGCAAAGGTTGACTTTGATAAAGTGAAACAGAACAAAGCTAAAGACGGTTTAGTACAAAGACAATTCAGGCGAGGACTCAAAAATTTGCATTGGGGCACAATGTTTGTACAAAACATTGTTGAATGTACAAAACCATATATTTCACTTGTATATTACATATGGTATTCAATACATCCAAATACAGCAGTTTTGGGCTTTTTTTCATAAAGCAAGCTATGATTTACAGTTTTATATAACAATCACTCAGTCTTCCCCCCCTAGGGGGGAATTGGTTTCAAGGACTGTTTGATAATACAGGACAAGCCAGAGTGTCCTAATTTAAAAATGTCATCCCTCAAAACTGCATGAATTTCCCCAAGCCCTCTTTATTCTCTTTTCTGTAGCTTTCATTGTGACTTGGTAACACCGGTGTGGATAACTCTATTCCCTTTCTAGTTCGATCTCATGGAGACCTAACACTTCTTTATTAATTTGTGATAATAAGAAAGGTGCGCCTGCTGCGTCTGCTGCACCTGCTGAATGTATAACTGAAGCCATCGAGGCCGTCGCCAGACACCCACACATCACATCTTCTCTCTGAGGCTCTCAGTTGTCTTTTCATCCGAGACCATTGTTAATAAGTTATGTTTTTGCTTTACTGAGCAGAGTGCACCTGAACCCTTTCAAACTTAAAATTCCTCTCACAGAGTGCAGGTCAGATGCCATCTTTTTTAAAGTGATGGACCAAATAAAGGATGGGAATAATGAGTGTCATGAGGACAATCTGCCATACCTCAAAGAATTCCAGGCTCTGCCAATCACCTGTCTAATCACAGAGTCTGTTGGCAGAACAAGCTTTCCTTAAACATTAGCAAGAGAAGAAGTCAGCCATTTAACCTGTATTAATTTAATCCCTTTTCATTAATTTCCACAGCCATTCCTCATAATTTTCACTCTAATAATTGTCCAGCCTCATTTTCGCTTCTGCTTTGCTTTGTCATTACCTCCAATTCTCCGTCGCTCTCTTTTGTTCTCCTTCTCTGTGAATTTTACTTAGCCTTTATCTCCTCTCCCTCTCTCCCTTTCTCTGTTGTCTCTCTTGTCCCCTCTGCCAATGAGAAAAAGTGGCATCATCTCATGTGTTCCTCCTTTATCCTTCGTGTATCTTAGCTTCTACTCTTTCGGTCCTGAGGTGATCATTGCAGTCTTGCTGCACGCTTGGCAATAGATTTGCACCGCACACTGTAGATTAGGAGTGTTGTGTTATATTGATATTGACGCTAACTGTGATATTTAGGAAATTAAATGTTGATATCATCATCTCTCCGCTTCCCTATACTTGTGTTTTGTAATTCATTTGCCAAATAAAGAGACAGAATGCATAATAAACAAAGTTAAAGACACATTTGACTCATAGCATTATCATTTCTTTCTATGGATGTATAGATAATGCGATAGTATCTCTATCGTGAATTATTTTGTACATGGTAATTGTGTAGTGAAAATCTGATATTATAACAGCACTAATGTAGAGAAAACACCTGAACATCTACATGCACTAAAGTGTGTTGCAGCTTTTTATTGCCTCCACATAGACATGCCAACCTGGCCTCGTGCTTGATCATAAACATCTATAAATAAAATCCACTCTGCTCCTAGCCTGTGAGCGTGCTCTATAAAGGGCATTTTTAATCAGTTCAAACGGTGAAAATGGCCACCAACTGCAGGAATGGCAGCATTTGTGCACACCCATGGATGGCAGTAGAGCACCACGAAGCCCCAAGGTCATGGAGACGGGCTCTGGGTGAGATAACAATGCTAGGGAGCAGAAAGCGCCAAACACATAGCAAACTACAGATTCACAGCGGAAATAAAGGACCAAATTACACCTCAGCTAATTACACAGACCTCATAATGATGTAGAGCTGTAATGACTGAGGCAGCGAGGCTGCACACAAGAGGAGCCCTCCCCGCTGGAGCTCTGAAGGATGCTGGAGTCATCTGGCTCTGAGAATACTGGCTATTTTTCTGAGTCATAATTCATTAATTAGATGATGGACATGGAGGCCCACTGCCTTCTGAATATATCAAGATCAAAATCAGCTTAAACAAAGCGTGACCTCATTACCATGGTAACTATTTAAATGGCGTAAATAGGCTGTACCCCAGGGTTGAGGCAAGCAGACACAGTGGTGTGCTTTCAACATGGTGTGTTTAATCTATTAACAGCTCCTGTGGGCCTTTGATTAAGGAAACTCATCTGGGCTTTTACATTTTTATAGTAGCGACTGAGACTGCAGGAGGATTATAGAGCACACATGGATCGACCCTTGGCGTGCATTAAGTGCAGAGAACACATCCTGTCGAGTTGATTGTGTTCAATAATTCAAGCAGAGAGCGTTCACCACAAATGAAGCTCTGTCTCACGCTGACCACAAAGGTGACTGACAGTATATGATTCAAGACGGATAAATGTGGCCTTACATGGGAGTCGATGGCCTGTCATGGCCAGTTTGCATCAGCACAATTTGACAAGATTAGGTACTTTAATCTCCTAAAGACAACAAATGTGGCCATTTTAGCGAGTGTGTGTGTGTTTACTTATACGTGCATAGATTTGTTTGTGTGTCGGTGCCTTTCCGTATTTGTGTCCACTTGCATGAGCCACGCTTTCTCTCCACTGAGCTGTGAAATGTCTACAATGCCCTCTAATGGTGGTTGCCACAGTGTTGTGTGAGCGACCCGGTTGAGCTGTGACATGCACGTAATACACAGCATCCCGGTCAGTACACTGCGTGGAACCAAAGTAGGGAACGAAGCAGCGGCCCGGCCCAAAGTGCTTCACAGTAATGTCTGTTAACAGGTGAGAATCGGTCCATCCAGTGGGAACACGTGAGAAAGAAAATCAATATAGTAAATGTGTCTGCCTGGCTGAATTGAGTATGACACACCTACAATGTTCTGTGGTGATCCATCCATTGTCTTTAGACCGTATGTCCATCGAATCAACCCACACTGAAGACATGGAGACACATTCATAATTTATCACAAGTAAAGATATATAGATTTTGAAGCAAATATTAATTCCCAGAACAACGTTCCTTTCAAGTTAGATGGAAACTGGTAGATGTCCTGAACAATAATGATATGGGTTTCACCCAAATCTAGCAGCCACTCAACTTGCCCTTTAATGACCAACCAACGAGGCAACATAAACCGCTGAGGAGGCTCCATTGTTGCATTGTTTTATTGGGCCAAGCGAACACAGCTCAAGGGAAATCTTCAGTTCAGAGGCTTCATGGATATATAGTATTGCTTGAATATGCTTTCAAAATGTATTCATAGACGGATTGATTGCTCCTGATTGCTCCCTTGATTACAATCTCAATAGTCCACGGGGGCTTTTGCATTATTATTTGTAGGGTATTTGGTGTGAATGAGTAGTATATAGTTGAATATCAGATGGTTCAATCAGGGGCAAGCAGGGCACCGCATTTAGCCTGAGGTTTGCAAAAGAAAAGACCTGATCAAAGCAATAGACAAGAACTACATGCGGTAATCATCCACCATGCATTCTGCAGCACAGCATGTGGCGAGCCTCTGTCCTGCACCTACTCATGCCAACAGCACCAGCTGAAAAAGACTCAGTGCAGCACTTCCCCTGTTAAATATGCCCAGTTGAATTGCCCACACACACGGATGCACTCACACATGAGCACATGCATACAGATCCACATTCACACACATTCACACACACAATTACTATGATCATTTCCTGGCCACACGACCGGCTTACCAATGTCCCACAAAAACCCAGCCTTTCTGGATCCAACAGCAGATAGCCACATCCACATCCTGACTTTTTCTCCCACCCGGCTAATCAAACATGCTCTCCGTTACGTACAGTGAATAATATTCCTGTAAATGGAGTAATTACTGTGAGCAAATTGGGAGTCAAGGTAGCTGAGGCTCAAAGCCCACTAATTGAGGGATGCCGCCCATGGCTATGTGCCTCTCCAAAACGCCCTTCACTGAACTTGTGGTGCCAGCCTTGTCACTATCACCCAGAATAGTTCTGTTTTTTTCATCCAGATGGTATCTCGACTCCTGCTGAATGCTGGAAACCTCTTAAAATAGCAGCGGATAAAACACTTACGGTATATTGTTTTATGCTTATATTTACAAATCAGCATTCAACCTAAGAGCATTTTTAAATCTGTTTCTGTGCTGCTGGAGTGGAGTACTATTCCATCATCTTATCTCTTTACTGGCAAAGTGTTTTATTTCTTTAGTGATGTATTGATGTATACCTGCAGAAGAGCCGAGATCTGATCTCAGATGCCACGCACCTAGAGCCTTCTTTGATGACTAAAGAGACAACCAGTGGAGAAGATGTGTTTGCGATTTCTCATTTGGTCCCTGTCTGAGTCATTGTTTACAAATGTCGCCCATTTACTCAGTGTAGGTATCACGATGATTAGCTAACCACGGTGGCAGTTACACAAGAGTGAAATAAGCCGAAGAATAACACAAGAGATAGACAAAAGGGTAATAGAAGAGACCGCAATGCTTAGGCGAGGCCGAGAGATAGAGCGAGAGCAGCAGGGAGAGAAACCGATAAAGAGAGAAAAGGATGGGTGATGCATTTGAAACTCCCCGAGGTGATGAATTTACATCTTGTCTGTTTTCTGCCACGTCTGCAACAGCGAAACTAACAGGACCAGAGAGAAGTGGTGATATCCTGCCAATTACAGTCTGGTTGACTGAGAGTTTGCAGCAGCCAGTTGTGAAAGGAAATCTCAATGCTGTGGTATCGACACGGTCAGGAGCAAACAATGACCAGAACCCATCAGCTATGACTGTATATTAGTAATAAAGGGACAGAATCAGCCCGCAGTCTTGTGTCCATCTTTTGTCAGAGCTCACACTGACACCTCCATTTGTATCCTCTGTCTTCAGGTCATTAATGCTCAGAGAAGCTGTAACATTTAATTAGGGACACATTATTAGTACCACACAGGCACAGTGTGCAGTGGAGAGAAAGCCCCAAAAAGCCTCTAACTGAATATTACATTTACAGCCACATGGAGTTACGGGCAAAAATGGTTCGGGGAAATTTGTAGATAAACAAATTAGCTTGTGTGCTTTTTCTGAGTCGTTCCCTTGCTGGTGGGCCGAGTAGAAATAATGGTTAGTATAAATACACAGCCGTGTGTTAGCCTGTGTTCCTTGTGCCTTCACCACAAAACCCAGACGACGATTCCAGCCATGTAATCTGCAGCGTCTCGGCTGCATTGTCAGAATGAGGAGCCGCTGATCCGTTCAGTGATTAAACAAACACACAGACAGGAAAATGTCAACAAACTTGAGAAAATGAGTAGACAGAGCACAAACGAGAGAGCTATGTTGAATATTTTAAAGGCTAATATTCTGTGGAGTTAGCAGAGTGGGAGATGAGAAGTATTGTGAGTGGGGAGATGTTGGTGGGAGGAATGAGGAACCTATTGGTAAAGAGTGGCCATAGAGTCTGGGGCTCCATCAAAGGGGCTTGCTTTGGATCATCAGGCTGGATCTCTCAGCAACAGATGCAGCGTTACGAGGAAATAAACCGAATATAGTGACATGTCCATCTTAATTCAGCTCAAAATGTGAATTACATGTGGGATAATGTGTGCTTGTTTGAGTGTGGGTTAAATAGAGAAACAGTTGCTCTGTAAATGTCTATAAGTAGTATGTCTGTGTCATTTGTCTGCAGGATTTCAGTTGATAGAGGATGTCTTCACTCTGAGCACGATAAAGATCTACGGTACTTAATGATGATTTTTGTGAGTGCAGCAGCCTGGGAGATATAATATCAGAAAAGCCCTTGCATTAATATTCCAAGCAGCACATGGAGGGAATGGGAGATGATTTCCCCCTTAAGGAGGCGCTTCCTTTGCTAATCGTTAACATAAATATTTTCATTTGGTGTCTTTAAAACATGGCAGTCTGCGACTCCACTGCTAATTCCTCCTGGCACACATCATTGTTCATTTAAAATAAGATCCAACCTGTAAGCACGGGAGATTATGACAGAAATACCCTTTAATAATGAGTTTGAGAAGGTAACACATTCTGGGGACATTTCTGCCACCCGCAGATTAAATCACTCATTTTAATTTGAATGACACCTAAGCATGGGCCCCTTCTGCACAAGCACTGTGTGTTGGTGTTCATTTGAAAAGGAGGACTCTACATACAGTGCATAATATTTAAGATATACGATTTTCTTTTTTTTCTTTCTTGTTGCTGTTCTATATTTAACGGCACTCCCCTGAAGCAACAGGTTGTACCCACACTTATGTCACAGTGTAAATCAATCCAACTGTTCACATTAAATAGTGATGTTCAGGGCTGTTTGGATAAGATCAACACAGAACATATACCAAGTGGAAAAGAAATGCGCCTGACAAGTGAGAAGCACTCCTGAAGATCCGAGCAGCAGCTCCCTGCATGCTGCTGCTTTAACTGAGAGGAGTGAGAGATGAGAGCTGGGCCTGAGAGGACGAGTAGCCTGAGGCACTAAGGCTTTAAGAGAGAGACCCATCCTGAGTACCTATTCATCACATCACCATTAGTGTGGCTCAAGCACTCAGCTCTGCTGCTCAAAAATATAACAAGGATTACTGCATTTGATTCTATAGCATAGTCTGACATGATCGGACTATATCCCTGCTGTCTGATATGCAGCAGAGCCAAGACGTCAACCTGCTTGTTTTTCTCCCTTTGTGATGCAGAAGATGCAGACGTGGTACACATCCGCATAGTAGATAAACAAGAGCAGACTCTAATCATCATAAGAGCAGATTCTTTTATCAGAGCATGACGTTTCTATCCCCCTCATCCCCCCCTCCCACAGAAGTGCCACTCTGCATCATTTTCGTCTCTCATCTTGTCTGTCAAAACTTCATCCTTTCTTCCTGCTGCTTCCTGTGTCTCTCTTGCCCGAGCGACAGGATACACATGCCGTTGTTTTGTCACGGTCACGGCCATATTGATTAAGTGAGGTGGAGCTAATTAAAGACAATGTGCAAGGAGTGTCAGTAAGGGGAATAAAATCATGGTGACGGAGCGATAGGCCTCTCATAATTCTTCTTATTTTGGTAAGGATTGGAGAGATAATAACCCTTCGGCAGGCACAGACGGCGGGCACTCTGTCTATTGCTCCCTCTATCCCTGCCCGCAATCTCCAATTTTCATTTCCAGCAACTCCACTCTGTCTTTTCTTCTCTCTCTCTCTCTCTCTCTCTCTCTCTCTCTCTCTCTCTCTCTCTCTCTCTCTCTCTCTCTCTCTCTCTCTCTCTCTCTCTCTCTCTCTCTATCTTTCTCTCTCTCTCTCTCTCTCTCTCTCTCTCTATGTCTCTCTCTCTCTCTGTGTTTCTCTCTTTCTCTCTCATTCACTTTTCAACCATGCTGCCCTGCTCAGCTACTCCATTGGGCACTAATTCAAACCCCGTCCACATCCTCACTTTGTACTCTGACACTGCCCCAACCCTGATCACCACAGCATCTTTAGTTCACAGCATCTGTCTGCAGTGTGTGTGTGTGTGTGTGTGTGTGTGTGTGTGTGTGTGTGTGTGTGTGTGTGTGTGTGTGTGTGTGTGTGTGTGTGTGTGTGTGTGTGTGTATGTGTGTGCATGTGTGTTACTGAAAACATGGGTAACACTTTATAATAACTACAGCGTTAGTTAAGTATTTGTAAACACTTTATATATGCTGGATTCCCAATTTCTAAATTAAGTAATACAAATTACAAACCAATTATTAAGGACTTATAGATGATTAATGAGATCATTTATAAAGTGTAAGTAAATAAAAAAATGTAAATGTCATTCATTCATGCATTTACTATTCGTTATGTATTTTCTGTGACCTCATTTAAAGTGAAGACAATCTATGCCTTACAACACATTTATAAATGGCACTGAAAGGCCAGCCTTGCCTCAAACAATGTACTCATAGTGGGACACAGGTTTAAGAAACATATTCACCACTCGTGCCACTGTGTAATAAACGTGTGTCCCACATTGTTTGCATCTTGCAATACATAAAAATGTTATATTTGTTAATGTTCATATTTTTTTAATCATTTACTAACACTTATAAATTATCTCATTAATCATCTATAAGTCCTTCATAATTTGTTTGTAATATATATTACTTAATTTACAAATGGGGAATCCGTCATTTATAAAGTATGAAAACCCAATCATGAAATACAAAATAGTCAAGCGCATTAATCAAGAATAAAACATTTATAACGTTGTGTATGAATTACATACTAATGAGTGTTACTGTCGGAGCAATGCTTTATACATGATGAATTAAATGCTTACTCATACTTAACTAATGTGTGTAGTTACTATAAAGTGTACCAGTGATGCTGGTGTTTATTTGTAATGCACATAATGCTTTTTAATACAAAACCCTTCTTATCTGTACCCAATGCCAAGTATGAGTATTACTAAGGGACTAGAGCTTTTTTTAGTATAGAAAAAATAAATGTTGTTCTTTGTACAGGCTGTTTTTTGTGTCTGAGGCTGCGGATTAAAAAAAAAGAGGCTGAAAATGTTGCAGGCAAGTTCAAGGCCATTGTTTCAAAAGCATATTTTTATTTGTATCAAATTTATCAAAAGGGCATAATTTGCAACGGATTTGCAACTGGATACACAGGACTCACTCACAAGAAAATTTCCTTTCGACTGATATTCTTATCTAAATCCGAGCCTTCTGATCTATGAAAAATGAATGCAAAAGTCAGCGTGTTAAATCATTTTCCTCCAATTTTGTGTAATCCATCAAAGCTAGATCAAATTTCTTTCGGTAAATGTCATCAGGGCCACATATATCATTCCTTATCACTTTTTCTTGAATAAGATGTGTACTGAGTACTCTAATTATGATTCCTACTTCCAGATGTGGTGTGTTCGCATCCTGTATCACACACTGCGTGTGTCTGTGTGTCTGTGTGTGTCTTTTGAAGAGTTGGAGAAATCCCAGGGGTTTAGAATCAGGAAGCATAATGTAATGTAAGCTGGTTTTCCTTCCAACTTGTTATCTCCTCTCTCCTACATGTAGTGTCTCTATCAAAAGACCGCTCTACCTTGCTCACCGTGGGGCTGCAGAGAGCATCTATGCAGCCTGCTTGATATGCAGCAGTGTCTGGTGGCTGCCGGGCTCCCACGCCTCCCTGACTGGAGCCTTTAAGCCTTGGCGCAGTGAGAGAGAGCCTCCCTCATCAATGGCCCCAGTGAGTGGCTGTGACAGTGCCACGTCGAAAACACATCGATTAAATGGTTCCTCTTGCCACCCGATTCTGCTGTGGCGCGTACCTCTCATCCTTCATTCCCCAAAATGAAAGCCCTGCAATTGAGTTAGCGTTGAACATGGGAGGCAATGCTGTCAAACTCGCACATGGCGAATAAAAGTAGCAAGGATCATGTGAAATAGGAGTAGAGAAGAGAAGAAAGAGGAGTGAGGAGTTCACCACATTTACTCTCTCACTTTTCTATCACCTCTCATTCTCTGCCAATTCCTCTTTCAGCGCTCCATAAAGTGAATGCAAGCAATCTGTAATTAACTAGGGCTTTCGAGGAGTAAACTATGCTGACTCAAAAGGAAACCAGATTTCCCGGGAGTATGTTGTCCAGCCATGTGATGGAGCAGGTGGAGGCTGAATCTATGGCTGGTTTTTGAGAATGCGTAACGCTCTCTGATAGAGGATGTGTGTCTTCTGATAAAAAGCGAAGAGATGTGAAGAGCACCGTTCAAGTAGCAGCTTGCCCAATCTGCTCAGTCTTATGAAAGCTTTTGTATCAGAGCGGGAAGAGGAGCTCTAGGCGCAACAGCCATATTTATATTCCAATCTTCTCCACAGAAAACCCACATCGCCAGGCTCATAAAAGATTCATCGTGCAGGGGGAAAGCAAGGTCGTACAGAAAACTGGTCAGGAGTTGCCTACTGCAATGCAAAAAAAGAGCAGATGGACGCAAAAAAAATATCACTGGGTGAGTCCCGCGATGGCAGTTACTAGGGTAATGTGTGTTGTTGCCCTTAGTAATGGTACCACGGTGTCCAGCATTGAGCAGATGATCAATGTCTGCATGATCAATGGCTGTGCTCTAATTGGCATCTGTCACTCATACTATTACCCGCGACAGGCCTAACAGCCTTGGCCATGTTTGTCGGTATCGATTCAATGGGTTGTTCGGCTCTTTGTCTGTTGTGGGTCCCGTTGCTGACATGTTTGTGAACTAGAGAGCAAAGGGGAGCGAGAAACAGAGGCAGAGACAATGTGTGTGTGAAAGAGAGACTGTGTGTGCGTGTGCATGCGTGTGCCTGTTCTGGGTGTTGTCAGAGAAGTGTCACTCTTGCTTAGAGTCACTGACATAAACCTCTGGGAGTCCTGCACCCTCCAGCACACTCACACAGAAAGAAAGAGTGAAAGTGGGGGAGAGAATGCGATATAGGGATGATATCCGCCCCCCAACCCACCAGTCAAGCTGATCCTCCCATATACTGCTGACACTAAAAAACATCCTATACATTTCATGAGCACACAGAATAGTTTGAGAAACGATGTGAGCATCATTCAGTTATTGTGAAATCGTCTGGAAGAGAGAATTAGAGTCAAAAGGGGACACTACAGGCTCAGAGGACACATGTAAATCCACTTTTCTTTCGTCCTGCATGAATAAAAAGTAATCAGTCCCGAAGTGTACAGCTGGCTGCTGGTTAGCTGCCAGGTTAACAATGTCTGTATGAATGAGAACGCTATAACAACTGTATTCAGTACTCAGTCCCAAAAGACCTTTGAGACTCTTCTAATGACGATTATGAGCTGCCCTGGAGTCAGCCAGCTCAGTCCATGGGATCGTTAATGGTCATTTTAGTACAGCGAGCTGCTGGGTTTTCAACAAGACAGAAAACAGCAACAGAGGTCATTTAGAGCCCACACAACCCTGGAGCATAAGTAATGGTCAGTCTGTGGCTCTGAATGAGTAAGTGGTCATTGGAAACATGGACCAAATACCAAGGTTACCAGACATTCCTCTCTGACTTTGACAATCTCAGTTTAAATGAGAGTCTCTCCTGTCCCATGATATATCTGCAAAATGCTAACATTCTCAGGGTTTCAACAACAAATGTGTGTGGGGGAGGACAGAATAATTAAATAAGCCCATCTAATGCATGATTTTTGGGCTTAAAATATATTAATAATGTTTTATTTCATACATGCGATGTAAGCAGAGCACCATCGAAAACGAGACCTCTGTGTCAATTGGTTTTCCCTGGCTAAAGGTTAAAGATAGTAACAAATAATATTAAGGAAATGGACATTGGAGCTGGAAAGGTAAGGCCATGCTGACACACCCTCTCTACCACAGGGGCCCAATCATGATGGGGACACAGTGTATTTCTGAGAGTCGGGCCACTGACCTCACATGCTTCTTTACCCGGCCCACCATCTGTTAGCCAATTACCACGCAGACCGCCGCCTGCCTTCGTGCCCCATGAAGGCACTGCAGTAGTAAAATCACTCACCCGTTTCACCCTGGGCCGCATCGCAAAAAAAGCTCTCTGCCACCATCATCACACACTAATATCACCCCTGTGTGAGTCATGAACAGACCACATTTAGAAAACTGACCCAGAAACAGGTACAGCATCATCAAAAACCAAGCCACTCACGCTGGCACACAAACCTCCCTGTCCATTAAAACACACACACACATGCAAACCGACCCTTTTTTTCTTATCCACCAGTAGGAGAACAGTTTCGATTTTGCTTTAGCTCTTAACCACAAACACCACGCGTTTTACACTTATGCACACTTTCAACTCGTCAACAAAAACCTCAAAAACAAATGGTTCACCCCTTTCAGACCAAATGTATATTCTCAGATGACAGGTGAGTCCGCACAATGTCGCTGTGGGTACTAATTATTTGTCTCTGCAAACACACAGGCGAGCCTCTGATGATGAAGCAGCGGGCAACATGAAAGCACATCAAACACCTCGGTGAGGGAGAGCACGGCGGACAGGCTCAATAGCTCTCTGTGCTCCAGCCCCTTTCTTAAACTGCATCTCTTTTATAAAACAGATCTCTTTACAGTAGTAAGATTCTGACTCACACAATATGCTATCATTATTGTGCACTGATTCGAGCTCTGCCCTAATCAGTCATGACACAAGCACACACTATTCAATCTCTTCAAGCAGCACTGAATCAAACATAATGCAACCTCATTATCTGTGGCTGATTGTAAAGCAGAGCCTTTTTGTATTGATGGGGGGATGCATGAAGGTGGATGCAGGCGTAGTGGCTAATCTAGCCCGGCCTGCTCACTTACTCACCCACATAGTACTCAACCTGATTGTTAGTGACTGACAGCGAGGCAACATGGAAATTAGGTTATTCTGGATTTCTTATTTAACAGTGCAACAAAACACATGACAAATACAACAAGCTTACAAATTACTGACATATACGAGAAAAATATAAATAAGCATATGTATCTATACTAGTGCACACTAGTGTCCTACCATTGAAAGAAATGAATGCTGAGCGAATTACATGCGAAATATGAAATGTCCTCGTATTAGATTTAACGTTGTATTTGTGTGTTGCAGCTTGACCTTCCGAGATCTGTGTGGTCATGCAGTGTTAGTCATTCAGACAAGCACTGGACCTGTCATAGCATAGCAAGGTGATTTTAACAGTCGAGTGTGTGTCTTTGCCGCTCACTGGCAGATTTACACCCCTGCTCCAGCAGCTTTTCATTTGTTTAATTCTCTTGGTGGCGGTTGCTGCTTGCCAGAGCCGTCGGTCCAGCCTGCCACCGAGTGTCCTTCCTGCTGGGAAACGTAGGCTCACATCTCTGTTCCTCTTTGACTGTCATCCAGCTGCACGGTCGTATTCCTCCATATTTACAAAAGCTTTTAACAGGTAGGCTCACTCATGATAATTATGGAAGAGGGGACAGTATTTGTTCCATGGTTTGACAAGCTTCCGTGTTTTGGCAAGACTGCTGTGTAAAAGGCTTGATTATAGTCATGTCAGGGGAAGCGCTTGTATTGTGATCATGCTTTGCTCTCATTGGACTGGCACCAGGAAATTCAATTTAGTTTTGGGCCAAAGGGTCACCAGGTAGGTGGATGGTTTAAAGCTGTCCCGATTGGACATTGTCCAACCCAGCTGTTTGTCCTCACATCCAGAGACACTGGAGACAGCGTTAGCATGTTAGCATGAGGTCAGCTAACTACCTTCCATCCGCTTTGTTAATAACACTGACACGTACGTTTTCTCGATGCAGCGTTGTCATAGCTACTGTTTTATTTGACTCAGTCAAACCATCTCAATTAAGTGACACTTAATTACTTCAGTATTACAATACTGAAGTACTGTACTGTATAATTTGCTTCATGTAAATAATGGAAATGTTTGCGAATGATGTTTTAAACAACCGTGTAATTAACAAGTGCTCGTTGCTTTAAATCGACCGGGCTGGTGCATTCATCACACCAATCTAGAATGAGGAAACACAATTTAACAAGGTCCTAAATTTGTCTGTTCAAACTGATTGTTTATCGTGATTCCTGGTGTGAGAAAGGATCAAGTAAATTGCTGAAATATCCAGCCAATTGCTTACACAGGTTTCTGACTCCCCGTTTGACAATGATAAACAATTAGAGTTTTTCTCCCCACTGCACATGGTGTAAAAGGCAGAAAAACACCAACGCAAGTGATAATTCCCATCACTCTTAATAACCATGCTTGGTGGGAGTCTTCCGGGCCAGACATCTTAAACCAATAACGGTATTCCTCTGGAGCTTCCTTGCTCCAGTGGGAGAACTTTTTTTTTTATGCCTCGAAACCTGAATGTGAATCTTTCAAGTACAAGAAATAGTCTTTAGAACTGGCAACTTAAGCAGAGGTTAAGCATAAAACAAAACAACGATCACTATTACCGCACCTTTTTGAATCCCTTTGATGGCTGAACAGGCATATGTGTGGAACACATACATCTTTGTGATTTGTAAACATTCTTCTAAATACATTTAACAAATAAGTTATATTTATTCATGAGGTTTAAAGGCAACTGTCACCAAATTGAAGCTTCTTCATTTGTTGTAGAAGGGATAGTTCATCCTGAATGTCCACATTGTCTTTGTTTGTTTGTGTTTCATACATAAACACAATACCAGATAATTGTACACATCAGTTTATTTTATGACATCAAATGCTACTCTATATACAATACATTGAGCATCTCCTATTTCTCTGCTGTTGCACTACATTTACATTCTGAGCAATTCTATGAATATGAGCCAGACTAATGTAAAGATGAGATTCACATAAAATGATGTTTAGACACTATAATTTCCCACTCTTGACAAGAAATGACATGCTATTTTTTCATCCAATATTTAGTTGCATATATTTGGAAGCTATTACAACTATGATGTCAATGAATCAATGTTTGCACCTTGCAGACATTTTTTTTATTTCCCCGAATGTCTGGTCGTTTAGAGTAATTGAGTTGCCTTAGTATTAATTTATAATTTCTTTGACATATTCAGTACATTTAGAAAAAAATCAAATACAATGTATTTTCAGGCAGATACAGTCTATTCTATATTATATGGGTGAACAGTAAATTATATTTCTTCCAAATGCACATACACACACACACACACACACACACACACACACACACACACACACACACACACACACACACACACACACACACTTGTATCCTGTCAAGCATGGCTTGATGTGCACTCCATAGCAGGACATCTGTGCCAAGGTCAGGCAGGTGCCCATCTGTATCAGTAACACTAAGGACCCCTGGGCTTTATGGGTACTTAACAAAACACATGCAGTGAACGAACAAGTGCATCTGTTTCATTAAAGCCCTGTAAATATTTAATACACACCCTGCACTGAGACTGTGGCTGGAAACATGGATGGATGGATAGCTCAACTCTGCTGGTAGGGCGTGTTACCCTCATTGCAGTAGATACGCAAAAACTCATCAATTCTTTATGTTTGCAGTGCAATCTTAGGGAGATGCTGGTAGCGTCATATTTTCTTTCAGACTTTTAAATATTTAATGGGAACACTTATACCAAATTGTCCCCCAAGGCCAATTACAGTTTGAACCCACTGGAGAAGGGGTTGAGATATGATAATAAGTCATCAGCTACATTTTCCGTGTCACAACCGTGAGTGTTTCACAGTGACATTTATTCCTTGTTATTTATTGAAGAACACTCATAGAGCTGTGTTGATGTGGATTACTTGAAGAGAAAGGATGAGTTATTAGATTGCATTTCAAACTAGTTTTTAGTTGAGGTTGAATTAGGTCTTATGCCTCGGGAAACTTAATAACTAATTTAATTAAAAGGCGGTTGAAGAGGCCCTTTATGGTTTCATTTTGTGGGAGACGTGCCGCTGCGAATGTGTTTAGTGTGATTGTTAAATGAGAGCCTTGGGAACTCCTGCACCTTGTTTCACTGCGATCAGGATGAAATCAATTTGTCTCTATCTAATACCATCTGTGCTGTACACGTTATACTTTGAACCTGGCACACAGGTGTGAAGTCGTGATCATCAGCAGACATCCTGGAGGCTGAAATCATGCCGTAGCTTCTACTTCTGCTAAAGGTCAGCTGCAGTGTAAACCTTCCCTGTAAAGATGACATATAAAACTCTAACGTATGCTGCAACAGACTGCTTGGCCTTTACTGTTTCTATAAGTTAAGCATATTGCTTGGCATGTTTCTGAGCAATGGGCCACATATTATTTAGAGAGAGACAGATGTAACATAGTTAATTGTGTAAACCCAAAACATAAATTCGCCTTAACTGCATGGTTTAGAGATAATAATAAAAAAACTAGCGAGGAACCACACTGTGTCCCTTTCACTATAGTTGAATCTGTTATATCATTTAAATATAGGAGATATTGTTTATAAATATATTGCTGCTCAATGTTGTTCAGCACCTTTTTTAAATGATGTGTTTCTTTTGTGAGGCCCTGCGATCTGTCTGGTGGCCTTTGCCAAATGGTGATACTCACCGCCACGTACGAGGAGGCGCTGTCTGTGTTGCTCAATTGACTCAGACTGCTGTTTTTAACCGAGGGCGCGACACCGAATATAATGATGCTCGGAACTAAACACCCAGATAGCATCGGCAATCTCACACACTCCTAAATAACATCCACGCTACTTTATCAGCAGACCTTAGACTTCCTGCTGCCCAATGCAGCGTGCGTGCTGACCAGCCGAACCCCTGCGAGTTCAAATGTTCCTGCCGAGACTGAAAGCCTTTCTGGGTCAAATAATTTACCGTCCTTCACTTCAATTCAAAACCGTCACATCAAAGCTCATCATGTGGACCAAAGTGACGCGGCTAAACCAAGCACGCCAAACAAGTACATCTCCAGGATTTACAACCATATTCGTTTGGCGCTGCTCTGGTGCACAAATTACGCACGGCTAGTATTTGCAGCCGCAGTTCACACGTATACACACTCAGGCTGTCAGTGGTGGCGTCCGTCGGTCTGTTCTTTTGCTCAATCAGCTCGATCGGATAGTGTGTATCGGAGACCTCTGTGTCTGTCAGTGATGGAGAGGTAGATAGGAACGTCTGTAAACAACGACCTCCGGGGCATCAAAGGTATCAGATTTCCCCATAAATCAATAAACCATCATTTGTTCCACCCCTTTGTATTCATATGCAGGTTGCATGAAGATTCGTGTCAGTCTGAAAATGTGTGAGACTTGAATTCCGGAGAATTAAAAGGGCAAGTGAGTCAAGTTCAAGTGGATTTACCGTCAAATGCAGCTCTGCTTATTCTCACATCTCCCCCTGAAGTTTCTACCTCCTTGCTTCTTATCAGCACGCTAGGTTGCATGCCTTCAGAACAATATCAATCATATTTAATGATGCAACATGCACATAGTCTTCGCACTGCCTGAACATCAAATGTCCCCTCTTTTTTTTTAAACAGTTAGTTAGTTCTTATTGAAATCATCCACATGTTATAATGCCTATACAAGCGATCAGCACTGCTTTGGGAACTTTTAAACAATGCTCATTAATAGCGTGCATGCGTGTGTTCCGGAGTCCTTACCTCACAGGGCATGACAGCCAACATGACAAGCAGGAACATGGCACTGAAGAGATGCATCCTCGTCGAAATGATCGCGTCCCAGCCGACACCAGTTCCCGCAGCTCTCTCCCCGTTCTTGTTCCTTACTGGGGCGGTTTCTTCAGACACAGAGGGATTCCTTTAATGCTGTGTTGGCTGTGCGCCACCAACCTCATCACCAGGACGCACGGCAGCCCTCTCTGGCTCGGTAAAGCGAGAGCATATAGAGTCTTTGGCTGGTGGGTTGCGAAAGAGAAACCTCCCGATTCCACCAGCGTGGAAAGCTCCTCAGGTGATGTAATCGGGGAGTAGCGGACAGTCGGCGGTCCCCACCGTCCTGCAAAATAGCTGCGACTGGAGAGATGGAGCGGAGGAGAGTCGCAGAGGTTGGAAGGTGACTGCTGTGCTTGCAAGGTGCCGACGCTAGGAGCAGCACGTGTATGTGCCAGGAGCCCAGTCAAAGAAGTGCCACTCTTTGACGCAGCCAGGCTTGGCAGAGAGAGAGAGAGAGAGATAGAGAGAGAGAGAGAGAGAGAGAGAGAGAGAGAGAGAGAGAGAGAGAGAGAGAGAGAGAGAGAGAGTCTCCGATAGTGGAGATAAATAAATATGTTTGAGAGAGATGGGGAGATAGATCGAAGCATTGCTTCCAGTGAAGATGCGTTTGGCTTCACTAAATGTTACCACTACAACGACAGATATACCTCGGGAAAGCGCTGACATTTAACATTGATAATGTCTTCATGCTTATAAGCCCGATGGTGGGATATAACTGTCAGCATTGTATAACTTGGAGACAGTGACTGTCAAATCTAAATTAATACTATTAATTCAGCTCTGACGCATATCCAATTAGAAGATGCCAAAACTAAGGGATTCTCTGGGGTTCATGGAAATGATGAAGATTATTCTTGCCCGATTACATTGGAGATAATGAACATCGTTAGCTAACAGAGGTAATTAAATGATGGTGAGGTGTTCTTATAAGTGTTTTCTAGGCCTGGTCATATTGCGAAGGTGTGCATGCAGCCTCATTATGTTTATGTGCATGTGTGCCCATGTGAATGGGTTCACAGTGATTGGATGTATGGGCCTGTGATTCCTCTGCTTTTCTGACAGCCTGTGTTTGTATCTTCTGGGCGATCCTGAAAAAACAGTCTTTGCCGCCCGCTCCATCCACACCCCTAAATACAAGCTGACAAAAACATTTTTCAATGGTAAATGCACAACATGTCACCTGTGCTGAATCCCCTGTAATGATGGCCGCTGCGTCAAACCACAAAGACAAAGCAGTCCTCCCACTCTATTTTCCTATTAAGAAATCCAAAGTAATAAAGCACCACATAGCAATGTACCATATTTCGAGCAAATGTGACCTGTGTAGATCCTTTGTGTGGGAAGTGATAGCTGATATTTACAGGTGCTATATACAAGATTGGGAGTATTTGTAATGACTCTCAACGGCCCTCAATATTGCAAGGGGTGAACAGTGCTAACAGCACTAACAGTGAAAACAGTGCTGGCAGAGCTAACCGTGTTTACCTGAGGGAGTGGGTGCTACCAGCTGTTTAAAGGTAGCTGAATTATATATTAAACTAATCTTATTAAACTCATAAAGCATTTGTGAAAGTCTTTAGAGTTTATCAAATTAATGCATCCAAATAAATACAATAGATCAAAGGCAGACGGAAGACTGACATTTAACTCTGGGCCATTAATGGGGCATACTGCACAAGGTGTCATGATTGGACCTAAATAAAATGTGTGTATTTGTGGTTTTCATTGTACAAAGCACACATTACCAAATTATTTATTTAAATGTATACCCCAAATCCCATTTTTGTTTCTTAACAGCTACATTTTTGCTATTTTACTGCTTTAACTTACTTAACGAAACCCTGTGGCTCGAGTTTATACTATCGTAGTTCATATCATATTCAGAAAAGATTTTATATCAGGCACTTTGCTTGGGCCTTCCAGTCCCTACCCCTCATGGTTCAGCAGAGGGTTGACTTTCTCCACCCCTGCTGCTGCCCCCAGTGGCGTGGTGCACAGCCCTCTATTTTCCCAGCAGGAATAACCACAAGGAGTTGAAATGAGTAGCTACGGGTGAGCAAGGGAGGAGTGGTGTACGAGAAAGAAAGAAACAAGGAAAGGAGAATGCAGGGATTTTCCTTGCTGTTGTTTTCACCAAAGCATTTTACTGTACCAGACTGAATAATGCCCCTGCTCTGATGCATACAGTAGAGCACGCGGCTGGGATTAATAGAGATGCTCAAGGCTGCCAGGGTTAGTAAAAGTGATGTTGAGTCATTGCATGGGGTCAGAGAGTGCTCATGTTTTTTAATAGTCATGCTGAGGGTATACACTGTACTAACAGACTCCTCCCTTCTCCTGGTTGCTCTCCTCCATTTGCATCTCCATCCCCTACAGTTACAGTTTAGAGGCTTGAGGGAGAAATGTTTCCGAGGTAAATGCAAACAAAGCATAACCCATTTGTCAACGATGCAACATTTTTAACCTCGATCAGTCCAAGAAGGCTGAGAGAAGGGGGGAAAATAGACCTTCAGGGCTAGTGCGTGTACTCTCAGAGAGGCATTCTCTCTCTCTCTCTCTCTCTCTCTCTCTCTCTCTCTCTCTCTCTCTCTCTCTCTCTTCCTGTAACCTCACATTGTTAGGTTGTTGTGGCACGAAAACATTTTTATCATTTTTTTCTGCCTCTGAACTCATCAACTCTGTTTCTCTCTATTTCACTGCTCACCTTCTCATGGTTACCCTCTGTGTTTACGTTAGTTTGTGAGTAGTCATTTTATTGCGTTTCATGGTTTATGACTTAATCATGGAATTTCTCTCTGTGTTTCTCTGTGTGAGCGTGTTTCTAAAATATTTGAGGCAATGCTACATATGGCCTGAGGACTAAATATAACAACCACCAGTAGTGTGTGTGTGTGTGTGTGTGAGAGAGAGTGTGTGTGTGTGTGTGTGTGTGTGTGTGTGTGTGTGTGTGTGTGTGTGTGTGTGTGTGTGTGTGTGTGTGTGTGTGTGTGTGTATGCAGTAGTGTCTGTCTCTGACTGCCTACAGGCACTCTGCCTGTCACAAAGTATGGTTCATCAGCGCTAAAAACACAGCTGTTTGGATGGGACTATTTGTACTGAGCCACAGTTGTTGCCAAGCCTATCATTATATAGATTTTCAATTTCCAGGAGTTGATTCTCGTCAAATAACTGGAAAACAAGGCGAGTTTTAAACACACTCTGTGAATGAGTTGCGGCAGAGCAGAGGCGGAGAATGAGGAGCTTGGTGTTTTTTTCATGGTTACAGTGAATATTAGACAGGCGGAAAGGTGAGTGACTATATTGTAGATCATCACACAGACATACACAGACAGTCTAATTTGATTTTGTGAAGTTAGAGAACATGAGTTGCTCTATCCATTTAGCAAACATTGTAGTCTGTCCAATAACAGATCACTCTGGTTGTTATTGACGTTCATAATGCGACTGCTGCTGCCCGTGCTGCAGAGTTATTACGCAATAGGATTGAAAGGCCATGTGCTTCCTGAAACTATATCCAGAATGTTGAGTCTAAGTAGTTCAATGTGCATACAGGATCATGTTTAGCCAATAGTGCTCACTGTTTTTGGCTTAAATTTAATACAGATTAATACACACACACACACACACACACACACACACACACACACACACAGACAATCTATCTCGCACAAACATACTTCAATACAACATCAACATGTGAATAAACACACAGATGGAGAAGTGTTAACCCTGAAGCTCCTGCAAACATAGCGCTGATGTCTAAGCCAACACGAAAGTCTGCTGCAAACATTACAACAGCAATGCGTCTCTCATTTGAAAGTCATGCGTTCTAATGCATGTGTTATCAACGTGCATTAGAAACGTGCATGAAACGCCTCATTCAGCAGTCCCAAACGTGCAATGCCTTCGTACCGCCAAATGGACTGCCACAGCGCACTCTCACCCACCTGCTGGGTTTTTATTTCCACTTCACTAATGTATCAAAAGTCTGAGGCATTACATTTTAAAATATGGGATCCCATTATTTCAGGCAAAGGCTTGCTGGACGTGGTCAATGTGGACCTCCGTTTATGACAGGATTTATTAAAAAGCTGTTATTCTTACAATTAAACTGTCAATTTTTCAACGCTCTTTCTGTCAGATCAGTGTTAAGACAAAGACAGCTCTCTAAATCACCTCCGTCCGTCCGTACAGATGAGGCAACGCCGTGTGTATCCTGAACTGGAATAACACAGAACAGTTAGCGACGGTGAGAAGGTCGGGTCAAAAGGTTAAGAGTGCTCAGTTGCCATAGCAATGCTCACCAAAGTGCCCGCAGGGAAAGGTGTGAAATCCTCAATGGCTGCTTGAAGATGGAATTAAACATTGCTTTTCACACCCTCTCTTGGCCTGTCTCACTTTACTACCTGCTCGTAGCCAAGGCAACCGGGGCAAGGACATCTCAGGTCTAGTTTGGGGGTTTTTTCGGCGAGGAGGAACCGCCATGCTTCACGTCGGCAAACATCATCAATCACTATCGAGATGAACAGCATGGTAGTCTGCTCTTGTCTCAAAACAACACAACACCAAAGCGTCACCCTCCACAGACTCACAGCAACGTGAAGATATGAGGTGAGACAGAGATTTCTGCCAAGAAGTCCATCTTTTAACACACACACACACACACACACACACACACACACACACACACACACACACAAACACAATCACGCCTGCACATCGCTTGATCTCAAACGTCTCAGCCTTCGACCGCCCATCCCTCCTCTATTCGTCACGAAGATGCTCCCTGAATTGTTCTCCGCGGCCTGTGTTAGTGTTTAATTGGATGAAAACATGATGCATAATGTGGAAGGAAAGAAACACGAGGGAGCTGAAGTCCATGTCGCCTGCAGCAATAGAAACCAGCAGCTATTTGTTGTTGACATTTTTCTCTCCTGGTTTTTTTTCTGCTCCATTGAAACAGCGGCAGCTTTGTGTTTTTTCATGCACTTAAGGGCTTTCATTTCCTCCATTGCAGCCTATCTGTGATGTAAAGTTACCGAGCATCACAAGATTTCACTCTCCACTGCCACGAGAGTGAGTGTACGTGTGGGTGAGTTGGGTTTGTGTGTGTGTAGCATGTAGCGGCAGGGTGATCTCTGAAGTACTGTCGAAGGGGAGCTTTGATGCCGGTCTATCTATCAAGAGTGCAACCAGGTTCCCTCCATTAGGGACATGCAGGTGTTTACTTCCATTGCAAATAACCTGCAGCATCCGTCACGCTACAGCAGGACCACTAATGATAATAATAGTCCTCTTGGAATTCAGGAAACGTGCAAATGAAGATGTGAGTTTGAAAGAAAGCGGGAGAAGAAAGCAAAATGTCTTGCGCAATACCCAGATCTAAGCTGTAACGTCCCTCTGACGGATACTAAAGTGGGCACGGTGAAAGGAAATAAAACACTCCTCAGAGTGGTGAGAGCTTTGTGCCTATTCTTACAGTCGCTGCACCTCTTCCTTCACATTGTGCCCTTTGTGAACACTCAGTTCTCACTGTACTTTATCTCCCACTAGCGATTTGGACTGACAATTCCCAGCTAAGGCTGATGGCTCCCATCACGTGTGTTCATTACTAGTGTCCCGATGCTTTAATGGTACCAGTTACATTCAAAAGACGAGCCCGTGACAGAGACCGAGAGGGAGAGAGAAAGAGATACAGAGTGAGACACTGCTCGGATAAAATAATGGTTTTACATAATTAAGCAGATAGAAGTGATTACAGCAGCTTATCCACAGAGCACGAACTGTGCACATTCAGCCTCATTATGAAGGTAAAGACTCCAAACTGTGGCTGATGGCTTAATTACAGTTCCACAGTGGAACAAATGCTTAAGAGTCATTACGGCAATTCACAAACCTTCTCCTGAACACACAAGCAGTCACCAGAGAAGGTGGCGCCATCCTTCCCTCACGTCTCTTGTCTCTTTGTCTCCATTGCACTGTCCCCATCGGCTTGCCCTTCTCCTTTAGGCCCCGGTGATCAAACAGGACTTTCTCATTTGCCTCTGGATTCTGAATTCTGATGCGACCAATAATAAAAAAGAAAGTGCTTGTTTTTAACTTCACTCTCCAAATGGGCCTCTCCCAGTCCTCTGTACTCAAGTTTAAGTTATTTATAGTCATGTGCACAACAATTACAGAGAAGCAGTTGTTGGCAAAGAAAATCTTGGATCGCAGGCTCCTCCAACAATGCTAATTAAATATGTATAAAAAGAAAAGCATGCAAGTAAAAGTTTAAAATCTAAGACGGAGAATAATGCAGAAGTATAGATAGAGAGAATATAGATGAACTCGATAAAGATATGATATATTTGTGTGAGACAGGTTTACACTGATTGCAAAAAGAATAATACAGATAATATATATTTAAACAGGTTGTAAAACAGTAAGTAAATGTATATAATGGTGACAACTTTAGTGCTGTACTGTTTAGTTATGTTGGGGTTGGAGGCTGTAGTCGTCCCTCCAGCTTCTCCTCGGCTCTGCCAAAGCCCACAGAGGCAGGCCGGCAGGCAGCAGAGTGTGGACTCAGCACTTTCTCAGGAGCTAGTGTCTGAAGAAAGGCACAGGGGCTTTTTATTCTCCAGCCTGCTTCTGCATTATTGAATCAGGGGACTGCCTCAAACCTGAAACTGGACACAGCCGAGAGGCAACATGCAGATTTGATGAATCAATATATTGCGGTGGAACGGTGTGAAAGGAAAGCAAGCAGCAAAGGGACAATGGATCAGATAGCGACAGGGCAGCGAAAGTCTTCTTTATGCCTCCATTGCTTATCTTATACATGTCGACGCGTACATGCAGAAGTCCTGAGACACGTATATTGCATAGCACATGCACACAAAGCACACACACACATCACGATAGATAGCTAGAAAACACACATCCCCACGCTCTGTCCCCTGAAGGCATTCATTAGATAAAAGGAAAACAGCTCTTTCCAGAGCTGCAGTGCAATTATTCAGTGTAGTCAAGCATGTCTCTGTGTGACAAAGCAAATTGCTTTTTCGGTTTGCTGTTCCTGATACAGATAGGGCTTTCAAAATCTGAGGGGAAGCCTCGCGCCACTGCTCCCGACGCTGCAAAAGATACCGGCAGTTATTTACCCCACTGTGTGTGCTCGTCTTTACAGATGACTTCACGCATGCCTGTGTGCTGTGTACTCGTGTGCGGATAGCAGCGTTTGGCTGTACAATACATGGTGGCGTGTGACAATCAATCAGTGATGTTCCTTATTGCATTTCAGCGAAATCTGTCTTGATTGATACAGGCCTAGTGTGACATTGTGCGTTACAGCCAGTGTAGGGGAACTACAAAGATAATTATCCTGAAAACAGGCAGGCACCTGCTTAAATGGTTTTAATTTTTCGCTGCACAGTTGAGGAGGCGCTATGCAACCAAGCTTCTGTTAAGTGCCTGTGATGTTTGCAGCTGTACCACATTTTAGTTCTGGTTTGATGATGCGATGTTTTACAGGTGGTGTCATTTAAGAACTATAAATCAGTGGATGGAATTGCTCTTCAGCTTAAACCATCAAAAATGTCCCTGTGGTTTAGGTAATTGGTGAGGTAAGTTTTCATTGAAAGTGACCCGAGAAATACATTACCCGCTTCTCAGGTCTGGCAGATGATTATCCTTCCCCTCATGTTAGGCCGAGTGAGAGAACTCTTCATGGCCACTGACTCCTTATTTATCTTATTCTTGCTCCTTCCAGTAGGGTCCCAATCAATATCCAGGGACTTGGAGCGAGAGAGCGAGACAGAGGACAAGTCATCTGGAGAGAGGCGGAGGGCGGGAGAGCGCAAGGATATAGCAGAGCGTGAAGATTTATTTGTGCTGCTTGCCGGTCTGTGGCCACACACAGAGAAACAAATGCTTATGGGAAGCTCCAGGAATCTCCTCCGTGATTATGGAGCACGTCAATTGATTTTGTAATGATTTTCATCTCTGTACAATATTGACTAGCTTGAAGTAATCTTAGTTTATGATGACACTCACATATGATTGAAATTGGAAAACAGAGCAATGAAAGCCTGGGAGTTATTGGGAAGCTTTATTTTTTATTTTGTTTTCGAAACGTTACTCAAACTCAGTGTGATGTTATATACCCAAGTACCTTGAGGCCTATAGGATGCCTGTCTGGCGCTCTGGTAATCTGGTGGTTTGTGTCTACGGAGAGCAGGTTTTTATGTTTCCTTCTGGCTCAGAAAGAAATATGGTAATGTACATACCTGCCACAAAGCGACCCATGCAGGGAAAGCTTGAGGCAACGCTACATGTCCAAACATGCAGTAATCCAGCTGTTGGCCAGTCTGTTGCCATAGAGACATGTTTTTGTAATGCCGACAAGCTGGCCAGTATGTAATGCGAAAAAAGAAACAAGGGATTAGACCACAGATGTGCTCAGAACTTTGCTGTGGAGTAGTAAGGTGGCAGTTCCTTTGAAAATCAGTCACCTCTCAGGCTGTGAGTGCACAGTGCTCAGACAGGGAGGGTTTGGAGGATGCATTAGTATTAACATATATTGAGTTGGCTCAGGATGAAAGACACAGCATGAGAGAGGGAGTAAAAGTGGGGAAGCCTGCAGTGGCAGAAGTTGTCACTTTGTGAAGAAAAGTAAGAGAAAGACATTTGGCATGATACTAGAGGTAGAAGAGAATGATGTACTGCACTGGTTCCACAGAGCTGTTCCTGCTCACCATAAGCAGTCTGAAGAGCGCTGCATGGGCACTTCAAAAATACTCATGAGTTATGCCTGTCAGTGCTGTCCACGTGTGCCTGGAATATCTGATCAACTCCACTGATGTAGCTCTCCGCCTGCTTGAGGAGAGATGGAAGGATGGAGGGAGGCAGTGAGGGGGGGAAAAAAACGAGGCTTGCAGAGTACAAATAGAAAAGCCATGGGTGAGATGCAAGAAAGAACAAGAGATGGAAAGAAAACAGGGACATGGGGTATATGAACATAGACTTACAATTGAGTGAGAGATGCTGAATAAAGGAGGCTTAAAATGGAGAGAGAGAGAGAGAGGGAGAGAGAGAGAGAGAGAGACAGAGAGAGAGAGAGAGAGAGAGAGAGAGAGAGAGAGAGAGAGAGAGAGAGAGAGAGAGAGAGAGAGGGGGAATGAAGGACAGATAAAGGAAGTGTGAGGCTGAGCGGTGTTGGGCCCTGTGGAAGCCACTGACCACTCTAATTATCCTCTATTTTCTTCAAACGAGGCTCAGGCATTGTGAGTCGGTCCCCTGGGACACAACCCGCTCCTCATTTTCTCTGAGATTCAATTCCACTCCATCTTCCCCCTGTCTTTTACATATAAAACACTTTCTTCAATTATTCCTCTGACGTTCATATCTGTATTATTTGACGCCATTGCCTATTCAGAGTGACTGCTCATTTCGCCCCACTCTAGAATCAATCCCAGGCTCATTCCGAGATAGGCTGAGAGAGTGAATGCGTGTTTGTGTGTGCGTGTGCACAGTGTGTTCGTGTGCACAGTGTGTGAAAAGTTGTTTGTTGAGTATGATTGAAGACAAGAAACAGAAAGAGATTGGAGAAAAAAGACACACCAGCAGAGGGAGGGCGATATAATTGAAAAAGAGTGTGCAAATGAATGAGTGTGTATGTGTGCGCGTGTGTGTGTGTGTGTGTGTGTGTGTGTGTGTGTGTGTGTGTGTGTGTGTGTGTGTGTGTGCATGCAAGAGTCAGGCCAAGGAAGTAAGTGTGCTGGAGTGTGTGTTTGGTGTAATGAAGGTGTTTCCAGCTTTTTTTTCTGCTTTCTCCCGCCTTGTGTAGGGCAGCATGGTTTATTTGAGATCAAATGAGGCTACAATTACACGGCAGATGCCTTTCTCTCTCAATCGATTATAAACAAAAGGAGCATTCCATCAGAGGCTTTTAACCAGCTGCTGCATGCATTGCCATCCATAGTATCCTGGCACATTGTTATCGTGCTTTAAGTCTCCCAAGAAAAGGGACTTTAAGAATAGTGAGGGAGTGTTTTTGAAAAAATGGATGCTCCCCGCCCAAATAGATATTTAGAATTAAAGTGGAATTAGAATGAGCAGTCAGACCATTTTCTCCTCCAGCATTAACTGGCTGCTGCAAAAGTCTTCAGATGATATCGTATGCTAATTTGCATATGAATATTTTAGTTATATCCCTGACTGATTTTAGGTGGAGACAGTACTCTGCTGTGTATATAAAGCACGATCATGAGATGTCTGCAGATCAGACAAGCAGGGAGAGGAACACAGTATTGGACTTGTTCATTTATTTGGGAGCAAACTCACCAAAGCTCTCACCAGTTGTTAACAGCTCCAGTTTTCACTTATCCTCGTTTGGAAACTTCATCAGCGTCCGGTGATAGTGATCGTCTATGAGCAGTTAAAAAAGTGAATTGTGAAATTCTAACATGATAATTCCGTCAGCGGGCAAATTCAAGTAATTTGAGAGAAGAACATATTTTGGGGTTTTAGGGTGTATATCAGTATCATGAAGTTATTAAATAGCATGATGGCAAACTGGTAAATTGACTGTAATTCACAGGTTTTCTAAGCCAGATAATCAGTTTTTTATTATCCGATCTGAAACCTGTTTCCGAGTCGGCAACATTTGTATGTTGCTTACGGTACCTCAAACTTCCTGCCTTCTCAGCCCTTCGGGTTTGCTTGCTTTACCTGACTCCCGCTGACGTTAAAAAACATGCTTTTGGTGATTGTTCTCAGTAAACTGCTTGGTAAGCTGTCCTGCCAAGTCCTTTGTGAGGATTTTAATCCAGCGTGTGTCCTGTTGCCATTCACTGCGACACATAGACATCCAAATGAAAGAGAGCAAGATGGGCATCCTATTGATCCTCTCTCTCTAGCCTCCTCTGAGATGCAATGCCAATGATCAGTGGCATTTGAGCCCTGAAAAAAGATATGCTAAATGATTTTAATGACGTTTTTACTTTGGACTTTTAAATAGTTTTGGTTTTAAAAGTGAGGCGTTTGTCAGAGGTGTCAGCAGCATCTAATGCAAATGTAAGCACATTGCTGTAACATATAGACATATTTTCTATTATAATGGGTAGCTCTAGTGTTAATTGATTCACACATTGTCAGTACTGTAGATCTGCGTATGGTGCACATTTGTCAAATTCACATTAACTATGGCTGTAATTGGGACATGCTTGTTGAGTTGCAACTGTCTTGGTTGACAATGCCAATAAATTGGTATCAAAATGAAGCCAGCACATTGAAATCAACACATTTCACTCTACATGTTTTACACATCAAACATCAAGCTTCAAACATAATCACAGTCATGCAGTAGAGTTAAGTAAACAACAGACTTTTACACAATCAACACCAAATGTCATCTTTACTATAAACAGAGGGTGATAAAATGGGAGAGCTACATATTTAAGCTTAAATGTCTGACTTTTGATGAAAAGCCTTGGGTTTGTGTGGGTGGTGGATGGTTTTTCTGGACTAAAGGTGCATTCCTGGTGTTTGTAAAACAAAAGAAGAGGAAATTCAGTATCAGGGACTTGAATTAAAGACATATGTTGTCCTGCTTTTTGCTATTTACCTAAATATAGGAGGAAAATTGACGACATATAACACACAATCGCCGCTGCACGGCACAGCGCTCATACAGCGGTTACCGCTGATAATCTCGACCCCATGGTGTCGTGTCCTTGTTGTCGCTGAAACAAGGACACGAGGTCAGGTGTTGGCTCTGTCAGCACTGTTATAGTTGTTTGCGCTGTTAGAAACTTGAGCTGCGAGCCGCTGGTTAAAGACATCTCTGTGTTCAGAGCTGGCTGGGTTGTAGCTGCTCCAGTAGTAGGCCAATCAACCAACGCATTCAATTGTAGACATCTTGTGGTGATGTGCCGCAAGAACAAACCCACAAATAGTAATTTTTGTTCCATATCTTTGCACAAAAAAGATCGAATGCAGGTGTTGTTTGACTGGAGAGGTTTTTATACAACTTGGTACTGGTTTAGTACTGATAACCCGCCCCAGGTCACGCTCTGGCCTGCTCAACTATATTCCTAGTTGGTTTTAATTAAACACCTGTTTAACAGTGTGATATTTTGCTAAGGCAATGTGACCAGCACTGGCTTGCAGAGTTTTTGTTACTGTCTTTGAGACATTTTAAAGTTTTATTTTCAAGAGAAACGTGACACAATTATTAAATCAAAGAAACAAACATTCATTTGTACAGGATCTAGGTCACCTTGTGTTGGAATGTTCTTTAAAGATTGTCATAGTGAAAGTGAGGAAGACAAAGAAGGTCATCAGATGTTTCTTCAACAATGAGTTTAAACACATTTACAAAGTGAATAACATTTCTTCTGTGGGCACTATAGTCTTTTGAACCTTTTGCACTCTGGGCCTCATTCTGAGGTTACATATGGCAGGTGTTTCCATATTCAGTGAGGAGCTTGCCCCAGTGGGAGTGGTGTTAGCACATAGCTAGTAGGCAAACTCGGCTCATGCTGTCAGGGGGTCGGGCAGGATTGGCCTCCGCTCCACGGGATGCTCAGGGGACCCAGATGAAGGAGATAGAACCCTATGTGGGTGTTGGTGTGTGTGTGTGTGTGTGTGTGTGTGCATGTGTGTGCATGTGTGCGCTGGTCGTGGGCACATCTGCATGGGGTTGTGCATATGTGTATGTATTTTCATGCTTGTGTGTGTGTTAATGTGCAACCGTGTGTACACATAGAGGAAGGGCTGCTGTTTCAGTCTGCTGGCTGACAGAGAGTCTCCTGGTTAATGAGCAGCTGTCGGCCATCACTATTCATGAGCCCCGTCACTCACCTCCTCTCTCAAAACACCAGCACCTGAAAACCTGAAACCCCTAGTCTCTCATTAGCACTGTGGCAGAATAGGTACACACATCCGCACACTAGTGTCTTTAAGCATACATTAAATGTACAACATGACCGTAATACTCGTACACGCATGTAAAGATGTTAAAAAAGCACACAGAGCGCCATTGGATAGAATTCAAATTTAAGCATTGTGGTTTAACGGATTAGGTTCTGGTTCATTCAGACAGCAAAGGATTCAATCAGTACATCGCTGAACTTTCATCTGATTCTGAAACAGGCGTGCATATGGGACTTGATTAGAAATGGCTGTTTGATGTGTCCTAGAGGAAATAGATCGAGAACTGGGGTTTAACTCAAACCCTCTGTTTGAACGGCACTGGATGGCGTGTTTCAAAGAAAATGAAACACCAGCAAGTAGACTTCTGTCAATGATAGTGTCTTTATGTTACGTTGGCCTGCTTGCTCTGCCTTTATACGCATCTATTATACCCCAAAGAAACAGGTCAGCACTTATCAGCGAGACTGGCTCTTCTATCGTTACATGGTCAAATACACTGTTCAAGAGCCTTCTGTATTTATTTGAGATTTAGAGAAGGCATTAGCAGATAGTTATCATCCTTCTTAAACATAAGGTGTTCTGTTGATTGCAAAGTGATAATCGAATGCAGCCTTGATTACAGAGTTCACAACGCTCTGATTACCTCTGCGCCAAGTAAATCCACCTTCAAGGCCACCAATACACGTTATGTGTCACCGTACTATGAGTGTGTCATGAGTGAGATAAAGATGTTGACCATATTTATAGTTTACAGTGGTGGAAGACGTATGAAGTATCTTTTACTATAAATATATTCTATACAACAGTGCAAGAATGCTCTGTGACAAGAACATATCCAGCATTCAAAATATTAAATAAGTAAAAGTACAAAAGTATTCGCATTAAAATGTACTTAAAGTGAAAAGTATTCATTTTGTATACTGGCCCATTTCAGAATCATAAGTTATATCACTTGATTATTATCATTGATGCATTCATGTGTGGTGCTCTTTTTGATTTACTTTATATACTGCTGGGTAGTTTATCTATAATTAAATAATATATATATATATATATATATATATATATATATATATATATATATATATATATATATATATATATATATATATATATTTAATATACACACTATATTTGTTATATTCAGACAGACATAGAAAAACAAGTGATTGCAGCAATAATTCCCGATTTGCAGATTCAGAATATTGCTTCATGTCTCAGGTTGGTTCTAAATTATTCAATAGCAGCAGAGTCAGGCCCAATTGTACTCATTACTGTGAAACATATGAAAGCATAATTCAAACGTTGCCAGTTGCACAGACGAGTGGGGACAAAGCGCTGAATTTTATCCGCTCTGCAGGTGTATTGATTACTAGCCTTTTCCATTTTGCTTGCATAGGTGCAGAGATTACGAGACAATGTTGATTTTGTACAGGTGACAGAAAACACATTGCTGTCTCTAATAACTGAGTTTCTGTTGCCTCACACAGGTATCTTATATCTCTCTTTAGGCTAAATATGTCACGCCACAAGCACTGCTTCCTCGACAGCTCACCCTTGCCTTTGCAGTATTTATGAAAAGTGTCCAGGTACCCATGAAATGCTGCCACATCTGATTCACTGTGATAGAATAAGAACCGTGTTAGTGTCGCTACAGGAACTGAAGAAGGAAAGGGAGGAAAAGGGGAGGGACAGTGAAGGAAAACGGGTTGGGGGATGACGGAGTGAGAGGAGGAGAGAAGATAAGGATTTCTTTGCATTCAGGACCACAGACGAGCAGCCAGACTCATCGAGGTGAATGGAAACGATTAGTTTCCCTGGCTTTTCAACTGAGGTCTGAGCCAATGTACTCCCACAGCATAATCACTCAGTCTCTGTCTCTCTTGCACTCTTTCCTCGGCTGCCTCGTCTGATTTATGGAAAAAAATCATCTCTATTGAGCAATGGGGTCATGCAGTTATCACTCACTCTCGCTTACTCTCACTCACTAACAAATCAAAGACACACACACACACCCAAAGCCGAACACAGATCCCCTGTGACTATACCCCCTGTTTTCCCGATCAGGGCTAAGTTTGTTCATTAACACATTGCCTTGGATTTATGAACAGCTGTGCGTGTTTAAATTGGCCTGAGTGATTCATACAACACATTGTCCTGTCAAGTGACTACGGCTCTCTTTCTCTCTCTTCCTGCTCTCTCATTCTCATCATGCATCAATTCATCTGTGTGTCCCTTTCCCATTGTGGTAAATAAGACACCACTGATTACTTTGACTGTCTTGGGGAGCTTGCACATAACTGTGTCCTCCTTTTACTTGGGACTTAGTTAAGGGACAATGGCACAGCAGTCTGGACGTGGCGATGGACCCGGAGATCTGCAGCAGATGGCAAATTAGAAGTAGGATGTGTGTGCGTGTGTGTGTGTCGTAGGTGGCGGGGGTGTTCTCAAGCTGTGTGTGTAAATCTGGGCTCTCTATCTGCCAGATAATCATCTGAAGACTCTCTCAGACGCACGGGGCCTTGGGTCTCCGGACCATCACGGCACTCTTTGTCCACTCTCCTTCAAGTCATTTTTTTTCTAACTGCTTTACTAATGTTAGCTTTGTCGATAAGCGCTTTTGATGGAAAAAAGGCATCTGTGGAAGTGATTCACCCCAACCTTCCTGTGATAAAGGAGCTGTGGATGGAACATGGCAGGAGAGGCGCTTGCATGCACACTAATAAGTGTCCCCCTGCTTCGCGGCTAGTGCTTATGATTTTACATACCCACGCAGAAACATCCGTATGGCTTACACGTCAAGGAGCATGTTCAGCACAAGCTGGAGATGATCCGAGTTATTCCCACTTGGAATGCCACTTGTGCAGTACAAGATGCTAAACCGAGAGCAGCATGCACACTTATACACACATCAGTGGCGTGGAAAATAATGTCTGCTGTTATCGACTGTGACACAGCATCCACATTTGTGTGGAAGTGCTGAGACCAAGGGAGTGTCCCTGTTCACCCGGATGTGTAGATATTGCCGTTGAGTCTCTCCCTCTCTCTGTTTAATGAACGTCTGTTTAATTTGTACATTTCTCACTGCGACTTTGTGACACGTTCAGCCTCGTTAGAATCAATGTCACAGGAGAGGAACTGAGGGCAGGCGGGAGAGAGAGCGCATAGAAGGGAGAGTAGACAGTCCAACAAACAACAAAGAAACGTCTCTAACATTTTCAACTCCAGAATAATGAGACAGTGATGTGAGACGAGCAAGAGAGAGAAAGAGATAGAGGGTGAGCACAGAGATACGGGAGATGGAATAAGAGAGACAATCTTGTTTCCAAAATGCAGCAACTACGGATCCTCCTGCCTGTGGGTTACACTAATGTACTCCTGGGCCTAAAAGTAGCTCATTAATGCCAACTAGACCTACAGATCTGCTCAAATCCTTGATGGAATTGCAGTGGGCAGTAATGCAGAGCTTAGCACAAGAGTAGACCTCACATGTTCACGTCTGTACAGTGAACATTACAAGGTGGACATTCTGTATCTCTGAAACAAATCATGTTTAAAGATCAGAGGGCATCAGGTTTGTTGTGTTACCCTCTAGATAGAGACGGAGAGATAAAAGGAAGATATTACAACGATCCTGTCTATATTGCTTTAAAATAATCTACAGGGGCGGTGTCTTTAGGAGATCACACTCCCAATCAATAATACAGTCCAGAAATTTACTTCTGTGGGCTTCACTTGCCTAAGTTTAAAGATTCAAAACCATCTATTGAAATGGAAGTTTCTTTTTAAGTATGGAAGGAATCATAAAATAATAGAAGAAAAAAGATCTGGTAAAACTTACTAATAAGGATCAGTCATACATTATGTATATGCCTTTAAATAACTAATCATCAAACATTTAAACATGTTAGGAAATTATGAATACTTGTTGTAAGTCGTATATACACCGTAATAACCATTAACAAATCATTAGTAAATTATGAATAAGTAATATAATATGAATCTGATATATAACGGTAACATCTGCACATGTTATGAGTAGGGAAGTTCCTCACGTGCTGGTGAAAAGAGACGGCTGGTCTACACTACAAATGATCCATATGCAGGGACTAAGTAAAATTATTTCAATAGGAGCTTATGCTATGTAATGGGAACAATCTGAATGGTATACCTTTAAACATGTAAAGATCCATGCATAAGTCTGCATTACTCTGTAACATCTATTGATGTGTAGTCTCACATTTGAGGTTTTTGCAGCTGCTTAGCTAAAGTGTAAACTATTCAGCATAAACAAAGTTTTTTCCAAGATTAAATTATTGTAGGACTAACATGATCAGTGTAAAAAAAGTGTAAAAAAAATGTATACCACATAGTATAGCAATGTTTTGCGTAGCCATATTGTCTCAATACACCTACAACAAGTATCGATCTTTTGTTATATAAACTGTTAATATTGCAATTACGAATGTCGCAATGAACCAATATGGTAACTGCAATTATATAAATTGTGCTTTCATAACCATAAGAACTGGAGAAGCATCTTTAGCAGAGATTGAGACAAAATATCAGATATGAAGATCGGCTGCCTCTGTCTCTCCCTTAGTACAGACATGGACTCCTCGGCCTCCTCACATGGACTCCTCACCCTCTCTCTTCTCTTACACAAAGCTTTTTTATTTTTATTTTATTTTTATTTACACCTTAATATGCACATACATACTTGCACTCTTGCTCTTCTACTGTTTAAGTTTAAGTTAATTTAATTCCTAAATTAATACTCTGTTATTCTTTCTTTCATACAGCTATTTTAGTGTTGTTGTTATTTTTATCTTTATTCTATTAGTGTTACTATTGCATATAGCTTTCATCCCTGTTGTTTTTATATCTTATCTTATTTTCTGTGTAAATGGCTGCTATGCGACACTAAATTTCCCCTTGGGGATTAATAAAGTATATATTCATTCATTCATTCATTCATTATTCATTCATTCATTTAACACGTTCTGCTTGTGTCATGACTGACGAATACATTTCTTACCATTTACCTGTCAAAATGTGTGTCTTTAACTGATGCGCTGTGTTATAGTTCTTTTAAATGATCAATTCCATGATGCTGTCTGTGATTCTGTTATAGTGGCCCTATAATGCTGCCATTAGTCTGTCCCGGCCCACGCCAGGACCCCTGGCTCTTGTCAAATTATACTTGCCACCACTCTTAATAACTTTCCTGGCGGAAGCTCTGCTTACTTGACAAGCTTTCTGTTTTCTACAGTCAACTCCACAACAACCGTAACATGAAACAGCTTATAGACCCCTGAAAGAAAGGAATAGTACACATTTTCTGCATTGTTTTATATACGTTTGTATTTGTGTGCATAACAAATAAATTGTCCTCACATGGGACTGAATTTGCCTGGGATTTCCACAGGCTCTCACACAGCTGAGCTACAGGATCAGCTGGATGAAGAACTCTTCTCAGTGCTTCACTAAATCTGGTTTACCACTACACATTAGAGAGACTGTAAGTCAATGGTTTGTTTGATATGTTTGACAACTCAATTCTGAGAGTTTATTCTTGTATATTAATTAGTCTATCGCAAAGATGTTCAGCTCTCAATAGAGGAATTAAACGTATAGCACCGTGAAGCTATCTGAAAAGGCTCCGCTCTCAGCAGAGGAAATGTTCGACTTTGGATACCCAATGTCAAAGGAATTGTTGGAACTGGAGAGTGGGTTGTGAGCAAGGGAAAAGGGCATAGTGCTGTGGAAATACCATATTGACAGTCACACTGCTCTTCTGCTAGATCATTATTCTGAGTTAGTGGCAACAGATGACCTTTCCTGGTCAAGAACTTAGTGTGGTTAAAATTCGATTGAGTGGAAGGCAGCATGAAAGGAGAAAAAAAAAAACATAGTAACCTTTTTATTCTGCCATTGACGCTAACCTTGAACAGTGGGCCCCAAAGGGGATGAGCGCCTTGTACTTTTATGTATGAGAGAATAGGCTCAGAGTTAGTGTGTGTGTGTGTGTGTGTGTGTGTGTGTGTGTGTGTGTGTGTGTGTGTGTGTGTGTGTGTGTGTGTGTGTGTGTGTGTGTGTGTGTGTGTGTGTGTGAGTGTTGAGCATGCGCAAAAGTCTGTGTGAATGGAGCAAAAAGCAATTATTGCATGTATGCTTGTAGTATTGCACCCGAGATAAGTAGGCCGTCAGAGAGAGAGAGAGAAAGAGAGAGAGAGAGAGAGAGAGAGAGAGAGAGAGAGAGAGAGAGAGAGAGAGAGAGAGAGAGAGAGAAAGTGAAAAAGTAAAAAAGGTACCAAGAAATTCAGACTGGTTGGAAATAAATTAGCCATTGGGACTACTTTACCGTTTCTTCTCTTTGTCCGTCTCACATGTATCCTGTACCTCCACCTGACTAAATCTCTTGGGTGCATTTCTTATCCTCAGCCATTTCATTATGGACCTGTTCTCTTGTTCTCGCCACACACCCTTCCCTCGCTTCAGTCTCCTCCCAGCTTTCCCTCTTGAGGATTAAAACGGAGCTAATTGAAATAAATGAACTGGGGAGAAAATCAGAGTTGATTACATCGGCTGATTGCGAGCTTGTTGAGGGAATGTTGCAGAACCAGTCAGTAATGAAGAGCCTTGTTTGTATATTACACTCTGACTGGACGTTGCAGGCAGCCCCATGCTCTCATGGATATTGTTCCAACCTGCCTGTAGGGTCTGAAGAGGACAAACATCACAGAGCAATTTCTTGTTTGTTTTTATTCGCACATTAATTTTTGACAAAATACATTTGTTTTTCATTCAGGCCTCAGAATAACTGTACAGTATATAAAATGAGTACACCAAACACTATACATAGGATGGGCAGTGCGAGATGGGACAGGAGGAGAGTTAATTACGAGAATGTTTAAACGCCATAAAACAAATAGAACAGCGGGAGTGAATTGCTAAATTACACACGTTGGGCACACAGTCTCCTGTTTGAGTAGGAGGAGGTAGACGGAGCATTACGATTTCATTTACTAAAGGGAAAATCATCCGTAAAATAGAATTCACATCCATATGTCCTGTCTGTAATATTTCACGGCTCCCATTTAATAATTTGAAGAAGTCTCTGTTTAAGCCGACACACAGAGACAGACTGTAGTAATAATGTCATCTAAACACAAATCCGCTGCACAGGCTGTGAATAATGAAATAGCTATAATCGCACCTGTGGTAATTCTACTGGGAGGTGAGGACAATTTCGGATTCACAGCTCAACTAATTTCAAAGGTAACCTGAAAGGATTTGTGATGGATATAATTCCCAAAATGTTACATGATGACACCATTACCTCCAGTCTTGATGCTGTAATTTTTAGTTTAGGTCGACAGTTGTCTGTATTCGTTTAAGATGGATTTTCCCTTTAAAGCGCTCAACCACGCTCTGAACTGTCCCTAACCTCTTTTCACTGGCCCTGTGAAATTGGCACCATCCGCCAGAAGATGTGCAAAAAATTCAGTAGACTAGTCCCCGGCCTCTGAGGGCGTTTCGTGCTGCTGAAAGAGCAATAACTCTCTCTCTCTCTCTAGTCCTATAATCCTGCCCACAGAGACACAAAAACACAGTGACACAAAAATAACAGTATCATCTTTAGCACCACTAAATAGCAAATCATATCAAATGAACAGCACCATATTCTGGCAAAATTTCAACATATGAACAAGAACCCAGGAAAATGAAAACCTTTGAGTAGGTGAGAAAAGTGAAAAAATGTCAGCAATGCTTTCAAAAGATGGGTCTCTTGGTTTAAAGAACTAATGCAGTTAAGACTATTTTAATCAGCATGCTCTTAATTCTTGCCCTGAAATATCCCCAATAGTTGCTGAGGAATGTCATAGCAAGTGTATACCACAATAAAAAGGGTGTTAGTCTGACATCAACATTACTGTAGTCCTTGAAAAGATGGAGGGCTCAAAAAGCATATTATCAAGCCCATAGAGGGAAGCAGTCCAATAAAGGAAACAACCTTATCCGTTCAAGTAAGTGTCGGGTTCAATAACTAGCTACGCCTATTGAATACTAATCAATGTAATTCACTGAGCAAACTGCAGTTGAAGGGTAAAAAGGACAATACATAATTCCTGCACACAGGAAATTAATTATGGTGCTTGTGTGGAATTAATATGCTGGGCTAGTTCACAACTGCTCTGCAATTGTCAGTGAAATCTGAGCATGCAAATGAGTATGATAACTTTTCAGATGTATTCAGCCGCAGTCTTTGTTAAACATTTGGTAGCAACTAGTTCATTCAAGGTCTGAAAAGTCCCACTTAACCGACCCATACCACAGAATGACAGACGGCTCCTCTCCGGGAACATACAGATCTGTCCTTTTTATGTCAAGTGGTGCCAAGTGGTCATCGTCAAGTGGTGCTGTCCTCATAATTCTAGAGGCTCATTTACTCAAACAGTGAGAGAGAAAAGAAGACAAAAACACTGAAAATTAAATATATTTAACTGGAATATTTCCCTTTGGTAAATGTGCTTTGTTCCCACTGGTGCACGTCCTCGTTCTCGCCATTCTTCTTATTGTTGTAAAGCCATAGAACCAATCGCATTGGCTGTTGAATAGTCTTACACTGTATACCACCAACCCACCACGTACAGGAACATGATATAATAAATATTGCTCGGGGGCAGCGGTAAAAGTCCAGTTTCTTTAAGTGAAAACTTTGTGCAGGTCTCTCTTTTTTGTTATTGTTGTTGTTGGCAAGATGTTAACCGTTGAAGCATACTCGTCCAACTTGGAATCCGAACTTCTGGTTGCTGCTGCCAAAGTCTGCTGGAGCCATATCTATAATAGGAAGCAGCTCTGCCGAGGGAGAGTCAATCTCTAGTTCAGTCCTTTCCTGACCTTTGCGGAACTGAAAGAGAAAAATTAAAGCCATTATTAGAATTTTCTTGGCTTAATAGGACTAACTAGCTCCCCCCCACTCTCTGGCCTAAATCCCTGTATACGTCAGTGGTTTGATGGCTACCACAGCAGCACAATTGATAAACACATTAGTTCCATCCAGGCTAATTCTTATTTGTTCAGCTAGTCCCTTCCCCTGGCATGTGCACTGCACTGACCTGGCATCCATCATGCACTGCATTGATGAAGGGGCTTTTGGCTTGTGTCAGCTCCTCGTCATTGCTGCCCCGAAAGCGGAGGGCACGCTCATAGGAACGAGAGGTGCCGTCAAACCAGCCTGCCGAGTTCTGGCAGGTGTAGGTGAAGCTCTGCCTGGCCGTGGCACTCAGTAGTTTCAGGAAGGTCAGCTGAACTACATGCACAGGGTTCTCATCCCTGTCACTGTAGGAGAACTGGATGACACAGATACAGATACATTAGTGTTGGACAAAGGTGGATATATTATGTACTATAAACCCAGAAATTAAAACAGCATTGCATTTAAATTACATAAAATCCCAGAATGATTAAAATGTTTTCTCTAAAAGAGACAAATCCACAGATAAACCTGTCTGAGCCAATAATCTTAGACAAATATGAGTTATAATTTGAATTATACCCCTGACATTGCAAACCTACCACCCTGTGCTGATGAAGGTGTTTACGTCATCAAGGGTAAAAAAAAGTTACAGCAGCTTCTCTTCTTCTTAAATCCGAACATAAAGGGAAAGTTAGAAGTCGGGAAATTAAGGAAAGAAAAAAAAACTTCAGCAGATCCAAGTACTCGGGGAAAGTCAGTGAATTGCAATTGTGCTGGCAGTTCTATGATTATCTGAAAGTGTTATGAGACTTCTGATCAGGTGCACATGAAAGGCCAGTGCTCTGAGCGTGCTGCCCTGCATGCTAGTCAATGAGAGAGTTGACAATGTCGCTTTGTGAGTCATCCAGAAAGCTGAATTCAACTGCTGGAAATATCAAATCAGCTGTCTCATTGCACATCATGGTCTAATAAATTGATACCAAATTATACAAAGTGCAAATATACAAATAATGAACTAAAAGCACATGGATGGACACACGGATGCAAGCTGACAGATTCATGTGAACTCACTCAACAAATGCTTGCACCTCAATCATATGCATTAATATCATTCAAGCATTCTCAATTAGGATGAGTAATTTAGCTGAAAGAGACTGCCTGGCATTTGGAGCCAGCTGAGATTAATGGGAGGAGGTTAGACATTGTTGTTGTACCTGCTTGCCTTTCCTGTATTGGCTGTACCAGCTTCCTGGCTTCTCTTTGTTCCAAGCTGCTAATTTCACCTAGAAGCGCACGCACACACACACACACACACACACACACACACACACACACACACACACACACACACACACACACACACACACACACACACACAGAGAGAGAAAGAGAGAGAGAGAGAGAGAGAAGGATATAGGGAGAAAGAGAGAGGCAGAGAGAGACAGAAAGAAAGAGAGAGAGAAAGAGAGAGAGAGAGAGAGAGGTGATGTTGAGTCAATTTTAGGCTCAAGGGATATAGGGAGTGATTTTTGTTCTGATGTTATTTGACGAGGTCGGCTTTGTAAAGGCTGACGGCAAGAGATTGGAGACTTACATTCTCAATCCTCTTGTCAGGGTAGAGACATGTCTCTCCATCAGCTGTGAAGTTACAGTAGACCTTGATGGAGTCTCGGTGACAGCCCTGGTTAGGATCAATCCAGTAGTCTCCTACAAAATGGACAAAGAAAGGACATCGATCAAGCACCTGATGTTGATATAAAGAACAAATCGAGGGTTGCGCGATGATTACATACAGTTGGTGATATGATAAAGAGCATTTTGACTTAAAAAGGAGGTTTGCTAGAGATTGTGTGCATTTTTTTACTGGAAATTGTCTTGGATAAAACATTTAAGGTGTTGAAATGGACATCAATCAGGAAGCATTGTCTTTGCTCACCGTCTTTGTAGTCCGGTTGGACCATCATGAGCTCTTTGCAAGTCCGGGCAGGGCTCTCAAAAGATCCCAAGGGCCTCCTCATCATCTCTACTTCTGTTTTCATGGACGATAGGGTGGCAAAGACTTCTTCCATTCCCTCGGGGTCCACCAGAGGCTGATCTCCCTGGAGGTACTCCAGATCCACCTCCTCCCTGGATGGAGCGGCTCCTCCTGCCCCATCGGAGTGCCTATGTCTCTTCCGCCTGGCCTCTCTGATAGGCAGAGGCTCAATCATTGTCGCAGGGGGTCCCTGGATGTAGCAGAGAGAGGTGAGCAAGAGGTGACAGGGCAAGAAAGAGGGTAAAGCTGGCACTGAGAGGGCCATTATGTGGAACACTTGCGGTACTGACTGGGGGACCTGGGAGTCCAGCAGGGCCTCGATCTCCTCTGGGACCAACAAAACCCTGGAGAATAAGAGAGGACAAAACTTTGTGTCAAGCATGTCTCACCTGGAGCCTTTCTCGCACCACTTGGCTAAATCCCAGCTTTATCCAGGCAGATATGGCTGCTTTATAGGATTATCCAGCTGTGTGCCTCAGCACTTTGTGGTCAAAGCCTTGGCTCTCAAGACACACTATAGTGGTTTTCATAGCATCACACACAACAGAATCAAATCCTATTAAAAGGGCGCGATGAAGAAAATTCACAAGGCAAGCATGGCTGTACAGCGTGCTTTTAGTTCCAAAGACATGCAGTAAACACAGTAGAGCATTATGGTTGTGGAGCATGGTACATTTAAGCCAACAACACACTTTTTCTCTCTTCCTTGCCATATGTTCCCAGCAGCTGCTAACCAAGCTGAGGGGTGAGTACAGCGGTGGCAATGTATAAACAAGACAGATGACTGAACTCACTATTTCTCCCTTCGATCCCTTCTCGCCAGCTGAACCCTAAGAGTGGAGAGGAGGGGTAAGTAAGCAGTAAAAACATAAATAAAAGTACATACACTTAAAACTATTTAATTACTTAAGTATTAATTAAGTAAGCACTGCAAAGTACTGTCAGCTACTCACTGGAAAACCAGGCACCTGCCTAGCAACAGGGCAGGTGAGGGTCAAAATGATTACTCAATTATAATAACAAGACTGTATGTTCTCTGGACAAAAGGGTTCTTATTTAGCGTTTTGCAGATGGAATCAGCTGCTAAATCTACGACCTTTACATCATATTGTGAATGTGTATTGCCTCTATGTTCTTCTCGTAACATGTGTGTTCTGTTTGTTTTATACCTGCAAGATCTTTGCAAAATACTTGTGTATTAACAAGATCCAGCAGACCACAGGTATGAACTTCATGTGGTTCACCTCAACAATTAGTACTTCAAAATACGGTTGGGTTATATTATAAACAATTTTGATCGGCAGCTTTTACATAAATTGTTTCTGAAATCATACACTGATCTTATAAAAGTATATATTAAGAGCTATGTGACTTACTGACAGTCCAGGTGGTCCCAAAGGGCCAGTGGGACCAGGTGTGCCGTGTGTACCCTATATATAAAGACAAGCAAGCCATGTTAGTGAACTGAACATCCTGTTGTGTAGAAGTATAACAGATGCCTCGTTTTGCAACCTACTGCACCTCATCTCCTTTAGGCCCATGTGTACCCTGAATCCCAGGAAGTCCTCTGTCTCCCTTCTCGCCATATTCTCCTGGGGGGCCGATTAGACCGATCAACCCACCATGACCCTGCAGACCGAGACATAGTTCATCAGCATTGTTTCCCAGGATTTAAACTGGTGCAGAGTCCTCTCTCTGTCAAGAGCTAAACACCCACTTTGTCTCCCTTGTATCCAGGGTCTCCTTTTAATCCTGGAAGTCCTGGTGGCCCCTGTTAATAATGGAAGATGCATTAGTAGGCCAATGCACATGGAATATGATATTGGGTCGGGTTGGGTTTGAATCCTGATTTATTCATAAGAATTTTGCTCTCCATTATTAACTGGCAACTATAAGGGTCTTACTATTGGTCCTGGTGGTCCAGTTTGTCCTAGTGGCCCATTTAACCCTTGCTCACCCTTGAGAAGAAACACAATAATTAGAGATTAGTATATGTATGTAAGTATGCTGAAGCAATGATTAAACGCAACTAGTAATGGGACTTCATGTTCTGATGATTGTCATTGATCAGGCTAATGTAAACAAGGCATTTTACATTGTGTACTGACCGCTGGACCTGGGATGCCTCGAAGACCTTCCGGGCCAGACCTCCCTGGATGTCCTTGGGGTCCCACTGGGCCTGTCTTCCCCACTGGACCCTCGGTCCCTATTGTCCCCTACAGATCAGAGCGACAGACACAGACAGCCAGGCGTTATGACCAGAAGGGCTTTGCTAGAAGTCACCAAACACAACCACGAAGCTCAGTGCCAGCTGTAATCCTTACCTTGCCTCCCTTCATGCCTTGCTTCCCTTCTTTTCCTGCAGCACCTATATGACCCTGGGGTTGAGAAAGACAATGTTGATTGCCATGACGACAAAAGCTACTCACCGCAAACAAACACATATATAGTAGCTACACATACATTTAGGCGCACAAACATATACAATATGCTGAGCTCACCCTCCGTCCAGGAGGTCCTGAAGGACCTGGTTCTCCAGAGGCTCCTGCAGGTCCCTTTTGTGAAAATAAAAAAGGACGTAAGTTAAAACAGAAACATAAAACTGAGAAGAACGTCTAGCCATAAAGATGAAGAAGCAAAACCTCAATACGTCACAGAGAATACAGACTTCAGCTAAGCTAAGCTACTAGTGCTGTCAACATATTCAAGAAGTAGGAAAAAAATCAATGCTTACTGCTTTGCCAGATTCTCCATTGTCTCCTTTCGGCCCCGGCCCACCATCTACTCCCTGGATACAAAAATGTTATAGAAGGAATAATCAAACAATGAGTTCATGGAAGATCCTAGAAAAATATGAAAGCATTAAATTATACTCTTTAAATATAACTTGCATAGATGCAATATGTCACTCAAGTATTATATAATCATTCCTGTGTAATAGGATCCATCAGCTAATATTACCTTATAAGGCAAAAAGGAGGAGGGAGCTCTCTCTGTAGTACATGAACCGCAGCACAGAGGAGAACAATCAGATATCCCAGCCTTTAGGGGCTGGACAAGAGCGTCCAACTCTTAGAGATTAGACAACAGATCTGTCAGCTCATTTATACGGGACAAAAAGCTTCGGCTATTTCAGAGGACGAAACTTAAATCGGTGAAAGCTGACTTAGAAGAATCCTGAGCAATTAGGACTGCTTGCATGGATCACTGTAACTGTTTCATTGAATTTAAATTGTTGTAAGTGACTTGATGAGAAAAAATGAAAAATAAAATAAAACCAAGTGTCTGAGACCCAATCTAAAGACTCCAGTTCTTTACAATAGTCTAACCTTCTTCCCCTATCCATACAAAACGGGTGATACAGAGGTGACGACCAACTCTACCAGAGGAGCTTAAGGTAAATTCACTGGGTGAAGGCTTGGCAGTGTTAGTCATAACGGTGAGAAAAATCAAAGAGGCAGTGGTAAGGTATAGACGTTCTACGAAATCACTAAATACTGGTTGTTAGAGTTACATCCGAGCGAGAAGGCCTAGAGCATAGTAGCTGTGAAACACTCTCGGGAAGGCAATACTTCCGAAATCCTAACGATTAGACTACGGGGTGAGATAAAAGGCTGAAGGCTGTGAGGGACACTACTACTCCCTCCGGGATTGGTTGGACAGCCGATCGTGTTAGGTGTGAGCAGGACCTTGTTAACAATAACACTCACATTGTCGCCAGCTTCTCCGGGAGGTCCTGAATCTCCGGGGAATCCAATAGGGCCCTGTGGGGACAAACAGTGAGAACCATCATTTACAGTACATAGCATAGCAATAGTAATATCTGAACTGACAACTAGGGCAAGACAGAGTAGTTACTGTTCAAGAGAGACAAAGACTCACAAGGTTGCCTTTGGATCCGTCCTCTCCTGGTGTTCCTCTGGGTCCTGGAGGCCCGGCTGCACCGGGAGGGCCAGATTCACCCTTTTCCCCCACATCGCCTGTAGTACCCTGAGACACCGGCATTTAAAAGTGCAATCAATGAAAGGGCAAAGAAAGGATGATGTTGAGCAAGACAAGAATAAAAGATGGAATCAACGTGACTTACAGCAGTGCCAGGCTCTCCGACTGACCCAGGGTTTCCAGTTTCTCCATCCTCACCCTGGTAGAGAAGGAAAGTACAAGATAAAAATCACACAACACACTGATGCACACACCCAAATCACCGCTAATCTACTGTATGTACACAGGCGCATGCTGTGTCTTTGCTAATGGGAAACGCTGACCTTCTCTCCAACAATCCCCTGCTGACCAACTCCACCAGTCATTCCAGGTGGGCCCTGTGGCAGGAGAAGAGAGAACAGCTTGAACCGAAAAATCATACAGGGGCAAGTTTGAAATATTCATTTGATTTTTGAAAATCAAGTTCTTGGTGCAGTATCTTTTTGTTGCGGCTTGTGAGCACTTCTGCTCACAGAATGCTGAAAATGGAACAGAATTATCACAACACAAGGAGAAATACTGTGTCAGGCTTGCTATAGTGTCTGAGTCGCATAGAGGGGATGTTATTTCCCCCTCTCGCTCGGTGTGTTTCACTTGTGTGTGTGCATGCGTGTTCGCGTGCACACACGTCTGTCATTGTGCTTTGTCTTGAGACAAAGCCAGTAAAAGCACGTCTTCGGTAGAGTGCACAAACATGAGAGCTGTAGTAGTGCAGCCACGCACTACTACAGCACTGCTGCTTTTGCATGCTTTGTTTCTTTGCATGCCGTCCAGCCACCATTTCACTCTTTTCCACAATCATAATCATTCCATTTATGGATCCCATCCTCTCTGCAGCGCTGTATTTCCATGCTTCCTGTGATGAAGCAGTAGCATGGCTCACACAGATTTCTGCAGCTTGCTGCTGAATAATTGACCTGTGCGAGAGGCTGCAGAGAGACGGCCATTACGAGAGGTAAATATAACTGCCTCTCAGGGATGATAGTCTAATACTTCTTAATGATTCATAAAGCAGTAAATATAACTCTCTCCCAGGGATTATATCCTAATACTGTTTAATAATTCAAGTTTCAAAAGCAGCGGATGATCTGTGGCATGAAGTGTTCAAATAAAGAGACAGTATATGAAGATGAGAGGCTGGAAAATATAACATATATGTTGTGTGTAAGGATAAGCTATTGTTTAGTTTGAAAATTACATAATGCTCTGTATTGAATGGATGTCTTCTTTATTCCAAAACTGATACACCCTCATGTTTTCTGTATGTATCACAAAGGCATGCTGCCACCATCACTTGAAAATATCAGAACTCCAATACTGGCACAGGGTTTATGTAACTTCAGAATTGCAAATCAGAAATGCAATGATTCAGATTAAAGGTGCACTGTGCATGATTTGGCAATATCTAGTGGTGAGGCTGAAGGTCGCAGCCAAATGAAACTTTCTCCCATGTGTGAAGCATGTATGGAGAACTATGGTGACTGGCACCAAAACGTGAATGACCCTATCTGGTGCCAGTGTCTGGTTTGTCCGTTCTGGGCTACTGTAGAAATATGGCGGCCTCAGTAAAGAGCACCCCACTTTGTATGTAAATACAAACCGTTCATTCTAAGGTTATGAAAACATATTTAATATATTCACTTCTGCCAATAGATCCCTCTAAACAATCAACCTGGTTCCTTTCAATGAAATCAACAAAAATAATGATTTAACCTCAATGATACATTTAAAAAAAATCATGAACAAATAATAAATATGAATTATCCTAAAAAGGCAAGGACATCAGAATTTAAATGTTTTTTTCCTATAAATATTTACAGTTTTTGTTTTGAAGATGGATATGAACAGCTTGTTGATATAATTCATTCCTCACATGGTAATTCTCTTTTCACCTGCTTTAAAGTACCTGTATTTGTATTTGTGTTCTCTTCTTTCTTTGCTCAATGGGAATATCTATGTAACACCACCATAGTCACGCTCACGTTGAAAATCAAATATGTAATTTTTAAAAGTCATGCTGTACTCTACCTCTCCACCAGTGGACCCCTGAGGGCCTCGTGGGCCATGCTGTCCTGGAGGCCCCTGTGGAGAGATAAATGAAATGTCTCATTAGGATATCAGTGCAGACAATAAAGATATACTGCATCTATAAAACGCACAGAGAAATACATACTGAATGTGAGCATGGCCGGTGTCTCTTAAATGAAGTGAGTGTTAGAGGTCAGGCCATGGAGGATTGCTTACGCAATGGCCCCAGTATCCATGATCATTATCGTAGTGACATGATGAAGACATCCAGACAGGTCATTACCCTCAATATGACACATACTCTGATTCCTCCCTCCCCTCCCATCTCTCTTATTAATAAGAAACATCTAGTCTGTGATGTGCAAGACCACATTCTCTGAGCCACAGTAACATCATGTGATTTGACTCGTCTGTGCCGCTCAAGAGAGAGCGGGAAGCAATTAATCCTAACTGTGCTCGGCTTCAGTTTCAGTTGAGTAGATGTTGAACTGTGCTTTGAATCACTCTGAAGTCTTGGAGGGAGCCTTGTGTTGTGAAGACACTGAGACAGAAAGACAGACAATCTGCCCAGAGAGAGACTGTGTGGGACTAGAGGAAACATATATCCTTCTGGCGGAGAGATATTCGAGCATTAGAGGGGAGAATCCTGTGATCCGCAACGCTCACACATGAATGAAACTTCCCCACTGAGTCTTCAGCCTCTCTCTCTCTCTCTCTCTCTCTCTCTCTCTCTCTCTCTCTCTCTCTCGCTTTCTATCTCTCTCTCTCTCTCTCTCTCTCTCTCTCTTTCTCTCTTTTTGTTTTGGTTCCATTCTGATTCCCTCCCTAATCTGGTTGTGGAGAAGAGGGGCTATAGAGAATCTTGTTGAGCGTGTGTTCATGGTTGACAGCGTTGTGAGATGACTGTCACAAAGGAGGATGCTCATTAGACAGCCAAGGCTGAGGCTAATCTGATTAGCAGCTGTCACACCGTCTTCCTGCTCACAATCAGTGCTCCGCCTCTTCCTTCCACTCCATTGCTTTACTGCGTCCTCTCTGTGACTCTCTCTCTCTCTCTTTTCTTTTTGATCATTTTCTTCATTTTACATATAGAGGAACACCTCTTCATCCTGTGGGCTTGTCTCTCCTGCCCATTAAGTCACCAACGTTACACTCGGCCTTGAAGATCTATCACCCATTGATGAGACGAGTTGAGATTGTTATAGGTGTTCAGGTTTCTTTTGCCATCATTACTGTGGGTATCATTTATAACCAAGGCCAACGGACATGAGGAACAGAGTTAAAGAGCAATTGACCGAACTGTGTGTTTTCCAAACACAGCTGTATTCTCTAATAACACAATAGTTATATATGATGGTCATATGGTTGAGTAGCTTTGGAAACCCCAGATTTAGATATTTTCCTCAGTTCCTCAACAGATGAGGCTGATTTGATTGTTAGGTGATGAGAGTTGTCGAGGCTATTACAATGGAAACACAGCTCTTAGTAATCTGTGAGCATCGATCTTTATGTTTGTGTCTCACACTGGACTATGGCCATGACTCACTTTACTCTAAAGTTCTGTCAACACCTTTTTGCACAACCAGAGTCTCGATGATATTGAGACTAATCAGATCAGAACAAACTGAGCCCCACTCAATACCTCTGCCTGTAGTTTTAGGGCGGTGGAGAATAGGCAGAGAAAATAGGTTGATTCACAAGTTTGACACACAGCAGCAGGATCAGCAGAAAAACAAAACAAACAAAACATGGAGCACTAATGAAAGTTTAAAGAGGGAGCTTGTCTGAGTCCCAGCTATAGCTCCTAAACTGCTGATACCCTGAACCTTTAAAATACTACGCTTACATTTCCTCATCTAACGAAATAATAATCATCCATGAAATTCCTTTTATTATTTGAAGGCAGTGACCTGATAGTTTCTGGGCTGCATTATCTACAAGCACCGAGTCAAGTGATTACATCTAGTAACACACACATACTCAATGTGTTATTAAAGGGGTGTCATTCAAATATTGGTGTATGCACTATTTTAGAGTCCTGCATCCTCCTGATCTTGCCAAATTGTGTGCATCATGTCATTTTTTCGAAAGAAAGGGGGTGGTCTTTTTTCTGCTTCTTGGATAAAGCTATCACATGAAATAATGCATGACTTAAACTTGCACCTTGATAGAGTATTGATAACACAGAAACATCGTACAGGTAACAGAAAACACTGAGCTCAGTAATTACCTCTGACAGATTAGTTCCCTCAGACTAAAGGCCTTTGTTCTACCAATATAAAGGTGTTTCCAAATCAAACACAGAAATACAGTGCTTGCACAAGCTCTGCATTACACCCTAAATAGTCCTTGTAAATAATTCATTGTTGTTATACTCATGAATGCATGCATGTAAATGGGTGGTTGAGCTTGAAAAAGATCCATTAAACTGCTTTGATACTGGAGAGAAAATGAAGAAAAGTGGAGAAACACATTTTTTGAAGGTTTGGAGGTTTCAAGGTTTTTGGAAAGCAAAGAAAAGTCAAGTCGGTATCCAATATCAGACAAGACAAGTCAAAGTCATACCAATCATGAAGCTCACTGTGAGATATCAGTAAAGTGGTGTTGATAACAGACTTGAGACTGACACTGGACCACAGCAGTACACTTGAGATGAGTGTTATATGTGCTGAGATTGCTGAATAGTACTCACCATCGAGCCAACATGCCCGCTGTCTCCCTTCTCCCCTGGTGGTCCCGGCATTCCCTACAAATTAAGATATGGTGAGCAGCGCAGTCTCAGGCATGAAATGAAGACAGAAATAAACTAAAGTATAAATGTAAAATGAGGGATGAACAAATGCAGATACAGTCTGTTTTTTTTTATTGACAGTGATTCTGACCTGTAGTCCAGTAGGACCGGATGCTCCCTTAAAGCCTCTGAGTCCTTCATCTCCTTTCGCCCCGTTCATGCCCTGCTGCCCTCGAGGACCTGGCTCACCATCTGCACCCTGGAATATACAAATACAGGTCACCACTTTTAACACTGCACAACCTAAACCAACTTCTCATACAATGGTATGTTTCCACATGATGTATTCAGAGTTTTTGTAACATACTGGCAGTCCTGGTTGGCCCACTGGTCCTTGACTTCCAACAGGTCCTGAGGGTCCCTAGAGAAGCAGAAGGACAGTTCAGTGCACACTCCCTAAAGGAATGGCATGATGAAAACAATCCGACAGATGATACAGAGTCCAGGCAAACATTTATCATAATGAATTGCAGCCAGCCAAGTCAGTTTGTCCTCTACCTCCTGGTGATGCCAGGTCATGGTGTGCTGTTAGGACTATTCATATCAAACTCATACTCACAAATTCTCCTTTGTCTCCTTTACCGCCCTTCTGGCCTGGTCCTCCTGTTTCTCCCTATGGAGACAAATGCACAAACAACGATGAGTCCAAAAATCAGCAAACACTTAACAGCAGTGCTGCCGTCCAGGTTGGCTGTCCAATTGTGGAAGGATTACTTAACAGGCCTACCAGGCACAGGCTCAGGGGCCAAAGTGTCAGGGGCCCCCCCTTGCTCACTGCGCAACCTGCGCAATGTCACTTGCATAGACATGTACCAACCACAAATAGATGCAAAATAGCTACAAAGAGATGCAACACAACTGCATAGATACTCAAAATAACTGCAAAAAGGGGCAAAACCAACACAAAGATACTTGAAGATAAAAAAAGACAACAAAATGTCCACAAAGGCATATCAAACCAGAAAGAGATGCACAACACCTACAAATAGAAATAGTAAAAGAGGCTAAACAAAAAGGTGTGTGTCTTGCTCCTATGTAGGAGAGGTGACCAGGGACCATTGTCTCGTAAACCGCCCATGTGTCCACTATAACTACCTTGTCTCCGTCCTCTCCTGGAGGCCCAGGAGATCCCGCAGCCCCTGGCAGCCCTGACGGTCCTAGTTCCCCATCATGCCCAGCAGGCCCCACAGGCCCCTTCTCTCCCTAGGGAACAGATGGGAAAACAGCACACATCTAGCAAATGCTATAATACTTATTATCCTCATATAGCAGCATGACACATTGATTAATGTATCAAACCAGGAAGGAAACTTGCAAGCTTGATCACATTCATATTTTGTCCCTGCTTTTCTCTCTCTCAGCCTCCTTTGCCTCCCTCCTGCTCTCTGTCGCATAATGACACATTTCAAGGCGAGAGCACATGTTATTTATTACCCGATGGTGGGAGGTGATGGGACAGTATGTGTTAATGGACATTGTTGCCTATGAAACAAAATTAGCAATGTTCCAAATCTTACTGGCTCGCCTTTCTCTCCCATCGGCCCAGCAGGGCCCACGCCGCCGGGCCGTCCTGGCTGGCCAATAGCGCCTGCCGGCCCAGCAGGGCCCCTCTCTCCAGTGGCACCCTGGAAATAAGAGGTGATAGAGAGATGAGGTGAGCATGTTGCATGATGCACTCTTTGATTTAATGTGGTGGTCACGATCAGTGATCACCATGGAAACAGCCTCCTGCTTCATATGTCCTAGCATTTTATAGAACATAGTCGCTGGCAGGGAGCAGGGGATGGGATGGAAAGCAATTTTACAAAATCAGACTTACAATAAGTCCTGCGACACCAGGTAGACCCTCTCCTCCCTTCAGACCTGCAGGACCCTGGAGATTCACATAAACAGCCTTCACAATCATGCATTACAAGATTTACCATCAGCGAAGTAAGTTTCCATTTGCAAAACTCTTGTGTAACTGGCAAGATTTTACCTTAAACTGTGATCTAATGAAAGCTGCACATTTCAAAGGATCTTGTGTTGAGAGCATAGATTGTAAGAAGTGGACGTAGTCACCGTGACATCACCCATTCATTTGTGGACTACATTTTTTAAGCTTAGAGTTTGGTATTTTGGCCGTCGCCATCTTGGTTTTTTTTGCAACCAGAAGATGGAGCAAAGTACTACCGAATGCTGAATATGACATTTTAGGCAAACAAAATGTTACAATTAGCTTTCATGTATTAAAATACCACAGTGAAAGGGTTAAAGTTGTAAGACTAAAACACAGACAACTCCCAGACACGACAACTCCGTGGTAGTGACCTGTCAATCACAAAGAAGTCAATCCCTGAAGCATACCCTGCTTTATTGCCTATTTAACTCTAAATGGGACTTTAATTTACTAAATAAACATCATGCTGCATTGAAGAAGAGTTGGAACTAGCAATTGAGACCATAAACTCATGTTTACAATGTTTACTGAGGTAATAAACCTCCTGGTTGACAGTGAGAGATGGTGAGGATGTGAGATGTATAAAAATAGATGACGCTACCATTGCACCATGGGTCCCTCGGCTCCCTCTGAAGCCTTGCAGCCCAGCAGGGCCACCTTTTCCTGAGGCTCCTGATGGACCTGGGTCTCCCTGGAGACCACACACAAACATACATGCAATTGGATAAAAGGCAACTAGAAAGCAGACAGCAGGCCCTTATGCAGTCATAAATCACACCAACCAGCAAGTCACACCAAGAAGCACCATTTATCTTTTATGAGCCATAATACACTCAACACTGCGAGGTTTCCTCAGTTATTTATTAGCAAATTAGAGGGTGGGATGAGACCTGGGAGATAAGATATGCAATAGGCACTGCTGAGAGAGTCCTTGGGCTTTATCTAATATCACAGTAATAAGGTGTTGCTGGTAAGTGATTATGATCCTGACATTATGATGAAAACTATTCACCTTGGCACCCTCCTTTCCGGCAGATCCCGGTAAACCATGCTCGCCCGGTGGTCCTGGTGATCCTGGATGGCCTCTGTCTCCAGTTGGACCCGTCTCACCAGATTTGCCCTGAAAACAAACAAGTTACATGACACATATCACATAACAGTTATTTAAATAAACAGCTGTGTGCATAACAATCAACTAATATACCATTGGCTGATCCTCTCACCTGTGGTCCTACAACACCTAAGGGTCCGGGGGGTCCATTTTTGCCTTGGAATCCCTAAATAATAAGATAAGTGAGTCTCAGAGAGTTGAAACAGAGCCATTAGGATGCACACAGGGCCGGTAATGTTAGAAGATGCCTCCCAACTCTCTGACTAAAGCAATTACATTTTGAAGTCATAGCTTTTGACGTGTTTGCTGCGTTGACACCTGCAGTATATCATGTTGACTGTCAGCTCTCTGACAAGTGAATGCTGATAAAAAATACTGGATATGTCTCTTATTGAGATAAAAAATGACTCACTGGTTCCCCTCTCTGGCCTGGATGACCTGGTAATCCATCTTTTCCGGGTGGACCCTGAAAGAAAAGCCTTTTCTTACATCATTGTCATTGTCACTGAACATATTCAAACTTGAGCATGTGGTAAAAATGACTGATGGTAAATCACAGGGCAATCACAATACAGTACATCTTAGTCCACTCACATTGGGCCCTCTAGGTCCTGATTCACCATTCCGTCCCTGTGGTCCATGGGGACCCTAGGAAACCATAACACAGATTGTCTAAAACCCCCGATTGTAGTTTCTGCTGCTTGTCCTACACAATCCAAGATCTCAAGATTTCAGGCTTCTATGGTCTTAATTAGACACTGTATGTACAATATATTCTCCATGAGGCAAAATATTACCTGTTCTCCGGGGGATCCTAGAGAACCGTCTTGTCCAGCAGAACCCTACCAGTTGGACAGGGCAGAAGACATGAAGACACAAAAACATGAGCCACTCAAGCATTTCTAGTTTTCTGCACGCCAACAAATCTTAAGCTTTCCCAAGATGGTCTTTGAGGGTGAAAGTGAAAGCTGAGGCATCCCCTGCCAGACAGTCGCTTCTCACTGCACCAGATGGCCTGTCATCTAGACGTGAACAGCAACATCATCTTCCAGCTCAGTCGGGCGCATTCATCCATACTTTATGAGACAGCCAGGTGTGTGTTTATTTGACTGTAAATGTTTCTGCATATGTTTTTCTTTATAACAGTGTGTGCATGTGTGTGTGTGTCACTCTAAGCTCACCTTTTCTCCGGGCTTTCCAGTGGGCCCATTTGCTCCTCTTCCTCCCCGGGCTCCCTATTGGAAAACAAACGGCAGTCTGATTAGCTCATGCTTAACTCATCTGGAGGTGGAAAGATAAACGTCTGTTGAAAACACTGCAGTGATGCAACAGAGTGCCTCCCACAAGTTGTGGTGAACCGATGGTATCTAATTAGAGCAAATACAGCTTCATATAGAGAGAAACAAATCAGTTGTTGTAGGCTTGGTACCTATAGATGTACTCACATTAGGACCTCTTTGGCCCCCGGCCCCTGACTGACCAGCAGGACCCTGTATTGTAAAGGTCAACAATTATTCATCAGCTCCCACACAGAAAAGTTTACATATTCTGAAGCAGCCAGAATGTGAAAAAGAAAAATGCCACCACAGTCCTCACCCTTCGTCCTTTCTCTCCTGAGACCCCGTTCCCACCAGGGAAGCCAAGTATTCCCTGGAGACAAACGTAGAGGTTAATCAGCCTCAGCCATCCATTTATCACACGTCACCCCTGATGCCTCATTATCGTATAATTAACTACTGTATCAAATTAAAGCAAATCTAATCCATGAGCCCAATACAGCCATAAAGACGCCATTCATCAACACGTAATGAATTGATGTCACTAATGAACTATTAATAAAATAGACTTTTTTAATAAGCCATTTATCATCCTTTATTTTTAATCAGACAGGAAACAGTCCGGCCAAAGACACATCTTGCTGGTTAAGGCTTCGATAAAGGAACCAGAGGACACATTAACTGATCAGAATAGCTTGTCCATGCTAAATCACCTTAGAACCTTGTCTTCCAGGGTATCCTGGCAATCCAGGCACACCAAGTTTACCCTGCAGAGCGATCGGCAGAATAAGAGGGTAGGAAGAAAGAAACCAGAGAAGTATTAAGAAAACCATGTGATTTAGATGTGTATGACATATTGCTGACAATGCATGCACCAAATACAGCAGGATGTCTTTAAATCAATGCATCTAAAGTGATGACAGAAAGATGAAATGCTTAAATAATGCACACTGGTTCAGTGGCAGCTTTGCCCAAGGAATGGGCTGTAACTAGCTGTAATAAATGTACGGGTATTAAAAGCCATATGTTCAGTATTTCAGTCATTTTAAGACACTTATGTTATAATAAAGTTTTGGCACAGCTGAGCTAAAGAAATGCAACTCTACTACTTCACATTATAACGGTAAGAGCACAACGCAGGTTTAGATAAGAGTTTTTGGTTGCACTTTACATAAATCTTCTCAGATTAGTAATAATCGGGTCATACTTTGACAATGTGGTAATATTAATGGGATATTAACCTGATAATAATGAGGTAATAGAGCTTGATGTGTTCACGTTTCACATTCCATCACCCTCTTTTGTTTCACTTTCATACTGTGCAAATGATATGTTTAATGCTGGGATTTTTTACCTGGAAACACTTGTGGTAGTTTCTGTGTAATAAGAATCAGGGCTGTAAAATACTACCTGTTTACACAAGTATTTCCAGGTTATCATGATGCCTTTTGATGTTTAGTTTAATCTAATATCACGTAATCAAATTAAATAGAAAGATGTGTTTACATGCAACATGTCACTTTGAATCAAAAGAGAAAATTTGAAACATAAGGGAGGATGAATTTCAGCATTATCATATGGAGCATACCAATTTCGACTTAATATTAATAATAATAATGTCCATGTGATTTTTGAGGTGTTACACTGATAAATATATTTATTTTATTGTAAGTTTATCTGAATTTGGAATTGCACATTATTATATAATTATGAACTCTTTATTATCAAATGATTACCCCACTACTACATGTTATTACTCAGCTGTAGTGGTAGTGTAGTGAGTTTTCTTATAGTTTGGCAGCTTTTTGATCTCTCTATCCCCTTTTGTGTCCTAACCCTGTCTTGTAAAATGAATCTTTAAAAAAAATGTACCTTCTCGCCAGCTATCCCAAGAGGTCCTGAATCTCCCATGAGTCCTATTTGGCCCTTTGGCCCCTCTGGTCCATCCTCTCCCTGAGCACCAGAAGCTCCGTTATCACCCTAAAGTCAAAAATGTTTGTACACGGGAAGTGACAATTTTATTTCCACTCCGATGGCGAATAACAGAAAAAATGATACTGAGGCTTGTGATTTGTTGGCCGCTCTCACCCTGTCTCCTTTGATGCCCATATCACCTTTGAACCCAGGGAAGCCATCTTCCCCCTGTGATGCGATGACGAGAGGTGATAAATGGCAGCATTGTAACTCATCAAGTGTCCGACCAGTCACTATCCACAGTTTGACAACAGAATAAAGACTCACTATCTGTTTCACTCACCTTCTCTCCTTGGCTTCCCTTTAGACCCCGAACTCCATCTCCTCCCTGTGAAAAAAAAGGAGGAAAAACACTTAATTTAACAAGAATCTAACATCACTCACAAATCTGCTCTGAAGAAAAGACTGTGAACATCACATTGGAAAAACACTGTACAAATACCCCATCTTAAAACACTGAACTGATATATAAGTGTGTATTGATTGTCTCTTGACCAAACATTGCTTTGTATTGAGTAGTTATTGACCTTATATTAATTTCATACTGATGATTTCCAACCAGGTCAGGCTTCCCCTGAAGGATGTTGAGCTAAGCGACCAGATAAGATACCAGCAGATGTGTAACTGTGACAAAAACAAACACCAAGCAGGATGCAATTTCATGACAGCCCCACTTGAATTCCTCAATTTCAAAAGCACACTCAGTGAAAATGGACTGCGCCCACACCACCGCACACATTTCTGCTCTATCTGAGTCTGACATCTCTCCCATCCATCAAATGTTCCCCCACTCCGTTGTTAGCAGTCCCATTCAGAACCGAGGAGCTTTCCCTCCACCTGCCAGCTGTCAGTCACAGACTCAAACAGCTTGTCCGTCACATGGTAAACATACTAGCAAAATGAAATGTTGCAAGGAATAAACATCTCAGCGGGCAATACTCATGAGATCGTGATGCATTTACGTCTCACCTTGACTCCACGGGTCCCTGGGTACCCGAAGGGCCCCTGAGCGCCTGGTAAACCCTTCATAAAAAAGCAAACGGTATGCTTTAGTCTTAGACAGCAACGATGCATTCATCTCACAACATTTGAATAAACATTGCACTCAGTCATTGTATCCTATCCCTAATTGTCAATAAGCATTGATGTTGCAGATGAGTGCATGCCGCTGACTCTAATGAGCTTATCGTCTTGCAACATTGTAGGAACACAGTGGTTATATTGATAAGAGTTATTACCACTCAATGTTAGTGAGTTACAATAGATTGCAAGAAACACCATGTTATTGCACTTATAATATCTTTCTATGGCACTACAGGAGACAAGCCGCAGATAGGCAGTTACCCACTTGGATGCCTTTCTCTCCCGCGGGGCCCTCTCTTCCTGGATGACCCTGAAACAGAAACACAGGAATCAGATTGACTTAGCACCACTGCAAGTACATCCTTACTGTATCACTCCTTCATGGAATTATTCGACTGCAACCAACCAGTGAAAGAGAGGAAATGCCAGCGGCACTCAGAGTGAAGCACCATAAAAACATCATTGTGTGTCACAATGCTTTGCAGAACAATACAGGGAGCATCAAGTGAAGCTCATTCAAATGTGTCCGACTGCAATCTAAAGAGATTCATTCTTAGAGATGAGGAGAGCCTTGCTATTAGAAGATTTGTTCGTTCTTTTTTAAATGTCATACTGCTTTGGATTAATTCCAGAAATGCCTCCTGTGTAGCATCCGAGGAATGGTCGTCTGGGTCTAGTTATTATTTGATATATATATATAGGTTTTTGCTTGTGTATAGTTATGCGTATGTTTTTACCCTATAAAAGAAAAATAATTAAAGAAATGTATTACCAACGTGAGCCAAATGTGCACTCTTCTAATAAATCAGTTGATGTTGTGGAGCAGTGACACTGGAGCACAGAGTTGACTGATAACGGCTCTCTATTAATATGTACATAGATACTGGATGTACAATGGTATAAGCATGCATACATGCATGTTTATGCGTTTGAACTAATGCATGCAGTTATACATTGTGTGTGTACTTACGGTTGGGCCATCAATGCCTGGTATGCCTAGCATGCCTTGTTTCCCCTGGGCACCCTGCGTCGGACAGAGAGAGGCATGAATACTGAGACGAGCTTCAGATATTAAAGTGTACTTGTGCCTAAAAGACCACATATTCCCACTTTGCTGCTCCTCGACCAAAAATATTGTATTCATGACGAAGTCCACTTTTTATTTCTTTTATCAGTCTAGCCTCATGATGCGCACTGGGCAAGGCCATCCCTAGTGTCTGTTTTGCCTGTGTGTGTTTCTTGTGTATTGATTTCCTGTCTAGCCCTGTCTCGTCTGAATGGGAGCCAGAAGTGGTTGGGTCCTACTCTCTAGCTCCACCCGCCTCCCCTGGGTATGTGACGACAGGGGTCACGAGGTCGCAGCTTTAATTTTGAAATTAAGTGAGAGACATGCTACATACCTTCTCTCCTGGCAATCCAATGGGACCCTGAGGACCAGACAAGCCCTGGACCGGAACAAAGCATCAATCAGGTTAAGTGTCACAAGATGAGGAGAGTTGAGGTTTTGCTTGAGTCTGTGTATATGTGTGCTTATGGTATGTGTGTATGTAACAGTCATGAGCAGAATGTGTGTATGTCCTTGTGTGTGCTGGTCGCTGGAACGATTGTAGACATGTTGGTAAACTAAAAAAATATGATTAAATCTTTTTTATGACTGTAACGTCTCTGACGACATTTTAAAATGACATTTTATTGCTGTGGGGTGAAAACCTTGTATCTCCAAAAACGTTTTTTCAAATGAGGTAATAAAGACAGCCTTGCATACTGACTACATTTTAGTGTCATGGAATGGGATTGAATTGATGTGCCCAAAAGGCCAGATATTTGTCTACCCCTTGAGAAGAGCAATTAAACCTTTAGTTTGAAGTAAACATGGAACTTAAAGTGGATGTTTTTGTGCATCACTTGCAAGTAATGGTGCATATTTGAAGCATGTCTATATGACTTGAATACATGCATTGGATGTGTAATGAGTGGATTAACTCTCATTAACCTTCTGCTGTACAGTACCTGGGCTCCTGGATTTCCCTGTTGTCCTGAGGGCCCTGTCTCTCCAGAGGGACCCTGACAACAACAAATAGTCACACACTCTGCTTCCACATGAACTTTGTCATAAGCTCATTATCACATGACTGGGTAACAGGTTCATTAGAAGGCCACACTAATCCACTTTCAGTAGCTGAGATCACTTTGAAAAAACTGTTACCATCATGCTCATTCATTTTTAATATAACTATTTGTACATATATAACAGTAGGCAATAAAGGTAGAAGGACTGACCAGGTTGCCCTTTGACCCTTGTACTCCATCAGTTCCACGAATACCCTGACAAATACAAGATGTGAGAAAAACAATGGATGAAATGCCAAAAAAAGAGACACAGTTCAATCACCTCCTTGTTATCTTCAATAGCATATTGATGATTCCAGGCAACAGAGTTCCCTTTATATGAAGAGACTGAATGGCTTCTAATCTTCAGCAATCAAGGCGATGTTGACTTACCGGCTGACCAGGTGGGCCAGGTGGCCCCCTCGGCCCAACAAGACCCCGAGAACCCTGGAGACAAAACATAGCAAATAGTCAGGAGCCAACCTGCATTCATGATGAGATGGGTTCAGTGTGGAATACTAAACCATGAATCTGAACTAAGGAGGGAGAGAGGGGATGGAGATAGAAAAACAGGGAGAAACAAATAATATATTTGTGTGTCTGTGTGTGTGTGTTTGTCTGTGGGCGCATCTTGTTTTACATGTGCTAGCTACGGAGACTGCACTAGCCTGTGTTTGCAAGAGTGTTTGTGCGCTCTGTTTTTGTCAGTCTTCCTCTTTGTAGGCTGGCCAAGCCACCTGTTCCAAAGACACATCTGTGATCTCCAGGGAAGTGATTGATATGGAAATATAATCATTCAGGCCAGGATTTTTATCTCTTCCCTTTCCGACTCTCTCCCTCTTATCTCTTTCACCACCAACCGAATGTCTGCCTCGCGTTTGTCTCTCGCTGCCTCGCTTTTCCCATCGCTCCCTCCTCTCTTTCATCAAAACAGCTAACTCCTCTCCTTTCTTGTATCTTTGTAGTTTAACACAGCTTTACTAATATGTCTTATGGAACTTTATTTCTCCCTGAACTGGGTGATCCATTTGGAGGGATAGAACCCCACTGAGCCACAGCCTCACCTACTGGGAGGAAGATAGAGTGTGAGTCACAACCAATCAACCAGTGTCCGCCGCAGAGCTACACAGAAAAGAAATGACAGTTTCTGCAACAGTGCTCTAAACATTGTTGTGGGTTCTCTACGATCCAAAGTGACTTTGCTGGAAGAAGAACACATGTTATGCATGCTATGCCATTACATATTATTGTGTCCAAGCTGCACGTCTTTCCCAGTGACCTTTCTCTCTTGAATATTGTGTCAGTACTGCATTAATACGGTTTGAATATTGTGTGCGGAGGGTTTTTAAAGTTCTCTTCATGTAAAGTATGAGCAGTAGATGTTGTGCTTGTGTAAGTTCTTCTGTACGACTTTGGCTGAAACTGATGCTGGAGCATAAATCTAGTGATCTCCAACAATCCCCTCGTGGTTTGTGGTAGAAATCATCCATTTCTGTGATTCTGCACTAAAGAAAAGGGCTTTTGTGTGAGTTTATTTCTGAGAACCCAAAGCATGGACTTGATAAATACATCCACTACATTAAGTATTTTCTGTGTAGAGAATCAATGACTATTAAATATTGCATTTTGTCGTTCCAGATAGTGTTACTCACGGGTTCGCCTGGTTGCCCTCTTGGCCCCAAAGGTCCATCAGATCCCTGAATTAACAAAGATGGAAACAGATTCAACACATAAATCTCATGCACCTGTCTAAATCCACCTCAGCAGTGGATACATTTATATCCCCGTGGACATAATCTGGGAAAATAGCTCATTAAAGAAATTCACTGCCTGACAGATAAGGCTCAACTATCTTCAAGCAAAGACTAATAGAGCACTTTCTCACATTTCCCCCACCTGCCTGAATGGTTTGATACCATCTCGACAGCGCTTCTATCTTTCATATTTTCAATTCTAAGTCAGGATACACTGCGTAGCTTTCATGTTTTTTTGCAAACCTCAAAACTGAATGAACTATGGCCAATGTATCATAATTATATTCAAGAGTTTAGGACTTAATTTCATTAAAGCCTGCTTTGATCTGTGGTGCTTTACCATCTAAAAACGGTTTGTAGAATTAATTCACTGATCTGGAAAGGTTTTTCCCAATTAACCTTGGGTGATGGAAAAATTAAGAAAAACAAAGCCCTGCTGCAGGATGTGTTTTTCAGGCTTTGTTTGTTGCAAATAAATTTTGCAAAGTACCATGTACTCACCTTTTCTCCTGGCTCTCCATCAGGCCCATGAGGACCCAGCTTTCCTCTGTCCCCCTACAAGATAAAAGCATTAGCCACAAGCCTCGAGATATTCGGGAGTGTTCTGTTTATAGCAGAGCAGACTCTAGCAGATGCTTTTTAGTGTAAGCCATCATCATAGAAATCACAATAATCATGATCATAATGTGCAAACAACCCTCTGCCATATGACGTGTAAGGTGTTGATGCATACTGTGTTAGCGCGCTAGAACCCAAGTGACTAAATAAATACAGTGACAATGCTTTTTAAGTTACCAAATCTGACTCACTCTGTGTCCCTTGTCTCCTGGGAGACCTGGCAGGCCGTCAAAGCCCCCGTCACCCTGAAAAGTAAGCAAGTGCATTAAACCCTGAAAACCACACGCACACGGTAATGTGTAAACATTTGCAGAATTGTTCTGAAAGTCTCCCCTGGCAGAGTCTCCCATCTGCTCTGAGTATGTGTTGGGGAGAGGGAGTTTTCAGATTAGCTGGAGGTCTGCTAAAATGCTGCTTTGACTGATAAAGACTCTGCTGTTCTGTCAGACCCGGCATCAAGGGAGCCTGATTTATTTGCTAAGCTCTTCCTGCAGCTGTTAAGTATTGAGTTGCCTTGTTGTCAATACATAAAATAAGCTGGGAGCTACCTTATAGTGTAAGCACTTGCAAGTAGGGAGAGTCTGTTATCGTACAAGACCTTGCTGCCGAAACACGTGTGGTATTGTCATGTTCATGGAAACAGGGAATTTAATTCATGGAAACTGAACACCAAACATAAGCAATATGGTCTAAAAACTGGCAATGTGGCATTCACACAGCTTTGAACCTCGACTAATATCCAAATAAGCAAAAAGGACATAAATACTTGCTGTGATGCTCAATTTGTTGATATTATCACCCCTGTAAGGCAGATCTTACCTTCGATCCTGTTTCTCCTGGAGCTCCACGACCTCCGTCCATTCCCGCACGGCCCTACGAGATACACAATCCAGTTAGAATAGATTTTGCTTTATAGTACTCCAAGTACGATTTATAGTACACCAGATATGCATTTAACACACTATGCAGATACATTTTCAGTGTGGAAACCTGCAATACTCAAAATAGCTCACCCTCTTTCCTAGCTTTCCATTCATTCCTGGAAGGCCTTGCAACCCATGTGGCCCCTATATAAGAAAGGAAGAGAAGAAGACAAATGGAAAGATGTGTAAAAAATAAAAATAGAAGGCAGGAGGACAAAAGGAGATGAATAGTGTCAAAGAAACTAGGGATCAAAATAATGTCTGCTCTTACAGGAGGGCCACTTTCTCCTCTGTCCCCTTTGAACCCAGTGGAACCTGGTAGTCCCTGTAAAATAAAAGCAAGCATTCATTTAAGCATTGCATGATGCACAGGAGCATTTTAACTCTGCAATGCAAGCACCAAACAAAGAAAATACAAATAAGCTGAGAACAAATGTTCTTCAATCTTAATCATCTGATTATTTTTGCAACCCTGCAATGATTTCACATGTAATTTGAGCATGCATAATGATGAGCATAGGGTGGGAGGAAGAGAGTAGAGCTTGTGCCTGGTCAGGCAGAATGTGAAGTTGAGGTTAAAGGTCGCAGGAGCCCTTAAGGGATGATGCAAATTGGTCAAGGTCAGAGGAGTGCCTTACCAGTGGGCCTGATCGTCCTGTTAGACCCAGTGGACCTGGGGGTCCCTTCAATGACAGCTGGAAGAAAACAACAACCGGGTGGTTTATGTACACTGCGCAAGGTACCTTTGACTTTTAATATGCGATGAATTGGTCTTCATACAGTATGGAATAGCAATGTCAACAGTCACTGGTGTGACTTTGTGATATTGCATAATGACACCAAAGTGCGTGTTTCTGGGAACTGTACCTGGGTCTGTTGCAGTATAGCCTGAGCTTGTGCCTCCTGGGGAGACACCACTGGTCCCTTCTGGGAATCACCTCCATACTGGAACTGGAGGCAATGAAAAAGAGGGATCAGTTCCCACTACAGGATTCCCCAAATGTAAATGAAGTTCAATCACACAGCCCCCCCTTGTGGTCATGCCACTACACCACATTGGGAATAAGGTGTGCTCTGTGTGTGTGTGTGTGTGTGTTTGTTGTGTGAGCATGAGCATGCATGAGTGCGCTGTAAGATCTTACTGGTAGCATCAACAGGGTTCCTGGAGGACCTGGAATCCCATCAACCCCAGCAAGACCAGGACGTCCTGGGGGACCCTGAAAAGGAAGGTTGAGGAAAGGGATAAATGTCAGCTCCTGTTCCTATGGTGGTGGTGGTGTGCGTGTGTGTGTGTGTGTGTGTGTGTGTGTGTGTGTGTGTGTGTGTGTGTGTGTGTGTGTGTGTGTGTGTGTGTGTGTGTGTGTGTGTGTGTGCGTGTGTAAAATACAATCCTCTACTGATAGAATATCTTTATGGAGATCAAGTGTATTTTTCTTACTTAACAGGTACTGCCTGTTGTCGAATAACTGACATTTGTTTCTCGGGACAAGTAAAGCAGAAGTGGTTAAAATAATCTGTTTAATTATCTCGTCTCGTCGGTGAACCTTTTTATTTGACTTTAAGAACGTATATATAATGATCTCAAAAATGCACAAAATCTAGTAAATCATGGAGTAGACGTAGATGATGTTCTACCTGAAGCATTGGATATCTATATGATTTCCCTATAAGTATGACATACATCATTAAATGTATGAGCTAATTCATATTACTCTGTTTGCTGCTGTAATCCTGAAATGTCCCCACTGCAGGACTAATAAAGGAATATCTAATCTAATATCAATCACTGGTGGACAGGCGCACGTGTGTTAAACAGCGTGTGTGAGTTCCATCGTGATGAATCACGGACAAATGCACGTATTTGACCAATCACACACACAAAAGAAAATCAGGTCCCACATGTGTGAGTCAACATCAGTCCCTGAAGCCAGAATGTTCAGTTCAAGACCGGACATGTTTCAATTTGAGGTCACAGTTGAACCCACAGCTCTGTCCCACGGGCGAAGGGGTCAGACTGGCGGGAAACTAACCCAATGGGCTCAAGTCCAGGGTTAAGCCACACTCACCAATTCACCAGGATCTCCCCTGGGTCCTGGAGGGCCTGTTGGTCCAGCTGGGCCAGTGAGGCCCTGTGAAGGAAGCATTCACAGCACTCAAACAATCATTGAAGAACATTGGGGCTTAGTTTTTAAAGACATTCTAATCTTCTACATAATATTCCAACCCCCCCAAATGCTTGACAATAATCCCTTTTTATTTTTGAATCAAATCAATCACCTCATGATGTGTGTATAGCCATCTTGCATTGCATTACAGTGCAGGGGTGTATTGGTATTGTGGTCACCCCAGAAAACCCTGTTTTCTATTCCTAAAACATCACATTGCATCCTGATGGCTAGAATCTAAAATGATCTACATTTTGAAGCACATCTGGATCATTCCTGCTCATGTAACATTTTGCCACATCCTGTATAATCACAGACACACAATTTGTATCTGTGTTCAGACTAAATAGGCTTACCTGTGGCCCTGGTAGACCTGGGGGTCCTTCCACTAATGTACCCTAGAAAGAAGCACAGATGGAATGAAATGTACATTAGGAGAGAATCAACTCATTCCCATGCTCATAACTAAGGCTACTAGGCTATTCATGAAATGTCAGTAAAAGCTCACTGGCTCAATAATAGCTGGCTCTCCCTTCTGGCCCTTCTCTGCTCTGAGGTTGACCTGAGGAAGAGAAATAGATGAATAGATGTGGAAGGTTAGAAATCACTTGACACAGACAATTTAAGACGTGACCACTCACTTGATATATGAAATTTACCTCTCCATCCCACGTCTCTGCTCTTTCCCGCTCTGCAAATCCAAAGCCGTCTGCATATACCTCGTACTCTTCATACTCTGACTCTGTGTCATTCTTGTAATCTTCATATTCAAGAATCTGTAGGAAAAAAAATAGAAAAACTCCATTTCAGGTGTAGTGAAAACCAAAATAAGCTCCCAGTGTGTTTGTTCTGAGCTGAAGGCATGTTTTGCATAATGCATTTAACCTACCTCATAATCAGTAACATTCGGGCCTACTGTTACCGTGGAAACTGAAGGATCATCATAGAGGTCTCCATAAAGGTCATCTCCATGCTCCTCTATAACTGGCTTCTTCACCGGCTTGTCCTCCTGCAGGCCAGCACATGGGCTCAAATGAGTCACAGCAAAGATGAACCAGGGGACACTGAGCTCTTCTCATTAGCGCCCAGCACTTCCAAGGAAAGGCCCATTTTGTAACGCATGATATGCAAAACAGGTGGGTTTTCCGGGAAAATTAGTTCATTTTCCGGCATACAGGTGTGCAGTTGATTACAAAGTGTAATTAGCTGATGGATTATATCAGATTCTTGAGGCATTATGGCAGAGATGGCAACAGCTACAGAAACAGCGTGAGCATGAAACATTTGTTCACTTGGAAAATAATAAACATGAAGGAGGCATACACAAACAATACGTGTCTGTTGCAGTGGTATACATATATATATATATATATATATATATATATATATATATATATATATATATATATATATATATATATCTTGTCTCAAATGTTGTCTGTATTTTATGCATGTATTTTAGTCTTTAGAAATGTGTTTTCAATTCCTCTGTATGTTTGGTACATGTCGAGAAATGTGGTCTCTGAGCATATATTCACGTTAAATGAACTGTCAACCCGATACTCATTCTGTATGTTCCTCATACAGGAAGATATATAGCCAACTGCATGCACCATACATACCATGCCTTTGGGATATATGGTATGCATGTACGACAGCATGTTCTACAAAAAGCACACACAAGTCATACAGCGAGACCATCAAAAATGTCTCATTTAGGATGCATTCTCCATGTTTTCTGGAAGGGATGTAGTATGTAGAGGTGAAGATTATGATGGTGCTGGTTAGTGGTGGTGGTGAGCAACTGGAGAGGGAAAAGGTGCTCTCTATGGTTAGGAGGTATTAGGGATGTGATCGGTTAGAACTGCAAATAGCAGGTGGGGGTTGGGGTGGAGGGCATCGACAAGTAAACTGGTCTACCTCCTCAGTAACCTTTGGTTCAGGCAAAGCGCTGGGCACCACAGTGGGGGCCTCAGCTGTAGAGTCAGGTTCATGTGTGGCCAACTCCATGAGGGTCTTGTCGAGCACTTTAGTGGGGATGACCGTTTCCGGAGTGCTCTTAATTTCTGGCAAATCGGTGGGCTGAAAAGGTTCTTGGGATATATATTCCGGCACTGTAGTGGACACTCTGAGGAAGCCATCCTCGAGACCTTCCTCTTGATGTTTTCTCTTTCTGGATCCCTTCTTGCCCTTGCCCTTGCCTTTGCGTTTGCCTTTGCCTTTGCCTTTGCCTTTGCCTTTGCCTTTGGAGCCCTTGTCCCTCTTCTTTTTACCTTTGCCGTCCTTTTTAGAGTGCTCCTTTGGTTCATCAAGCTGGTTACTTTGCATCAGGAAATCAGACCTGAGTTGGGAGTTCTTTTATGAAAAAGGGAATGCAAGTTGAGGGACCAGGTGGAGGATGGGGAAAGAAAAACAAACAAATGAAAATACAATGAGGGAAACCATAAAGGACAGTAAAATGATGCATACAGGTCCTGTGACAACCTTAGAGGGCCAAACACCTACTGTGAGTCCCATTTAGCTGGCAAAAACCTAAAGCAAACATGAAATGGGAAGGAACAAACAAGTTGTTTCCTCTCAATGCCATGCAGAACACATATTTTCTTTAGTGGTCAGGGGTCACCGTGTCTACGATCCTAAAGAGGTGCTAATTCTTAGTTTGCTCTAGCAAGTGAGCAAACATAGTTGTGTCATCCTCCAGAGCGATGTCCATTGCATGTCAGTGATATACTATATGGCCGGCAAATGTTGCTGAAGGCCGAGTCTGAGAAATACATCAGAGGCGTGATTTAGATCCACTTGTAAACAAGGTCAGTGTGTAACGGAGAATGATGGGAAGTAGGTCAGTGAGGTGACAGATGTTGACATGTTCTGAATTCAGAGCTCATTGCTCAGCTGCCGTTCTTAAAAGCCAGCTGGATGATTATTGACATGGCCTAACCACCATTACAGAGCCGTCTCTGGACGATAATCAATGACCAGGCGCACACATGTGCGTGCAGACACTAATGCAGTCACATGAGTTTGCACGTGAGTGTATGCATGTGGCTAAAACTGTGTATTCCTTGAAGCCCAGCCACACACACATTGCCTCCTTTCCTCTGGCGGCCCCGTCCTCCTTATCTCCATCTTTTCCCACCACCAAAGAAATACACAGTAATTTATATCCATGATTTATTTAGTTTTTTATGCATGCCGTAGAGGAGGGGAAGAGCTATTATATCATGTTTGAGTTACAGCCACCTGGCTGTATGTTTGTGTGTGTGTGTGTGTGTGTGTGTGTGTGTGTGTGTGTGTGTGTGTGTGTGTGTGTGTGTGTGTGTGTGTGTGTGTGTGTGTGTGTGTGTGTGTGTGTAAAAGAGAGAGCACACCTGATCTTAAGAACGCTCCACTGCTGGCTGCATTTGAATAGAAGGCACTTATTCTTTGACGGATGGGCTATTCTGTCTTAATCTCTCAAGTCTCTTTTTGCAAACACTCAGTCATTTGCACTGTACTCAGACCTCTCCTTGGCTGGATCTGTTGGCCGCTTGCAAATCATAGTCTTAGGGACACATAGCTCTATTGATGCGCATGCTTGAGCTCCTTTTACCAGCTGGCTGTGAAGCAAGGGCTTCTGCAAGTTCACTTCAGCTCATCATATTTCTTAAAACGTATTAAAAAACACAGGGCCTCTAAAATTAGAATTAATTGAGAGATCCGGAACTTTGTGCCTGCAACTAATTAAGGTGACCTAAAGCTATACTTCATTCTATCAGCTGTCTGTAGAACTGTTCGAAGATTTTGCATGGGTTTTTACCAGGAGGAGTTGCCTCCTGTTGGTGGCAGTACTGACCTCCTGCAGGACCGGGGATTTGCTGTTGTAGGGCAAAGCAGAGTCACAGTCTGGTATGTAGTTTACACAGTAGTCAGCAGCAGCCTGCGGGTCCTCCAGAATCAGTAGTTGCTGAATATCTCCCTGAAATAAACCAGAAAGCAGACAGAAATGATAGGCAAGTGTAGCATATAACAGCAGACAGGGGAGGCATGTCAATGGAGCACTGACAGAAACATACAGCCGCTGCTATACAGCCCAGTGAAGAGCTATTTCAATGACCAGACAACTGAACGTGTGTGACTAAAGACACTATGAGAACAACCAGTACTAGTACAATCGCTACTGACTATTGTTTTTTTTTTTGTGTTTATGTAACTCCATGGGACTTGATTGTGTACACAAAACAGTGAAAGAGCTCTCTCTCACCTCCCTGTCGGGACCTTTCACTTCCCATCCCGCCCCGGAGCGGGGCTAGTGTATATACAATAACGTGCACAGAGACAGCACTGCTGGGCCCGGCGGCTCTGAGCCCATGTTTGCTTTAATGGCCTTACACTCATCTCAGCATCACTCTCGTCTTCTGTACACATTACATTATGACATAATGCTTGGTGGTGCTGAGATAACTAGTCAATGTATTATCAATTGATGTATTAAAGCCCAACATTGTCACGATCAATTGATCGTGGAAATCCCTGTAGCTGCAGTGCTTAGTCTCGGAGACGCAAGTCAGAAAGTAATTCAATAAAAACAAAATGCAGGCGGCCCCATGGCACGATGTTTGACAACGTTTAGATTACATTAACGATAAGAATCTATGTAACTGACAGGCCATTGCAAACATATTGCCTGGTGAAATGTTATCTGGGGACAGCTGGGCGGCCATTTGCAGTAAATCAAGTCAGATTAACTGCTTGATGTTGTGGTGATTATAGTCTCATTGTAATCTCTTTAATAAGGCTTTAGTGGCCAGAGGTGAAATAAATCAAAACATATCGCTTCTCCGTTATCCACAAGTAGCTCATATTTCTTCTAATACAGCTCATGCCTTATCATCAGCAATAGAAGTCTAAGTAAAGTCTGGATCACGATACAGAAAACTGTAAAGGAATGACCGTGCTTTAATTTATGATATTAAACATGAAAGGAGTTGTTATCCACTTATCCTTTTTTTCTTACTGTTTTAGCCAAAAGCCAGTGCCAAGCAAGGGAAATTATTGCACTCTAAGGTGAGAGACAGATAGAAGGAGTGAGACAGAAAGGCAAAGGGGAGTTAATCACATCTAATCCAATCTCAATTTGAGATCAAAGGCAACACTTTCACAGAGACGTTTTCCTGTTTTTCTTGCCTAGCAGGGGCTCTCTCCTCTAGAAACACACAGCGAGTTAAATGCTGCTCAAAATCATGCATGCTCTGCCGTTCTACATTCAGGATGAGGCAAGGACATCTGAAGAGGACATGTGAGGATGTGCTGAAAAGGAAAACACCTCAGCTGAATCCATAAATGTCTGATGGCTCCAAACATCCTGCATGAGGTCCCACATGGTGCTGGTGGCAAAGAATAACTACGCTCTTGTGTGAGTCACGACCGGCTGTGGGTGAAGAAGGAGCAGCTAGCTCACCGTAATCAAACCGAATTTTCAAAGCTTCTCATTTGCGGAAAGAGCAACAGATGATCATGACTAACCGAACATCTGACCACAATCAGACATGAGTATTTATAAAATATGACGACTTGAACAGACAAAACAATGGGATTGCTAAATCTTCAAATAAAGCTGCGCTATATTGAGATGCGTGAAAGGTCTTGGCTTCAACATGCATGTAACAGTGAGGTAAAAGCCTCTCATTTCAAGTCCTCATCGAGATGGAAAGGGTCGGAATTTCCCAACAAATAAACGCCGGGCTGGATCTTATCTGAACAGTCGCCGTGTTGGAGGCACATACAAAGAGCACACAGCTGCCAAGGAGCACAACCAGGCTTGCGGACAGCTTGAGGTTTGCAAATGCAAGCAAAGTGTTAGGTTTGAACTCCAAGCTTGTGTCGTTATTTGTAGTGCAATCTGGAAGCAATAGAGACATTACATGGTCCCCATGCTCCCACGCTGAGCTCCCATGCGGGGAGAACTGGGCCGGAACACCAGCCTCCTCCCCCGGAACCAGGGCCTGGGAACAGAGGCCCAGAGGTCAGCCTGATTGTTCTCTCCTCCCCTGGTACCAGCTTCACCCGAGATGCACCCGGATGCTTAGATATACGTAGCTCTGACTGCACACACTGAAACTCATGTTTAATATCACATGTATCAATTAAAAATCTCAAACCGACGGTTCATTTGAGGATTTTTCACTTACTCTACAGAAAGCAAGATATTAAGAATTCATTTTAGATCATATTAAGTGCAAACTTCGATACACATGAAAACCATAACCACAATTGATTGGACTAACAGATGGATCTGAAGGCTTTTCAAGTCATCACCAGAAATAATATATCATCATCATATCTCGACACATTGGACGCTGAATAAGGATATGGGAGAGTTTTTGAAGCGAGGCCAAAAATTAAACAAGCTCTATTGCTTCTGAAAAGAGAAAATTTATAGAGCCCACGAGGAGACACATTTCTTAACTGAAGTGGGAAGGGTGGGAAGGGAGTTGAGAGTATAACTTAAAGCATAAAAACTTAAAGGGATGGGCAGCTGAGGTTAGGTTAGGTCATAGGGAAGGTGGGGTTTGGAAAGTAGTTATTGACTACACACGCAAATGCCAAAAGCAGTAGGTGTTTACTTGTCAGGGCCAAGAACTCTGGTTTTCTCCTGTTGAAAGTGAGGAAGGCTGTGGTTTCTCTCTATTAGGCAAATAGGGAGTGATCACAACCCTCCCTCTCTACTCTCTTGAAGTTTATTAGTACCTTTTGCAAACTGTGCTGTGCTCTCTGGACACTGAGGGGACGGTGAAACTTGACTGCAGCATGAAGGGGTTGTACCTTATGCCTCGGCCAATCTTTCCTTTGCTGAGCAGACAGACCCCGAGGGCAAGGCAGGGGAAGGGGCTTGAGCTGATCTCTATTTCATGCTGTGGGCGAGAGATTTAGAGTGGAGCCTCATTGGGAATGACAATGGAGCAGGGCTTGCATATTGTCATGGGCAGCACAGAGAACGACTTATGACGATAAAGGTTACTGCTGAGAAAAGGAGTTGAGCTTAGTTGGAGCGTCTTGCTCCTCCATGTTTTCCCAGCATACTGCTAAACATGGTCTAATGCTGAAGATGTGTATGTCAACATTTTAAAAGGAGAAAATTCTGACATTTTTCCGGTAGATTCGGCAGTAACGTAATCTGTTATACACTTCTCCTGCTACTATGTGCTAAAAAAATGTGTACAAGAAACAGGTCTTTTTTGTCAAAAAAGCAAAGAGAATTTGTCATTTCTCAGCTTTGCAATAGAAATTAAGAGGCTGGGCATGTCTGAACAGCCTGTCCCCAACATGTGAAACATGTGGTTAAGTTAATGTAGCATAAATTGAAACAAGATAAAACAAAAAATGCTACAAAACTACGTCATGGTTTGGCTTAGAGTAGACTAACACAAAACAAAGGCACCTCAAAACTACCACTTGGTTATGCTGAGGCAACAAAAGTATAAGGACAAGCTCAGCAGTCTCCTCGGTGAACGGACAGTTTTTTATACACATTTCTCCAACATGTTTGACTCACATTTCTGGTATTTTTAAGATCTTGACAAGAGTTTAAAATATGGATATGAGCAATGCCAAACAATTGCTGCAGCATGAAGGGGTTATCTAATCGGAGCAATACATTATCCAAATCCTTATCTGTTTTTTTGTAAAGGCTATAGAAATGTTCAAGTCAGCAGCAGTGGGGATAAATGCACTGAATTGATTCAATGTTACAATGTGTAAGCGTGATAAAGAATAAAAGTCGTACAAATGAAAACAAGGTCATCAGGATGTGCCTTGTCAGAACAATATGCATTACATATTGTGTAGTGAAGTCTCCTCATATATTCAATTTTCCTTACATAAATGCAGAAATGCGTTAAAATGTGTTAAAATGTGTTGCTCCTCTTAGTAACTAACTACAATGAATCAACATTTAAAAGTATGTACACCAAAGTAAGTCACTTGCCTTCAGAGGCTCCCATACTTAAATAAGGTCCTACCTCAAATGCATCTTCGTCCAGCAGCCGTGTCCCAAACACCGTGACACCCTCTGTGCTGACTACAGCGTTGTCCCCTCGCGGTAGATCCAGGGTCTGTTTCCACTGACAGTCCAGGTAGAGGGTCACAGACTTGTCCTGCACACTGTAGGCTATCCTGTGCCAACTGAAACCACACAGATATTTGCAGAATCAGCATTGCAAAGAGATGTTTCAAGTCCAGCAAATCAGAAGTGCCTTTGAGCTTGAGAGTGTGAAGGATTGATGTCCTTCACTCCTATGATCAAGTCAAATCACAAGTCGCATATCGCAAGTGCTTCACAAGCATCTCATTCCCTTCAGGTCACTCAAGGTCAAGCAGATGAAGTGAGCTTTATCAATCAGCCCGCTTAGGAAAGTTATACTTGAACAGTTAGTATAAATTACACAGTGCTGGTAGACCTGATCTATTGAACACACACCGCAGATACAATGTGCCGTCAAATCAACAGAAAGGCAGAGATGTAATTCATATCTGATCTAATGGAGACGTTACAGGCCCTCAAACTACCCACTTTCCATCAGCCAGGTTGATCTTTTTGAAGATGGGATACATTTCTGGTGTGGGCTGTCCATGTTGGTCCTCATACAGGAAGACGGGTGAACGGCCCACTTGGAGGCCCAGCTGCTGCACCCCCCGGTTATCATACACTGAAAGTAGGAAGAACTTGGAGCCCCTTTTAGCTCGCACTGTCGCCATCACAGAGAAATTCTTAGGAAATATGGTTGAATCTGGAAGGAGAGGAGAGGACAGGAGCTGTTACAAGAGAGAGAACAGCAGGGGGCAGGCATTATATAACATGCAGGCGCCACCCGCTGCCAGCGAGACCTTAGTAAAGATAATACGATTGCCCATGAAAGCAGTGAGTCCCCACGAGGAGGGGCAAAGTCAAATCTCCTAATTTTTTACAGAGGGAAGGATCCCTTTTAAAAGTGACACATTTCAGGGCTTTTTTTCCATTATTAGAAATCCTCATTGGAAAAATAAGTCCACTACCAGGGAAAAGTTGCCGGGTTGGAGCACTCAGCTGAATCTTTTTGTCTATCTTGTAGGCCCGGTCCGGCTCCTCAAAGCCCATCCTGCTGGTGCAGAGACCAGCCTCCAAGGACACCCCCTCCATGTTCTCTGACAGCTCCAGCACTTGCAGAACATCAATGGGATCAGCTGGAAATGGAAAAAAAGGGAGAACAAAAATGTAAAAATGTGCACATTTTTATAGAGCAGATAGAAGAAACATGGTGGTGCGTTTTATTTCATGCTCACAGACTGCAGCTAAATATGTCGCTTTAAATAAGTAATTGATTATTTTTTATAAAGCGGATGTCCTGCTTCCTTTTTATTTTTGTTTCTAGCATTATATGAAAAACTATAAAAATGACATATGATGGGGTGAAACTTGTGGCAGATTGCGGCAGCATCTTTTTTTGTTATGTCAGTGTAACACTTAAACTCTGCCAATGTGACAGCAGTGTGTTGTCTGGCTCAGTTAAGTACTGGTTGTTACCGAGCTGAAGAGCAGGGTTTAGTGTGGCTGGAGGCTTCCTGCTTCCTAGGAGTCGGAAGAGACGGGCTCCTATGAGATGTGGCGGCAGGTGGCCAGGCTTCTGTGAGTGTTATTATAGGATAGGGGTGGTACACAGTCTAACCCATAATCCTACTGCAGCACACCTGACAGCTGACACCTGCACCAGCGAGCAACAATATGTCCGCATCGCATTCATTACAATTTGAACACTTCACTGGCACAAATAAGCACTTCAGTGATTAAAATAGTCTCGCTGCTAAAACATCTGTTCGAACAATTCAGCTTTAGTTCGGCAGTAAACCTTCAAAGCTTAATTTCCTCAAAAATAGAAGAAACATTTCTGCCAATATTGTTTTATTTGTTCTCCATGCAATTCCCTTTGTTTCAAGCGTTTTCCAAAAGTGCATGTACATATCTGGAAACAAGACAGGACACGGCCAATTGGTGCAATACTATCAGGAGTATAGTATTCTCATGAAAACTCTTGAGACAAGTTGGCTTTAATTACAAACAGGAGAACAGCTTCCATGATGTGTTAAGATAGCGATTTATTTGATCAACAAATGCCTCCATAGATATGAGGTTTCTCCCAGTATTGGGTCCCTCATTACAATGAGCCTGAGCTTAATTTGCAGTCTGCTGGTCATGTTATCAGATGTCCTCTTGATAAAGTGAGCATTAGCCAGGATCAGAGTTGTGTGTGCTGCCAGACTCCTACCAGCTGCTAGTGAGAGCCGGTTCAGGGCAACTCAGTACTTAGCATTCCAGGCATCTGAAATGAGGATCCTAAACCCAAATTGCCTCCTGCTCTTGCCGGTCATACAGAGCTGGCTTTTTATTCTCCTTGTTAATTAAACATGTGGAGAGAGTACACCGATGCCCAGACGTTGCTTGCTGAAAAACACCACGTTACATTTTATGGCATTATGTATTTGCATAGCACAGGCCATTTATTCCAAGCAGCTTTGAGAGCTCGCCCTTGCGGTCCCCTAGCATGGCAACAGGGTTGTAAATACGTTAAGCCAGGCTCCAACAAGGGAAAACATTAGGTCCAGATCTAAAGTTATTTAAGACCTTGGGGTTTGGATTTGGGGAATGTTGTAGTCATAGTTATATATATATTAATAAATAAGCAGTATAAATTAAATAATTACAGAAGTTGCTGGCTTCTAACAACAGAAGCCTCAGGCAGTTACATGTGCAAGTGGCACCAATAACCCGGCCACACACAGTCTTTTGGGATCATTTTCTATTCTGCTCTTGCCATTGTGACAGTGAACAAAGACCGAAATGTCAAGGAATAAGGTATTGACTTTAAAAGGTCACAGACAAGTCACCCACACTTAAATCGCGACACTGACATTGTTTCTGATTTCACATTCTAACGTTCACATCAAGGCTTTTAGTCTGATGAAATAAAATAAATTGACAATTCTGGTTAAGTTGACTAATGCAGTTGTTTTGGTTACAACAAACAAATTACATGTACCTCAAGAAAGTCATAAAAAGGCCAGCTGCATGCTTGATTGCCCCGCCACAGTCTCTTTTATTCTTGTAGCTAAAAGCTGAAAGATGTTCAATTCGATGTAAATATCATTAATACAGCAGCAAACAACTATTTGTGATGTAAAGATGTAGCTTGCGCTATTTTGAGAGCCTCTGAGTGGCAGTAGAAATATTCTCAATCTAATATAAAGCACCTTTAAATACATTGTTGCCTTTCTGTCAAAGCGCTTTGTTATTCACAGCAGTTTAATTAGCATTTTACGTCATGTCTGAGTTCTAATCTTTAATATTTGTATTTAATTCCAATTGAGCTCTGTTGTAACTCTGTTGTGGCCTTGACTCCAAATAAATTTCCTTTGGGGTAGCAAAGTTTAAAGTTGATGTTTTAGTCAAAGGTCAGAATCCAATAAAACAAAAGTCTCACTCTATCTACAGTAAATATCTATCTTGTTCTTTCTCTATCCCTCATACATACTCATGCACAAGGAGAGAGGTCATAAGGCAGTGATGTTTGGAACAGGCTGAATAGTTCAAAATTGAAGCAGCATGGGTCTAATTATACAGGATCCTTGGGTTTCTGTCAGCTCATCCGGAACAGCATCTGACAAAATGGTCTAGAAACAAAATAATACAATTCACTTTTCATCAGAATTTATTAATTTCAAGTGATCCAAAGATGAGATGTGAGTGCAACCCATGAATGAACCTTATGAAGTACATTTCTGCCTCTACCACTATGAATTTTAAAAATAACCATCGCCTAGTTTTTCCAGCTACGATCTGTCAGGAGACGGTTGACCTCTGACACTCTCAAGACAACAGAGAACAGTCAAGATGTGCAACAAGGCCAAAAGGGAGAAATCTGAGACAAGCAGCACAACTTCCTCCCAAAAATAAACTGCATTTACAATGATCTGTCCATCAAACGTGCAGCGAATAATAGGCACCCCACGTCCATGTGCAAAATAAACTGTTGTGAAGAAAGTTAAGAAAGCTGATTCAAAGAACGTGGGAAAACTCTGTGCTGGACTTCAGAGAGTGCAAACAACAACATCTGCTGCAAGCAACAACATCAAAAGCTTGTTGAGTACATGCATGACCCACATAGAATACAAACAAGTTCCCATGGAGTATCCTGTATTTCACCATATCAATACCACCACCGGCGGTTCTGGAGTCAAGAGGAAAACCCCTGGCTTGTGGCAGGCGGCCATATAAAGTGGTGATCCATGAAGTAATCAATAAAGTACATCTATCCCTTGCTTTGGATCCATTTGTGTCACCTTAAGTTGAGTCGCTGCTTGCAGCTTTCCCCTACTACAGCACTGACTGATGCTTTGCTTGCATCTCATTCGGCTTTAATCATGTCTTTACAGGACCTCACCTGTCAAATGATGTTACTTCTAAAGAAATGAGAGGATGAGCGTGAATTAAATCAACACTTTGGCATGGCCACTGACAGAACCTGCCACCTTGATGGTTATTCTGTCGTCCCGTGCAGCACGGTATACCCATCGCTTAAAGATACGGCTCAACGTGTTTGAAATAGCATCGTAGAATCTCAAAGGACTAAAGACTCAGAGTGTTTTCCAATCACACCAAAAGGTCAGAGTACATGGGAACTGGGAAGGAGCTGAAATATCCAGCAATTTCACAGACATCTGGCATTTCTGCATTTTTTTTCTTCTTGTGCTTTTTTCAATGAGACAACCGTGTCTGTCCAGCAACAGAGCTGCCCACAGTCCTCCTGACAGACCAGAGCTAAGCACTCCACCTCACAGATTATGCTCTATGTCACCAAAATGCCACCAAACAGTCTCCATCTGTGAATCTTCTCTGGCTGTGTGACACTTGACACGGTCTCTCCATGCCCGGCGGTCCTACAACTCAGCACCGCTTAGTCATACATGGACATAATGTGTGCTCTGTGTTTCGAAAACAAATGTCTCTGAAGACATTCTCCATGACTCATACCACCTACACTCCCAGCTCAGCCTGAAAAGACCCCTCGCACACACACAGAATACCACTCTGTCAAAAACCATTGGGCCTGGGAACTGGGGGATTTTAACAAGAAATGAAGCCAAACTGAATCTGGGTGATGACATTTTCCCATAGTATTTTTGGGCCACACCCTGCGATGAGGGGAAGGAAAAGCAGCATTCCTCCTGAAATCCCACTCTCTGTCAAAAAACTACTGGTAAGTGGGCATTTCTTCAGAAAACATTTTAAATGCAACAAGCTGCGACACATATGCTGATTAATAATGAAGAATCTGTGACACATCCAGTGGGAGTGGTTGAATAAATCAAGACACAGTTCCTCCCGGGCTCCATGAAGAACGACCTTAATCTAATTAGCAGTGGGTGTGACCTTTTGTCTGGGTCTCTGCTGTGTGTGGACACTGTGAGGTGAGGAGCTAATACATGCTGAAGACAGTCAAATAAGATTGAGAAATAAGATCGCTTGCACTCACATTCGCACTATTATGACCAAACGGCCTTCACAAGCTGTTTATATCTAGCTCAATTATAACGCCCACAGAGGGGGAAAAACAGCACTTTGGGCCTCTGCCTGAGTCAAAATTTCTCTCTGAATCCCTCTATTATTTTAGCTGTCAAACACTGCTCTTTTCTTTGTAAAAAAAATAAGTTATTGAAACAAAGAATATAGCCTATGACAAAGGTATATTTACTGTATCATAAGGACATTTGTTGGGCTGGAAGCATGCAACCAGAGAGGCAGCGATAGCTAGCGCACTGAATGTGCTTTGTGGTTTGGGTCTGCTTTGAGTTATCGCTCAAAGTTTAGGAGCAAGTCATGTCAGTGGTTATATGGACGACTGCTGGGAACGGCTTAAATCATTTTCTGAGGGGTTATGAAGTCACGAATATTATTAAGAGACGATTACAGCGATGATGAAAGCGACCAACAGTGCATCGCATTAGGTCTTTAATCCATTTTAAGCATGTAGTCTCTAATACCAAATTGTGCGTAATACTACATTAATATTAATATTAATACGGTATTTATACAATGATGTTCTCTTGTCTGTTCGACAGGAAGTGACACAAGGCAAGGCTATGATTCCCTGATTGACTGTTTCCTCGTGAGAATGAAATGCCCACTGAATATGGATCAGTGTCTTGTTACTTTTGGGGTTGAAGCTGCAAGATTCTGGTGGCATGTGTTACACATTTCCTTCCAACTCACATCAGCACCACATTCTTGAATCTCCACAGTTTGTTCTGCTCATGTTTGTTCACAGCGTGGTGGGCCGACGGGCCAAAAGCTGCTTGGCCCATAGAGAAAACACCTGCCCCTGAAAGCCCAGAACTGGACAGGCCCTCCACAAACACATTGTACTTCTATACTTGTGAGGATTTTTTTTTTTACTGCTCTGACAACAGCAAATCCATTCCCTAACCGTAATCTCCACTGCACGCTAGACTCGGCCCTTAGCCTAGCCTGAAACTATGTCTCACTAAACTCACTTAAAGAGGTGCAGGGAGAGTTTAAAATGACCTGATGTTGGAACATTTGTTCTCATCTTTTTTATCTTTCTTTATCAGGTCCTCATAAATATGCAACACAACACACCACTAAAAACAAAAACAAACACAAGTGCGCTCACACAATTTCTAAAGCACATTTGCATGCACCGAGGATTAACATGCAAGCTTACACATGACCAAGCCCATTCAAGTTCCAACCCCAAGCCGTCATTTAGTCTCTCAGACATCATAACATTGAGGCAGCTGTTATAGTGTGTAACGCCAGAGCTGACAAAATCAAAGTGTAACACTAAATGCTACACACACACCATGTGTCAGACAGGTATATACACAAGCTCCTTTAGAAGTTATGCTCCTTTGTTCTTCTGAGGGACATTTTAAAGAAATGCTTAACAAGTCGTGGGCCTCTCTGTGTTCGCAGCTTAGTATCTGAAGGACACTTGGCATGTTCAGAGAAGTTGAAATATGAGCCAGGTCACAATGTCACAGAGGGTAGCATATTGTTTAATGACTCTACAGATGGCTTTGGAAGGAAAGCTTACTGCTGTGGCCTCTACTAAAATGTGCATGTATGCCACAGTAGTGCATGTGATGGATGACTATTCTAAAACTTTTCTGAGGCCCATGCAGTGGGATAAAGAGGCAGATGACATGTGAGGAGACACTGCAAAGAAGTCAGGCCCTCTGATGTCTGCTCATTGCCATTCTACAAGAAGCATCTCCATCTAGAAGCATCCAGGGATCAGAAAGCCATAGAGGCTGGAGGGGAAGGGAGTTACCGAGTTTCTGGAAGCCAGATGTGTGTAGGATACTATAGACTGCAGTCAAACGCCATGAGATGTTTAAGCATAATTTCGACATATTAAAGACTTGGGGAAACTTCAAACTGTTTGCCTCACCAAAAAACCTGAGAGGCAGTTTGATATGACACTTGCAGCATTAGCAACTAGGGACACACATCAGCATGTCTGACACTTCTGATGTTTAATGTTTCCATTACAGAAACACAGACTCACAAAGCAGAAGAAAACGCTAGAGCTGTAACAGGCGTACAATTCCTCTTTTCCTATTCTCTATCCTGCTGAATGTGGCTGCCTTTTTCATTTGTTTTCCTTTGCCACTAATTTGTTGCTGGATCAAAGGCGAGCAAGGCTTGCTGTCCTCCTCTGGGAGTCTGGTGCAAAATTGGCAAGGAGGCTTGATCAAACGGGACACAGTGAGGGGGCTGCATGCACGATTTCCCCTCATAGAACCAGTCAAGGATGAGGCGGGGCATGAGCAAGAGGAGAACGATGATGTAAAAGAAGAGATAAGGCATATACAATTAAAACAAACACTGCCTATTCCCAGGAACAACAAATAAAAATGAAAAGAAGGAGAAAAAAACAGCAAAAATGTGTTGAGACAAAAGAACAGAGGATTCTGACTGAAACTAGCCGTGGACGTGTGCAAGAATTTCTCACTTCCTGTAAGCAAACATGACTACAAAGTCCTCTCATCTCTGCTGAACACACACAGAAAGCACATGGGAAAACATTCTGGCACTGTAATACATACACACACAGGCAACCAAACACATTATCGAGCGCATGCACGTATCTAAGACTGCCATATCAGCAGCACCATATGTCCCAATGCACTTTTAAATCATCTCAGCCCCTCACTTCACAGGCCCTCATTCGAGAGCAGTGGACACCACAGCCGCTGTGTCACTTGAATGTGATTATGTCAGTTGGCTCTCTTCCCCCTGCCATCGCTTTATGTCAGCCAATTCCTTACAAATCCCGCCAGCCATAAAGAGGGTGCATGTGGAAAGCCACGAGCAAAAAGGAGACTCCTGGTGACCACAGGGTTAACTCCTGCTGTTGAGGCGTGTCGCTCCATCAGGGAGTCTCTAAAGCCGAAGACCTGCAATGAAATAGTCTGCTGCCAGTTGGAGATACTCGGGACATGACCACAGGGCATTGAGACCTGTGTGGGTGACAGATAGCAGTGGGCCAAATGACATACAGTATGCACAAGATGATTGTTACTGGCTATCTTGGGAACAGGGAAGTCTCGAAATAGGTGCAGCACTTGTTGAACAATCCTGAAAGTGCAACAAATGTGGACACCAGGGCACGGGGATAGACATACAGTGTGTTTGACAGAGAAATGGACCTCTTCTTACAGGTGGATTAATACAAAAAAAAAAGTACAGGTACTTCTCTCCTATCAGACATGACTGACTGAAGTGTGTGAAACATGAGCTGAGCTAGTAGCCTGCGACAGAAAATGTAAAATATGTAAGTGTGCCAGAATCATTATAACTAAGTCAGTAAGCATGTTAATGCTAAGCGCCTTCACTTAGAACCTATGTGAGCAGAGGGCACATTAAACGGATCCATGACAGGAATTTTAATCTACTCTGCTCGGTCAGTGTGCAGCCATTCAGCTCTTTCTCAAGCCAACGTTAAACCTGTTCACAGTAAACCGACGCTGGTCACAAGCAAACGCAAACGTGACATCATACATCTCTTCCCCGAAGTCGCCGCACGTCCTCCAGCTCACTTGACGCAGGGAGGAAGGACGCGTTCAAATGCAGAAGCTTTGAGATGTGGTCAATGAAAATGCACGCTGAAGGAGGAAACACTAAATCAATCCGAATGTGCAATGCGCAATGACGCGGATAATTAATATTCATGCAGAAAAACAACTTTAGCCTATTTTGCATGTGCAGGTTTCTCCAAAGTGAACCTTTAAAAGACGGAGGAAAGATTATGCTTTTGCGCCAATAACTTTACTGGCGGAGGACCAAGTGATGTATGAAGATGACTGGAGAAAAAAAGTCACGGAATCGTATAGATAAAGGGGAGTGCATCATTCAGCTATACTTTACCAGCTTGTGTCGTCGTTACGTGAAGAAGGATAACAATAAATAGCTGTATTCTCCTGCGCGACCTGCTCCTTATTAAATGGTCCATCTTTCCACGCGGAGACCCCCCTCTGCCTCCGCCAGCAGAACTTTACACTGAAGTTATATTTGTTGGGAACTCAGCAGCCATGCGGGGAGAAAAGGAGAGAAGCCTGTCTGTACTTGACTGTCTGCACTTGCTTGATTGTTGGAGAAGTTTTGTTGTGTTGGCTTCTCTCAGTATCGCTCTGCCCCTCTCATTCAATTTCTCCCTCTCCCCATCACTCCCTCCCTCTGCTCTCCGCCTCTTCCCTCCCATATAGGACGCTCCGAGGACGCATGGATGAGATTGCGTCTTAAATCACGTTTATTACTCGCAAGAATGCGTGGGGTCTCACTTCTTGCGGGTGGTAATTACCCACAGAAGTGTGGAGAGTATAATGCTGTCAACCTGTCCGTTTTCTGATTTCTGCAGATCTACATCAGCTATCTTATCCACAGAGACTACAACAAGAGGCACGCCTATGATTAAAATAGAGTTGAGGATGCCTCAGTGATAAACAATGACTAGCATCATAACATTAATGATGATTATGATGGTGATGATAATGCTCTGATACTTCATAATTTAGTTCTTGTTGTTTGATTCTGTTGATGTTCCCCTCACACTGAAGATCAGAGGTTTGGAGCTGGAGGATGTATCCAAACTTTGAACTTCACTGACAACACTAGCTCAATACCCGTCAATATTAAAACACCCCGGGCCAGTTCATGGAGGTGAACCTGCCCTGGTGCTTTGCAGACCAGGGCAGGTTATCTCCACCATCAGTCTAATCTCAGCCCGACATTGCTGAAGCGTTTCTGTGATGCTTGTTCAGACCGGTGCTTGACCACAGTGAGGCTGCAGGCGGAATCACCTCAGGTTAGAGGTCGTGGACTTCTAGTTCAGTAACCATTTAAAACTCATTATATAAAACAACAAGGTGTGTGACTATAATGAGTTCCTGTTTCAACACAACAGAAACATCTATTTTGTGCATGTTCAACCTCATCAAAATATTGAAAAGACATAATTGGGTGTTACACCATCTTGTAATGAACTTGTTTTTACAGGTTTAACATAATGTGAATGGAGTTTGCATTAGGTTGCATAAAGTTAATCGTCTTTAGGAATAGTGCTCGCTGCGACAGCAATGAGCTGAAATAATTGTTCACCTCTTAATACTGCCGGTGACATCTGTCCCAATCATCGGCCAAAACCTAAACCTACACTGTGACGATCACCTGTGAAGGCGGAATATTACCCTGCCAGAGGCCTAATTAATTCCAGAAAGACTGTGGCATTCAGTTGAGACATGCTCTAAGATAAGACGTGTGAGGACCTTGTCTAATTGGAAAATTACCAAAGATAACGTGTCTAGAGTCCAAGCTACAACAAGCCTTTGTAAAGCAACTGCTGTCCCAGAGAACATTCAGAGAAAAGAAGCCAAACCGTAATTTCTCGAGGGATCTCAGTCTCAAACCACGGAAGAGGGAGAAACACATCCATTTTAAAGTCAGAATTCTCTTTTATCCAAAGATACTGTTCCATATTGTTCCAAGCCAAATCCATCTCATAGCTGAACATTATTAAACACCATTGACATCAGGATGTAGATTCAAAACATATGAATGTTTCTTCATTGTAAAAAGATCATTTAAAAACACACATTTGGTTCAGTAATAAAAATAAATCCTTCTTCAAAATAAGGGGACCCTCTAAGAAAATTAAAGATACATTCCCTCAGCCTCAAAGACAGTAAAGTGATTATACAGAACATAAAAAGCCTTGGGAGTGAGTGACAGAAGGACGTTTGATAGGAACACCAACTGAACAGATTGCGGTTGATCTGGTCGGTAAACAATGGACCCCTGACCTCCCACCGTCTCCCAGTACCAGCTTAGCCAGCCTGAGTCAGGGCTGCATTCCAAACAGCTTTTAGCAGATAGTTACTAAGAGTCCAGTGGGTAGTCTGAGCTCTGGGTGAGAACTATTTCCACAGCATGTGCTGTGTGCCATTGTCCAACTAGGGGACAACGTACAGACAAGCACTCTTCAAAACACAATAAACAATAAAACTAAGAAAAACTCAGGTTTCTAATGTCCAATTTGTTTTAGTTTTTTATCCAGAAATCCAGAAATAGACCTGACACCAGACTTTGGAGTTTCCACATGACGGCCACCAAACATGCATTGATTGAGCCTGGGACCTAACACATATTAAAAATATTCCACACGATGTGCGGGAAAATTCCAATTAAAATCAAAGTTGATCCGTTTGGCTAATGCCAGTTTGTCAACATTCATTAACCAGGAAAGTTTCATTAATCTGACTGATGATGATGTAAGTTAAATTGATTTTCCTTTTGATGTAAACACATAAACGTTGCTAAACCGAGCTCAATCTGGAGAGTAAAAATCGGATCATGCTGGCGGTCTCTTTATTCTGATAATCAATCAGCAGAATCCAACCAAGCCACTTTGTTTGTTCACACCTACAAATCATTTGGAAACACCAAGATACTAAATTGTTCTCCATCTGTGTTTTGACACATTTATCGATATGCTGTTTGAAAAATAAATAAAAAATCACGTTTGGCAGGAGATGAATCTATCACAGATTGTGTCGAAGGAAAAAGAAAAGAAAAAAGCTTGAAGATGTCTCTGTATTTCAGTTTTAGTCTCTTGCCTTTTTATTTATTTATTCTCTTATTCCTCTGAATTACATAAATGATGCTTTCAGTCTTTAAGTTTGAAGATTAGCCCACAAACATGGTGTTACAAATTGGAAGTATCTCTCTCTCCCTCTGCAGGTCATTCTGTGCTGATAAATGACGGTGGGATTTCCTTATCATCGAATCACTGAGCGGGTGGAAGGTGAAGGGAAATAATCTGTCCTCCCCACATTTTAGACCCTGTGAGATAAAATGAAGCCCCATTAATCCTCACAAGGAGCTGACGAGCATTTAGAATGATTGCTCCTTGTGTCGAAGAACATGCCAGAACAAGGCAACAGGCCAACTGCCAGGGAAAAATATGCATGCAAAGTTGCAAAGGAAGAGGCAGCTGACTCTATCAGCTTGCCAAATATTGAGTTATGTACAGTATGCTCAAAGAGAAAATCATTTTTTCTATGCAGTCATCATGAAAAATATCTCACACCACTGCTTCCTAATGGCCTTCTGATATATTTTAGTTGTATATTGTCAATGTAATGAGGATTTTAAGATGACTGTGAATGATACTTGTATCATGGTTTATATTTATGTGTGTGTGTGTGTGTGTGTGTGTGCATGTCTGTGCGTGCATGCGTGCGTGCGTGTGTGCGTGTGTGTGTGTGTGTGTGAATGGAGCCTGACAGCTTGTCATATCATTTCACCATTTATGGCAGAATTATGGATGAGCCTTCAAATAACGAAAAAAAATTCTGCACATTCTAAAAACAAGTAATTCACATGGAGGAGAATTCAAAACTAGAAGAACAGTCTGACATCCTTAACTGATCAAGAGTACAAGTATAAAGGCAGGAAACCCCAGGCGCTGAATAAATGTACATTATGCTTGTTGGGGGAAATGAAGGTCATCCTGTCAGAGGCTGGTGGAACGCCTATATATAAAAGCACCTCAAGAGAAATGTGATTGTGCCACCCACCGACTGCTGATGATAGTATCTCCATATATCAGAAAGCATGTGTTCTTACAAAAGAGCTTACAACAAACCACACCCTGCGATACAAATATATCCTTCAGCAGGTATTCTGGCTGCCTGCAGTACAAAGGGAGTGGGGGGAGACACAGAGTGAGCACACCAGACAGGACAGGATTGGCAGCTTGGTATTTAATCTCCACCGCACTTCCCTTAACCAATTATGGTATGTGGAATTTGAAAAAAAACATTAGTTGAGCCTCGTTGAAAGGAACGAGATTTCCATTAGACGTGTTTTCAGACGTATTGCTCCACACAGCCAGTTGCTCAACCCTGCTGTTAAGTTGCCAAACCAGGGAACGGACCATGAGAAAGTGTGTGGAAATGTTCTGTTTTTGCACTGGACCAGTAAGGGGAAGTGCCAGTCTGGTGATAATTATGATATTTACAGATGACGGGAGACTAAACCAATTCACATCTAAGGACCATGTCTGTTCAATGAACTGCTCAAACAAATAGAAGAAATAAACTCAACCAGCGACCCACCCTGCTGTGTAGCCTCCTCTTCACTGTTAGATTACAGCACAAAACACAGTGATCGTGTTTTGATCTCTAAATAGCAAGGCATTTAGATTGAAAACTGTTATTTGCAAGGGCACTTCAGGTAAAAATCTAAATACGGTTTAAAGCAGCATTTCTTTGAATTTTCCTTGTGTGTGAAAGACAAGAAGTTCTACGTCCATGACATCAGCTTTCTTGCAAATATGCGAGGAAACTCCTATCCATTACAGTCATTTTGTCTACAATATAAAATTGATTTTGCTCTTAATGCAGAGTAAGCAAAGAGGTCAGAGGGGTTTTGCAACATGGTGCCACAGTGGCTAAGTGGACAGTGCCCCTGGGAAGCCATCTATGTTCAGCGTTTGGATAAGATCAGATGTAACTGGTGCATGCTGTTGTTTCTCTTTGAATTAAGTAACGATAAGTGGCAATGTCCTGTATGTTTTAGCTTGTTCCCATTAAGAAATGTTGTGCCACAAAACAACATTGCTTTCACTTCATGAAAGAGTGTTTTGAGTCCAATCTAAATTCCACTATATTGTGAGTAATGCTTTCCTACAGGCATGTGCCCGAGACTGTACGAATGACGTCAGAGGATGAGATGTAACCGTTTCTCAGAATGGTATTAGCTGGTGCTCAGAAATGGCACATCATGATCTCCAGAGTGCCATTGCTTCGAAAGCCCTCTCTGTGGCGTGTTCATTGTGCTATGTCTGCAGCTGCAGCAACAGTTTTAACTCTCCTCTTTTCGGTTGCAGCTCGTGGGCCACTTTTTTTTTTAACACTCTCTCTCAATTAACTGTGTTCTCTGTCTGCCTCCGAACCTCTTAACCACTTTCCCAGCTCACTCTTTTCTAAGCATTTGCTCTCTCTCTCTCTCTCTCTGGTTTTAAGTCGCCCACCGACCCCCAGCTACTCTTTTCCTTTCGTCCCTTTTATTCTCATGAAGTTTGCATTCCACACCTCCTCTGCAGACTGCACACAAAAGAGCAGAAAGCGCCACTCCTGACCTGTGGCAAACATTCCAGTCCTCTCGGCCCTTTCACACAGCCAGAGTGCCTTATTCTTCCAGCACCAGCCAGAAAACCAGTCTCTTATCATGGAGATGTCACCAAAAGGAGGGCCAAAAAATGGGATGGTCAGTGTGATGTACTTGAGGAGGAATATTTCTGTAGAACTTTTTGTAATAACTTTAAACTCAATATACCATATTTGAAATGCAGTGTATACATTCATTTGTTTTAACAGATAGTTTGATGTGCTTTGAACATTTAGGACGGTACCTAATCACACAATCAATCTTTAATTAGGATGAGTGAAAACAGACAATGGCTTTATAGAGTCAGCTTGGAAAGCGGTGAAGGGTCCAGCAGGAGCATCTGCTCGTGTATCCTTAAAGTCAGTACACCGGAAATTGACTGTTAAGCTATAAAAGTAGGGCTAGAAGAGATGTCGGTGTCATTTTCTGTGACTTGGACTGCGATGCAGAGGTTACAGATTGATGATTTGGGCTCAGGGGCACAGCTGGAGTGCGCTCAGACAAGGAGTCAGAGGGAATAGGTGAAAGCTCTGACGAAGGATGTTGAAGTTGCTACTAACAAGGTTGAATACTACAAGCACAGAGCTGCAGTAGAGGAAGTGGAGAGGGGAAAGTTTGAGGTGAAAAAGAGAGGAGGATTTGCTGAAAGACATTAAAAACAGAAGTTTGGCGTGGAAAAGCATGTGTGGGCATGTGTTATTCCTTCCTCTTTGTCTCTTTCCTCACTCCTTCCGTGTCTTAGTGCCTCAATCTTCTGAAATTCCACAGTAATAGCTCGGAGGCTGGTAGACATCACTGGCGGCCCAGCACCCCTCCTCATATGCAGCCACAGCACCTGTCTACTTTCTCCAAAAGCACAAGGGACACGAGGAAAAACATGCCAAGAACGGCCCTGACCGTATTCCAGCTGCTGACTCTGGCCGCAGCATATCTACTGTTGGACAGCGTCAACGTTTTTACAACTGTTAGTTTATAGTTTTTTTTGTATATTACAGTACCGTTCAATATTTGCAATCGCCTGCCAAAAAAGCTTGATTTATTACAGTCAGATGGCTCAGAGGACTACTCTATGTTTTTGAATAGTCTTTCATGCTTTTAGGTTGTAGTCTTTTTTCCAAATTGGTGTTATTTAGTATGAAGGGTTTGTTTTTTCATCGAACAAAAAAATTGTTCAACGAGGCTAACAATTGAAAGGGCAGAAAGAGACAAGAATAACCTGGAATCTGAGCATCAAAATGTCTGCAGATTTAAACAGAAACAGACTCCAGTGTCAAGTTGAAGTGACAACAATATTCTCCCACTTCATGCAACACTGTGGGGACATCATCCATTTAATTCTTCTTTTGGAGTCAAAACTATTTAAAATGTAAATGATATAAGGATGAAAGAGAAACATCAACTAGCATCTGATTCCAACCTTTAACACCATTGAAATTGTTATAATAATATATTATAATCGAGATATAATAAAAGGGGCAAATAAGATGAATGAAACCTGACATAAAATTAATAATTTGGTAGGAAAATAGCTTTAGGGGTTGTGATGAAAAAGGGTAACATGGACTACTGTTTTTTTGGCTCAAACCTACTCTTTTCATATATGACTGCTATTATATTGCTGAACTGTAGGTTACTCTGAGATTGTACGCCAAATGTCTAATATCTGAAACATAGCAAAATATAAATACATAAACTAAAATGTCATCACGGCAGTGTGTGTTGTTTTTCACACTGTCAGCTTAGATTTAAAGCTGCTTTATCTGACAGTGCAAATTATACATTCATTATCTCATTGTAAACTTCTGCTTTCTGGTGAGAGAAATGGGTCATAGCTTAGGGACGTTCTCAATAAGCAGACAACAGCTTTGTGAGACAGCAAGAGGAAATTGGGCCTAAACTCTATGTAAGCCGACAGCCCGCTCTCTGTTGTCAGCATAACAAACAGTTTATCACAAGCAGTGATGATTGGATGGATTTTTTGTAGTTATGTATTCTTATGTTTAGTTGTATGCGTCCCACGCTTGACATAGATTTTTTCACAGCAAGACTAAACCTGTTTTGTCAGCTGGTTACCGGCTGACCCAGGACTCCAGTTGAATACATAAGGTGTCATAAACTGGGGGGGGGGGAAACACCAGAGAATACACCCAAAACTCATTTCACCTGTGTGAATGTATCAGCCTAATAATATGTAATGTGTAATCTTCCTTGACACAAAAGTGGTACAAACTGGAACCCAAAAGCACGACAACGAGACAGAGGTACAAGGATAGTTCAGTTTACTTGGTATGCAGGCGGAGTCAAAACCAGGAGATTAGTCACTGAGGCAAACAAAACCAAAAAGGGCCAGGCAGAAAATCCAAGGTCAAAGTGGGCAGGCAAGGTCAGAATAAGCAACTCAGATACAGATAGTTGGGTAATGCTAGAGTACTTGGCAGAAACACACGAGACAATCTGGCAGTGAACAGGTGTGAGTGGAGGGCCTAAATAGTGAGTGACTGATGAGGGAATGTGCTGCAGGTAAGATGGGGAGGAGGACTAGGTGAGGGGAATGAGAGCTGATGCTGTGGGAGGAGCTAAAATGACAGGAGAGTTCATAAACAGGCAGGTGGGATGAAAACAATCCAAAGTGTGGTGGAATGTGTGACAGATCCCATCGATCCAATTGTTACAAACAGAAACAGATATACTAATTATTTCAAATATGTAAAAGCATTAAGAATTATGTGTTTTTGATTGGGAAAACTGCAGCACTTTCCATCATGTAAAGTTAACAAGGCATTTGATAAGTAGATGCAAAAAGTAAAAGGCATCTGTCACAGATTGCTTTTAACAACTCGCTTACTCACTAATCCGTCCAGATTGCTCTTTGGACCATGCAGCCACTCATCCCTTCTTGGGAGTTATGAGGATCAGTATTAGAGCAAATGGAAGTCTTACAGTTTGCATATGATTTCATCACATGTAGCAACAGACTCTGACTCTTGCGCTATTCCTTTCATCAGAGAAAAAGAAGCAAGTCTGGTTTGTTATCAGCGGCACTTTGACCCCTGACAACACCTGTCAAGAAACGGGTCCACTGGTCACCGTGACACAGCCTTGCTAATGGCATACTTATCTAACCAAACTGAGGCATAGCAGATAACCAAACCCAGACCATTCCTCTTGCGTCCCTATATTCAGTTCATAATGGGATTACAATGATACTATTAGCATTGTTTTTTTATGAGGTATTAGCAGTCACTAAGCCTCAGTGCTTCTTATGTGTGCTGCGCCGTTTCTTACCGCCAGATGGCAGTGCAATGCAGCGCTTTAAGTTACTATAAACATTCCCTTCTAAAATAAGATATGACTGGTTTTATAAATAAATCATCTAGAGCCGAATAACTAGCTTAGTAACAGCAAATAGCATAATAGTAATAATAATAATAATGTGTGAATTGTTATAAAATCCTATGTGCAGCTCAAATATTGCTAATTTGAAGTCCTAAAATCAATTAACTATCTTAATTAAAAAGATGACATAGTTGTTAAAACATTAAACAAAAAGACGTTGGGTAGGCTACTGTAAACTAAAACCTTTGAATCATCCCTGTTAAGAATACGTAACGCCACCAGGTATGACCAAAACATCACGTGACCACTGCATGAATAGTACAGTTATTTGTCGTTGGGGTCACCAGCTCAGAAATCAAATAAGCACTGCCCCCTCAACACAACACGCACGTGCGCGCATGCACGCCCACACGCATTTTTGCAGGAATTAACCTCGTTTTTTTCCAGGGGCAGGCGGCACCTAGCAAGTTTAAAATCCAATTTGCAATGCCACGTCTCTTTCTGGTTTGTCCTTTTATTGAACATGTGACTGAATTAGAGGTTCACATGGCTGCGGCGGCTGCACGATCCGCTTTAGTTCGTTAAAGTCCGGTGCTCGGTATAGCTCCCTCTGCAGCGGCCATCCAGAGCGAGAGGACCGCTGCTAAGCACGGCGCCCACCCGGACAAATCATGGCGAACAGCGGGCAGAAAGTTGTGCTGATCACCGGCTGCTCCTCCGGCATCGGGTTACGAATCGCCGTCACGCTGGCCAAAGATGAAAAGAAGCGTTACCATGGTAAAAGCGCGTTCTTCTACATTGTTTCTTTGATCGGACCTATTAGTAGCAAGTATACCAGTGTGTGTGTGTGTGTGTGTGTGTGTGTGTGTGTGTGTGTGTGTGTGTGTGTGTGTGTGTGTGTGTGTGTGTGTGGTGTGTGTGTGTGTGTGTGTGTGTGTGTGTGTGTGTGTGTGTGTGTGTGTGTGTGTGTGTGCGCGCGCGCGTGCTGCGCTTGAAAACCTATTCCGTGTTTACTTTTCCTTTTCAAAGCTCTGCTAATGCGCCAGCTTTCCATTACGCACAAAGTTGTGTTGAGTTTCACGCGCAACTCTCCGTCTTGTTGGCAACAAATAAGTGATGTGTTGGAACAACTAACCCTATGATATCGGATCCATAATTCTTTTGTATGGACTGGGATCCAGTCGCCCCCTTTGGTTCAACAATTATCATCTGAAAGCGCAGTTTCCAGGCTCCATTTCTCTGCAAGGATGCCGCTTTCCATGCGGAATCATAAAAGGAGTCTTGTCAGTTCTCTTTCAAGTGACTTCTCCAGCACAAAGCCCCTTTTATCGCGCTGCATTGTAGACCGCCTGCTCCGGGTTAGTGCCGTGTCTAATGTGCCTATAGTCCCCTCATTGGAGCGAGTGTTGAAAGGGGGACAAAGTTTGAGACCTGTACAAGCGAGGGTTCACTCCAAAGCAAGGGCCTTGTTTGAAGTCTTCATTGGAGCACAGAGGAGTTAGAGTGTCCCACTTTGACATTGTGGGTCTGTGCGTCTACTCTCCTGCTTCCCAGCCATTGCTGTGTCACTCCAAAAGCTTTTTCCATGTCGTGGAGCCTCAGACAGAATTACATTACACCACTGTCCCACCCCCACACCCCTGTTGGTAAGAGTTTGCCTTCAGAACCCCGTTGTTGTTACATTATGCAGAATAACATAATTAGCTGTAGGCCTAGTCGGGTCAGTGAGGTAACAGTGAAACCCATGATTCCAGCAGGCATCTTATGCATTAACTAATTTACTAATTCAAGCTGTTTTTATTGCTGTCCTTCGGGGACCACTGGGCAAGGGTTAGTTCAAGTTTCTTTGGGGGCCCTCGGGGTCTGTTGGGATTTATCACCGTGAAATAGATGAGCAAAACAAAAGTGATTAACTGCTCCCATAACACCGGTTTGAGCAGATTTTCTCTTCACAACGTGACCTGCTTTCAATAAGGATGAAGCTGATCAGCTCATTCTAATGGTCTTTAGAGATTAAATATTGCATTGTGCATAAAGTAATAATTAGCTGCAGTAACATGCACCAAACTCAAGAGAAACCCCCCAAAAATACCTCAGTGTGTGCAAAGTAATGTGGTTAAATCAAGAATGTTTAAGCAGCCCAAGAGTAATTCTTGCAGGAGCCAGAAGAACAATAGATCTCTTGTTCACTTCTAAATCTCTTTGTTGCTTCATGGACACAGTTTTCAAATCACAAGATTAGACTTTATGAAACGTCATGACAAGAATAGTGTGTATTTGTTGGATGATGACACTTACACAACGACATTCTAACAAAACAAAAAGGGGCCTAGTTTCATTGCGAAACATGTCTCCAGCACAGCAATCCCTCTTTTCATCTGTTCAGACAAGAATCAGGTAAGAAGTTCTCCTTTATCTGTCAAGGACAACAGGTAGAGCGAGAGGAATATTGTGTGAAGAAGAGGTTATTTACTCCCACTGATTGCCATTGTGCAACAGCACTGTCTCTCTCTTTCCTCTGCTAGAAAGTGTCAGTCAGCAAAGTATTAGCACAACATACGACTTGGAAGAAGCCATGAAAGCCGAGTCAACACTCTGCTGATAGCTGCTGTCCCTGGCCATGATAGATTCCTGTGCTGTATGTGGGTCAAAGTTCAGAGGAAATCAATAATGTGTCCTGTAAACGGAGAGGCGTGGCCATTACTAGGAACTCTGACCCACATATCATATCTGACTCTGTCACAACCGTCTGTCATTAAGTGAGATCAGAGGTTTCACATAAAAGTCTGTCATTTTATCAATGGGTGACATTTTTTTTCTCTTTTACAGTAACTAGCTCATCAGAATCAAAACCATTTATTGCCACATATGTTTTCACATACAAGGAATTTGTCATGGCAGGTGGTGCATAACAAGAAATGGGAGCATGTATACATTTACAATTACATTTTTTTTTTATAACCAAATAAGAAAATGACAAAAATGTACTCAAATAAAAAGTCACCTTTTGCAGTGTGTCAATGTATGAGTCTAAAGAACCGTTTCCTGGTGCTAAAAAGACTATGTTTCTTACGTATGACGACACATCATCATACAAGTGAAATAATACTTTCCCCTCCTCGGTTTCTCAGTCATTGCCACCATGCGGGACCTGAAGAAGAAGGACAAGCTCCTGGAGGCAGCTGGAGACGCATATGGCAAGACCTTGATGTTGCTTCCACTAGACGTGTGCAGTGACGATTCAGTCAAGCAGTGCATCAACAATGTCAAGGACCGCCATATTGATATCTTGAGTGAGTGGAACACGCCTGAAACCAGGCCTGCGTCTGCCATTTGACCCCTTCCCCAGTTTGTATGACAGGGCTTCTCTGATATGATTTAAACACGGGTGCATACTTGTGTTTTCGTTTTCTTTTAGCATCAGTTGATCATTATATCAGGATATATCCTTAAGAAATGTACTGCATGAATGTCTTCTCTTTGTGTAGGAATGATAATCTAATCCATTGAACACTAGCCGTGACCCTCCCCGTGATAGTAGCCTATATTTAACACAAACAGCAATGTCGACCTTCCGTGAGAGAGAGAAACAGTAAACATCTAACATACTTGTCAAGTGGACAAGCAAACTATCACAGTGCAGTGTTATTACTGTTATACAGCCACAACCTGAGGACCTTTTATAAGTAACTGAAATGGTTTTGGTGGCCAATCTCTTGTAGCACTGTCATCTGTGGTTCTGCAGTTAGGTGTTTGTGGGCGGGGGGAGATTGGGAGAGTCTTGACATTCCAGTCGGCAGATAGATTCTGGACCAAAACAGACCGGACCACCAAACTGATATTCTGAGTGAGTGTGTGAAATGTAGCTGAAACTGAGTCTGCAGCTCTATCTGCCCATGACACCTTCTTTTTCTTGTTATTTGATATGAAGGGGTGTCTGGTCCATTCAGTGAAAACAGAACATACAATGTAAATCTCACCACGTCACCAACAATTAATTAGGGCCTTTGTTGTTAATCAACTAATGTTAATGTAATTTGGTAAAATATATGTTGCAGGATTAAACAGTCTATTTGTGTTTGTCATGTTTACACCTTTACTCCGGATAAAGGTTATATGTATGAACCTGCATCATCTCACTCTGAATTCAACATTACACCCCCCTTCACCTAATTACTCACGACCCAGAGGCCCTTCAACATGGACTGGTGTTATGTCACACCTCTCTGTCGTTGTCCCACACTGACACCTGGTGGCCATATCAAGAAATAGCATCTGTAATCTATCAATGAGTATCTGTTCCTGGAGAAAGGCCATCAGGGGGACATCACTCCTTCGTGTTAAATCAACAATATCATAACCATTTAAAAGATGATCTCACGAGCGGGTTTGTCATCTCCACGCCTGTGTGTTTCCTGTCAGTCAACAATGCAGGTGTGGGCTTGCTGGGACCTGTGGAAAGCATCAGCATCGAGGAGATGAAGAGAGTATTCGAGACCAACTTCTTTGGTGTAGTTCGCATGATCAAAGAAGTGATGCCAGACATGAAGAAGAGGCGTTCAGGACACATCGTGGTCATGAGCAGCGTCATGGGTCTTCAGGGTAGGATTTGTGTGTACTGGAGTTGTGTGTGTGTGTGTGTGTGTGTGTGTGTGTATATATATATATATATATATATATATATAGATATATATATATATATATATATATATATATATATATATATATATATATATATATATCTATATATATATATATATATATATATATATTATTTTTTGTTCTTTATATTTATATTATTTTTTGTTCTTTATATTTATATATGTATTTTGGGACAGACCTGTGGGGAGTCTTATGTCTTAAAATCACTCGTATTGATCTGTAAATCAGTGTGTTTATGATTGATTAAATTAGTTAAGTCAGTATTTAGTTCATAAGAACATGAAAAACAATCTCATTGTGACATACATTTTTTTTTTAAATCTTGATGTAACCTGTTAAATTATATTGTTTTCCAATAATAGTGCTGAAAATGCTTGCAAGCAGTTTAAGGTCAAATGAGGATGCTTGGCATTTGGAAACTGAAAATATTTGTATTTAGTTGCCTATTATTATGCCTTACATTTACAGTAAAAGTCTGCTTACCTGGCTAGGGTTGCAAAGTTGTTAATCACATGCAAGTAGGCTGAACTGACTTCACTATTCTGTCTGGAAATGATGCTGTTCCCTGTGACATCTCTCTGTTACTTGGTTGATTTGAGTTTCTAAGGCCTTTATGTGTAAATGATGTTTGAAGCATGTCTGCTGTTAATTGAGTACTGTACAATGTAAATATACTATGCAGTGATGCTGACCTTTATCTCCCTGTTGTGTTGATTTAGGAGTGGTGTTCAATGATGTTTACACTGCCTCTAAGTTTGCCATGGAAGGTTTCTGTGAGAGTATGGCCGTGCAATTGATGAAGTTCAATATCCGGTATTACCTTCTTCCCTCGGTTCTTCCCTCACATCTGTCTTTGCTTTGTGCTGTCAATGCTCCCTCACACGGGCCTTTCCATATCTGACTCCTCACAGGTTGTCCATGATTGAGCCTGGCCCAGTGCACACAGAGTTTGAGACGAAGATGATGGAGGATGTGGCCAAGATGGAGTACCCAGGAGTAGATGCTGACACAGTTCGGTATTTTAAAGACGTTTACCTGCCGTCATCCATAGATATATTTGAAGCCATGGGCCAGACGCCGGACGACATAGCCAAAGTAAGGAAAAGATTTATATTTCTCGCTCAAATTTCACATGTCTAGCTCAGGATTTGAGAATCAATGTTGTTTTTTTGTGATCACTAATTGGTACATATATTCAACCAGCTTGCTCAGCAATGAAATTAGTCAAAACTGTATTTTGCTTCTCGTCTCTCCAGTGCACTAAAAAGGTAATTGAGTCAAACAGCCCTCGCTTCAGGAATCTGACCAACAGCCTCTACACTCCCATTGTGGCCTTAAAGTACGCAGATGAGACTGGTGGCCTTTCTGTCAACACCTTCTACAACCTACTCTTCAATTTTGGCCCTCTCATGCACATCACCATGAGCATCCTCAAGTGCCTGACATGCAGCTGCCTGCGCAGACGCACGGTCTCACCAAACTAAAGAGGACGACTCCTACCTTTGCCCTCCCTGTTTGTTGACCCACACCAAGTTCCTACTGCCTTTTCCTGAGGATTTGGGCTCAGCAGGTAGAGTAGAGCAAGTAACCCAGGAAAGGGGAGGTGCCTTTTAGTTCAAAGACACTACCATGATAAGCTTTTGCCAGACATCATGCACAATTGCACAAGTTTCCCACAGAGATGTTGTATTCAGGATGACATCATGTTTTCACACAGAGATAAAAATACATACATAAAACGCAGAAATATAAGCAACACACACAAACGTTGGATTATTGTACACACATACTATAAAGCTAAGGCCTTGCCTTAGTCAGATATACCGTGGTTATATAGTGGTTAGATGTCTGTATTGTTTAAATAAGAACTCACAGACCGGACATGAGATGCGAGCCCCATGGACAGACAACAAAGCACAAAAAAAGAACTCTGTTACAGAGAGAAACAATACAATTATAGAGAAATAATTCTATAACTTGTAGTCTAGATAACTGCACTCAGGCTCACCAGAGTTATAACATGTATGACAGAGACCGAATGAATTTATCTTCCTTGATTGTTTTGTGACCTTAATTTCATGTTTGTAGTGCTCATGGTCATAACTGCTGTTAAATCATATTTTTTAATATTTTGATAAGATGAAGGTTTGTGAAGAGGTGGGTCAGATGTTTTAAATCTAGCTTCTTGATTTAAAAATAAATACAATTTCTGATTTACCATCGAAAATATTTTTTGTTTTAAAATAAAATGTAACCACTTTGACTAATATAGTTTCTTGATACTTTCCTGTATGTTCTCCAATGTGTGTGTGTGTCTCTCTCTCGCTCTCTCGCTCTCTCGCTCTCTGCAAGACTCCTTGGGTACCAGGAGGGGGCAGTATTTCACTTTTTTCCCCTGGCAGTCAACCTGTGGATTTCACAGAGTGATCAGCCAGCAGAGCTGTAGTGTAAAGGAATTTATCATCAGTGGCCTGAGATAGACAAGTGCAATATAATGAAATAGACACTGGCTGTCTTTAAAAAAAAAATGCATTGTATTTGTTACAATCTATGTTTAAATAATCCGATAGTCAAAACCAAATCATACATATATATTATTTTTTGGGGCGGGGTTAATTTCAAAAGATAGCTATTCCATATTTTCTTAGTTTTCAAGCCTAACAAACGTATCTCAGCGAACAGAGACTTTTTATTGGGACCATATTCAGGTGAAGACACACATAATGCCTCACATACTTGTTTTTGCTTATGCATTTTGTGCATTTCTTTCTGTGCACATACGCACACATTAGCATGTGTTTGCATGCATGCGTGCGTGTTTGAATGTGTTGTATGAGCATGTCTATGGGCCAAGTTAGTGATCTGTTGATGGATATAAAGAGGTCATGGCCTGCTCCCCATCAAAACCCCTCCCTTGAACCCCCACCCCTCACACACACACACCCTGCTTTGTGCCGTGTGAGAGAATGTGACCTGGTTCCCATCCCTGAGGAGGGGTGAACCCTAATGACGGCCTCCTCAGACACATTGCGCCGCACTGAGCCTCCCTCTCCAGCTGGCCCCCTCAGCCCATTGGGCCGGGGACCCCCTGGTCCACACTGGGAGATGCCTGCAGTCTGGCCTGGGTAGCCCAGCCAGAGTTTGTCCTGTCTGCACACACCCTGTCCCATCCCATCCTGCCATGCCTTGCCGTGTCCAGACTCACGCACTGCATGGAGCTCATAATCAGATCACAGGTTGCAGACCTGTAGTTTCTGTGCCGTGTACAATGAGTGCAGCGTCTCAGCTCTGTGTATGTGTCTTCATCAGAGGCGACAGCTCCGCACAATGGAACAAAGACGCTGTCAATCACAATCAAATGGGTGTGTGTGTGGGGAGGGGTGGAGGAGGGGGGGGGGGGGGTGGGAGGTTGGAGGAGGAGTCTGTGTGTCTTGAATGTTCAGGGGGATGCCAAGACCCAATGTGGGACGCTGAAGGCTAAGGGCACGGGGTAGGTGGGGAGTTTTGGGGATGCGAGGAGTGGGAGTTTGTTGCATTTGGGAAGATGAGAATTGGGGTGCCCAGGCCTGAATGGAAGACCTGTTTACTAATTGAATGAACACAGGAGTTACAGCAAAGTCTCATTAAACAAGAGGTCTTATCAAACCATTGTTGTGTACCTTTGTTTCACAATCAAGGACATAATTGCAGTACAATGAGGGCAGTGTGACGTGGTTAAGTCTTCCCTTAATTGTAGCCCTGTCACAATTACTAAGCCGCTAAACATGCATGCATGCTCTATCTTCATGCACCCTCGACAAACAAGCCATTCACATTTTTAGACAGTGAACATGAGTAGAGGAGGAAAAAAGGGAAACCTCAAAAGTGATCTTTGTAGGAGACATTCTTTGAAATCTATCTTCCTTGCATATTGCTGGGTTGTTGCTGATTCAGCCGTTTTACCGCATCCTCCTTTCACTGTCATTATCACCAGAGAACCACACCTAAGCCTACTCGGAGGGTGATGAGATAGACTAGGGAGTCAGAGATAAACAAATACAAAAACTAGCTGTAAAGGTCAGAACATTTTGAGAACTGAGTTGGGAAAGAAAAAAGAAGAGAGCGAAAGTGCAAAAGAAGCAGAGGAAGCAACGGAAAGGATGAGTGCTGTAGGATGCTGCATTAAATGGAGCTGATGTCTAGACAGGGTGCTTCAGCCTAATCCCAGGTCAGGATGGATAAAAATGTGGCTCCACTTATCTGTTTCTTTTATCACATTCAATAAGACTGAAGAAAGAAAAGGTGGAGGTCAGCCACCATTAAACATGGCTGTATGTGACTGGAGATGTAACCACATGGGACATATTACTATCCATGAAGCTGATCCGGGGTCTGACGAGAGCTATCAATCTTGATATAGTCAAAACAGGAGAAGCCCAAGTTGCCCTGAAGTTGGCCTGTGGCGTCCGAGTCCATTAGGGCAGCAGAGGCCACAGGGAGAAACCAACACACCCCGTCTCTCTCTCCTTCTCTGTCCGTTCCCTCTCTCTTTCCTTCTCACTCTCTCTGTCTCTCTGAGGCCCACTGTCTGTCTGCCCTCTCCTCTGTCCATCTCCATAACTCCGCTGTGCAGTGACCTCTCACAGACCCAACGTGGGTCACTTGTTTATTCACACATGGAGGGGGGTTCAACATCTCTCGTTTTGAGGAGAGCTGCTTGTTTGCGTCGCTTTTCAGGATCGTTTGGAGGTCAGAACATAAATCAGTAGAATCTTGGCTCTATGGCTGGCCAGTCATGCACATTGTTTTACTGACACAGGACCGCTATTGTCACTATCATTACAGCATTAGCGTTGTCCCCTTTCCCTACTGCTCTTCCAGAACATAAACAATCCAGCAGGAATTTCCAGACTGCGGCTCAGTTTTGCCCACTACCGTATCGTTTTGTTCCGCTCTTTTCACTCTCTCAAAACGACCAGTTCCAATGACTGTGAAACTCTGTGATTAGAGGGTTCATTCTGTGTAGAAGCTCGATAATTGTCAAACAAGGGGATGATGGCTGATTGTGCTGGGCTTTGAGATGATGTCATCTAAGCTGGGGTAACATGATCCTCTTGTTTTTATTGTGGACACAATGAGGTAAGATTGGTGTAAAATTTCGAAAGAAGAGTTTGACAGCAAAGCTGCTGATGTCAATGCGCAGATTCTGCTAAAAACCTGAAACTCCTGTTTTGTGGGCAAGACCAGACGAAGGGTATAACGTCCCAAAACAAAAACAAAATAAACAGATACGGAAACAGAATGAACTCAAACAAACACATTACTCTTTTCTCATTACGATGTGCACTCACATTTCTTCCTGTAATATATCATCTGACTTGGGGTTTCTAACCCCTTCCACCAGGGATCAGCTGTTTCTCTCCTTAATGTTGTAATTAGACTGCTGGGAATCTACTGCGGAGAAGCATTTGTATTTTTTATTTCCAGAAAAATAAGCATACACTTTGCTTTCTGGTTTGACCGACACCAAAGAGGGAATATTTTCATCCCAGGGATGATTATCGTTTTAATTTGTTTCTCGAGGATAACGGTGTTTTTCTCTCATGGCAGTGAGAGAGTGAGCTTAGTGAGTGTTTATGCGGATGTGTGTGAGTCGGACACAGAGAGAGAGAGGATTTAAGAGAGAGATAGAGGGGCAGATGGATAGATAGATAGATAGATAGATAGATAGATAGATAGATAGATAGATAGATAGATAGATAGATAGATAGATAGATAGATAGATAGATAGATAGATAGATAGATAGATAGATAGATAGATAGATAGATAGATAGATAGATAGATAGATAGATAGATAGATAGATAGATAGATAGATAGATAGATCTATAACAGGTATGCAAAGTGACTGAGACAGTTAGTCTTTGATAGACAGTGACCTCATCTAAGAGTCTGTAAGTATTGCCTTGCCTGGCAACCCTGGCGATATCCCAGACATATTTCCCTGCCAGAGAAAAAAAACTCTCCTGACTCCCTCAGCACTGCCATGAATCTGATCTATTCACTGTCACCAACCATAAAGATGAGAAACCAAACACGCCCATGCCAGGAAGCCTGTCTTAGCCCAAAGAACCCACATCATTGTTTATTCAGCTTGAGTGCATCATATCTTGGCAGCCAGGGCGAGGTAGTAAGACGTTAGTTCATAAGAACATAATGACAACATAGCTTCAAGTATTAAACATAAGGAATAATGAAAATAGCTGGGCACTCTTTCATGGACCCAAACACCAGAACCAGAAAGCATGTTGGTCATCTGCTTCATTCAAGACCAGATGAACAGTAAACTTTGTTCTGCATTCATGGATCCACCAAGGCAGATTTTTTTTTTTCCTTCATGAAAACAAAAGAATGCCTCCGTCTATTGACCGTGAAAAGATGTTCATAGATTGGTCCCCAGTGAAGAGATGTCTTTGTTGGTTATCTCCATTGGTGAGCCGCCTCCATTTGGCTCAGCCTAATCAGAACACAAACACGCCTCTGTCATTTGGCTGCTTTCCCTCTCACCCTCCATCTCTCCCTCTCTCAGTCTGTCTCTTACTAACACACAATCACTACACATTAGATTAGATTTTCTCTCTCCTTAATTCATTTCCACTTTTATTTTTTATGTCCTCTCTCATCCAAATGAGTGTGCATGTGTGTGCTCGTGCAGGAGAAAGAAAATCACACCCCATTGTTGGTCTCTCTCTCTCTGGCCCTCCTCCTCCCACCTTGGCCTCTGATTTGTTTTCTCTCCTTCATCTTCTGTCTATCTAATCTACTCATCTCGGTGGTGTGTGTCTCTCCCTTCGAGGCACTGAGACCTGGCATACATTAGCTCTGCTTGTCTGTGCACAACCTGGTTTCGGTTGCCGGAGGGGAAGTGTTGCGACGTAAAGAGAGAATCCCTGAGGGAGAATACTTGTGCTGGTTTCTTCATAAATACGGGCTGGTCACATCTTGAATATGTTCAAAATTACAGTTTCCTTACATAAAAGAGACACGTGCACAGGCAATGTGGTTGCACCAGGACCATTGGGGAGGGAGGTTTGCCCCCAAACAATGTGTAGGGCTGAGAATGAGCCCATGTGAGTGATTTGGAGGGCAACCGAAAAAGAAAAAAAACATGCATGTTCATAGAAGAATTCACATGAACTTACAACGGGTGCCATTTGCTACATACATGCTACAAAAAACTCCATCTATAACAAATCTATTAAAAAAGTATATGCTAATCCAACATAAACTACAAAAACAATGAGTAAACTATTGCAAAACTGTTCAATTAAACAAATCTTATTTTCTTTGGTATTTTCACTGTCATTTAAAGTACAACACATTCTCACACCAATGTGTCAAATACTGCACCGTAGATTGTCATTCACTCATCTCTTGCTCACAATGTTTACACAGGCTATTATTTTCACAATGCTTAGATTTACACTGGGTTCAAAGAATGCTTAAGACAGCTATAAACACACAATAATTGTACATATTAATTAATACCTGTGGAAACATATTCAAACCTAGAAAAAGTATTAAAAACACAAAAAGGCCTCCACAGGTGTTTGTATTTGTTTGTACATCTTAAAACTATTTATACAAACAATGTTCTGGCGGCCCGTTTGGGTCTGCAGGATCTATATGAAGTATCAATCTCCTTGGTTTCCTAGGTTCTCCAGTTTCCAACCACCCAAAAAATCCTGCATGTTAGGTTTTATGAACCTGCCATTGCCTTGAACTGCTACTGACCTTGAAAAGGAATTAGTCCCCAAAAGATAAATATATATGTTTTATTCTGTTGAATTATTTTCTATGGTTTGGCTCTACACAGAAATGGCGATAAAAAAGCATACCAACTGTCTTGTTTCTGCTCCTTTTAAGACAAAATTATACATTCTGCAATGCCACATTTTGTTTGTGTTTTTTAGGATAATATGAGGCAGCGTTCTTGAAAGAACATATGTTCTCGTTATGGTAAAATAAGTTAATTATGGATTGGAAACAATCAAGTGTGTATATGTGTGTGTAAATAATTACCATATCTCTGTCTTTTTTCTGTGTAATTTCAATCGTACACTCTTGAACTGTACCTTTTACAGTATGCATATCCCATGTCTTGGAAATGAGTTATGAAAATAGCTGATAATGAAAACATTCTAATGGAATCAGAACCAAATGTTTTCTGTGCCAGACCTTTCTGCCAGATTCCTCTCCATATTTCCCTCGACCTCTGGAGAATGGCCTAACTGTGACATTTGCTGAAGGTCATGTCTGTCATTATTACTGGGCAGGTCCCTACTCATGTGATCGCCCACTTCCTTGGATTTTTTCCAGGAAAGAACAGAGTGATGTGTTTGGTCCGTGGTGGGAAAAGCATCTCGTGGAATGTGACTTTGAGGGACCCATGTGGGACCGGCAAGAGGGGCTTCGCTTTCTCAGTAAAAAGGCTTCTCCTCCTGAGGCTGTGGGGAGGTCAGAGGTCAAATGTACCCAGTGCCCACTCTCTCACAAAGCCCACAGCTGATGTTGCAACTCTGTCCAGAAACTCCTCAGGGCAGCAGAGGGAACAACTGGTCACTGACAAAACACAAATGCTAGTCTGTTTGAGACTGTCACAGGAAAAGTTATGAAATATTTATGCGTTTTACACCTTCATCTTGACTTGAAATGTGGTACCTCAACAGATGAGTAATCTCTAGTGAGTCCTGTAAGATTTGGTGTGAGCCTGCAGACAAAATGTGCTAGTGTTCAAGGAGGACATTATGTACGCTGGGATAGTCTTTGCGTAGCTGTTATCCATAGTGTGTATGTTCTTTTTTTAGTTTTTAACATTTCTCTCTTATAGTTTTATGTTCTGGGTTCTTGTTGCCTGGAGTTAGCATCCTATGTTTTGTCCCAGTGGAGCAGTCAGGCACCTCACAAAAGACCACTTGCTTAGTAAAATCAAGGGTTTATTTTATGGCTTTTACATTGCAGGGTCTTAAAATGTTTTCGAATTCCCTTCGAATATATTTATTTATCACTTGTTCATGTTCAAAAACCCATCATCCCAGCCCAGTCTCTAGAGGTATTCTCAATGAAACATGTGAGAATATTCCCTCCTTCTTGACCTCCATACCCCCCTCTTTTGTCTTCTTACAACACAAGCCCACACATGAAAATATTAAACAGATGAGTGGGATGGGAACAGTTCCCAGCTAGAGCAGGCAGGCACTTAGGTAAGCAGGCATCACTGCTCTGGTTCCCAGGCTGGATGGAATAGGGCAGGCTTTAGCTTGACTTCCCCAGTCACTGAGTAGAACCAGAAAAACCTGACAGAAATCACCGTTACCTGTCACCGTCATCCACGGGCTCTACACACTCCCTTGCACAAGCCTGGACACGTAAACCGAGGAACTGGGAGCAAAACAACTATTTCTACAAAGAAACCACCAGCGAGGATTAGATGCTCGGTCTTGTGTGAGGTTTTGTGACGAGCAACTCTCTATGATTGCGTTTGAAATGCGTTGTGCTCACATTGGGTAATCTTGGAGAGCAGTGGGTTCTCCCAGGCTTGTGAGTCCAGGCCCGTGCCAGAGTAATCTGCAAACACAGACTATTAACTACTCGGTTTCACAGTAACCCCCCCCTTTCCCACACCCTTGTGCACACCCATATACCGAAACATACAACCACTTGCACAACAATTTCCACAGAAGACACATTCAACTACTAGAAGGCTCAAAATGCCTCTGTCTGTCACGTATGCACAGCTCAGAGAGGTCCAGCCTCAGTATTATCCTCCGTGACAGATTTTAGAAACGCAGGTCCGCTCAGCACTCAAACACACAGACAAAAGTTCTGGCTTCATTTCCATCGCTCCCCCTCTCCTCCATTCGCTCTCTCTGTATTCTGGCAAAGTCCCCTTTTGCAAATTAAACACAGATCTCCCATAGATGCTGGGCTGACAGCTGCAGCTACGTGCCAACACTACTAAACGTCTGCAGGTCAGAGGACCTAGAACACAGGATTATCCCGACTGACTCGCTTGAGCAAGACGAGTATTACAGTATAACTGTATATGCTTTTGTGTCCCTTGAATCCATCACAGGGCCAATGACAGATAAACACCGCAATCATAGTCGACTGATGATGTTGGCGACAGCGTTGACAATATAGCAATATTGAATTACCGACACAAACACAATGTTTTATAAACATGCATGCCATGCACAAACACATACGCACGCACACAAACACACACTGTGTACAAATACAAATCACTAAAGGGGTGGAGCTTCAGACGTGTGTACAGACGCATATACATGTAGGTGGGTGCAGCAACACCACAGCAGGATTGATGATGAAAGCAAGTGCGTCTGGACTTGATCAGCGAGAACTTGTTTGTGAGTCATTATATTGTCCAAAAGGTTGTGTAAGTCTCTGGCCACCAATATAAAGTGTTTTTTCACTTTTGCTTCTGCAGAGTCAAATGACTCCTCCGGTTACGCCTTCAAGATTTACTACAACTGATACCAAGGTCAACCTACTGCTATTTGCCTAATTGTGCATCTCCCTCTGAGTGTTTGTTTGTGTGTGTGTGTCTGCATGTTTTTTCCACAGCGTGTGCATGTGGAAACATGTACATGCTTCATCACAATCAGTCTACCAGGAGCCACATTGTCCAGTACCCAGGAACATATGTGCTGAATGCAGAAGCACACTTTAAAGGGGCAGAAGAAACGTTGGACGCCCCCACAAATGTGGCTGTTTGTGCATTTAAGTGTTTGCACATACAAGAGAGAGAGAGAAGGCTGCAGAACAAAAGCGGAACGAACATGAGCGGAACCCACAGCAGTCTGGTCCCTGTGGCAGCAGACCGGTAACTGTGGTGAGTGTGGTGGAGGGTTTCGGCAGGGAATTGGGGACAGAGAACAGGCCCTTGTATGGTAAAATGATGCAGACCCTCATTCCACTGGCCGTACGAAAGACTATTTCTGGGCATTTTGAACTCTCCCACGCAAGCACAACAATTTTGGGGTTAGTTCATTTATTTTTCTTTTATGTTTTCCATCTAATGAAGCCCAAGGGAGACGTGTATAGTTGTTTTTGGCCTTTAAGTCGGGAGAAAAGGAGCAGGGGTCTGAGTGTGTCTGCGTGCCTGAGTGTGTGATCATTGCGTTCAGTATTTTTGAGCCAAAGCACCACTGCCGCTATGACTTAACTTTATGTCTGCAGCCGATTGCAAAAGGTGTGTCTGTTCTGCAACACCACTGAGCCTAACACTGTTAGTGTAACAGAGCGACTTTCTAGCTCTTTACTACTCAAAGCTTAATGTGGCTGTGATTTATTCTCATATACAGAGGAGGCGATAGGGGAATGGGGGAGATGGCGTTTTCTCTGTATGTAAAACAAATACACACACACATAAAGTACAGCATGATGGGATGAAGTCAAACATGACACAGACATAGCAAACACTGCTCTATTTTTGTAATTAATGGCTTTTGAATAACATTAACAGGCTTCAAGGACATGGAAATGCTTTGGGGCCTCCACATTTTGGAGATTGACTTTGTTTTCCTAACACTTTTGTAGTGACAGCTATGAAAAGTGCTCTATTATTCTTTGAAACAAGGTCATATAACTCTTCTAGGCGTATTTATTTGCTGTCCTCAGATGGTTTGGCAGTTGTTAGAGGTTTCAAAAAGAGACTCCGGCATTAACGCTCCTCTACTGAGCGCAACAACAAGAAACCATGAAAGATACAAATAGAATGAGGAGGCAAATGCTTTATACCTCATTAATTATGTTACCCTTATGGACTTGTATGTCATCATGAAGCAGCATGTGTCAAAGCAACATTGCATTTATGATTTAAGGGAAAACATTGGAAAGGTCACTGAGGGTCATTTGAACTGTGAGTTATGGACCATGACAGACTTTATTAAATATTTCTGTTTGACTAAGACCCTCATGGAGTTGTGTTTTTTTAAACAGTCAGCCATTTGAGACGATGGGCTTTTAGCAGCAGTGGTGTGTGACTCGCTGCAGTTGGGGCTGGTGACAGTTCTGCTGTAGCTATAGCTCTGACAGAATATTTCCAAAAGGATTAGTTAACATAAAGCCCACTTTCTCACCCTACTGTTGATGATTAGATGTATTTTATGAGTCTCAGAAGGCACAACATGATGTTTAATTTGCATTCTCATTAAAGTTTGAATAGATTTTCCATTGGCATATCCCTTCACATCATTGTGGCTGTCAATGGCCTTCTCATAGCCCACCATTTACTAAAGTAAAAGCTGCAGTGCTGCAATATAAAAAATACTCCTGCATACAAGTAAAAGTCCTAGAATTAAAACTGGGGGGGGGGGGAGGAGAGTACTAATAAAATATTAATAAAATGTACTCAACATTCTTATATTATATTATTGTTGTTGGTCATTGTGGAGCTAACTAAAGCCATCAAATAAATGTAGTAAAATTGAACATTTCTGACTGAACTGTATTGGAGTAGAAGTAGAAAGTAGCATGAAATAGAAATACTCAAGTAAAGTAGAGGTATCTTAAATGTGTACATAAGTAATGCTTAATGCTAATGTAGTTACATTCCAGCGCTACACATTGCATATCTGAATCTGTTGAATTACTTGTACTTATCCAGCTGCACGTGGCCCATGCTGTTGACCATGAAGTCTGCCTCCCCCACTCTGTAACGTCTACTAGAGCTGTGTATTCTGCTTCCTGACCTGACCCGAACACTTCTCCCATTAAAGCTTTTACACGCTTCCATGAACCGTGATGTGGTTCTACTACATGGTGCGGGAGATAAGACTGCGGTTGTACTGCAGTCTTTCAGATGTCAACTTTATCTGCGCGGTCCCATGAATGGACCAGCATGGTTTCACTGAAAATGCAACAATAACACACCTCTCACACTTCAGTCTCTATCTCGCTCTCTCTCTCTCTCTGCTGGGATGAGTGTGAAAGATAAACTGTCAGACTATCTCACAGAGATCAAGTTCCATGTCGCACCATCAAGCCTAAAAAGCGCCCTGAGCAAGATAAAGCTTGCACTGTAGATACATTTACAACTGAGAAGAAAATGACTCCACAATATCTGTAAACGATATAAGGTACATTCTCTCAGTTAAATGAATTGCTTGTACGATGACAACCACACTTTAGTGAGTGTTGATTCAAGCTTTATATCACAAAGTCCAGCTTTTTCTCTCCTGCTGTGCTACACTTGCCCAGGTTCTTACCACCCTGTAAACACTGACAGGAAGTGATTTCACTAAGTGGATATATTTCATTCTGTGAAGGAGTCAAACTTGCACAGACCTCTGACCCCTTTGTGCAGTCAGCCAGGAGGCTCCTTCACCATGCTTTTTTTCTCTTTCTCTTCCTACATCCCTCCGCAGTCCACTTGTTTTCTCCCTGTAAGCTCCAACTCAGTATGCACAACACAGAACAACACTGCTGGCCTTTCTTAGAGAGTTTCTGTGTTGCTGATAGAGAGAATAACAGGTGAAATTGAATTATATGAAGAAAAACATTTCTCACTGGAGAATTGACTTTTCCCAGTGTTTAGGCCCCTATAGGATTGTTAGAGTGAGCGTGTGGGAGGAGGAAAGGAGAGACAGCTTATGGTTGCAATTTGAAGATGCTTTTTTTTAGTGACTCTTAAATGTGGGAAGTCAAAGTCATTGAGCCTGGGGCGTCTGTGGGAAGGCAAGCTTGAGATCTGGTAGAGAGGGAAGTTTACATCTCCTGGTGGAATTCTCTCACTTTCAGCTAAGGGGGGCTTTTGGTTTACGGGGGCCATAGGCCTGTCGAAATTTGGGAATGCTTATTTACATTAGATTGATTCAGTCTGTCACAGCAAAGGAGGAGGCGTGCAAAGTTAATCTACAGGAAACGGAACATGCAGCCCACACCACATGCACTTCTCTGTAATGTGGGAATCTTGAACCACATGACGCTGTAAATGCTGGAAGAAAGCCTGGAACAGAACCGCTGATTATAGTTTAACCGGGGGGTAATAGTCAAAAACTTTGTGCAATTTCATGTGATCTTGCTGTGTTTTTGTGTTATGTGAAGGGAGAAAGGTAGGGACAGAGACGGAGGCCATGCATTGGCCTGTAATGGTGTAAAGTGCATCTTAGCCGTTCTCACTGGTTCCCAGAGTCTGCGCCAGCTGGTGGGTAACTCTCGAGTCTTTGCTACACAGCTGCCCTCCAAACTGATTAGAGCGAGCTGGCTCACTTTACCAGCACCATTGTGCCCTTCTATTCAATCTGAACTTGAACAAAATGGGAAAACACAAGGAAGATTACTTTAGTGCTGTTTTTCACTGTCTATTGTACCTTGTGGATATTCAATGTGGTCATGTGTCCCACCCTTGACATGTGAGAGATTGTGAAGTTAGAATACCAGGAGTTTGTAAACAAAGGGGATTAGTGGGGAAAATGATGTAGAGATATTCAGTGTTTAAATATACAATTCTTAAAATTCAACTTCAAAAGAATATAGCTGACAGATGTGACCAAATGACACTGCCGATATATCCATTGTGTGTCGATGACTTTTTAAAGAGTGGCTGAAATGCAATCTGCCCATCTGTACAGGGGCCAGAGCGGTCTACTCTCGCCAGAACACAGCGCGATGAAAAAGAACATCAAATCAGCGTGCTAATTCACAGTAAATCCTCTTAAAAGACTCCGTTCCTTCCTGTCACTCACACACATACAGGGGTCACAACCTCCACAGGGCCTGGCTACAGAACTTTTAAAAACCAGAACGAAATGTCACAGTCCAGCCACAGGCCCCAAGCCGCAGCATAAGAAATAAGATACCCACAAAACCGACCTGCTGCTGGAGAAAAAAAAGCACAAAAGAGGTTTCAAAGACACAGGCATGCAGATGAGGAGTCTGAGAGGAGTCATGTTGAGGAGAGAACGTGCGTTGGACTGATGTTGAGGTCACACAGGCTTTCTGGAACAACTGGGTGGTAGCAGGTGGCGAGCAGATTTGATTACCTGGAGTACGTAAGTAAAAGGGATTGGACTATGCAGACTTACTACTAATGATAGTTTAACTTTGTTTAAGTGATTGTTAGCTATTAACCCCAAGGGAAAAATAAAGAAACAATGCCTGTAATTCTCTGTGGGCAGTAAATACTGATGCATTTATAATTTGTGTGGTGGGAATCTAATTTTCAGGCTGATGGACTGAATCTTTCCATGACATTGTCCAGCGCTGCCACTATCAGCGCACATGGTTGGTTTCAAGTTGGCTAATCAGATTCAGCGTTGGTCAAGTTGTGTTATCTGGGCTGCCATGGTCCACCAGTCCGCCCATTCTGTGAGCTCTTAGTGGGAGTGCAGTTTCCATGCAGTCATGAACTATAAAGGGGAAGTCGTTTTGGCCTCCTGCAGTACTGTGGGAAAGTGCAGTTCTCGCTTCCTCTGCTTATTTGGACCAATCTGGTTATAAATGGACATTCACAAGCAGGCATCCCTTTAGTCACATTCGCCTCTTTAATATTCCCGATCTCAAGAGACCGAAGTTCTGACAGAGAAGTGCAAGGGGGCATGCATTTTTCCATTCAAGAGAGCATTAAAACTGCTATGTTGTGAGTTGATGCTTAACCCAAGATGTTTACAGTAGTCATTTAGACTGATTCTCTGAAACATTTAGTCCCTAGAGACCTTGTCATATTAAGTTACTGGGGTCTTTTTTGACTCCTCCTCTCCTTTTTTGATTGTATGCCTTCTTCCATTTATGTCCAGCATATAACGAGAGAAAAGAAAGGCTAGTAAAATAACGAAAAGGAGAATCAGATACATCTTATAATTTGTATTGATACTGGGTTCTGCCTGTTGCACATTTGTCTCAAACAACTCCATAAGACTGTTTTGGCACCAAGCATTCTTGTGCAAGTTTCATTCCCGGACCCACTAGATCACCACAGACATATTCCATATCATTAGATTACAGGCCTGCTGAGGTCAGAGCACCCACAGAGGAGCTCCATTGTTATGTGTGGTGTAAGATCAGAAGCCAGTAGGAGGGGATAGAGTCGGTCTTGGTCGATGTTCCTGGCCGAGGTTCAGATTGGACCCACAGCTGCAAAGGCAGGGTCCTGCAGAACCCTGGGTCTGGGCTGAGCTCTGACAGGTGCTGCATTAAAACTGCCCTGAAACTGCTCTCTTTGGCTTAACGTTGATCCCCTCTTGCAGACGCCCCATGGAATGGCCCTGTCTTTGGCATGCTGTAAAACTGAACGCCGAGCTGTGACCAAAGCACAGGCCGGCAAAACATCAGGCTTCTAGAAGGTCACTACAGGAAAGAGGACGATTCTACGGAGCAGTGAAAGAGATAATGAAACATTGAGAAGAAAACTGATACTTGAGCAAAGCTTTGATCTAAAGGTTCATCCTTACACTCTTTTCATGTCTCTTCTTTTGCATGACTGACAGTGCACTCTTCATGTGTATGATTTATCTCATTCAGAGGTCCCAATGATCTCATGGCCGCCTCTGTCTTCACTTATTCACAGTCTCATTTCGTCAAACTTTGACTTGAAAAAAAAAGAAGCAGTAAGGCAGCTTCGGGATGAGAAAAAGAACGACGTACAATTCCTCAGTCTTCGAGAGGGTTTTATCTGTGTTCCTATCCCAGTTGGATGTGGTAGCAGCAGCTGTCTCTCTCTCTCTCTCTCTCTCTCTCTCTCTCTCTCTCTCTCTCTCTCTCTAGCCTGGCACTAAACAGCCTGATGCTTTTAATGGGTGATTAGTGTCAGATATCTGGCTGTTGCTGCCTGGACCTCAACTGTGGGAACTAGTCTTGCTGGTTGCACCTGATCCAGGGCTCAGTTTAGAGTTTCCTACTATCTAGGAGGAACACAGGGATCTAGCACACACAAAACAAGACTTAAAAGATTGACTCTACGAAATGGTATTTTATTAAGAAAAGCACAGCTCTGCCACTTGGCTGGAGCCTCCCCAGCCATCACGGGGGCCAAGGGGCATCACGTTCTCTGCCCAAAATCCTCATTTCCATTATACAATATGACAGTTTGGCTAACCTTCTCTTACAAACTGAGGAGCCATGGAGGCAGTTATTGTGCATGCATCAGGGTCAGTTAAGGTGAATTCCTTGGCCTAGTTGTATAAATTCATGATGTACAAAGTTCTAAACATGCGGAAAAATGAATTTAGACAAAGATTTCGTCAACATTTCTATTTTTATTACATTTATTTTCTTATTTCAGGGAAAGTATAATTATATTACTGTTAATATGTGCTTGTGGATAAAACAATGGGATCCCATTGTTGTTTTTTTGAGTACGTTGAAGAGGTCACTGTTTAAAAGAACAATGGCACAAATATTCTGGTTCCACTTATCTCCAGTATCAAATGTACTGGATTTGGCTTCCTCCTTTTGCGTGTTTCGCAAAGAACTGCAAACTCAGTCCTCCAGTGTTTCCCCAGCAGTAGGCTGACTCGGTCACAGTATGATGAGTACCATGTGGAACTCTGAAAAGCATCGCTACCTAACTAACCACCTATGTGTTGCACAACAGCCTCATGCAGCTGTTTAGAGAACACTGGGGCTGATGGAAACAAACACAAACCCAGACGTTAACATTTGGTTGCAAAGTAAAGCAATGCACATGCAGAGTATTTTATCCCCATTTCCCTCCAAGCTATTCTTTTGTCTCCTCCTCTGTTTCTGGCTCTACTGGCACCGCAGCATGTGAATGATGCCCCTCGCCACAGCTAAGAGCGACGGGGAGACGGCTGTCTATGTGACGGCGGTGGTGTCCTCTCTAAGACAAAGGGAACTTGGCAGGCTGCTGCGCTGCGGTTGGATCAAACAGGCCTTGTTTATTAGACCTCTCCCTCTTTGCTCTGCGCTCATCAGAGGCTGTGTGTGAGACTGCAGTCTGAAGTGTCTGAGAGATCTGCTCACTCCTTGAAGACGGGAACTATTCAGACCACACACGGGGCCGCTTCAACCGCCACAAAGGAGAGCGAGGAGAGAGGCAGACACACTCACTGTGCATATGCTCTCTGTATGACTTCTTCTAGTCACTTAGTCAGTATCTGTATTGATTATACAGCTCTAAGAAATAATTTCTCTCACTCTTGACCTTTTCTTTATTTTTAGTCCATGGTGTCTTCTGGTCACATGCAGCTCCCCTCACCAACCCCTTGCCTTTCTTTCTTTCTGCCCCGATACTCACTCTGAGAACAATGTACTGCTACTGCTCTGTGTTTTCCCATGGTGCTAGCAGTGGAATGTGTGTCTGTTAAAGGTGATATATGTATTTGCTATTGGGCAAAGAGAGAAGGCCTTCATTACTGCTGGATACAGATAGAAGGGATAAGCCAAAGGCATTATTCATCAGCCTTCACTCTGTGTGCAGGAATGGTATCTGAGATTTGTACAGTTTGGACTCCTCCTGCTAAATCATAAAACAACATGACAGCAGAAGACAGTACGCACAAGCGTGTGTTGTTGTTTTTAGGAAAGTGAGTGTGATAAGTGAGAGATAATGATCAGCTTGATAAGTTTGAGTGGAAGGTGTGGAGGGAAGATCAGGTATGGACAGGTTGCTCTCGTATCCTTACATCTCCCACTTGGTTCCCAGAGACCTATTGGCCCTCAAGGCTGACACAAGTACAGTATGGAAGATTTGTTAATAAAGTTGTGACTTCAGGGAAGAAGAACATTCCCTATCTGAGCCCCTTTCCTCTCAATGTTATGTGTTACATGTTCTTATTCTCCCACATCCTCCTATCGCTGCCCTTGATTCCCACGCTATAAGCACCAGCGCTGATGGGAACAACACAGATTCTCAAATTCCAAGATTCTTGTGGTGTGTACAGATCTGTCTGTCGTAAAAAAATGACAGAAAGAAGGACAAAATAGGCAAAAATTTCACATTTTCAGTCTTGGTATCCTATTCTACTTTAATCGCAGAGAATGGCAAACATGGCAAATCCCCAGTGCAGTTGTTTTTAGGCAACATATTTTCACTTCCAACCCGTCAGGGGCCCGACACTTTAAATAATGCTTCGTATCCCACTAGCGTCAGTTTCAGACTGTGTTGTTGAAATTGTAAATTAGCAAATGGACTGTAATCGTTGATGATGAATGTACCTGTGTGATGATCATTTAAAGAGGGCAAAAATGACTCTGCTGTTCTAAAGCTCAAATGATTGTATTTGGCAAAGTGCCCAATATTTACTTTATCCTAGATTGGTATTACATACAGTATTCAGTATTCAATGCATTATTATTGTATATCACAACTACCTGTTAAGTATTGGTGACAAGTAGCAAACAACTATGTGTTGAGACTACTCCACCCGAGTACTGTAACACACCTTCAATGGTTTACAGTGAGAGGGGGAATATCCAGATGATGGATATTGGACTTGCATTTCCCTTTTGGAACCAGAACATACTTGTTTTGTTTCAGAAGTCTCTGATTAAACTGCCAGAGCTGGAGATGTTTGTAGTACTTGTATGGCAGTTTTGGACCTCTGCTGGCCACATCTGTTGTTTTGGGGTAGGCAGCCAATATAGCAGCAGCTAACACACTACATGTAACACTGACACACAACTTCACATAGTGCCTTTAACTGATATGAGGGTTCCCACATAATGTGAAAATGTTTTGCTCATGTCACCTTAGACCCTAAATGCTGTTCTATTATTTGCACGATAGTGAGCAATTCTCAGGGTGACCTTAATGGTGCTCAGAAATTACAAATATGAGGAAGTTCTCACACAAGAAAAAGATTTTCATGCATGCTCAGCCAAGGCCACTGAGTACTCTTATCTCTCCCTCATCGATCCCAAACCTCGGAGCAGATTTTCCCACACAGAGTCCCCTCACCCAGCAGCATAAACAAATACACACAGCCTGCCATCTGCATGTGGAGCAGCAGAGCGCTCACTGAGAGCTCATTCACTAACAGAAGAGCGACTGAAACCTGCTCACAGTGGCCTCGCTGTGCTGTGTCTGGTCAGGAAAGAAGTGTAAAGAAAGAGTCTCATCAGGGTATGAGAGGAGTTCAGAGAGGATGCAGAGAGTTGGATGTGACTAAACGATGGAGCACATTAGACTGTGGAGAGTGCCAGGCTGAGTCATTTAGGTTCATAAAGCCAAAGCCATGGCCCACACAGAGCATGTGTTTCTGTCATCAGGAGGATTGTATGCCCTGAGTGCCTGTCACTTTGGGAGTTTTTGTTGCTTTGAACATGCCAGCGTTCCCATCAGGACATGCAGATGAAACAGGTTTTAGCCTTGTTAAAGCAGGGGTAGAGATCTTGTGTGAGCAACACATGTGTGTAGAAGACCAAACATCCAAATAACTCAAAATACAGAGTATGCAACAATGAACCCCCCACCTGTTCAAAGATTTCCCTCAACTCAGTCAACGTCAAACCTCTCCCTTCCAATATCACAGTAATTTAAGTCTGAAAACGTCATTTGGCCGTATTGCAACCAGATTTATGCTCAAGTTATATGTTTCACTAACATTTGCAAAATGGGAAACCTTATTTGTAATTAGTTATGCTTGCAGAAGTGCAAACGCCAGGCCTGGTATGTGTCATCTTACACAGTCAGCCACTATTAAATACAACTATCCTCTCAACGCTCCTTTGTGCAAGGCATGACATGATGGAAAATGTATTTTGCGAGGGCTGGGCTGAAAAGGAAATCCAGGCATTAGTCACTCGGGCCCCTTCAGTGCTGTCACAGGAGGGACTTTCTGACTTCAAGTAAACGGAAGGATTCTTAAGGACTCGCCACATTCGGCTCTTCTTTGATGTCTCCTTCTTGAGCATCACATCTGATTACTATTCAAACAGTGGCCCCCGCATTCATTCATGAAGCCTTGATTTTTATAACCACACGGGTTGGTGCCTAATTGATGTGTGTAAGATGTGGTTCGTTTTGTGAGGGAATTATGATGACAGGTCCAGGAATTCACTCTATAGAATCTTTATATTGCCTCCTATGTTTGAAAAACTCTCACTGCCTCTTCCGGATCGTTCTACTGTCACTGGGATTAAAACTTCACATGGAAACATTAAAGCTGAGGGTAGGACTCTGGACTCAGGTTTCAGAGGAACTTCAAACAGTCTGGGACTGGAGGCCAGTTTGCGTAAAACCACTAAATGAGGCGACCCCATGTGAAGGAGAGAAATTCCCCAGTATATGAGGGCGTGGGCAAGCCACTACCCTTATTTGTGACCCCCTCGCTCCTGTGCCTCAAGCCCACTGTGATTGCATTGACCCTCTTCCTCCTTATGCCCCTAAGGCTGCTCTTATTGTAGCAATGTGGGACTCCAGTGCTTCCTCCTCCTCGTTTTCCTCGAGGAGCTCGGAGAGAGCAGGGAATTAGAACAAGCTGTCGAAACAGCATTTCCATGGGAGCGCAGGTCAAGGAGACCCCCAAGATGTCCTTTCTCATATATGTGGGAAATCCACCTCCAAAGCCCACTGGTAAACAGGAAGACGTCTGCGTCCCATCTACTCACCAAAGATTATGAAAAAAGATCAGTCCATAGACGGAGAGGAAATGCAATGTTACTGATCAAAATGTGTAAAGGACAATTTGACGGTTGACGGAGCAAAATATATGATTACATTAGTTACCTCTCATAAAACAGTGTTGAGTGATGTTGACACAATCTGTGCTGTTCACTGTATCAACATGTTATTGTAGTAAACTCTCTGACGGCATGCATGTGAATTGAAGACGGGAGAATGGGAAAAAATCAAGTTGGCATTCACTAGCTTGATTCACAGAACGATTCCCAGTAATTATGTCCCATAAGGGAGCCAATAGTGTAATTAGGGGTTACTACGGAGCAGAGTGGACCACATCTAGGATCCCCCAGGGACTTTGTGCCTCAACATGTTCACCAGAGTGTGAGAACCTCAGCTCATAACCTCACCTAAACACATATAGTTGCTTCAAATACAGCACCACGTTATGATCTTAGATGACAAGTTTTATATCAATTGATTCATACAAATATCAACAAATGTAAATGTTTAATCAAATTTCATTGGCACTCCAATATACTTTTTTTCTTTCAAGTGTGGCTGTGTTGGGAGGAGGCCATGGCTCTGTGAGAAGCCTCTGAGCTATGGGATCTCATGACACACAGTGCAATCATTACTCTCTCCTTTGACTAAAAGTATATGAATGACTCAAGCAACAGGTGATTCCAAGATGTTTTTTCTCCTCAAAGCAGCAGGTGCCTGCTTCAGTCCAAACAACTCAGCAGGAGCCTTTACTATCCAGTGTGAGAACCACAACCAAGGTCCAAGTACAGATGAGAGCTGCAACTCCTTCTGGCATTTCCAACACTCTTTGGATTTGGTTTATTGTTTTGGCCTTGGAGGCCCTGACGCCTTTTGCTTCCGTTTTAGTTGTTTTACCTTTGTTAATACATAAACTGTTAAGAAATGCTACTTATTGCTGCTTAAGTATTTCACCCACCTTATTGTTTCCCTTCCTTGTTCCACCTTTGCCAAGGCTCTTTTTCTTATACACGTGTTACGCCCTGTGTACCCATAGGCACCCTATGTAGGCCGTAACAGACCCATTCTGATAGTTGCCCACAATAATGCTGTTAAGTTTGCTCATCAAATATTTTAAAATACACAAAAAATGTATATTCCCACCAATTTTCTTCCCTCCGTTTCCATGTTGTTGTTTCCAGAGCAAGTGACTGTGGCAACCGACGCACCGCAATGGTGAGACAAGACAACGCTTGAATATTATATTTTTTCCATCACGATTGTTAATTGATTGATAAATCCTGATGAAAAGTTGGTTGGTAACTGAGTGAAAAGAAAAAATTGGGAGATAAGTATACACATTAGTGTGGACCAGGTCTTAGTGGTTGATGGTCATGCCTATAAGGACCATCACTTAACTGGCTTCTGGTTTTACTGCAGGGGCCAGCAGGGACTGTCCCCTATCCTGTAATCTAGCCTTCATCCTACCTGTCACAGGTGTTCTGTGGAGAGTCAGTGCCACAACTGTGATAGGGGGCATCGGTGCTCCTCATATGCCCCGCCCCCTCCTCCCCAGCTTTGATGGTTGAGAGTTTGCAGGGCCTGACAGCTGCTCTTAAATTAGAGAGTAGGAGAGAACACATCAGGACCCAAGAATGTCTGGATTGTCTGGATTGCCTTTCTCTTCCGTGAAGTCCTGGAAAGATGGCTGCAGCTAAGTCAAAGTGTTGGAGGCCGTGGCTATTAGAAGATTAATATAACTGAACAGCAGGGACCGAGGAATTGAACATGCCAGTTATTAGTGACAGTCTTATGGTGTCTGCCCTGGGCCCAATAGTCAGGCCATCCTGAGGTGAAACCTCCTTTCGTGCATTATCACACCTCCTTCATTAGTTGCTGGGGAGACAGTGACCAGTTCATTGGGGTCAGTGTGACCAGAGGCATGGTTGTAAAATTGCCCAGACAATAAAGTCAGCCTCAATAAGAGTGTAGTGACCATTCAGGAGAGATTAGCACTACACAGCCTGGGATCCACCCAGGAACACAAACTTTACCTCAAGCTGCAGGACAGCAGACAAAACACAGAAGACACAGTGAGGGAGGAGTATCACAGAGTTTCCAGACAGCAAAATCATGCAGTCGTGAGTGGCTCGCATGAGGTGGGTGAACGTAGATAGTAAGGCCATGGGAGAGGAAGACAAGAGATTGATAGAGTGGGGGACGACAGAATGGGCAGGATAGAACAGACGAAGGAAGGGAGATTAAAGGAGTGGGCTGAGCTTAGAGCCACAAGCTTCCCGATAGTGAAAAGGAGGCTGGATCCAGCCGTCATGCTGATTTTCTCCTCCTCCTGCCATATACCAGTGTGTTGTTTTTCTTCAATATGTTTTAATAAAAGTGGAATTACTGCAAGCCCTCCTCTCTCCTCTGCCCCTGGGTGGTGTGATGTGGAATGTCTGCTGCTGTCGGCCACCCTTTCTACCCACTCTGCACTGCAACCAAGCCTTTCTGAAAAGAGCTACTACTAGCTTCAAACCATATACTTGACCCATGAGACCCATATATAAAGAGCAAAATACTAACGTAACACAATAATATTAAGCAAGACTCGAAATTCCAAGCAATGAAATGAGAATTATTCAAATAGCCAATAGTTTTTTCTCAATGAGAGAGACTTAAAAGGTCCTGTCACAGCAGATAATCTGTCTGAGTTTATGTGTTTTGAATAAACTTCAATCAGCATGGTCAAGAAACCTTTAAGAGTTTCCTTTTTAAAGCAGGATAGCCAGCCCTCAGGCACAGAGTACTTAAGCCATATCGACCCCAAACACTTCACTCTCGTCCCACCCTGTCTTATTCCATTACTGCCTTCCTTATCACTCAAGTGTGCCTTCAGGCCAGCCATGGCCAGGGGAAGGAATGTGGCGTGCACCTTTCAATCTGTGTCCAGTAAACCTGCAATTTCCCAAATTCACCCATTTTTCTTGACTTGATCCTAAGGTGACCACAGAGCATCGTCAGCCACTTTTTAATGAAGTCCAACAGCTGCTGCGGCGTGTCTGTGTACGATAACATCTTTGACCGGATCTGGCTCTGCTGCTGCCTTCCGCAACCCTTCCAGGGTGCTGAGAAGGAGGATGGCGGGAGTAATAACCACACATGTAATCTCACACCACTTCAGTGGGCTGGGACAAAAGGCCCAGGGGCTTCCATGACGAATTCTGCGATCAGAGACTGTTTGGCCGACAAAGCAAGCTGGCCTGTTGATTTTGGCAAGGATTCAGTCTCACATTGGACAGCGTTGGCAAGATTCACGCCAGACACTGCAATAGCTGTTGTCCATCTACAAAGCCATCATGGCAAGTACCCTCATGCAACAAATACATCCATCGTTTCTTTTTCTTCTTGAAGATCTTGGAATAATTAGACTGCAGCGTATGACATCTCTGACGGAGATTAAATGGAGATTCATGTGTTTGTGGCTAAAACCCGCATGTTGTGCATGTGTAAGTGTAGATGGTTGGATTTGGGGGTTAAGCAGGTATAGGCTAATTATCCCATTCCTGTTTTTTTTGTAGTAATTATACCTCAGTGGTACGCTGTCATTGTTGCTCACTGGCTGTTGTTTTGATTGCGCACCAGTCAGGTTTAGTGTTTTCCCCCTGTTCTTTTCTTAAGACAGATCCAGGCTCAGGAGGGCTCTGCTGGGACACGCAGAGGTACAGGTGAGGCTGTGGGTGCAGCCTCTCTCACCTCGGTTTGTAAGTGTGGGAACCACTCAGCCGGCAGTAGTGCATGAGTAACAAGGACCCTGAGGGAGTGTGGCGTAATCTCCTCTTAATACTCTAGTCTCTTTCTCTCACTCGGCGGAACACACACACACTCACTCAAGTGTACAATCATGCATTTATGTCAATCAGCATGTAATAAAAACAGTAATTTACAATGAAAGCTCATTCTGAAATCACATAGACAACGACATATTTGTATTGTAAATACAGTCCCAGCATGGTAAAAACCTTTGGTTCCATTGTTGGACCAAATGCACTTAACTTTGCTGAAGGAGCTTGCAGGACAAATCATGTGATGAAACCAGTTAGACAAGTATGTGTCACAGATTTGGAGCTTGGTTTGTTTTGAATGAAGGCATCATTGACTCCAATGGAAATAAATCAACTTGAGGATTAATGACAATAAAAATGAACAATTAATACCAGAATTGAAATGCATTTTACCACGTTTAATAATTTTCAAAAGCAGTTCACAATACAAATACTGCTTTCGTAATAACACCACTTCTTGCCTAATGTCTAGGAAAGGCTCTAGACCCTTGAAACCCTGCAGAGGATAAACTGGTATAGATAATAGACGGTAGATTAAAACACTTGATGACAATAATAAATAATTCCTGTCAGATGTCCCTATCATCTTCAGCTATCTTCAGCAAATATGGCATCAAACAACCCAAACTCAGCCACCCACTGAGAACTAAATTACATAATTGCTAGTTTAGTGCCCATGCAAAAACATGAAATGAATGCAATTTGCAAAACCATGTGCCGCAGAAAAGTATATACATGAATCTTTACACATATTCACCCGTATTTAGTGTGCTCAAGGGGAAAGAATTTAGTTTGCGGTGTAATGTGGCCGTCTCTGTGAAGGAATGCGAAGGAATGACACTAAATTGCTGTTCTAATACAGATTTTATAGAGATGTGTTGGTGGGGCGGTTGGGGGCAGTGGGCTGGCAGCTGTTGCTGGTGTGCGGGGGCCCTCAGGTCTCGGCCTACCCCTAATGGCCAGACCAGCTGTCGGAGTTCTGTCTGTAGGGGCGCGGGGCTTCAGAAGGCGGGGAGGGCATGAGAACTTCCACCCCCCTGTCCTGGGGGGCGGGTCCCCGCCTTGTCTGCCCTCCTCTGAAAGGGGGTGATTGATGGCGCAGGGTTGACACCATGCTTCCCCAACAATTGACTCAGGAGGGACAGAGGATGAACAGAGAGCTCGGGACCCCTCCACGTCTTTCTCCTCTGGTTTTCAGAGGCAAATGTGGGATCAGTCGCAATTATAATTCAGTCATTTTTCTCAATATGTCTTTCATTTGACATTTTTAGTGCAGCATATGCCACTCTAAACACTTTTCAAGACTGCTACTGCAATATTTCTGCAGACAGACTCAAGTTATTTTCTGCTTTATTTGTCAGATTACATGGGTTTGAACACGGTTTTGTCAAATGGCTTAAATGACCCTCTGCCTTTCGCTAAAATAAGCCCTCTTGTTGCAGCGGGCCTTCAGTGCCCTCTTCCTTACACCAGTTCAATTAATCCTGACAACAGAGTGGAGATCCATGGTGCGTCCAGGGTGGACAGCGCCACGGCCTCAAGCGTGTGTGTCAGGTCATCAGTGGGTATCAGTCCAAAGTCTCAGCACCGGCCTGCTAACACAGACCTGACCTTTTGCACTAAACTGCAGGATCCTCCCTGGATCCCTTTCAGCAAGTTGCCAGCACCTCCGTTCTCCTTCAAGATTTACAGCCCCGCAGAGGGATAGAGGAGGTGGAAGGAGGGGGGGAAGAGGGGGCACTGTCCAGCAGCTGTTCACAGTGGTCTTAAGTAGCTATTTCACACGGAAACAGAGTCATAGCTTTCTGAATTCCTCCAGCTGGCCAGTCTCCAGCCTGGTCTGAAATACATTCCCGCCCAGAGATGCCTTTGCACTCAAGGCCCTCCATTCTCACTGCTCTGTGGATGCAAATGCCTCCGGAGTCTCAGTCCACTGTCCAGCCCTCCTTATACTTATATCGCAAATAGAAGAGACAACAATTCTCAATTCTCCCATCTTGATTAGTGACAGAGGACCCTGGTCTTGGAAAGAAGGATATCAAATCACATTGTCTTCTGGGATAATAATTTAGCAAGAAACAAGAGACAGTGAGATTCGAAAAGATCCCCATAGGTGAAAAAATCTATTTCCTTCCTTCTATATGTCCCTGTCCCCTGCAGAGACAAGGCATGTGTACACATACAGGATTTAATGGCCGTTTAGAGAGCTTGTGTGAAAGTCAAACACTTTTTCCCACAATCCGAAAAGAGATCCATCATTCACATGTGTTTACTTTAGGCAAAAAGCCCCAGCCTCTCAGTCACTGTGTGTGCATGTGTGTGTGTGTGTGTGTGTGTGTGTAGGTGGGTGGGTGGGTGGGTTTGGTGGAAGGAAAAGAAAAGAATCCCGGTGAAAGAGGATACCAAAAGTATGAACACAGCTCGAGTAGAAACCTCTGTTTTTTGTAAGCTTGGTGAGAAATTAAGTAATCCGGCACGAGGTAAGCACATTGGTTTTTAAATAGTTTATTAAAAACTTTTGACTTGACAACACAATTAGGGCAAAACCACAAGATAAGAATGTAGTTACATGAATACACAATTTTCACATTAAATTAAAAGGCATGAATCCAAATACCTCCTCGCTACATTCAATTAGAAATGTAGAAGATGAAACCCGACATAAACCCAAATACCACAGGAATGTCTGCTTCTAATGTGTATTTTCTTGAAACACTGATACGAGTGTGGAAAGGGGGCTGGACAACCAAAAGTGTCGGATCCTGGGAAAAGCAGAGGTGTTCCTTTAGATCCCGACATCCCACAACAGAGCAGAAACAAAGATAAGTTATCTTATCACTGTGGGACACTGCAGTGTGTGAGCGTGCATGTGTTCTTTGGGGCTGCTTGTGCTATTGTCACACATTGAGACAACATCAGAAGTGTGCCTACGATCTCCTCAAACCTCAGAAGCCCACTACACTCGAAGCTGAAGAGCTTACCCACAACCCCTGAATGATAAAGAGATCATACAATTATGAAGCAGCCATAAAGGAGACAATACAGATCATCGACCTGAACGCTGCGCTGCAATTGGCCCTGACGTCTGTCTGTAGGGGGTCTCAACTGCTGATTGGCCATGACCGGTTTTGTAGAGGGGCTTCTAATCCTCTCCACACTCTCTGTGGGTGCTCTCGGGGCTTTTCCCACATAAATCAGTCTGGCCTGGGTGGTAAAGTCATCACGTCCACTGTGTCCACAAACACTGCCTGTTAGCACCCCTATCACACGGAGTGTGCTAGCTCTGAAAGGCCACCGAGCATGAAAGGAGGGCTTGCTGACCACGCTATACTATATGTAGCTCTTGCTGGTAACTCCACTTAACGCTCTACTGTTATAATAAAAAAAGACTTTGTCACTGTAGGAAAAAAAGCTACCATGAGCTTTGTCTTTCATGGCAACACGATCGCATGGGATGGCATATAAAGAGCACGCCACTTTTCAGGACATTTCACATGCGTTTCAAGCTTTTCGTACATCATTTTAAATAATGCCTCGTTCTTATTCTTATGATTAAGGCCGTATGGTCGCGTTTTTAAACACATGGTTAACTTTGTGAATTTATACAAAACTACTTGGTTATGTTTAGTCGACAAAACTCCTTGGTAGGTTGAGGAAACGATCACGTTATTATGAATCCCACTACTATTCTTGGCAAGACAAGCCCTGTGTAGCATTCAAGCGTGAGCATTGGCCAGGCGTCCATGTTCAGGTTCTTTGCCCTGACCAATGGCCAATCCTGACCCTAACTACTCAAGGTCAATGCCTAGCCTCAGCCGGCTACGCAGCCACAAGGCTTCTCATGAGTATGCAAAAATATAATAATATTCTTTATAGAAATATTATTTCATGTTGGGGTCACTGACCCCTGCAGTGTATCGACACACTCCCCTGCTGTGTGAGTGCAAAGTGAGGCTGGGTCAAGGAGGAGAGTGATAGCACGAGTAGTCTATACCATCGTGCCTCTAACCCATGGGTGGTCTTCCCTTAAACGGCTTTGGTCAGCTTTCCCTCTTGACACTACAAACGTATAGCATCATTCACATGCAGTTCTGGATAAAAGCCTTTCTGTTGGCAATGTGCTTCACAATAGTGCTTGTTATCCCAAGGTATCAAATGCTCAATGGGAGGAATTACAGAGCACTTTGTACAGCTGGATATACAAAAGCAGAAAGATGTTGCTGGAAAGGCAGGTTCTACAATAAATGTGTACACTAACATGTCCTGATTACCATTTTTTACAATAGCTCAAATCGCTTTTGAAAATGGGCTCAGTTTGTCAAAGTACAACACACAATTCACACAACCACACACACACACAAGTTGCAGCCCAGCTCAGATCTTTTGCAAAATGAAACACTTCATTCCAAACTTTTAATAATTTGATATGAACCCAATTCCGTAACCATATGGCACACACACGCAGTTCATTCGGCCTGACTCTCTTTAAACCAGTTAAACATTGCTGTGCTTAATCTAAAACACCGTTAACATTTTACTTTATAGTCTGAGTTTGATTTTAATATATTAACCAAACAAGACAAGTTACAGCAAACTGAAATATATATTTCTCTTATTGTACTCATTCAATGCATGAAGGCATTTCCAATGTGGCATTTTTTTTACTGTAATTCAGAACAGAGCGTATTCTAAAAAGAATATAGTCCTTAAAAAAGGAAAAACATGCATGGAGACTAAAAAGAGAGCATGAATAAAGTTCAATGAAATACTCTGGCTGCTATGTTGGCTTGCTGTTGTAAACAGTGCTTACATCCTGTTTGATGAAAATAAAGTCATGAGGTGTTTGGCAGGAGTCTGTCGCAATACTTGTGTTTTATGTGTCATTTTAGTCTGTTAGCAATTGAAAAAAAAACTATGAGCAATCCTCACAACTGTTCAAAGGGAGCCGCTCTCTTTCCAACAGAGCACAGAGTCATAAATCCTGACCTGTCTCATCTATGTTTGTGTGCTTGGAGATTCCCCCCCGAGTCCTGCGCGAGAACTTTGTCGCCGCGGCTTCCACTCTCACACTTTCTCTCCAGTACAAACAAAACACTGACATATTTCCTGTGTGTGTGTGTGTGTGTGTGTGTGTGTGTGTGTGTGTGTGTGTGTGTGTGTGTGTGTGTGTGTGTGTGTGTGTGTGTGTGTGTGTGTTTGAGAGAGAGAGAGGGGTGGGAGTGGAGAAAAAAGTGTGAGAGACAGAAGAGATAACGAGACAAAGATGTTAAATTATTAAGAATTCATTAAAATTACAATGTACAGACTATCGTACGAACAATGTCCCACAGAGAAACCAGAGGCTGCCCTCTTTCTGCTGTTATTGTTCACACAATAATTAATCCTGAAATAATCTAGGAAAGGTCATATTTCCGGAGGGAAGGGCTGAAGCGGCCACCTCCACTAATAAGATCAGAGGGAAAGAAGACAAACTGGAATTTTCTCATTGGCTCTTTATTTTCTGGAGTCAAGCGGCACAGATTGTAATCCTCTGGAACAAAGCATTTTAGCTTGTGAGCGAAGAACACTGGGACTCTTGTGGATCTTTCAGCAGCACTCTTTGGAGGTTTGATGCAACAAGTTTAAATACACACGGGGGTTTGAGAATTCATTAATAGGAGAATTAAGTATTGATAAAATACTTTTTACTATCATTAAAAGAACTACATCTTGGGATTTATTTTTGATTATATTCCTGTTTATTCGTATGTAATTGCACTAGTTATATTAGAAACAGGAAGATATTCATGCAATCCTGATCATGTTAGGATATTCAATATACATTCTCGGGCAGTTGTGTTACAACAATGTGACTGATAACAGCCTCGACTTGTGAAAACACTGCCAGACATCTAGAAGCCAGCCTTTGTTATTCATGAATGATCAAGGTCTTCCCTTTTTTTTTTTTTTTTGGAGAAACAAGGCGAATGGGGCATTTGTAGACTTTGAGTGCCGAGATAGCAACATACTGTAAATACAACTGTCTGCCCCTGAGCACACTGAGAAATATCTCTCTGGGACTTTCTCCAACTGGAAGCCAAAATACTGACAACACCTGCTGGAACGAGCTGCGAGTGCACATCTCCAGAGGGTGAAAGAGATATTTCACAGCCAGATGAAAACACAAAAACATGGTGTGTCTTACACCTACTTGCAACATACATAAACCATACACCTTTCTCCTTGTCGCTATCTAGTTTTCCCTTTCATCTGGAGACGCAGTCATAAATCTTGGGTACAAGCCGGCATTAAGATGGCCTGATTGGGTGAGATTTTAAAGAGGAGTTGCAATCAGTTGCAGTCATATAAGTGCTGATGAAGAATACAGGACTAAGTAATCATGGAACAGTGCACAAAAAGCTGAGTCTAGCTATTGAAAACTGCGCACTGCCCAACTGTTCATCACATGGTGGGTGCCAAATGAAGCAGGTGTCTGCGAGGCCTAACAAGCTCTTTTCACTGACCCCTATAGATGACGTCACATGCACTAACGAACTTCACTCCAAACCAGCAGCTACATTCATGGCCCGGCCCATGCCTGTAATTTATTCAAGGCCCGGAGCAGGAATAGTGTGATGGAGAGGGGGAGCCGGTGGTGAAGGGGCAGTGTGCTTGAATATTAGTGTGCTGCCCTCCCCTGCAGAGAGAAACTGTGTCATAATGCCGGAGTCCTTTTATGATTCAAATCAAGGCTATTGTCTCTGTAAGCGACCGGCTCCGCTCTGTGCCACAGAACAACCGAGGCACTATACGCCGGCCGTGGAAAATGAGTCCACTGCAATAGGCTGAGGAGGTGCAGGCTGAGACAGCAGGGTTGCAACTCAGTACACGGGGCCGTGGGGATAAAAGGAATGTCTGCGCTCTCTGCTATCACGTAAACACAATTCACTGTCTTATCTGTAAACACACAAACTGTAAACACACAAACAAAAACACAAGTAAGCCTGCACAGGACTGGACACATTCTAGTCGACTGGCATAATTTTAAGACATCTATAGATAGACATCTATGAGTGGTATTTTTATTAATTTTTACTCATACACTCAAAACTAATGATAAGTAATTATCTTTTGTGTCAATGCAGTAGCAGAAAGTCACAGTGCAGCAGCTTACATTTTGATATTTAAAAGGCTTTGACCTTGTATCACCCACAGTTCCTTTAGTTTTTATATTAAAATACCCACCAAAATGAACATCAAAATGAATGAGCACATGAAATGTAACCTCCAGTCCTTGTGTTTTTATCAAAACAGGTATTATGTGGTTCAGGATTTGCTGAAGATAATCATCAATTAATATGAGATACGTTAGAGGTTTTCTGAGGTGTTTTGGCCTCCGAAAGATTGTGGACAACAACCCACATAAATCACCTGTTGGTTGAATGCAGATTCTGGAACAAGTGACAGAGTTTTATTTCTGAAAAATCTGATCAGTATTTGTCTTCATTAAAGCAGCTTTTCAATGAATGTGTAATGACTCATTTGTGTTTGGGGTCCGGAACTTCATGACTGCTTCATTAAATTAAGTTGGAACTCAATTATCCTGTCTCCATGCTCTCAATTTTTGGGGAGAGAAATAATCCAAAAATATTGTGTGTGTGTGTGTGTGTGTGTGTGTGTGTGTGTGTGTGTGTGTGTGTGTGTGTGTGTGTGTGTGTGTGTGTGTGTGTGTGTGTTAGTGGTCTCAGTGCGTAAAAGTCTGAACGTGTGGAAGCCTGCAGGCAGACACGGACTTGTGTGGGAGAGAGAGAGAGAGAGAGAGAGAGAGAGAGAGAGAGAGAGAGAGAGAGAGAGAGAGAGAGAGAGAGAGACGGAGACGGAGAGAGAGAGAGAGAAAGAGAGAGGACAGAGAGACAGAGAGACCGAGACGGAGAGAGAGAGAGAGAGAGAGAGAGAGAGAGAGAGAGGGGGGAGAGAGAGAAAGGAGGCGGAGTAATATCAGACGCTGGGACAGATCGGGAAGCAAAAGTTTTTCAAAAGTTTCAGGAGGTTACGCAGAATCACAGCAGCCTTGGCCGAGCTGCGGAGGATAATACGGGATTGGGACCTAACGCTCCACGTTCCGGCTGGCTTTATGAAAAAGTCCCTCTCAATAATTTTGGAGCCTTCATTTTTATGTGAACTTTATAAAGGATGTATTTCTACTAAAAGGCCAACTTAAAACGTTGGAAGTTTTTCACCGAAATGGAAGGGAATATTCCATGGATTATTTTGTCTTTTTTATTGTTTATGCATATTTGTGGAGGTAAGTCGAATTAATTAAATTTCGCAGCTACACACACACACACACACACACATCCGACGGGAGACTGGACATGTCTGGACAATGAAATATACTCCAAAAACGTAAAACACCGAAGACGTTTCTGTCTAAATATCACACACATACACAATTGTGTTTCGTGTATAAATCTCACACTTCTGTATGGGGAAGTTGTGTGTGTTTTTTAGGGGGGTTGGGGGGTTTGTTACAAAGGAATACTTTCCCTACAATGCTTAGTTTGGTGTGTTTGAGAAGTCGGTGTGTTTGATGGTGGGCTGTAAGCTTCACAAAAGCCGCTCCAACATCAGCAGCACTTTAAACGTTTGGCGGAGGAGCGTGGGCTTGTGAAATGTTGCCGAACGCGATAGCCCACTTTAAATGTATTTATTGTATGCGAGGAGGGGGCAGGGTGCAAATTAGTTTAAGCTAGATCAAAGGCTGATGCGCCGACGTTACCCCCTCCCTTTCTAAACAAAGACCTTTTAAACAACTGATTTTTTTTTTCTCTCCCTCGAAGCGGTTGAGCAATGACTGTCAGATATGATAAATTAACGTCTCTTAGACAAATTTGTTTCCAAGCAGAAACAAATATCATGTCGGCATGCATTTCTATCAAGGTATCACAAAAGTGCATCTGCTTTTGACAAAGTAAACAACAAACAAGCGTGTGTCTGCAAGATGCTACAAGTGGCAAAATGCCTGCTAAAGACACGAGTCTTGAGCTTGAAGGAGGTTCCATCTGTTTAATCTTCATGATATAGAGTGCATACAGATCACATGCTACCTCATAGGAACATCAGTGAAGATATTGCTGAGATGAATTACTTGTAGGATTACGTTGTCCTCCCTTAGGTTAAAGTGGATGACAAAAAATAATTTATCAGTTGTGTGGTTCTCTAACAAATTTCTCTCATTTCCACAGGGTCCCTGTGCGTGGATAAATACAGACCTTGTGAAAATGGAGGGACATGCTTAGATTCACCATCTCGGTGCATGTAAGTGAAACATATGTACATATCTGCCTTTTCTCCTGCATTAATACTTCATAAACTCAGCTTTTGGAAGGCATTCAAACCACTTGTCTTCTTGTGTGTAAATTGACAGGCAAGTTATTTGTCACTTGGTTCTTCAAAAGCTCAGGGGAAAGATTACATCCAGTCTAATACTTTAAGTGAATATACTCTCTTTATATCCTGTTGGCTCTTAATTTACAACTTCTACATACAAGTGGTAGAGATGGGACACATTGATTAGGCCTACAAAGATGAGCACTATCACACCTGCTACACTCATCTTTTGCACCTGTTAAAGCGCTTTTGTCAGAGATGCATCACAGCATTATGCTGCACATAACAAGTCAAGTTTTTAATCTGCATTTTTTTTTATTGTGTGTTATTTGAGTAAATTTCAAGGCTTTACATTTTTTTAATATAAATTGTCTTGGTTTGCCGCCTGCTTTGGGTATTTTTGAGCTCTCACATCTTTTGACAATGATAAGGCTTTTGTTTTTCAAATTGGTGAGGGGGGTTGTGTGGAAACCGACTACAATAGTCAAGTTAAATGGCCTACAGTGTCTTGCCCGGGGGTCATCTGTCCTTTTTAAGAACCCTTTAGCTTAGGAAACATGCCCGAGTGTTTCAGATGGAGGGGATACTTTCATTGATAGAACAAAAACTCCTGGGTTGCCAGCTGCTTCCCTCCAAAACCATACATTTATTATTTTATTGGCATGGACTTTACAATACTGCAGGGTTCAAAGTTGAGCCATTAGCAGGAATGCACTTTTCACAAGTAAACATGAGGCAATCTTTTTCATATATATATATATATATATATATATATATATATATATATATATATATATATATATATGTATTGTTTTATATATATACTTTTTTTTTTCTAGACATGAAAGTAACAACATAGTTATATAAAGTGGTTGTTCTGCCAGTAGTCGCCGTTACACACTAGACAATGTGTAACTCGACTGCATGTGGAAGAAGTAACTACCTCCCACATTTTTTCAATCATTAGCTGGAGCCAAGATGGGTGAGTGTCATTAAGTGAGTCAATGTATAATTATATGCGGCCATATATTTTCTTTTTCATTATATCCAACATTGTTTTTCTGAACAAATCATTTAGTGTCAACACCACACAGAAACAGCACTTCCCTACCACAAGTGAAAAGTAACACTCTCAATGTTTTACTTAGTTTCAACATTAGTCTCCAAATGTTTTCTTATTCTTGTTTTCTTGGAAGATACCATTCCCTCATCCTTTGTGCTCCTTTAATCCTTTTGTGCTGTGCACATGCGTTAGGGGTGTAAAAGTTGGGTATGTTTAATCACTATGCTGGTACAGTGCCAACAAGATGAAGCACTTAAAGTGCAAAGGGGAAGGATTTCTCATGGAAGAGGACATCAAATGTCATGCCACACAGCGTAGAGAGAGTCCCTTGGCAGGGCAGAGCGGTGGAGCAAAGCGTGGACACATGAGAGTGGTCAGACCAGTCCTAGACAGAGGTGACTGGTGGAGCCACCCCACCCCTTCCCCTGGGAAGCCCACAGAAACAGGAGATTGAAAACAGCAGAAAAGATCCTTTCTTCTACCAGATACCTGCCTGTAACCTGGCACCATCAGGAACAGGGCATCGAGAGCAAGAGAAGAAAGGCCACAGCGAAGTGAAGCTGATACACAGAGTAGAAAGACGGAAACAAAATGCAGATTCAGGCAGAAAGGCTTCCATGTGTTGGCATTTGAAAGGAATTCAGAGAACCAGTAGGAAATAACTTTGCTTGAAATCGCCCCCGTTTTACAGAACCACACTGCTCTTTGTAGGGCATGTGCATCTGCTTGTTGTCCAGACACTCGCTATATTTCATTTTTCTTATGGCTGGTATCTTCTCAAGTGACAGTACCTCTGAGTGTATGGCAGCTACTATTGTTACTGTCCCAGATACCAATGTATCCTCTCTCTTGTTGGCAAACACGAACACAGTAAAGCTCGAACATGAAAGAAAGGTTCTCTATCCTCTTAGTCATTTATGTGCCTCTGAGTGTGCTGGATACTCCTCAGTTGGCTTAGTATAGGTTGCAGGCCAGAGATGCTGATAGGAGATTACAGTAGTAAACTGATCAAGTGAACGTACTCATTCCCATTTCACCTCTTTCAGTTACCCAGTAAAAACCAGTCAAGGCTTTTAGTCTGAATGGGTTGAGCATTCCAACCTCGGTACTAACTTCCTTTATAGATTGACTGGAACTGCTTTTCAGCCGTAAATTCCTTTCTTGACATGATGTCGCATGACTGGTTGCATTCACTATTCCTAAAGTGATCACAACTTTAAAAAAGTTACTGGTGCTCAAAATAATTTGCACATGCATGTGCCAATCTGAAACTCCAGTGTACAAACACATGTAAACGTGTGAACAGATAAATCCAGTGTCACAGGTAATTCCAGTATTTATCTATGACCAATCTGATATAAGTCAACTTAATTATAACTAACTATAATTAAAGCGGGTAGAATGCGCTTGATGAAGATGATTACCATTGACATTGATGCATTTCATCACCATGTGCATCTGCACTGAAACGTGCCTCTGTCTGCAGACAGGTTTTTATTGACAGGTGCACTGGTGGGAATGTGGCTTTTACTAGACCAGTAAGTAAAAGTCGCATAGTGCACCTTAACCCCAACACATAAACCAATTTGCATTTTTTGGTTTAGAAACTGTTGCATAGTTTAATTAATGTTGGATGTTCATTCAATCCCAAAGCATAAACCTCCCTCTTCAACCGGTTGGCTTTGTTTGAGGGCTGCAGATAAGCACAGCATGTCGGTGAGATTTTGTCGGACGTCTGTTCCAAAGCTAAAGATGCTGCGATCCAGCCTTTGCTAAGTTCTAAATAGCACTACTCAATACAGCTTACATACATTTACATTTTCTGAAACAATGTTCTCCTAAACAATTCATTTGAAGTGGTACCCAATGAGTCTCCTTTCTATGATCTTACTGTGGCCCAGAGTTTTGAACTTGACAGTGAAGGGCTGATAGTGTCACAGAGAGTGCAGCCTTCTAGGTGAGCAATCAGGAAGTCCAGTTGAAGAGCCTTTGGCCCCTCAGCTCCGCCCTTTGAGCAGAATGTGCTGCCTTTGCGAGGGCCACGTCGGTGTGGCCGGAGGAGAGATAATTAGGCAGATTGAGAGGGTGTCATTCAGAGAGGATCCAGCTGGAGGGATCGGACTGGGGGCAGGGAGTGGGTAGAGGGAGGGAGTGGGGGAGGGTGGTGGGCCGCGTAGAGGACAGCTGGTGGATGTTGTGATGGTAATCCAGTGAAGTCAGATCTTGACAAAGGGGAAGCATAGGGCCAGGTGCTGCCATTGAGCAGTCAGCCGCCCCCATACTGTGAGAGACAAGCTCGTGGAGGAATGAAGCCGGTAGCTCACAGTCCTTCTCTAGCACATGTTGCCTCTCTCACAGCGCAAAGGCAACCAGGTCCTCTCTCTCTCTCTCTCTCTCTCTCTCTCTCTCTCTCTCTCTCTCTCTCTCTCTCTCTCTCTCTCTCTCTCTCTCTCTGCGTGTCGTCCCAGCTCTGGCGGCTCATCCTCTGCCTCTGTGTCTCAACACAGTGGCAGATCGCAGATTACGTCCAACTCTTTCCTCTGAGCTGAATGGAAATAAATGTGTGGCTTCTTCGCTGCGTGAGGCCCATGGATTGATACAGTGGTTCCCTTTATGTTATTAATGTTTTGCCCTTGGCCTCAGTAGCAGAGTTAGCATATAAATTGTGAGTGTTTTGTTATGACCCGACAACTCCCAGCCTCTTAGAACATGATGAAGAGGACATCTTTGACTTTGATAGGGAGCAGACCGTCCAGTGAGGGTGGACTGCTTTTTCTCTCGTAAAAAGTTTCCATGTGGCTACTTTATTTCACCTAAAAATACCATAAACTGTTCATTTGTTTGAAGAGAGAGGACACATATTCTTTTAGAATTTTTTCAATAATGACAAATTACATTTTCGCAAGGGGAAGAGTACAACTTTTCCAAATGTGAAATGGGGCAAAAACAAGTTATTTTCAAAAATAAATTTTTTGAGGTATGCAATTCACTAAGAAGCGGTAAAATACACACATGCCGAGGCCCATATTTACTGACGGACCATAGCAAAGAGACAGCTTATATTGTTGGCTTAGTTCAGAGCACCTCGGGGCTAGTGTTTTCTTTGGCATCTTTATGGTGGATTAGAAAGGAATGCTTACTAAGATTCCTCCTGTCCCTCTGGTGCTTTCAGGTTATTGTCCGTACCTCCCATCCATTCACCCTGGTAGCCCCTTCAGGAATGTCTTTAACAATACTGTCAGCCTAGTCTCATTTGGAAATGGGATGTTTGGAATGACTTGTTTGATTTGCAATTACTTTGCAATTTTGTGGGGCAACATATAGCCAATATCTCTCATGCTGTCCTGACGGGCAGATGGACCATTGTCATGTCATTATTAGGAAAGCTAATGCATTACAAACCCAGTAGTTTGAAATTACTTAAGAGGGGCAGTTGTCATATCTATGAGGAGATGAGTACGGTCTGACCCAAGGGTTACGCCATCATAGGGAGGAAGATTTGGGTTTGTTGTCCTTTCTCCTCTCTGGCTCATGACTTGAGACTGAGCGGTGGTTCCCAGGCCCCGTCACAGGAAGTTGTGCCTTCTGACCTCCCTGCTACGCACATCCTGTCTTATCAGAAAAGCTTAAGCAGCTTACTCCGTCCAGCTAGGTCTCCAAGCTCCTCAACCTACATCATTTGCTACTTGGAACTTATATCTGAGTATGTGGAAAAGACCTACACATATGCAGAAAACAAACCCAGGGTGCTAACTAATTTTGTATTTTACATTATTGCGAGTTGGCACAGGAACATCCAGTTGGAATTTGTGTATTCTTCTTCTTTTTGGATTCAATGTATGTCCGAACCACATGCTTTTGTAGGGATAAGCCTGCTTCTGAAGTCTCATCCCCTGGTTGTTTGTCCTTATCCGTGAGAAGATGACTTCTGAAGAGACATTCGGGCAGGCGTGATTGGAATAACTGAGGCTCGCCAGCAAAATTTCCCCAGTCTCTCCCTCCCCTTTAGAAGAGGAAGGGATGGGTCCATCATTAAATGATTCAGGAAAAGGCTTTCACTTTTCCACTAAGCACATTTTCCACAGACATCTTGATTTCAATGTTTACCTTCTCCATATTTAAAGTTTTAGGACTTAAATACCATGCCACATGGATATAAGACAAACTTCCTACATTGCTGTTATTTCTCTTAGTTTTTTTAAACGTTGTACTGTGTATGGCTGGCCTACAGTGTTCTTTAAATAGTACTTCTTTGAGTGACAGCAGTTAAGATAATAGACGTGTTCCAGCTGTTCCCGTATGCTTATCATTAAGAGCCTTTGCCAGTGCAACATAAACAATCTAATTATTTAAAGATTATAAGCATGTTCTGGTCAATCTGTGCAGCAGTATAAGTCAATGTTGTTAAACTGGAGTGTGGTTGATCAGTTTTAGTTCTGTTCAGTTCACTTTAATCATGCAGCAAATGTTTGCTGCAAAATGAATAGCAATGCAAGCCATTAGAAGGTCTGAGATCATTTCTGTCACGTCATGTTTTTTCTGTTAAGGCTAATATGAGACGCATTGGACATGGTATTGAAGTTGATCTTTCATGTTAGGTTGGGGACGGGGTCCTTTTTAAACTTCAGTTTCAAAGTTTAATGGAATCTGGTTCAGTTTAGGTGGTTGGGTGGGGTTTTTATGGTTGAGTTCAGTGGAGAATGCTTTGAAAGACCTCAACCCTGGGATTCATGCAATGTGGTTATGGGCAAACGCGTTGCTATTTGAAAAATGTCAAGGAGTACTCAAAAAATCTGCTGACACTTTGTTCGAATAGTGTACAGACAAAAAGTGAAAAACCTACCATCTCTCACTGGGTCCTTTTTCATAGCAATATTAAAGAGGTTAGCAACAAGGGTAAAAACATTGTATTCACTTTGTGCAGAAGATCTGTGCAGTCTCCAATGCCAGGAAATTGCCAGACATTTCCTTGGCATTCTGGATTTATGTTCTTATACATGTGAATCTGAGCGCTACGGGATTATCGGAGGTGAGAAGAACACTCTGGCAGCCGTCCTAGTTTTCTAGTCAGATTCATTACTGCTTTTTCTCAAGAGAAAGTTAAATGTCCTTATATTCACATGTTTAATATTCATGCTCTGGGGGGGTGCTCTGGAAACCTCCTTCTGGAGATTTCAATACCTCCATTGTGTGTCCAAGCACAATTGTTGGAACAAACTTTAAACTGTGAAACACGCATCCTTTTAGACATGATCATACTTAATTACCAGACTGAATTGGTGCCGCACGGCGTTCAGTGCTACCTGCATATGAAGGGGATCAGTCCTCTGAAGTGCCCCGACTGTCCTTACAAAACCCGGTCTCCCATCACCCCCTTTTTCTCACTCTGGTCTCTCTCACCATGGGTTACTGTTGCCAGGCTACAGCCCAGGCCTGTTGGTCCATGTAAGCCCAGGCCTGAAAGACTAGCTGTTTGGGTCACTGCTCCCCCCCCCAGCACTTTCATACAAAGGAGTTCTGACTACTTTAGCTCTTTTATTTGGGCCACAAAACACTCCCCAACCCCCAATCTGGCTCTTTGCTGAGAAAGGGAGAGCCAAGCTGGGGAGAGCGGAGCAGAGGAGGCTGTTGGAAGGAGGGGGGGATGTGGATGGGATCCTGTTGGCAGTGTGGTGTCAGTATGGACTCGCATTAAGGAGTAGATCTGGTTCCTGCTTGCTTGTAGAAAGGAGGGGGCGACGGAACCACGTCTGTGTTGAGAGAAGGAAGGAGACAGTTTCCCAAAGATCCTGATATTTTGTTCTAGCAGCCTCTTCTTAAAATGTAGCTCTTCTAATGCAATATATGTGGACATCTTGCCCAGAGTCAAAAGATAGTGGTTCTGTTGTTGTTGCTCTTTCTCTCTATTAGTTTTAGGAAATGCCCTCTGTGATAGGAAGACTCCTTTATACTTGTTGCTTTGTAGAGCATGACTGTGTGTATGAACCGTGTCAGAGATTACAGCCTCTTTGTTCACAGGTGAGTCACCTTCTGACCTCTGGCAGAGTAGCTGCTATTGTATAGGAGAGGATGAGCTCAGGTTACCCTACTTCAGTGACCCAGAAGGCAGGAAAACTGGCATTGTGTTACACACATAAAGGTGACAGAACTCACTTGCATAAATCAAACTGTTTTAGTCAGATGATCTTCATACTTGATGTAGAAGAACTGAGAAATCCCAGTGCACTGCTGCAACCTCTTATTTCATATCAAAGACATGTTTTGTAAGGTAATTTGCAATTTAAACTCGTCTTCATTAAATGTTTAACCATTGCCATTGTCTTCTTTCTTTTATTACTCTTCTCTTTTATGGGTTCACGATACTACCCTTCCTCAGAGGCTGAGGCTGGTTGTAAGTTTCTCTTCTTTGTGTTTGGGTGTGTCGTGATTGTTGCATGTGTTTTCATTGTTGCAGTGGTGCCTTCGTGTCAGTCTTTTAAAGTTTGTTAAGAGGAACTGTTAATGCATGTGTTTGTGAACAATGACTACATCTCTTGAGTGTTGTGAAATAGCCAATGTGTCTGTGTGTGCGTGTGTGTTGGTTATGGTTACCGGGAATTTTCCATGAATAAAACAGCACAGTTGTTTTGGCTTGACGTCTGCCAGGAGATGTAGATGCCAGACACCCAGAGGTGCACTGACAGATGTGAACAGATGCATGGTCCCGGGGATGCAGCTGGCAAAAGTCCTCATATGTGTTGACACGGGGAGATTACCCATTCTGGCCATGCCTCCAGTGTACTCAAAGACCTCCTCCTCATCTGCTCCACTCGCTTCCTCAAAGGTCAGAAGTCGACACTAAATATGACTCAGGGCCCATTGCGCAACAACAGCCTGCACCTGCCGTCCACATCCGCCACACTTAAGGCCGTGCCAAGGCGAAGGCACAGTTCCTGCCTTGCTGTTCCCAGAGGTAATGGAATCCGCAAGGTTGTAAAGAGCCTGATAAGGAGACTCTCAGGTGCACCAGGACAAAGTTGCATGTCTCTCACAGTCTTCACACTGATAGCACTCTGATTTGTGTGTTATGGGAGTAGCATGTTGGCTATGAGTCAGCTCTAGACAAAAGACTGTGTGTTTTGGTTGCTCAGTTCACTGTGCATTTGTAAGGGAGGACAACTTATTTATCAGGCAAAACTACTATCGTCAGTCTTACACACACTCCCACACACACGCATATCTACACTAATACACACAAATGAACACAAATGCACTTCATTATAATAGCTGAACACACAATACTTCCTGGAATGAGTTTTAAGTTGTTCTCTGTCCAAAAAGAGTCACGTTAGTCTTTCTAGAACAACAGCCTGTTAAGACTGTAGCTCTTTGGCTTCCATGAGCAGTCAAATGCCTGCAGTACAGAGGTGCTCCAGACAAATCCGTCTGCGTTGTACTTTTCAGCTCTATAAGCAACTTTCTTCCTCGGCCCTTTCAAAGCCCTCTTTGTGCCACATTTGTGTTTCATTTTTTAGTGACACCCAAGATTCCAGACATAGTTAATTTGCCTCTAAATAAACCCAGCCAAGCCATGACAAATAGCTATGGGGACCAAAAGTGTGGGGGGGGGGATTGGAAGGGTGTTGAGTCGGGTGTCAGGCTTGCTTGTTCGTCTGTGAGGTTGCCAGGGCAACGGGGATCGTGCATTCGTAGTGAGTCCAGTGTTTTCATAGCAAGGGACGAGGGATTACAGGAAATATGACATGACATTCTTGCTGGACCAGACCACTCTCTCCTCCTCTTCGGCGCCCTCTCCACCAATTCCACCTTCTAAAGACATTCTCTCCTGCAGAGAAACCCCAGCCCACTCTCTGCAGCCTGAGTGACATTATCATCACAATTAGACGGGGGACCTCTGACATTTGACCTCTCAGCGCGTGAGAGAAGGGGGTTGTTGGTGGGGGGGGGGGTGCAAGCTGCCGTTCAGGGGGGGCTTTAGGAGATGGAAGAGAAGCTATAATATCTATCTGACTAACTTGCTTAACATTGGTGGTCCAGTTTCAGTGCCTTCGTGCTGATCATGGGAAAAATCTTCACTCCCAACAGTATTTATTGTTGCTCAGATAATTGATTATTTTAATTGAGAGCCAAACTATTACTTTAGAGACATTTCACTTGTTCTGCACTGTTTCTGTGTATATGCACATTCTTGTGGAAACGCCCGTGGGCCAGGCTTTCTCTTGCTTAGCCCTGTGGCTCCTCCAATTTTCGTCTTTTTTAAGCTGGTAAAAAACTATCCAGTTTTTTTTCTAAAACCGGTTAGTACAGCTAGGAAGAAAGAACGTCATCTAAAAAAACAAAACGGAAAATCGAGATCCTGATCAATTAATCCTTCTTATCTTATACCTGGAGCAACTTCAGACTTCTAGCCAGGGGAAAGTCACAAAATTGTTTTTGTAAACGATAAACTAACATTAGTGTAGTGGTGATGCTCCTGTAAAAGAGAATAGATGAAACCCTATTGTTGATCCTGCCCAGGGGTTCTTCTCCAATGAAAGAGAAGACCGAGCCCAAGGGCGGGCCGAAACCCAGCCGTCACTGCCCTGTCATCAGCATCAAACAGCCTGTTTGATGAGGGGGCTTGTCCCCAGCCAGGGGCTCCACTGTGGGTATAGAGTTACCAGCTCATACTGTACTCCCTAGTAAGTCCAAACATTGTCTAAACTCCCATAGGACCTCTGCAGAGAGCTATAGGAAGCCATGTTTATATGTTTATCTCATGTTCTGATGGGAGCAGGTTTAGGTCAGACTTACACAATGTTCTCACAGCCAACATGGTTTATTGATTACGATAGAAACCTGTCCGTAAGTTGCACAAGAGATGGATTACTGGAAATGTTGTTCCATTCATCTACCACAGCTGCTTCTCTTATTCTGTTCATGTGTGCTGTGTGTAGTCCTCGTTTTTCTCTGTCAGTAGTTATTGGCAATTGATGTGTTTCCAGACTGCTGTTTCTGGGTGTGTTCTTTTTCATATATGAGAACAGAGCAATAGCTGAGGTGCCTGAAAAACTGTAACAGTGTAAGACGAATGTTAGCTGACATAGAGAAACTGATGCTTTTCAGCTGTATATAACAGAGAATGGGCCTTGTGAAGCCCATAAGACAAAGAAAGATGGCCTCCCTCCATCTTAATTTTGAAATTGTTTGAGAGTATGTGTGTCTCACTTTGTGTGTGTGTATGTACTGCATGGTAAGTACTTATGGGGTAAGCTATGTTATTACAAATTTGTTCCAGGGTGCAGAAGCATTGCTCAAGCCAATATATGAGTCAGGCAGCAGGCCTTGCCGAGGTATCAAGGCAGAACTTTTCAAGGGATTTGGGCTACACTGGAATATAAGTGTCACAGCTCGGTCTTGAATACCTTAATTTGTCATCTTGTGATCTGTTTTGACCTCAAGGCCAAAGACATCCTAATGTGTTTGTGAATTTGTTTGTCCAGATGTCGTCTGGGATTCATTGGTCCTCTCTGTCATCACACGGATCCCTGTCATCGATCGCCATGTCTGAACGGAGCAGCCTGCAAGAGCCAGGTGGTCAATGGTATCCCACAATACACCTGTGTGTGCCAGAGAGGGTTCAGAGGTACATATATCAGAGTTTGTCTTCAGAGATCAGATCTGAGAAGGGAGATTGAAAGTTCCTGTTTTAACTTTATACAATTCCCTATTTAATCCCCAGGCCAAGACTGCTCCCTCATTGATGCCTGTGCCACAAGTCCCTGTGCCAACGGGGCCCGTTGTGCCAATTGGAATAACCACTACAACTGCTCCTGCCCACCTGGCTTCCAGGGAAAGAATTGCCGCAATGACATTGACGAGTGCCGCAAGCCTGGCGTGTGCCTCAACGCTGGCCTCTGCATTAACACCCATGGGTCCTTCCGCTGTCAGTGCCGGCCTGGATACAGCGGGCGCACATGTGAGGTGTCCACCCTTCCCTGTGCCCCATCTCAGTGCCTCAATGGGGGCACATGTCGTCAGACCAGTGACCATTCCTACGAATGTGCTTGCCTACCAGGTAAAAAAACTTTTCATCAGTGTAGTAGACCACACACACACAAGATCTGAGTTAGTGTGCGGACCCCATTTTTTTTCCCAGGCCCTCAGTAAGTGCTACAGGCATACAGATTTTCCCAGGATGATGACGTAGCTGTTAGTGCTGTTTCTGGGATTAACTCCTCTCTCCCAGGTCAACTTCCTGTCTGCTATTAATAGCTTATGTTGGGAGATGGGATGGTGGGAGAGTTAAAGAGGGAGCCCGCCGTCACTCTACTCCACTCTGCTCTTTTCACAGCAGAAGGAATTTACTTTATGGGCCTTCTGGTTTCCCACTGGGGAGCTGACAGGAAATGGCTCTTGCCAGAGAGGAAGTCATTGAAACTGTGAGAGATTATAAAACAAGCAAACACTGCGGGGAGTGCGGACCTCTGCAGCAGGCAGGAGTCACGGCTGCTGCTGGCATCGTGTGGGAACCATCATGAGAAGATGTAAACACTCAGACACCCTCTGAACCTTTTTACTGCCCACACTACTCCACAGCCTCTCTCGTGTGGGAAATTTAACTCAACGTCATGAGTGGGGATGCTTTGCGTCTGGAACAGGAACCACTGAATGTTTAGTAAACTTTCAGCTGGTGTATGTTACTGTGTCTGTGTATCATAACTCTCTTTTCTCCCCATCTGTCTCAGGGTTTGCGGGACACAACTGTGAGAATAACGTGGATGACTGTCCAGGTCACAAGTGTATGAATGGAGGAATATGTGTGGACGGAGTCAACACCTACAATTGCCAGTGCCCACCAGAATGGACAGGTACATATCTATTAACAAAATATTTCAAACTTTAAATGTATATATCTCATGGTGAACATGTACAAGCTAATAATATATCATCTAATCACCAGGGCAATACTGTGCTGAGGATGTCAACGAGTGTCTCATGCAACCAAATGCCTGCCATAATGGCGGCACTTGCTTCAACACCATCGGTGGTCATACCTGTGTCTGCGTTAACGGTTGGACTGGAGATGACTGCAGTGAGAACATTGATGACTGTGCCATAGCCGTTTGCTTCAATGGCGCCACCTGCCATGACCGCGTAGCATCCTTCTTCTGCGAGTGCCCAGTTGGAAAGACGGGTAAGTGGGTTCTTCAAATGGCCCCCGTGTGTCTCTTAGTCCTGGCTGCTAAATAGTTTATTTCATGTGTTTTGTGTGTGCCTTTCTGTGCCGTCCCCACAGGTTTGCTGTGCCACCTTGATGATGCGTGTGTGAGTAACCCTTGCAACGAGGGTGCAGTGTGCGACACCAATCCCCTCAATGGACGCGCCATTTGCACATGTCCTGCCGGCTTTGTAGGAGGTGCTTGCAACCAGGACATGGATGAGTGTTCGATCGGTAAGTCTGCAATTTGTTTCACCAATTCTCAGCACTGTGGTCACAGCCTGTCCGCTCGGTCTTTTCCTCTTAGTGTGTTTCATATACTGAACCTCAGCCTTCTGCCCGCAGGTGCCAACCCATGTGAGCATTTTGGTAAATGTGTGAACACGGAGGGCTCCTTCCAGTGTCAGTGCGGCCGGGGATACGCCGGCCCACGATGTGAGATTGACATCAACGAATGCCTGTCCATGCCCTGCCAGAACGACGCCACTTGCCTGGACCGCATTGGAGAGTTCACCTGCATCTGCATGCCAGGTATGCAGGCCTGTTACATTGTATTTCAGCACTGCCAATAAAACAATACAGAACACCTCTATTCATCCAGATTATCCACTTAAAACAGCCTCGAACCAACAGCAGAGGGGAAAAACATATTATTTAAATTAGCTGAAACATCATCTATAATTCTGCCAGACGGACTACCAGTGTAGACTGTTATGTAATGCATTCCCATTGACGTTGGGGGTGTGGAGGCACTGCTCTGCTCTCAGCGCACTATACAGCCAGACAGGGTATTAGTTTGGACTAAGTGATGGTTTGGACACTCAGTGACAAAAACACAGTGAAACTCTCACGCACAGTCCTACATGCATCCTGGGGTTTTGGGAACTATACAAATTAGAGCTGGGAGTCGGGTCTATAGGACTGTATGTGAGAGAGGGCGAGCAGTTAGGGGGAGGAGTGTGCTGTGAATACTAATGAGTGGTAGAGTGGTGGGAATGGAGCGGAACAATAGGGCCCCTCTGTGCTCCACTTTGCACCCCTCATACACAGAGAGGGAAAGAGGCCTTTTCCCAGAGCCTCTCCCCCTCCCCCTTCTTTTCCAGAGACAGACCCTTCCTCAAACCCTCCTCATCATCAGCCAGCCTGGCAAAGCTCATGTGGAGCTGCTGATTATTTCTGATTCCACGCTAGCCTCTCCCCCAGTACTCTGATCCACACTCTGTTTCACCTCAATGAAAGAACCCTCCATAGTTTGCTAACGCAGAATGTATAACATGCATCTGTTGAATGCGACACTGACCCAGGGAGAGAAAATGGGCAGTTGGCTGTGGCGATTTCAGATCAGTAGAGTTGGAACACTGGGGATGAGGGATCTTTTATCCATCCTATGGTTCAGCAGAGACAAGTGTTCAAATCTCTGAGGCCTCCCATGAGAGAAAAGTTTCCCACAGATCCTTTCCCCATCGCAAAGAATACACACTACTACTGACATAACCGTACATTAAAAACAGAACATAGTGAATTTGCTTCAACTGCAAGAACGTATGTCATTCAGTTTGAACTTCTCTCTTCCAGGTTACATGGGGACTTACTGTGAGGTGGACGTAGATGACTGTGAGAGCAACCCATGTGTGAATGACGGCATCTGTCGGGACATGGTCAATGGCTTCACATGCACATGCCAGCCAGGTAAGACTTTTCTGCCAGGCCATGATTTCTATTCCCTGTGTTTAACAACTCCAACCCAGAGAGCCAAAGTTTAAATGTCCCCAGAAACAGAGGAGGGAGGGTCAGCCGTGCTGCTTCTGCCTGCTGGTGTTCAGAGCCCACAAGGCAGCCTATCCTCTCCTCCTGCCTGAACAAAGACACTATTGTGACCCCCGCTCTCCTCCTCTGTGGAATGTGGAAGGGACAGCAGTCTCCCTCATCCTGCCCTGGTGGTGGTGGGGAACAGCAGTCCTGCTAATGAGATTCTTTTCCAGGTCCTCAATTTACATCTGGGACAGACGTCCCCTCTCCACCCCCCATCTAGCTATTGAGCCGGTGGAGCTGATGCAGGAAGGGGATGGGGGGGTTCCCTAAAAGAGAAAACAATCCCACCGTCTCCTCTAACTCCCCTCTCCCCCCTTTAGCAGCCCAGGCCCCAACACACAGACCGTCGTGACACTGTTAATCAACTGAGCAGTGTGCTACCAATGCACCAATTCACCCCTGTCTGGGCACTCTGCCCACTGATTTCAAGCCTACTCAGTTTCTCAAGCTTTTCAAGCCAATAGATTTGAGATATTGTTACTGCCATTTATGTATTGTTCATATTCTTGTTTTTGTTATTGAGGTATAAAAGGAGCTGTTTCTCCACACATTTAATTTGATTTCATATACCAGAGTCTAAAAATGCCAGTGTAGATAAAACACACAGAAATGTAACATAACCTGAAGTGAGATAAAGCTGCATAAATTGGATTTCGCTGCCCAGATATTTTAAACTACCTGATAGCTATATTCATTTATATTCAGATCCGCTGTGTATGCATCACATTGTAAGTTCCTTCTCATGAACATGATCAAGGTTACAGGCTTTCCACTGCATTATGTAGTGGTCATCTTATCACTGGTCCAAGTGCACAGATGACATGTCCTTAACCAGTCGAGACGCTCTCAAACCCAACCTGAGCCAGACGTCACTAACCTAGCTAAAGACCTCTGCCCTTCTAAGAAGAGACAGAACTGCCCTCTGACCTGAGCACGGACCCTTCCACTGGACCTTCTTTCTGACCCTTCACCTCTGTGTTTGCATGTCCCAGGGTTTACTGGCACCATGTGTCAGATCGACATAGATGAGTGCGCCAGCACGCCCTGCCAGAATGGAGCCAAATGCTACGACCGGCCCAACGGGTTCGAGTGCCGCTGTGCTGAAGGTAAGGGCTTCTGTACCAAATAGTTGTCAGTAAATAATTGTCTGGATGTACACCGCTCACAATGTCTTCCCAGGCAGAATAGCAGAGGAGCAGATGAGCCTTAACCACTTGTTGGGCTGTGTTTGGTCTTTGTTACGTGTTCAATGTTTTGGGGGGTCAGCTATTTCCCTGGATGTCTGCTGGCCAAGCAGACTGACTTGAGGCCCCTAATCCCCCTCTTTCCCTCGTCGGCTCTCAGGATCATGGGGTCACTGAGGACCAGCAGTTGCCAAGAAAGGAGCCTTGGTCATCACCCCGACATCTGTTCATCTATTAAACCCCCACACACCACCTCATGCCGCATCTTATCTTCCATTCCTTCACATTCAGTCATGTCCAAGTTTGAAAATATGGCCAAAAACAGTGAGCGACGTAAAAATGTGTCACAAAGACTGCACGTATGAGCTGGCTGTGTGTATACACACTGATATTTTTTAACATGTTTGTTTGGACCGAAGAATACTGAGGAGCCTGCTTCATTGTTTCAGTGGCCAGCTGCTTGGTACTCCCTCTGTTTGTGGGCCCCTTCTGTTGAGTGAAGTGGCCCTGTTTGACGTGGCGCAGTCCATTGTTCCCTCCGCCACTGAGAACAAAAGCAGGACTGGGAGGCCTGTGTAGGGCCCTTCTTTACTGCTTTGCCCAACTCAGCACTGCACTACACACATACCACACAAACCAACACACAGACATTGTCGACATGGAAACCACAGTGATCACAACCCAAAACTGTCGAAGCTTTTATAAAGAAAAAGTGGGAAACAGACAGAGGAAGTTCAGCGAAATAACTAACCGATTGAGAAAAGGAGGAACATTGGATGAAAATGTCTGTTCAAGGAAACATTTTAAAACATTAGAATTGAAGCTGTTTTAATTCCTAAAAAAAAAAATTGCTGCCTCAAATGGCCAGATAAACGTCTTAACATAAATCTACATTTTATCCTTTATTTCATCTTTAGGTTATGAAGGGACACTCTGCGAGAGCAATATCAACAACTGTCAGCCCGACCCATGCCACCACGGTACTTGCATAGACGGCATTGCCAGCTACACCTGTAACTGTGGCGCTGGCTACACAGGCTACCGCTGTGAGAACCAGCTCAATGAGTGCCACAGCAACCCGTGTCAGAATGGGGGCAAGTGTGTGGACCAGGTCAACAAGTACATCTGCCAGTGCCAACATGGAACCTCAGGTAAGAGGAACAACTCCAAAATGACACCGTCTGACCTTGTTAAATCAAACTTTTCAAAGCGAATTTACTGCAACTGTAGGCTAAATCATGGTATATGCTCACACATCAATGTTCTAACTTTAAGTTACTCTTTGTCAACACAGGCACAAATTGTGAAATAAATTTTGATGATTGTGCCAGCAACCCATGTGACTATGGCATCTGCAAAGATGGCATAAACCGCTATGACTGTGTTTGCAAACCTGGCTTCACCGGTAAGGCTCTTTGACAACGATAGCACACATTTGGAAATGTTGATGAACACACTTCTGATTGTGTGTCTAATGTCTCTACCGTCAGGTCCCAAGTGTAATGTGGAGATCGACGAGTGTGCATCCAGCCCCTGTAGAAATGGGGGGACCTGTGTGGATGAGGAGAATGGATTTCACTGCCAGTGTCCGGAGGGCTTTAAGCCCCCTTACTGTTACTCCCAGGTGGACGAGTGTGGTAGCAGCCCATGTGTCCATGGATCATGCAGGGATGACATCAACGGGTATGATTTGTTTCTGACTTTGTCGCAGTTTTAAGTGGCACCTTATGTGATATCAAGGAGAAACTTGGCATCAACACCTTGCAAGCTTGTTGCTAATCCTACAAGTCACACCTTGTACATGTATAATGTGGCATCTTTTTCTATTATTGACTGTACTCCTGTATTTCTAGTTATCGCTGTGACTGTGAGCCAGGATGGGTGGGGAAGAACTGTGACCTGGACAGGAACGATTGTTTGCCGAGTCCCTGCCAGAATGCTGGCACATGCATCGACCAGCTCAACGGCTTCACCTGCAAGTGTCGCCAAGGCTTCAGAGGTAAGTGTGTGGCGGGGGCGTGGTAGCACAATACACAGTAACTGCATCATCAACATCAAAACGTGCAGTACAAAGAGAGCAATATACACGGCCAGCACATGCAGTGAACTTGTAACTGTGTAGCTTATAGACTTAATAGACATTGTTTGTCTAAATGATTCATACCATGTCCTCCATCATTTTCCTCCTTCCGAATGCCAATCGTTTACCTCCCCCTACTGGTGTATTAAAAATATGCCAAATTCATTCACCAGAGTTTGACCAAGTCTCAGACTCCTCAAAATTCAGTTCTGAAATATGTTTTAATGTCTTCTCTGCCCCTCCTACAGGTAACCTCTGCCAGGTGAACATCAATGAATGTGCATCCAGTCCCTGTCTGAACAAGGGCACTTGTGTGGATGGTATGGCTAGTTTCACCTGTATGTGTGAGCTTCCTTACAATGGACCCACTTGTGCTGAGGTCCTCACCCCTTGTTCCCCTAACCCATGTGCCAACCACGCCATCTGCACACACACACCAGACTACTTGGGCTATCAATGTAACTGCCAGTCAGGTTGGCAAGGTAAGCAAATGTTGTTCCGCCTCCTCATCTATTGTGAAATAATCGGCCTTGAATCTTACAGAAAGTCTTAATGCATAAACGCTTATGATCTTGACCTTGACCCTAAACCTCACTTTTGCATCTTTCAGGTCAGTTGTGCAATGTGGATGTGAATGAATGCATCTCAAACCCCTGCAAGAACCGTGGGACCTGCACCAACACACTTGGAGGGTTTGTGTGCTCCTGCAGAGCTGGATTTACTGGGCTGACGTGTGAAACAGACTTCAATGACTGTTCTCCAAGTGAGTGGCCACGTAAACCTTGCGTGCTGATTTACTATAATTATCTGGCTAAGAACAGTATACACTTGGTATTGTGTTGGATAGCAACAAAGTCATTTTATTCTTTTGTGCCATCAGATCCGTGCCTAAGTGGAGGGTCCTGCACAGATGGTGTGAACTCTTTCTACTGTAGCTGCCTGGCAGGCTTCACTGGGCCCCGCTGTGCTTTAGAGATCAATGAATGCCAGAGCACCCCCTGCAAAAATGGAGGCACGTGCACGGACTATGTTAACTCCTACACTTGCACCTGTAGGCCTGGCTTTACAGGCATCCACTGTGAAACCAACATCCCTGATTGCACTGAAAGGTGAGTGTTTGAGTCATGGAGACATCCCACATTGTACTTTCTCAACCTGCTCATATGCACATTTATAGACCTACTGAATATGATAATAAACCTTAAGTCCTTATGTTCACTCATGTCTGCAGCTCTTGCTTCAATGGAGGGACGTGCACAGATAAAATCAACGGCTATTCTTGTAGCTGCCGCTCAGGCTTCACTGGCTCCCACTGCCAATACGAGGTCAATGAGTGTGACTCCCAGCCGTGTCTCAACGGAGGCATCTGTCAAGATGCCCTGGAGTCCTTCCGGTGCTCTTGCCCTAGGGGTTACACTGGCAACCGCTGCCAGGTACACACACTCAGACCCAACTTGAAAGGTCTTGTAAGGGCCTTGTGTCTTCATTCATTTGTTTCTAGACCAATAAATCCTTAAAATTCCATTTGCCTCTTGCCTACCCAGACACAAGTCGACTGGTGCAGACGCTCATCTTCCTGCCAAAATGGAGGACGCTGTCGCCAAAAGGATTCTTCCTTCATCTGTGACTGTTCGAACGGCTGGTCTGGACGTTACTGTGACATCTCCAGAGTCTCTTGTGAGACAGCTGCTCGCCAAAGAGGTATGTGGGTAGTATGTCATTTAACTTCTTGGTTAAATGTGTTTGTGTTGTAACTGAGTAATCAAAATAAAATGTTTCTTCCAAATCTTTCTAATCAGGGCTCCAGACAGATGAGCTATGCCACCACGGGGGTCACTGTGTCAACACTGGGAATGCCCACTATTGTAAATGTCCTTCTGACTACACCGGCAGCTATTGCGAAAGCCAAGTGGACCACTGTGAAGACAAACCCTGCCGCAATGGCGCCACCTGCAGGGGATATGTGGGAGGGTATCAGTGTGATGTGAGTACATTTCTTTGACAATATTGTGTGCTGCTCTGTCAGATTTGAGCAAAGTCAGTATTGAAACAGCGTTTGTCACAGTTGTGGAGATAATGTAATTGTCATCTCTATGTCATTACAGTGTATGCCAGGCTTTACTGGACAGAACTGCGAGATCGAAATCAACGAGTGCCAGTCTCATCCTTGCCAGAATGGAGGCACTTGCATTGACCTGGTGGGACATTACATCTGCTCCTGCCCCCCTGGCACACTGGGTATGCGAGCACATATTCAACAGAAACCTATGTTTATTACTAGAGATTGCACTACATGGGACTAAAATATAATCAATGTATCGTAGTATTTAATAATTCTCTCTTTTTAAAGGTGTTCTCTGTGAGATCAATGAAGATGACTGTGCTCCACCTCTGAGGCTGCGCAGTGCTCCCCCTAAGTGCCTGAACAATGGCACCTGTGTGGACAAAGTGGGTGGATACCGCTGCAACTGTCCCCCTGGATTCACAGGAGAAAGATGTGAGGGAGACATAAATGAGTGTCTCTCTAACCCCTGCAGTCCTTCCAACAGTCTTGACTGCATCCAGTTGCCCAATGACTACAAATGTGTCTGTAAGCCTGGATACACAGGCCGAAAGTGTCAGAGCAGGTTTAGTGTGTGCGAGTCTCAGCCTTGTCAGAGCGGAGGAGTCTGTTCTGTATCCAGCAGCTCAGTACTGGGATACATTTGCACGTGTCAGCTTGTAAGTACACTTTCACATTACGGATTTAAACACCTAATTGGATTTTGTAGTTTCCGCATTAGTGCTTTTGTTATTTCTTTATTGAAAGTTCAACATCTAAGTGCATGAATGATATCTATCCTCAGGGTTATGTTGGGCTCAATTGTGAAAGAAGCATGTCCTGTCGGGAGCTTCCTTGCTACAATGGAGGTAGCTGTGCACTCACCTCGAGGGGCGTGCGTTGCAGCTGCCTGCCTGGCTATGGTGGGCCCCAGTGTCAGCATCGCAGTAATGAAGGCTGCTCTTCCCAGCCCTGTCGGAATGGAGGGTTGTGCACTGAAGAGATCAGCTTCCCCTTCTTCCACTGCCAGTGTCCCAGTGGCTGGACCGGTAAACGGTGCGAGCAGGGCACCAGATTAATTGAGGAACCGTCACCCTCGTGCCCTCTAGCAGACTGTCATGGCAAGGCCAATGATGGTGTTTGCGACAAGGAATGCAACACGTTCTTTTGCAGCTGGGACGGCGGTGATTGTTCTCTCGCAGTGAACCCCTGGGCTCGTTGTGCAGACTGTTGGCAGGTCTTCAACAACAGCCAGTGTGATCAGTCCTGCAACAACGTTGACTGTCTGTACGACAACTTTGACTGCAAAAAGAAGGAGAAAGTTTGCAAGTGAGTTAACTTTTCACGGGATTCCTGCATTTTTTTCTGTACTGATAAGAAAAACTTGAGCTGATCCTTCTGTTTGTCTTGTCTCCAGTCCGATATATGAAGCCTACTGTATCGACCACTATGCTGATGGAAAGTGTGACCAGGGCTGCAACACAGAGGAGTGTGGCTGGGATGGTTTGGACTGCGCAGGACAGGTTCCAGAAGAACTAGCTGATGGTGTCCTGGTTTTGGTAGTCCTACTGCCTCCAGAGGAGCTTCTCCGCACGAGCACGGCTTTTCTGCAGAAATTAAGTGCCATCCTACACACCACACTCCGCTTCCGACTGGACAACAATGGAGAAGCCATGATCCGCCCCTACACCCGCAAAGAGGCACGCCTCAAGCGCGAGTTGCAGCCTCATCAGGAAGTCATCGGGTAAGTCAGGCCTACAATATACATACAAGTTGAAGTATTTCCTTTATTTTGTGCATTACATTAAACACCTGTCTCTCTGCTGTTCCTGTAGCTCGATAGTGTACCTGGAAATAGACAACCGTCTGTGCTCTCAGCGCTTTGAGGACTGTTTCCCCACAGCTGTCAGCGCTGCAGACTACCTAGGAGCCCTGTCAGCTGTAGAAATGCTCCGCTTTCCTTACCCCCTCAAAGAAGTTCGTGGTGAGTAGCGATACCCAAAGAACACAAAATAAACTTGCAAGACTAGTTAGGCACACATGTATGATTCCTACATTGTCTTCTCACCACAGGTGAACATATTCCGGATATTGACCCCATACCTCAATGGGGCAAGCTGACGCTGGTGGGGATCGCTTCTCTTTTCCTTTTGGTCATCCTTGTGATAGGCATGTTGATTGCTCGTAGAAAGAGAGAACACAGTACTCTTTGGTTCCCGGAGGGCTTCTTCCCCAAGAAGGAACCCAGCAGCAACAAGAACCGCAGGGAACCCGTGGGCCAGGATGCTCTGGGAATGAAGTAAGTTATTTGTGTGCAAAATGTAACACTAATGATGTAGTTGGGACTGAGGTGCATTAGCAATGATATTTGTGGTTATATTGTTTAACATATTAATCTGTACACAGACACATGCCAAAAACCGTGGAGGAATCTCTCCTTGGAGATCACAGCGACCATTGGATGGACTCGGACTGCCCCGAGCCAAAAAGGATCAAGGTCAGTTCCACACCATCGATACTTTTATAAATGCTTCAAGTCAACTTACATAAAAGCACAAGAGTGTGTATGTACATTTTACAACAACATCTCAGCCGGTATTTAAGCCTGCACTAAGTAACACAAGTGTTCTCCTTCTGTGCGTTCAGGTTGAGGAGCCGAGTATGCTCTCAGACAGTGAAGACGCAGTGGACAGCAGGCAGTGGACGCAGCATCACCTTGCAGCCGCAGACATCCGTGTGCCTCCCACCATGGCCCTCACCCCACCTCAAGGAGAATTTGAAAGCGACTGCATGGATGTTAATGTCCGAGGCCCAGGTTGGTAGTGAGATAATCTAAGTTTTAAGATTGTAACTAAGATTTGCAGGTTTTCTATACTGTCTTTGTATTATCTGACATAAACTCATCCGTGCCTGTTTTCTCATCTCCTACCAGATGGTTTTACTCCTCTGATGCTGGCATCGTTCTGTGGAGGCGGCTTGGAGCCCGAGATAGCAGAGGAGGAGGAGAGTGAGGAGTGTTCAGCCAACATCATCTCTGACCTAATCTACCAGGGAGCCTCCCTTGCTGCCCAAACGGACCGCACTGGTGAGACAGCGCTCCACCTGGCTGCTCGCTACGCCCGTGCTGATGCTGCTAAGAGGCTGCTGGATGCCGGGGCCGACGCCAACGCTCAGGATAACACAGGACGTTCACCGCTACATGCTGCAGTGGCTGCGGATGCACAGGGTGTCTTCCAGGTAAACAAGCATCAACATGTACTGTGTATCGGCCACATCAGGTGTAGGAATGCCGATAACTGATCGTAGCTCATATATCATAGAAATCATAATGTTGAATCCAACCTTTTCCATCTAGATTCTGATCCGAAATCGCGCGACCGATCTTGACTCCCGTATGTATGATGGCTCAACTGCACTGATCCTGGCAGCACGGCTGGCAGTAGAGGGTATGGTAGAGGAGCTCATCACTTGTCATGCTGATGTCAATGCAGTAGATGAATTGGGTAAGTGTCTGCTAATTTGTACTCTCTATTGTTCAGAGTTGTGTGATAATATTCACTGAAACTGTAGAGGTGTAATCTCATTGTTTGTTGTTTATTGAAGGTAAATCTTCCTTGCACTGGGCTGCTGCCGTGAACAACGTGGAGGCCACTGTTGCCCTGTTGAAGAATAGCGCAAACAAAGACATGCAAGATCTGAAGGTACGACAGCCGCTGAGACTTTTGCAGCAGCGTGACTTAAATACAGAGAATGTTTGTATCTAACGCAGCCTTTGTTTGTTTTTATTTCCAGGAGGAGACCCCTCTGTTCCTCGCGGCCCGTGAGGGCAGCTGTGAGGCTGTGAAGGTGCTGCTGGCTCACTTTGCAAACAGAGAGATCACAGACCATATGGACCGGTTGCCAAGGGACATTGCTCAGGAGCGTATGCACCACGACATCGTACAGCTTCTTGACGAGTACAACACAGTGAGGAGTCCCCAGGGCCATGGAGGGATTGGACACCACCTCAGCGGAGTACACACTCTGTCTCCACTCATGTGCCCTCCCAGCGCATTCCTGCCTAGTCTGAAGAACACCCCACAGGGCAAGAAGAACCGTCGGCCTGGGGCCAAGGGTTCAAGCCTGGGAGGCCAACATGCTGCCAGTCTGAAGGAGTCAGTCAAGGCCCGTAATAAGAAGCTGACCTTGGACATGCAGAGTGCCTTACTGGAGAGCTCGGTTACCCTGTCCCCAGTCGACTCACTGGACTCACCCCACGGGGGAGCTAGCAATGCTGGTTACATAACCAACCCCACTTCCCCTGTGGCCATGCAGTCACCAGGGCTCTACCACTCCTCCATGTCTGTCCCAAACACCCCAATGGTACACAGTAGCATGTTGGACGGAGGTGGCCCCTTTGCTGTGTCTCTAGCGCAACTCAATGACCTGGGAGTGGGAGGAATGTCCTTGCAGGGACGCGTCATGGCTTCAGATGTCAACCACGGCTATGTGCTGAGTTCAGGCCAGATGGGGCTCAACATGGGCTTGGTCAGTCCTGTCAGTGTACCTTTTGACTGGCACAGCCGGATGTCCGCCTCCCAGTGTGGTCAGCAGGTGGTCAATCTTGTGCAGAATAGCCAGACAGGCATGCACCCGCAGAGCCCTGCCATGCAGCAGCAGAACATGCTGATGCACCAGCAGCTCTACCGTAACGCCATGCTGCAGCCCACACCTGTTACCTCCACCCCTACGATCAGCCCAGTCAAGATGCCCTCTATTGCTGAGCAGCATCAGCAGCAACAACAGCAGCAGCAGCTCCTCAACCACACCCTCAACAGCCAGCAGAGCATGGCCCGCATGGGCAACTCCACCCCACCGACACCCCAGACCTCCCAGCCGCCACCATCCTTCTTCCAGCAGCAGCAGATGCCTCAGCAACCTTCTCAGCCTCCTGCTCAGCCCCCACAGGCAGCCACGCCAGCAGCTCAGCCCTCTCAGGCTGTGTCCTCCCAGCCCAGTGGCAGCACGGCAGGAACGGAGGATTACCCAACCCCTCCCTCTCAGCACAGCTACTCATCCTCACTAGATGCCACGCCCAAGCATTACCTCCATTTGCCCAGTGAGCACCCCTACCTGACCCCGTCCCCAGAGTCCCCAGAGCCCTGGTCTAGCCCCTCTCCTCACTGTGTCTCTGATTGGTCAGATTCCACACCCAGCCCAGCAGTTGCTGGCCCTGCCCAGACCCAAATTACTCAAATCCCAGAGGCCAATGGCAAGATGCAGGTGTTTGCATGAAGATCTCACGGCTCCTGCTTGAAAAGGGACCTGGGGTAAAATAATTGGTGGACTGGCTCTTAGGCCCGTCTGTTTATGTGTCAGCCTGTTTCCAAGATTTTCATTGGATTTGGATTGACTATGATTCTCACGAGGACCGTCTGCTAGTGATTTTGCAGAGAAAAAAAAAGTAAAGGGAAATGTGTGTTGTCTGAAAAACAGCAGACAAATTAATGAAGTAATTCTGTCACAGATGGACTTGTTTTTTATTATAAAAAAAGTATATGAAGAAAACCAAGTCTTTTATTTGAAAGACTTAGGGATGCTCTCCTGGAAACTAACAAACGTTTAAAAAGTAGATAAGAGAAAAAAGTACAATGTTGAAGGGAATTCATTTATTTTTATTTATTGTTTTTATCTCTCTGAATTGCTTTTTTAGGTGTTTTCACCTTCTTTCTGTCCTAGCTTCTCACATAATGTGCCACTCCCTCCTATTTTATACGGACCGCCAACATTTCTATTTAGCCAGTGCGGCAAGTGATGGTAAAGGAATATAATTCATCATTCAGACCAGTTAACAGACAGAAAGAGGCATTTTCACCTCTCTTAACTGATATTTATTTAGGCCAACAACAACTGGTAAAGATGGGAAACTGGTTCTAGCAGATATATATATTAAGAGTTGCTCAGCAGTAGTGGTATGTTCTGATTTGATTGAATTGTGGTTATTGATTACTTTCCATATGAGTATTATGAATAAGAATGTAGATGAGTGTCTCTGAAGCACTTCAAGTGACCAGCCTCAAAGGGCAAGTGTGGGTCAAATACAACATTTAACTGCAATGGATATTTATAATATATGTGTGGCATTAAATACATGGTAATTTCCCCTATGAACTTTCAAAATAAATTGGCAGAGTAAAGGTGTAGGTGTAATGCTCCAATTTACGATGTTGACTCTACAGGAATCTTACCTCCAGTTCTACTGTTAGCCCTGATACATGTATTGTTTTTGCCTTTTTTTAAATCAGCCTCTCACTGCCTTTTTTTAGATTTTGTTTTGTTTTTTTGTTGTTCAATTTGTTTTATACTCTGTATATTTGTGAAAACCATGGATACCGTTTGTTTAACATCACTTCGGATGTACTAAGCTATGCTCATCAGCTGCTATTTTATGTCACTCTTCCCTGCAAACATTCCTCTTTTTTGCCCGTCTTGTTGAATATGGATGCTACCGTTCAGCAGCATCCGACACCGAGTCGAACCGTTGGACAGACAGATAGAAGTTAAATTTGTCTACGTCCTTCACTGGACTAAATGGAAACATTCCTGGACTATCTGCGGCAGTTGAGGTCTCGCTGACACTCTGACCTTGTCTCTGGTATTGTCTGTGGTGGAGTAGTGGTCACAGGGTGTGGCCGCTGGGCTGTGACTGCTGATGCCCTGTCACTCCTCAGGGAGGTGTTTTATGGCATGCAGTGGGACCGTTCCCCTGCATCTACAGCGGCTCCCAGTCCAGGGGCAGCAGAGATGCATCTTCAGATGATTGTTAGAAGAGACTGAAAGGAAGGAACACTACTATGTAGTGCTGCACCCTTGAACTTTTTACAAAAGTCTGAGCTGACTCTCCCAGTCGTCCAGCTAACACCTTGTGTAATGTTTGACCAACTCTTCACCCCCACATGACCTGCGATGAGTGTTTTAGGATAGAGGTCATCCTCTCCTTGACATACTGTGGACATTTCAGCATTAAGTAAGTTGATAATAGTAGAATGTTGAGAAAGTAACCATTGCATTTTCATCTTGTGACATCCTGAACAGAAATTAGTAGGCCACCACTCCTAGCTTTTTGTGGTGACCTAACACTGCCCCTAGTTGTGTCATAGAGTTTATCTTTCATTCATTTTTTTTATCCTGTTCACTATAGACCCGGGTACTGTTTTGATCAGACCTGGGAAACATGTTGTTGTTCACAGTCCAGTTCACATTTTACTTACAAAAACTGTGTTTGTTTGTTTTTTATTTTTATATATAACTGGTCTTTCAATTTTCCTACCAGGTCGCACTAAGTGTTTTGTACATTTCAACCTCCCAACTTCTGTTTGTAAATATGTTTGTTCTGGGTAGATCTTTGCTTGAGAAGTCTTTTGTTTCTGAAATGTTTATGTACTAAAAAGGACAAAAATAAAATGTACTTCATTTAGCATTATTTGAAGCTGAGGCTGTGACTGATATTTTATTGGTCTTGTGTTATTAGAACAGTCATAGATATTTTCTATCATTATTAATTTCTATACTTGTTTAAAAGTAGTTCAAAATCACTGTACATAATCCTTTCTACAGTTTTTCTTTCTACAGTCAGAAATTGTAAAGTTACTTATAATAAAAACTGTAGGGAACTACATTTTTTGTGTCCTGGTTTTCAGTGATCATTTCATATTTGAAAGGAGGATATTCATTAATTCAGGTCCTCATAATCATAACCATCAAATAAAACTGAAAATACAGTTACCTGAAATTAATTAAACAGTTGTATAGTCATAGTTACAATTTCTGTTCAATACAAAAAGACAAATAATAAAGGCTGTCTTTGGGACTCCTGTTAAATAATACATCAAAATCAGAGATTGTGGTATTGGACTACATTATATTATAGATTCCCATTATGTTTGCACATTGACACAAGAAATGACCAAAACGATGAGCATACCTGTCTGATCTCTCTGCATCAGCAAGGTTTACATTAAATATTCTCAATAGTAGTAGTATCAGTAGTAGTAGTATCAGTTGCAGTATTATTGATATATGATATCAGGTCCATGTCCACCCAATATATTTTAAACAATTAAAAATTTGGTCAAAAAGAGTGGTTACAATGGCCACATACTGCTTTCTGAATAAGGACATATTGATATTGTCTCGCTCTCATTTTATATTTGGTTGCTAATTTCTTGAAGTTTAGTTTGCTCTGTAATTTACAGAGAGATTAAATCCAGACTCGGTCAATTATGGGACCAAACTGTGAGCAAAAGTAGTGCTACTTCATTGAAGTAATAATGGTGAGTTTGATCAAACTGATGCAATATATGTTCAAGTAAAATAACATAGCAAAAATAGAGCTCAGAGTGAGTTTTTAGTTTTTATCGCAGGGTTTTATTGTTTTTCTGCAAACTGAATAAACTGATAACACGTGTAAGTGCTTCAATACGACCACCAGGTGGCGAAGAACTGCCAGAGCACGGATGTTGTTCCCAACAGTGCAAGTCAGCCTAATTTGACTAATGAAATATCTGTTAACTCCTCCTCAAGGCTCAAGGGAGAGAAGACTGGTACTGTTGTATTAATGTAGCTTGCTGATCTTTCACTCTCACTAGTGATGCTGAGATGAAGCTTCAAAAGGGTGATTTTATATATTGCACCTATAATAATAGTGGGAGGAGCAATGTTTCTCAAACTGAAGCGTGGCAGTGGTTTACTGGCCAGAGGCCAGTAGACATGCTTGTGTAACTTTAAATTATGTAGAGGGTAGACTTAAGAACAATAAAAAAAAGTTCAACATGTTCGCCTTTGGGTGTCGTCAATGACCCCAATGGTCTAAACCGATACTCGCCTCGATGGGTGCTTCAGAGAAAACGTCTTGGATTCGCCGACACATTTTACAAAGCCTCAGCTACTCAACAGCTTTTCAGAATTTTCCAGTTTCTCTCCTAATATGCCAGCGTGTTTCTTTCTCCCATAAGGGAGGGTAGCCATGGCGATGCTGTTATCAATCACGCAAAATAGTTGTGGGGATGAGAGCCTACTCTGGATGATGTCTACCTGTCTGATGTATTGTAGACTGATGAGAAAAATATCCACGATTTGTTTTCACTTTTGTAATAATATTTCACCAATTCTTCATTGTTAGAATCATTGCAGTAGTACAGTTACTTCCTTACATTTCACATTGCTGTTATTAGAGTGTTTGCCTGTACAAAACAAAGGAAGTACAACTAAATAAGATTCTACAAAAAGAAAGGTCCTTAAATAGTTACAGTACAGGAGTAATTCACATTATTTTTAAAGTTAATGTATAGTTTACAGCCAACATTATACATTATTATTATTATTATTATCACATTGCAGTTAGATGCTGTACTGTGTTCAAGTTGTAGCCACCGCAGTCAATCGCTTTCTCCTTAAGAATAGCATTTACAGTCCATGGAAGCTGACAGAACCCTCTTTATTTCTTCCCGGCCCTCCTCTGCAGCAGGCGCAGCACCCCGAGAGCAGCGTTGAACACACGGTCATGTTTAAAGATCATCTTATAGAAGGCGTCCAGAGGCAGTCGGCCGGTCGGATCTGCATGCTTCAGGGCTGTCATGGGCATGTACAGGTGGTTGGTCTGGTGGCGCAGGGGAGGCTCCTGGGCTGTGATCACTTTAACCGTTTGCTAGAATACAAACAAAAATATGTCAACACTGGACACTGCATGTCCCCTGAAAAACTAATTATTGTTGCCGATCTTTTAAACTCGAATGGAAATTGTCATCACTTGCCTCAGCCACTTCCTCTGGGGTCTGGCCTAGTGAGGCGAAGACCTTTAAAGAGTATGGCAGGTAGACTTCCCGGAAGATTTTAGCGGTCTCCTCGTCCGTCCCCGATAGATCCATCTTTTCAGCGTCCTCATACACTTTTCTTTCAAACGCTGTCACCACAGGGCCGGGTTCCACCAGAGTTGTCCTTGTGACAGAGATATAAAAAAGATACATGTTGGACCACTGTTGCCTTCCACTTCAACTGCATAAAGTTGTCAAACATTTTTCAGGACATGTAATCACTTGATGTTAAACTTCATTGCTTGCACTGCCAGACTTTCACAAAATCCCTCCACAGCGAATTTGGAGGCCGAGTAGACGTCATTGAACAGAAGCCCTGTGTAGAAACACAAGGAAACCCGCTACTGTAACTCTCTTTTAATCGTCAGTGTCTTCTGTAATTTCACTGACACGAACAAACTCACCCTGTATTCCCATGACACTGCTCATCACCACGATATGGCCGCTCTTCCTCCGCTTCATGTCAGGCAGCAGCTCTCTCACCAGCCGGGCCAGGCCAAAGAAGTTTGTGTCAAAGAGCTCCTTCATAGCGTCGATACTTTGGCACTCCAGCGGTCCGATCATGCCGACGCCAGCGTTGTTCACTACAGCAGCAGAGCTCTATGTCATTACATGCTTGTGGAGAGATCTTTAAATCAAATAGAACGTGTCTATGAGGAGGCGAAGGAGAGGTGGCATACCAAGAACATCCACCCGTCTGTCCGGCAGGCTGTCGACACACGCTTTGATGGAAGCTTCACAACAGGCATCCAACTGTTTGATTTCCAGGGTTTTGTTTAAGGAGTCACCTGCCGCTTTCTCCAAGGGCCCCCGTTTCCCAAGGTCCCTCATTGTGGCAACCACTGCCTCAGATAAACAATGAATAGACAGGAAGTAAGTAGCATGTAGTTATATATATCATCCACACTGTTCTGGTGGAGGAGAGTGAATGGCTGACCTTCAAAGCGTCTGAGCTTATCCTTGGCAAGCCGCGCAGCCACAGCCAAGCCGATGCCAGACGAGCACCCGGTCACCAGCACCCTCCTGGCTCCCATGGCCCTTTGACCTTTTGACTTCAAAGCTGAAAAAGGATCCTGGCTGCCCAGTCGGGGAAATTTAATTAAAGGAAAATCCTCCCAATATTATGTCGTCATCACCATTTTGTACAATACAGATGTTATTTTGCGATTCAGTGTTATAATCTATTTACAACAAGGTCAACCCCTTGTCCCTAATATGCCATGTGTGTATCTAATGAAGTTATTGATTTCTTTATTTGCCCTGAATGCTATTTTTATTTGGAAATGTACCACCGATAAAGCCACTTTGATATTTGTTCAAAGATTATATTACCTCTAATCTGATTTATGTATCCCGGAATTTGTAGCTGCCTACAATTGCAAGATTAGCGTCTATAGAGGCCCTTAATTCTCACTCAAAGCTGCAACAGGTAGTATCCCAGTGAGTATATGGGAAATGTCATGGCATGCACAACACGATGATACAATTATCATATATATATATATATATATATATATATATATATATATATATATATATATATATATAATGTGATGCAATGAATGCCAATACTTTCACATATGTACATGAATGCCTGTGAGTAAATGGCTATACAATTACAAGCCTTCAGGCATTAAAGCTGGACAACAAGTTAGTTTAATTTGGAGAAAGAATCCATTAATAGCACTTCAACAATTGCAGGTTTACTACTTGCCATCCAAATTACAGTGACACCACAGGGGATGAAATACACTTGGAGGAGTTGTTCTACCAACCTGTAGCGTGGAGCGCGTCCTCAACCGCGACAGAGATGGGAAAGAACAACGATGTTCCCACTAACCCAGCGGGTCTATGCGTGACGTCACTGCGCGCGTGAGAGGAGGGATATAACACAGCGGGACAGGCGGCTACATAAACTCGGCGATTACCTAAATGGGTCACACAGGGCGAATCAGTGTGTGGGAGTTGTAGTTCTTCATGTGATTACCGTGAAAAGGGCAGCACGTCTCATCACGTGACACGCTGTTTGCCATATTATCACTGTGTTATGTTGTGGGTTCAACTTTGAATTACAGCAAGTAGGCTTATATACCATAGTCTCAGAATAGGATAGAGAACTGTTAGATGATTATAATTAGTAGTATTAGCAAAATGTGCCTGTTCTATACAGTTCTATCAAAATGTACCTTTAATTAAGTCATAAATAGTAAATAGTCAAATGGTCCTTTTTGCATTAAATAGTTTCATAATTTGTTATTTCATTCTTCCATCATATATTCCTGCTCACTGTGCAGGTTCCCGGGATTTGACGACAAAGTATTAACATTAGCGCTTAACGTTTGAATAATCTCATTAATACTCGTCAAGAATTGGATTGTTTCAACTTTGACGCTTCATTTTGAAAGTATTTACCGACGTATGTTCTGGTAGTGTCTTATTATCACTGTATGTAGCTCGATGAATTGAATGTGTTGCAGTTCTTCACTGTGACCACTAGATGGGAGTGAAGTACACTCATTAGTTGTCACCTGTCAACTCCATCTAGTGACAATGGACAGACTGACTAACATTTACAAAAAAATAAAAGTTAATATATTCAATCCACCGCCGATAATGTTTTGATAATGTAATATCATAGTTCTTGACTGTCTACTGGCGGGCAGTGAGCACTGGTGATTTTAAACACAATTGGGTCAACCACCGGAAAAAAGGTCATAGTATAGCATTTCAAAAAATTAATTAACCCTCTTGTCGTGTTCGGGTCAAATCTGAATAATTTACAACTTTAAGCAATCAGAAATATTGTGTTTGACATCTGATTGCCCCAAGGCCTTATGATAACTTCCACACTAGGCATTTGAACATGTAAAATTGCTGATCACCACTTTCATTGAATTTTTTGTTTAGTCAACTTTGAAACCCCTGTGGTGTTCCCGGACAAAAGGGACCGCCATAGGAAACCTTTTAAAAACCCACCTATTTCTAGGCCCTTTCCTCGAAAATTGCATACTCAAACTAAAAAGGGTGTATCTCTGCAACCACTAGGGCTATTTGAATACTTTTGGTTGGAATAAAAGGCTACACATGTGAGATTTTGTTCAGATGTGTAAATATCAGTATATATTTTACTGGTCTACTACTCTAACCCAAATAATAGCACAACATGTGAACATTCTCTCTGCAAAGTTTGACCTTGATAAAGAGAAGCAGTACAAAGCTAGAGAGGGTTTAGTACAAAGAAAATTCAGGCGAGGTCTCAAAAACTTGCATTGGGCGCACATCTGTGACATTTTAATTTTGGCATGTACTAAACCATATATTTCACTTGTATATTACTTATGGTGTTAAATACATCGAAATACAGCAGTTTTGGGGCTTTTAAAAAAAAAAAACAAGCTATGATTTACAGTTTTATATAACAATCGCTCAATCTGGATTTTAAAAGGTTTTAATGGGAAACACGATAGATGATGCCCCTTCATCAGATGGAAAACAGCACCGTAGACACCTATCCACATCCCAATTATTTTTGTACATTTTCAGTGTCTATTCTTTTTTATATTCACAGCAGTTATTCATGTGAACCACTAGTCTGAGACATTGTTTACTGCTTGAAAAAGTGTTCAGTAAAATTTGGTGATGATTCATGTTTTTTTGCGTTTATGTGAGAGCAGTTTAAACAGATCGGTCAAATTCGACCGGGAATACTAAAGTAAGGGGGCAGAAACAAACAGGACAGGAGGGTTAAATAAGTCTTAGTAGAGTATTCAGAATAAAGTCATAGTATTACAAAAAAGTCATAGTACAGTATGATTAAAAAAGTACAAAAAAAGCACGGAATAGTATGTCTATTAAAGTAGATGTATAGTATGTTGAAATAAGTCATAAATAGTCAAAGTAAAGTATATCCAAAAAGTAATTGAATAGTTAAAAAAAAAATTAAGTATTATATAAGCCACAAAATATTATATGGTAAAAAGTCATAAAACTTTTTAGTATGTCGAAAAAAGTCGTCGTATCGTATATTGAAAAAATACATAAAAGGTCAGCAATGTAGAATTTTTTAAGTCAGTATGTCACCAAAATACCTACATTATTGTAATCACAAAATGTGTTAAAAATCATCGTTTAGTATGCCACAAAATATGTCATAGTATAGCATGTCATAAAAAGTCAAAATGACATGAAACGTCAAGTATAGTATGCCATAAAAAAAAGTCATTAAAATTCCTAAATGCAGGGAATTAACCTGTTCAGGTACAAAACTAAGTTAACATGTCAGAGTTTAGTATGCCATAAAGAGTCATTAAAAGTCTGAGATTAGTTTTCCATTCAAAGGTCATCAAAAAGTCATAGTATTCTATGCCATAACAAAGGAATAGTATAGTGTGAAATAAAAAATGTATTATAGTATGCCAATGAAGTGTCATTAAAAACGGTCATAGCCTAAAAGAGTTAGAAAAGTTATTACAAAATATATGCTATTAAAATGCCATCATAACAATAAGGGACTTATTGGTTTCTGTTTTTTATAAATATATATTGATGCTATTCATTCTAGTCCTGTCGAATACATATTCATGAAATATTAATAAAAGTAAGTTATCTTTAAAATGAAATTTAACAGAACTAACAGTTCCTCAGTGAGTTACGGTCGACAGGAGGTCAAATATTAGAGATTGAGGCATTCACGGGAATCTACCTTTATTTTAAAACAAGAATTGCATCTAATATATGTTTAACAACAAAATATGGTCTCCATATTCAATTCCACCCCTTAAAATAATTATCAGGGCCAAACACAAATATAAACGACTGTTCCAAAGTTGTCACTTATCTTGACTAAGTCAAAGATTTAAAAAAAAAAAGATTAAAGATAAAAGATGTTTTTTTTAAATCATTGAGAAGAAAATGTAAACAAAAAATTAAAAATGTTCTCTTAGTCACTTTTATTTTAATTGGTAAAACTTCCTGCGTAGCCTGATTGTGCGCTTATCTGCTCTCATCTGTCTGGGTGTAATTGGATCTCATGTTTCGTGGTTGAATACATTTTTTTGAAATTGGAACCATCTCCACAGATTTGTGGTTTCCCTCGAACAAAACCCAGTATCGTGTGATCTTTGCTAACAAAAGGTAATATGTAAGAACTTCTCTTATGACATGATTCTCACCTAGCAAGGCCATCATTTCTGTTCAAGCCCCTTATTTGTTTCTGCATGCCAGAGCTAGGACAGGACGTTCGGAACAACGTGGTGGTGTGGGAACTGAATATGTTTCATTAATGTCCAGAGAAACTTGAGCCACCACCTCACATGACATTTTGTTCAAATGTATACCACCTGATATGTCTTTGTACTTAGGTGGTCTGATGGTTATATGACTTTTAAAGAGTTAATCCTACATGGTCATTCACCTATTCTGACAATAAGATTATAGAGGCACAATAGAAGAGAAATCAGGTCACATGGAATTATACTTGCAAGTGCCAAAAGTAAAATGAAAGAGGACCTTAGGCGTATTGCTCATTGATTGGAAATTCTTTTTTATAACTGGTATCGTACTCTCAGTGGCCACTTTATTAGGGACATTTGTAAAATGTAATGGAATCCAATAAATCAGCTTGGTCTTCAATTTAAGTGTATAATAAGTGTCAACAAATACTGACAACTTTATTGTTCCTATTCTTTTTTTAAGGATCAAGACAAATACCATTTGTCAATAACAAGAGTTTTATGTTTTATATTTGTTATGATGTTGGTTTGTTTGGTGTCCTGTCTTATTGTGAAGTCCTTGTCTTGTGCATCCTCTGTTTTTCTGCACTTTCTGTCCCCATGATCGTCCGTGATTGTCTGTCTGCCCTGTTTCCTGATTGTTTATTCCTTTCACCTGTGCTGCCCTCAGTGTTTCCACCTGTTCCTCGTTACCCTCCTCTTGTATTTAAACCCTGTCTGTCTTCTATCCCCTTGTCGGATTGTATAGTTTTTTCCCCTGCCTGTTGCCTGTTGCCTGTTGCCTGTTGCCTGTTGCCTGTTGCCTGTTGCCTGTTGCCTGTTGCCTGTTGCCTGAGTTGTCCCTGTTTGTAGATTCCTGTTTTGTTTTTGTTCGTTCCACGTCCCATTTTGAAGCCTGTCTTAAGTTTTGTTTTATCGATTATATTTACTTTGAAACTGTTGCTCTGGCATTTGGGTCCACTCTATCATACCATAACCTGACAATATTGTTCTATTGTGACTTGAGAGATCAGATTTTGAACATGTGAATAGATCCTAGATCACACTGCAGCCAGCCAGATTAGAATGGCCAGTGTCTCATCTATACACCTCTGCTTAACCTTCCTCTTGTGATAGCTTTCTGTTACCAACAGGTCGGTTTTGACCCATGTCTTAAATCAGCTGTAAAATACACTAAAAACAATTCTATCATCCAATTTGTTTCTCATCTCTTGGTTACCTTGTTAGGTGTCCTTATCCATGCAAATATTGTTGTATGTTTTAATATCTTTGGTGTGGGCCTCTGGGCTTTTTCTTTGCCAGTATATCCCTCGATTTCAATAAAAAAAGAGGTAAAATTAACCTCAAGAAAATCATATAAATAAATAAAAGGTTGTTGTGTTAACTGACTATTACTGAGTGATAAAACATTTGTTTTTATTTTAATATTAACTATAGTAACATCTATGGTGTTACGGGTCAATTTCGACCCATATATATATTATTTTTCAAGAAAAAAGGCTAAATAGTATTTTTTCCAGCAATAGAATACAAACACAAAATGAAAAGCAGAACAATTCCTAACACAAAATATAGATTTGCAAGGTCAAACAAACGACAACCAATCAAGCAAATCGTATCTTTATAATTGGATCGAAGCCGACCCTAACAACACAAAGGTCATAATTTCAACCAGAGCATATAATTTAGTGAAAAAAAATGTTTTGTTTTATATTTGTTGAAATACAAGTTCAAAGTCAAAAAGCCTTGATGCAATGAACAAATGTGGTTCTTTTCTGCATTTAAAAACCTAAAACGGGTCGGTGCCGACCCTAACACAAGAGGAAGGTTTTTAATCAAGTTGCACACATTCACCCACCTGCATGCACACAAACACATAACCTAACATACTGACTTAAAAGCAGCTGACCTGTAGATGATGTTGGTAAAAGTCAATGAAAAGATAGCATCACATCTCTGGCTGTCTCAACCAGAACTGAGCATTGAATGTTGCATATTAGTTGCAGTGCTGTTTCATGGAATTGTGTTAAACTACGTGTATCTGACATTGTGTAGACCCGCACAGAGTAGTCCAAACTGGATCTCTTTAGGATCATCGACATTAAAGAGATATCATAAGTTACAAAAACATTTTTTTTTAAAACACGTGTCTCTGTGTTTGTTATATAATTCTTATGTGCTGCTTTTGGTTCCCATTGGTCATGTCTGGTTTGTATTGTGTGTCCAGGGAGTGGCCTGTTTTTCTTTCATAACCAGACTTGAAATAAATAGTTGCTGTGGACCAGACTGCAAAGATAACATTTTTGAAAACACCGAACCTCACTCTCTGCCACGATGTAAGTACAATCTTATGGTTATTGTCTTGGATGATATTCAATGAATATATATATATTTCTTGGTGTTTGAACTAAGCTTAAATGCTGTGAGAAAGCTGTCCTTTTTTTGTCTGGGGGAAGAAAAATGCTTTAATGAAAACATATAATATGTGTTTCAGGATTTACCTTTCAGGGCTTCTTGGCTTCCTGTTCATCTTCACAGCTGAGGCCAGAGTTGGGTAAGAAATGAATGCCCACTTTAAGTAGATTGTTGCATTTAACCAAAATTGGCATTTGTGCTCTTTTTTTGTTTGCCTTTCTAATTATACAGAAACTCATCTGGGTTAAGTTTCTGTACTGAGACAGAACAGTGCCTGCTGTTTGATCTGATTTGTAAAACTGCTGATTACGAAGTGAGTGTCTGAGCAGAAGAGAAAGCTTTTCACATTTGAGGACTTTAAAATAGCCTAAAAGCCTTCTTCTTAAAACCATGTGTGTTCATGTCCATCAGGTCCGTCACTATGAAGCTGTCAACTGGGTTTCAACTAACGAAACATCCTGGAGCATGGACGTTGCAGTAATGAAAGCATTCAGACGACTGTTTGCCTACATCAAAGGTACCAATGAGAATGAAGTGTTTATATATATACATATATATATTTGTGTGTGTTTTATTTGATCCATTATTGAAAGTCTTTTTAAGATCTATGTATTTTTCAAGAGAGACACACAGACAATCAGAACAGCACACCATTTGCATTCACAATACAGTAGTGCAATATTGCAGAAAAAAATGTAATAGCAGTCAAAATGTGTATGAAGTTTGAAATGTTTTGTTACTCAGAAAGTTTGCAAGGAACATAGTATTTAAAAGCAGATTGTTCAGCCTCTGTTTGAATATGTTGTGTAGCTAAAATCAAAATGCCCTTTTGACCTGACATCATAATTATTGTATTTAGCTGTGCTCAGACAGCAGAAATAGTTTGGCGGTTTTATTGAATATTCAAGCCAGAACATTTTGTTTGCTGTGCATTTTTTAACTGTATTTTCAAAATGTTTACTTACAGGAAATAACATTCAAATGACAGCTCCTGTTATTATTGAAGTACCTCCCAAAAAGTATTTCTGGCAAGTGAGTAGTACTACCTACACAATGAGTTTCTTGCTGCCAGTTGAACATCAAAAAAATCCCATCAACCCTACTGATGTTAAGGTAAGCTTCTTTGACATAACATGGCAGAAAAAAAATGAAACACATCAACCTTAATTTAGTAATGCCATGACGCCATGTTTCAATTAATTCTGTGAGGTCTACCTTCACCTCTGGCAGATAATGAAACTTGTTGAGTTGCAGGTTTACATCGACCGGAAGCCAGAAGTAAAGGCGTATGTACGGAGCTACGGAGGATGGATGATGGGCTTCTCTGACCATTACCAAGCAGGCATTCTGTCCTCTGCCCTCGATGCAGTGGGTGCAGTGTACAGTAGCTTCCACTATGGTGTTGGATATAACAGGTAAACAAATGAATCATTTTCTCAGCAATAATCAGAAAGAAAAGCTCAAATAGAAACTTCAATTTGTGTTGATCAATTTTATATTGTGCAATAAATAATTGTGTGTGGATTTGTTTTTGTTTTTGCAGTCCAATGGCGGTATTCAACAGGCACAACGAGGTGTGGTTCCTCAGTGAGGATGACCCGGTGTGTGACAGCAGTGAGGAAATGGATCTTTCTCCTATCTTTTGAATATTAGAAACAATGTGCAATGACGGCTTACAGTAAACATGGTATATGAAGACATGTTGTAGCTGGACATTGCCTTAAGTCATACAGTGTCATATAGATAACCTGCCAGCAAGAGCACAGATTTATGATAAAATGCAGATGGATTTGAATTCATTGAATACACCATGCAGTACTTGTGAAGATGGTTCTATACTGGCTTGTTTGTTGTTTTTTTGTTCAATAAAATTACCCCATTGCATCATGGTGGTTCTTAACCAATAAAAGGCCTCTTCTTTGGACTTATCCTAAAATGTGTCAAAAACAGCTTAACAATAGATGACGCCTGCAAAAGACAATCTAACTCCAATTTAGAACATAATTACTTTTACTCTACCACTAGATGGCACTGCTAACTCCAAGAAAACATAACGGATTAAATATCCTGCCTGACATATCAAGCTTTTCTTTGGCCTATGACAAGAATTGTTGAATATTCTGAATATTTACTCGGTAACTGTGAGGCGTGTCAAGGTGTCAGGAGCAAGACTGGTAAAAAAAAAATAGCGTGCGGTCTATTTTATTGATGGCTGTTGTAATCCATTTACAAGCTAATGTGCAGGAGTCATAACCATCCACCCTTGAACTGCCCTCTTGCTTTGACGTCACTGTGAGCTTCATCAAAGCAGCCACGGCACTTTATCAAGCAGTGGCTGGGTAAGTGGAACAATTTTATCACAGTCCCTGAATTCAGCAATTGACTAATAATGAATTATACTGAGTATAGCAAATGATTACTGCCCTTTTCTTGATTGCAGTATTAAGGAGGATAAATTATATTTTACTCGAGAATGAAGAGCTGATAAACTTAAATTCGGTGAAGGACAGTAACTAAGTACATTTACACAAGTACTGGAAATTACTAAAGTTCTGGATTTTTGAATCCTACATGTCAGATGGAAATATGATATTTTTCACTTCCACTACATTTATATGACAGCTACTTTGCAGGTCAACATTTTGCATGAACATAATACACAATCCGCTTATGAAATAGAATACATTGCTAAAGATTCAACCAGTGGCTTTCAAACATCTTGGTCTGTGACGCCTCACCAAAAAAAAGTTATGCTGAAGACTAACTTTCTCTCTAAAGATCTCACTCTCAGATGGTTTCATATAAATTACCGAAAGAGAAGAATTTAACATTTTCACAAAAAAATAAAAACGACAACAGCTCAACAGTAAAATGCTATTTACATATCGATGTAATTAACTTTCTGATGTCACATTCAAAAAGGACATGTTTTTTCTTCTGCAATGCTGATAATGCCTCTGTGCTTTAACCTAAGTAAGATGTGTAATGAACTACTTTTACTCATAAAGTATTAGATTATTCTTTACATTGTTTCACACGTACTTTTGCTTAAGTAAACAACCTGTGCATTCTCACATCGCTGTTTAAATTGCAATACCACAAAATGATCATTGAGAAATTAAAATGAAATCTGAACGACTGTAGTTTTGACTTTGATTAACTGCAACCTTCAGTTGACCCTTATCTTATCAGCTGAGCTCTAGGATGGCTCAATAATACTGGAGTGATTTCACGGCAGTTTAATTCCAGCAGGTGGATATCTGACTGTCCCCAATATAGGGGCTGGCTGGCTGCCTGGCCAGGGTAGGAGTGCCAGTCAGGAGAGGTTTTATGACACAGACTACAGATCGAAGTCCACTAAGTCCACTTGTGGGCTTCGATCGGCCTTCAGTCCACTGGGGCTGTTGGGCCTGCCAGAAGGTCTCTCCTGTGTCTGTCTGGTCTCCTGATCTCTGAAACAATGAAGATCAGGCTGGGCGGACTCTGAAGCTCATGTCCCATCAGCCACAATGGACCTACCGGATTATCAACCGCCACTTGTCCACAACCATGGCAATTACCCAGATGATCTGTTAACTTTGGACGGACCATTAACATGTATGTATACGCTAGTTAGATAGTGCCCTTGAAGACAGGTTTCATAACATAATGTTTTAATTTGTATGTGGTTTTAAATCAATAATTGAAATGTCTTGTTTTAAAGTTGGAGTATAACGGTGTCTGGAAATGTATAGTATGACAAGGTACAGAGATTATGTTGATCATGTCCATGTTGAAACCCCCATTTACAGAAGTAAAGGGATAAAGTTGTTCACCATTGTGCTACAGGTTTTAATTTGGTAGTCTGGGGATTACATAAGGATATCTGTGTTCACAGTGATAAGGCCGTGCTGTAATGGTGTTTCTATAACTACCAAATACACAAATCATTCCCAATAAAAGATACAACTCAATGAAAAGTCCTCTTACCTTTTGGCGCCACTGTATGAAAGAAAAAGAGAGAAGAGAAAAGAAGGTTGGAGCAGGATTTTCTTGGCACCTCACCATAACGATCCCATTTTACAACCAGCACTTGTTTTCTCACCTTGTGCCACATTAGCTGGCTTCAGCGTCAGGAGATTGTGTCGCCCTCTACATTTTACACTCAGCACTAATGGTGGTGTCATTCTCCAGCTCCAGAATTAAAGGCAGAACCGGATAGCCGACCAGAGACGGAGGAGAGCTGTCCCATCTGTGGAGACAAAGTGTCAGGATACCACTATGGACTGCTCACTTGTGAAAGCTGCAAGGTAAGGGACACAGTTTCTGAATATCCAAGAAAAAGTATGTATTCTCTAACAACACCATAAAGTGCTTTCGTGTCGTAGTATGGATTAAATAGCCACAGTCAACTACTATAGAACTAAGATATATTTATTATCATGAAGCACTCTCTCTCTCTCTCTCTCTCTCTCTCTTTCTAGGGCTTCTTTAAACGCTCAGTGCAGAATAACAAGCATTACACCTGTGTAGAACAACAGAGATGTCCCATGAACCTTTTGCAGAGGAAACGATGTCCTTTCTGCCGCCTCGAAAAGTGTTTGGCAGTGGGCATGAAGAGAGAAGGTACAGTAAATACCTCCAGAGACATACACACGTCTTTGTACGTGTATTCTTCTCCATTGTGACGTGTCTCGTTCCACTGACATCCATGTTCTTTTCTTCCCCATACGTTAATATAAGAAGTCATAAACCATGCAGTGCTGTAATGCCGCAGATTACAAATGACGACTTTCTATCTGAACCCTATAAGAAAAAAACGGTTTTATAAATGAAATTATCTCTGGCAATAAAAACTTGTTGTAAAATCCTGATCATGTGTTTCATCATCTGTCAACAGCAGTGAGAACAGATCGTATGAGAGGTGGCAGGAATAAATTTGGGCCCCTGTACCGGCGGGACAGGCAGATGAAACAGCAAAAGGTGTATCACCACCCACACACCGCTCCCTACAGGATTAAGATGGAAACTACTCAAACGCAACGGCCCGCAGCTCCACATGACCCTCACCTAGTGAGCAGTCACACAACTGCTCCATTGCCTTTTGATGCTTTGCATCATTCCCAGATATACCCCTCTGGCATGGGGCAGTCGGGGGCTCCCGTGCCTCCGGACTGCAAAATGAACTCAGCCCGGAAGCTCACCCCTCTCCCGCTGCCTTACTCTGGACTGTACCACTGCACCTTCCCCGGATACCTCCAGGAGAAAGGAGAAATGCCTTATAGCTACAGCTCGGTTTCAACAAACTATGCGCACCCCATTTCGGACAATTCATTCACACCAAGAAGCACACCAGCATCCTCCCCCTGCTCAACATCAAGCTCCTCCAGCTGTGTCTCACAGGCTCCCACCCAAACCCCAGACACCGCCTCCTCGGCCACTCTTCAACCCAGCTTCCTCCATCAACTCCTGGAGGGGGAGCAGGATGAGAGCCAGCTGTGTGCTAAGGTCCTCGCCAGTCTGCAGAGAGAACAGGCCAACCGGGGAAAGCACGACCGCCTCAATACATTTAGCATCATGTGCAAAATGGCAGACCAGACATTGTTTGGGCTTGTGGAGTGGGCTAGAAACAGTGCACTCTTCAAAGAGCTCAAGGTGATGAATCATGAATTATAAAGTTACATAACCTTTTAATATCCGGTACTTACTTGAGCTCAAAGGTTGTAGTCTTTAATTTACAACTATTATTATTTATTTTGTACGTTTCCCCACAGGTGGAGGACCAGATGGTGCTGCTGCAGAGCTGCTGGAGTGAACTGCTGGTCCTGGATCACCTCTGTAGACAGGTGACCTACAGCAAAGAGGGCTGCATATATTTAGTCACAGGACAACAGGTAACATTTACCATTAGCATCACAACATGCAGAATTATGTTAATCAACAATGTCTTTGGATTGAACAAGTTGAACACTTGTTCTGGGTTGCACAGAAACTTTACATTTTGAGCTCTTGATCACCAGCTATCTGTCATTCTGTTGCAGATTGAGGTGTCGACCATCATCTCTCAGGCAGGAGTGACACTGAGCAGCCTGGTATCGAGGACCCAGGACTTGGTGTCCAAACTGAAGGCCTTCCAGTTAGACAGACATGAGTTTGTCTGTCTCAAACACTTAGTGCTCTTTAACCCTGGTAAGCTTTTCCTTTTGATAGTTAGACATTTTATAGAAGATACACATCAGATGAAGCTTTTTGAGCAACAGTGTGACCTTTGTTCCTTTAATGTTAGTCATGCATACAGCTGCTGTTGGCGTTGAGTGTGTACGATTCATCTGCTTTCTGTATGATGTGTATGATTTATCCGCTTTCTGCTGTAGATGTGAAGTCAGTGCAGAGCCGCAAGCAGGTGGAGCAGACACAAGAGAGGGTGAACAGGGCCCTGATGGAGCACACCCAACAGAGTCATCCAAGACAATCAGACAAGTTTGGCCAGCTGTTGCTACGACTTCCTGAAGTACGCAGCATTAGCTTGCAGGTTGAGGAGTACTTGTACCAGCGCCATCTTCTGGGAGATTTGCCATGCAACTCTCTACTCACTGAGATGCTGCACACCAAGCACAGCTGAGGAGATGCTGCCGGATCTTCAAACCCTGGCATCACAACAGGGGCGCAGTCTGAGTTTGCTGCTGTGAACTTTCTTACCTTCCTTTTGGCCTTTAAGACCCAGCTGTGCTTTTTATTGTTGATGATTGTTGCAAATAGTAAAACAGGCATGCACCCTTTAAAAGCCCTTACCGCTTCAAAAGTTATCTGATCCAGGATCAGCATTGAGTTTTATTTAGAAAACCTGTGTTGTTCTTTGTCGAAGAGCCCATTATGAACAATATTACCACAGCCAAACATCCCAGTCAATATAGGTTGCCGTCATTATTGTTGGACATATTTGAGATCCAAGCATGTTATTAACAGGCATAAAGCCCTCAACTGTGTAAAAACTAAATAATTGAATAAAGAAACTAATGAGTTATGAAAACCCATAACTGATTTGATTCAAGCATGTATTATTATTAACATATCAGTGTGGCTCTTTTCTGCAGCACAAACTAATGCACCCAGTCAAAATACTAATAAACAATATAGATGGGGAAATAAAAAATGGGAATGACAAAACATAGATGAAGATGATTTTAAAAGGATTTTTATTCGTCTGGTCTAGTTGCCATAGTCAATTTATGAAATTATCATACATAATGTGCTGGCACAGGTTTGATACGAGAAGAGAAAGGAAACAACATAAATGTTATGACAACTTCTATGAAATGAATGTGAGACTTACCACCTTAACCTAAAAAGACAGGAGGTAGAACCTGAAACTAAACATCAAATGCACCATCTAATGCAAACTAAATAAATACACCTCTGGGTAACGTGGGGGTTTCTAAGGAAGAATTGCACAGAATCAAAATATAGTGTTTAACTACCACATACTACTCTTTACAAACACATAAATACAAACATCCACCAACTCCATATGCACTCCTCCACATTCACTTTGAATCATTAATCTTGTTTCCTGAATGCGACTCTTAACATTAGTTTTCCCCACATTTTAACCTCATTCAAACACATTTCTCGGAGGCAATCAGTGATTTGAAAGAAGACAGCTCCACCACGGTAGCTGCTGTAGTGCTCGAGACTGCAAAGGAGCTGAAAGAGCCCGATTTCCAACAGGTTTTGTGGCAATATTTACCCGATCATAAGAAACTGCAGGGCCAAGTGGTTTTCTGAACAGCGTGGACACACTGCCAAGCAAAGTGTTTTACAATGGCGTCTTACATTCCCCCAGTTATATATGAAGGAGTCTGTGAGGGGAAGATGAGGGCTGTTACTGCCCAGAATTATCCTTCGACAAGATACCTACTGGTAATATGCAGGGGCACACAAACAGGGAGTCATATAATAGGAAACAGACTCCTAGTGACCTAAAGGATTTATTCATCCATAGACAAAAAGGTTTAAGCAATTATTAGTTGTTTGACAATTTCTTTTCATTCTCTTACACTCATTCTCATCTCAAACATACATCTCACTAATGCTTAAGCAGCAGGCTAGCTTATTCATAGCTTACAAAGGTCAACTTACTTTTTACAAATCATTGTCAAAAAAATCTAAGTCATCAGCATTCAGTATATATTAAATCAGCATTGATAATCATTTTCACACACAGCTGTATCCAAGAAATAATAAACATGGTAAAGCCCTCCTTCATGTTTCCAGTATTGTTTTTCAAGATCAGCTCAGTTAACATTTCAATTCATCACATGGTGAAAAATGAGAAAGCAAGTTAAGAGGAAAAAGTCACATGGATTTTATTCTTCCGTCAGCTCTCAAAGGCTGAAGCAATTTGTCCAGCAAAAACATGTCAAAATAGTATAAAAAAAACATCCAGATGTCTACAGCTGAAGGAGTTGGAATGGAGCGGAATGCGCAAACTACGGGGGCGCGGGCAGTTTCTTGCGCAAGTCCAATGGTAACCACAGTAGCCACCACCAGTGCAGCCCACAGAGGAACCACCCACCATGCTTTTTTTTTTCTGGTCACGACAATGCAGGGAAAACACCCTTGAATGGAATGAGTGGTTTGTGTGTACCCGACATTCTTATGAGAGCAGCATTACCTGCCATTCATTTTCACCTAAGATCTCCTCTGAGAACTGAGCCACTCGCCTTGACTGGAGAGAGGGTGAGCTCTGGAAGAAGAAGAAAGAAGAAGAAAAGGCAACAAAAGGAAAAGCAAGCAGAATTGAGAGGGGCGGGAACTACTCTGGCCCAGAATACTGTGTGGGCAAAGGCAGTGTAGCTGATCCCTCTTTTTCTTACCTAAAAGAGTTGCAAAAAATGACTCCAGGGGCAGGGTAAGGCAAGGCATGAGGAGGCAGGGTGCAAGGGAACGCATTCTTCATCCCAACAGAATCAGTCGCATTACATTTTACAATCTATGTAGACGAGGCAGAGACAATCAGAAGCCCTCAAGAGAGAAACTATTGTAACTACATTGGCTGAATGAGTGAGTGATTGGCCCTTTCTCTTGGCATGTAGAGTTGACTGAATCGCTCTCAGGGTCCATGTTGATAGCTAGCCAAAAGCCTCATCAGGCATGCTGTCCACTGCTAGTTAGTTGGATTTTGCTCAAGTATCAAGTGCCTCATTGGCCAAAATAGAGGACAAAAGGAGCTAGTCCAGCTGGGAGCTGGTTCCCTGAATGGTGACATCCCTACCCATCTTCACCCAGCTCTCTGACATTATTTAGGGGTGCCAAGCTTCTTGGGAGTTCCTGGGCGCTTTTGCCAAAAGTGGCCAGGGATGGTGAAGGCGTCAACACTCATGGACATAGTTTTGGACGGGATGGCAGTGAACTGCTTGCGGTCAGAGCTGTACTTGTAAATGGACTCAACCATCTCAGGTGCAATAATCCGAGGCCCAATACCAGTGAGCCGCACCATCTCCTCAGTTTCAGGGTTCATGGTGTAAACTGCTCTGAACTGGCAGCTGGTATCTCTGAAGAGGATGAGGAAGTGGTTGCCAGCGCTTGCCTCCATCTCCTAAAGAGGAGGAGACAGAAACAGAAAAAAAACACAAGGTGAGTACAGTAGAAATCACAGTCCCTCATAGCCGAGATAAGGTGGATCTTTTTGTTGGACTCTGACACAGCCGGATGGTTTACCTCTACAATCTTGTTTTTCTGTGGTTCATTGACCTTGCCGGCCAGGCAGCAGCGGGTGATAGCGTTATGGATGATGAACTTATTGGACTTAAAGCTCGGCTCCTTGTACAGCTTTGGGCCTGCAAGACAGAGCATTTCGTAATGTTATTAAGCAAACAAGACAATGCTTACTGGATGCATTTTCATAATCAAGTTTAGTTACATGTCACTGACCTGTATATTCTGGGATTGAGGCAGGGGAGGAAATAGTCGAGCCATTCTCCCAATCCTTCTCTCCGTTGTGAGCACTCCCTCGTTTTGGTGACATTAGCCTGGAGGGAGAGTGTGAACGGCTAGAGGGAGTAAAAAAAAAAAAAGAGTTCTGTGAGAAATATCAGGTGCACATGTTGTGTGTCATGTGTACCTTTGTCCCTGATAACACTGATAACAGCTAGCACAAAACCTTTTGTAGTTGGTACACAATCTCACACACAGACAGACAACCTTTGATACCAATATTCTGACAATATTTTATGGGAGGCAATTGGTATATTTAGATTATCAATAATAATATGTACATAATCAACAATCTAATTACTACACTGAATCATAGTTTATGAGCTCAGCTCAACTTTATGTGAAATCTATAATTTGTTTTATTTTTTCTTGTTGTAAAACTACACTGAACACTGATTTAGACTATGGGAAGCTATGCGCCTCCCACCGAGCATTTATTAAGAAAATACAAGCCATCGTCACTGTGCAGGTTACCTGGGAGACTTCCTGACAGTCAGGCCTCCAGAGTCATTAGCCATGGAGGACAGGTTCATGGTTGAGCGGGAGTACACCTTGGTGCCTAGGAGGAAGAAGAAGAAACCATATTGAGTAGATGCGAGTGGAGGAAGACGGGCATACAAAAACTGAGACCAAGGTGGGTAAAGAACATCAGAACTATTTACCCATGAACCCCCTGACAGGGCTACGAGAGAGGGCGGAGTCATCTCTGAACCCAGCCTTGGGTCTCTGCTTCTTGACACCGCGAACCGTGGTGGGTTTCTGCCTCAGCACCTTGTCCAAGTCATCCATGATTTTCAGCTGATGTCTCCTCTCGTACTCCAGCCGAGTGAAGTCTCCTCGGCGCTGAGGAGTCCCCTCCACTGATGGAGTGCGTGGTGATGGAGAGGTGCCTGGAGTCTGGGGTCCGTCCTCACTCTTGTTGCCCCAGCCTTCGATGATCATCCACTGAGGCTTGCTAAAAATACAGGAAGATACTGTGTGAAACATTGATATCGCTAGAACAATGATAACTAGAATTACTGCCTTGTTTGTGGATGTTTGTACCAAATTTGAAGAAATTCCCACAAGGAGTGGGATCTCATGTTCACTAAATTGAGGCGGATGGACTGACAGCGCAAAAACATAATGCCTTTGGCCGAGGCGTTTGCTGGCGAGAAGACTTCAAAACATAACTGGTGCTTCAGACAAATGATGACAACAGTTGGTTTCATTCAATAAACACCGGACAATAAATCCTAATCAGTTATATGCTTTAGAAATCTAGCACCAGTAATGCCCAAACATAACCAATCTTAAAATAAGATATTACATGTTACAGTCTTCATTTCGTTATGATTGCAGGTATCTGAAAAATAAGGGTTCTCACTTTGCTTCTTTTTCTTTTTCCTGCTCAAGTTTACGTCTTTTCATCTCTTCTGCTCTCTTCTGCTGTTTCTCCAGCAAAGCTGCTCTTCGCTGGGCCATTTCATCTTCCGGTCGCTCCTTTTCATCCTGATAATTAAGACAAAAATAAAAAAGGGCATGAACACACTTGACTTCCAAAACAGCATTTTGTTTGTGCATACAGTAATAATAATTGCCTACCTTGAAAAAGAAACCAACCCCTCCTTTCGGCTCTGGCTCCATCCGTTCACTCATTGAGTCGGAGAAAGCGTCCGGTAGCTGGTCGTCCTCCTCCCCATCTCCTCGCAGAGCAGACAGCGAGATCTCTATCAGGCTACTGCGTTTGCCATTCATCATCCCTGCAGTAGCATCACTCTCGAAGGAGCACTCTGATGGGGCTCCAGAGCTGCAGCCCCCATCGGCAAGCCTTTCCTTGTTTGCCAAAAGACCATGCGAGGACCCGGCCTCCAGGTCCATGCTAAATATACTATGATCGTCATTGGAGCCGACCTCTGACATTGTGTCATCTGGCCGGGGAGTAGGAGTTGGTATAGGGGTCAGTGTCGGCGTGGTGACAGGACTTGGTCCCTCATCTGTTTTGTCGGAGTCACCAAGGGAAAATGAGGACAAACTCTGGTCTTTGGATTGCCAAGGATTGGCCCGACGAAGGTGAGGGATGCGGTCCACGTTTTGAGTTGCGGTCATAACCCTTGATGTGGTTGGAAGCTTAGCGTCCGGGGAACGGCCGTGTTGGTGGTGTTTGGGGCTTTTAGGGGGCACAGATTGGGCTCTTCGATGGACTCTAGGGGATTTAGGAGGAGTGGTGTGGTTTATGAGTCTGTGGGATGGAGATGGAGAGGAGGAGGCTGAATTGACATCTCGGGTGGATTCGCGAGGTAGGCGTGAAGAAGCTGGGGTTTTAGGGCTGGGACTTACAGCTTTCTTTTTGACCAAGTGGTTCTGCTGCTCGGTCAGCCGCTGCATGTCATTTTGCAAAGAGCTAAGCGCTGCAGTCAGCTTAGATACGGCATTGTTATAGTCCCCTAGTGGAGCTACCATTTTCTCACTCTGAGTCCCAGAGCCCTTCTCTCCTGGTGTACCTGCCTTTTCTTTGGAGTGACTGACCTGTTTGTTGAGCTGAAGTCCTACTTTGACATTACCGTCCTCTTCCACTGAGGTGCGCTGTTCATTTTGTTCTTGCTGCTCTTCCTCTTCCATTCGAGCTAGTCTTTCTTCAAGTGTCAAGCGAGAGAGGTCTTCTTCTGTGGATGAGATCTGGCCATCCCCTCCTTCCCCTTGCTCCTTCTTTAACTGCAAAAAGGCACTCTTCCCCAGTCTTTGTCGGTGCTTTGCAAAAATGGCCTCAATGCGTTTCTTCTGGGCTTCAATGGCCTTGCGCTTTTCTTCAAGCCGACTTCCCAGCTCAGACATCTCATTAGTGAGTTGAGGGCTCTTGCTAGGGCTTTCTTCAGACTTTTGCGCCCATGTAGTCATCTGAGAAGAAGGAGAAGGAGAGGAAGCTGGGTCGCTGGCTTTAGGAGAATCCAAAATCTGTTTCTTTTTGCGTTCTGCAAAGTTGGTCATCTTCACACCACTATCAGAGACCTCTTTGCCATGGCCTCTGGCAGAGTGTGACCCAGCAGCTGGTGTGGTTGGAGTGGACTGGGCTTTAGGCAGGTCTTCTGATGCATCGGAGTCTACACTGCCATCTCTCAAGACCGAGTCATCATCTCGAGAACATTCAGAGGCTTTTCTAATGCGAGTGGGCTCCTTGGACTCTCCCTTGGGCCGGTACATCATTCCTGAGCGTGTAGGGGCAGAGCAGCTGATGGGTGGCAAGTTGTTATGTCTGGAACTAGCAGGGTCATCGGGAGAGTGGAGGTAGAAGCCATCAGGAGCACCATCAGGGTGTAAACGAGGCTCCATCTTGCTATCGTTGTGGATAATTTGGAGAGCCTCTTCAATGGTAGGCAGCTCTCCCGTTTCACTCGCCACTAGGCCGTTCTCCTCTGCCAACCTTGGAATACTAGGAGCCTGGGTGGCCCAAGAAGCTCTTTGTGGGCCGTTGGAGCCAGGGGGTTTGCTGAGCAAATGGCTGAGGTCTTCAGGAGGGGTGTAGGGCACCCGGGTCATATTTTGGCCTGCTGGGTTGAGTTGGTCTGAGCTCACAGAGCGAGTTATCACAGGGTTGCCCATCACGATGTCCACATCACTGTCCAGGCCAAAAGGAATGCTGAAGGATACCGCTGACAAGGGCCGGCTAAGAAGAAAAATAAGCTTGTTAGTACAATACAAATAAGTAAAACAAGACAGTGTTTCAATGGTAATGAATATATGTGCCCTACCTGAGAGGTGTTTTGCTCCATGTCTTTCCAACTCCTTCTATATGAGACATTGAGGTAGACTGAGTCAAAGATCCTGAGTACAATGGGGGACACAGACACGTAAAGGCATGCACACCACACAGGGATGCACAAATCAAGCAATACAAAAATAAGAAAAACAAGACTACTATACAACATGGAACAAAACTAAAAGACAAACAAGTATAGAGGGAAATAGGTGAACCAGATGTAAAATAGGAGAAACATATACAAAACACTTGGCTTGATGTGATGATGATAGCAAACCGTCTCAATATTACCTGACGAAGGAGAGGAGATCGGTAGGAAAGGCTTCTTGAAGATAGAAGGGGAGGTACTGTAAAGGAGGGAAAAAATATTTTTGTTCAAACAAATGCATCCAAAGAATATGCCAGACTATTACAAAAGCAAAATCATATTCAGACAGCTTCTCTACCTGCTACCACTCAAGCTACTTGGCATTACTGGTGTGGATCCATCTAACAAAAAAGAAAACACTCAATAAAGATATTGTCACAGATTCTCATTGTAATATATTACTGAGGATTGCATACCATTACACAGGACCACACAATGTGTAGACACTTACCCAGCGTGTCTATTGGCTGAACAAAGTCTGGCCTTCGTACTTCAAACCAGCTCAGCAGTTCTGCTAGGAAGCTCAGCAAATTGAGCTAAATAAAAGCAGACAGAATAAATCAGGCATTTAGAAGACAATTTTTGTCTCAACCAGTCGATTATTGATCAGGAGTTTGAATACAATTACCCGAAGCTCCTGTGGGGTGTAGAGCATGTCCTCCAGTGCCAAGTGGCAGCAGCTCTTCAGACAGCTGTCACAGAACTCATGGATGAACTGCAGGTTGTACAGGCCATCTGCTGCAGACATGGACTCCTTCATGCAAACATCTTACAGAGAGAGGAAAACAGTGTGAAACGGACATATGCATATTGAGTACTAAAAAGCTGTTCAGTGTTACGATGCTTCTTGGTACCTTCAAGTCTTAGCAGGCCAGGGCAATAGTAATGTATGACTGCAGCAACAGCACAACCACTGGACAGGTCTTTTACGTCATTCACCACTGGAAAGACGGGCTTTTGTTTGGACTGCAATTTATCCTTCCTGTAGCGGAGCTAAAAAAAAAAAGCAACAACACACAAACAAGTCAATCAAAGGTCAATCATCAGTTTGACCTTAATTGTAATTTGTTAATTTAAATAAGTAAAACATTTGACACATTCGTTAATGTTAAAACCATCATCAAAGTCAGGGTTGGATGCCCTAAAGGCTAGCCACACTGACGCATAACAGAAAATGGTAATAGATGTGTAGTATGAATGTCAGAAAAGAAATCATATACAGGTCATGCTAATACATTCACGAGAGAGCTATGGTGAACAAATGACAGATGCAATGTGAGTGACTTAATCGGAGCAGAAAGGAGGAAGGTTTTGTCAGGAGAAAGTGTGACAAATTACAATCTCAGATGGCAAGAGGGGGAGAAAAAAATGTTTCAGGTGCAACAGTAAACTACAGCACACACACACACCTCAATGTATGGAGGGACCAGCGGACTAGAAGCTGGTCTCTGTTAACCTCCATTGACATTCACACAGAAGACCAGAGAAACCAGTTGTACATGGCAGTTTCAAGGCCTGCTGGAGTACCAATTGTGATTCATGCACCACTCGTGTATCAACAAATCGTGCCACGCCCTATTGACGTTTATGCTGTGACGTGCATTTGAGATTAGGATGTGATGCACATTAGCATTCTCACACCAGCATATGGAGGGGAAAAAAACACACCTGACCATCAGATATTTGCTGATACATTTGATGAAGACACTGGAGAGATGGAGGGACAGGGGGAAGGAGCAGAGGAAAGGAAGGAACTTACAGGAACAAGTTTCCAGTACCAGCGAGTAGGACACTGTCAGAGAGGAGGAGGGACAGGAAATAGAGAAACACAAGGAAATGGAGAACAGGAGCACAAGGAGAGGTATTAACCCTGGAGTGGAAGAACTAGAAAAACTAGAGAAAGGGTTGTAATGACGGTACTTTCTTGTAATGACAAGACAACCTTGTTGACAAAGCAATGACGCAACCCTTATTTTTATTGTGTCAACCAATACTGGCTGTGCTTCCCAATCGCTAAAGGCCTCCAAGAACCAACAATTTGACCTTAATACACAGCACTTTAGGTGCCTTTTTATAGCACTGAGTGCATAATCCTCAACAGATTATCATCCGTGTCTGGTTATAATGATGTGTGACAAGAGAAAGGAATACACTGGATGTGTAATGCAATACTCACAGAGGGTTGAACAGGTTGGGGCTCTGTGAGGGCCTGAGACGTGTCATTCTGGGCTCCTTCAGTACATTCTCTTAACTTCTGGTTCAACTGAGAGCATGCCAAGACGACAAAATGGTTAACGCGCATATATCACAGATCTGCAGTATACTGTGCATTATCACCTTTGTACGCCACAGTGGGTTAAAGATTCACAGCATCTTTATTTATGTAGCTAAACAAACACTGGATCATCTACAACAGAGGTTTTGGGAAAATCTCATTCTGAACAAGTGTTCTAAATGGATACAATAAAGACGTTTCTCATTGCTTCCTTACCCCGTTAACCCAATGAAGCAGAGCATCCTCCCAGTTGGAGGCTCCGCCCAGCAACTCGGCAGAACCACACGTCTTCACGGCAGTCACCGTCTCCATAGCGCCCATGGTCATCAAGGCATCCATCACTGCCAGGTGAGCACTCTGCGCCAATCACATGGGAGGAGGAAAAGACAACATCAATCAATTACAGAAAACACAATGCTGGACACCAACACTTGTACTGCTCTAGCAGGGCCCTGCTTCCTGCAGAGCAGAGATCACATCCAACTGCTAAGGCAGTTATCATCATCCGCATCATTATTTACCAGCAGCATCCTCCAGAGGTCACCAGAAACCAACTGTGAGTCAGCAGAAACACAAACGAGACATTTCAGCATGCACACACCAGTAGTTGTGGGTGAACTTTGGACCTATGTTTGTACAATCATTAAGCCCTTAAATAAGCAATAGACTCGTATTATGATAACACGTGTGTCCTAGGACTGTCATTCCTCAGCTGCTTTACCTTTATTTGCTTTCTCTTTAGTGTGCCACCCGTCCCTTTTGCACAGGGAAATATTGCTGTATGACTCATGTGCAACAGACTACAGGATGAGGTGTTGCAACTAGATTAACAGGAAGCACAACAATTATTTCTCGGGAAGAAAAAAGGTGTTCAATGTCTTTTTTTGCAGTTTTGGCGTATTAATCTGTTTTTGTCAGACAACAGAATGGATATCAAATAGAGTCTAGATATTGTTGTTGTTTTTATACACAAATAGAAGAATTAAACTATGTCACCCAACATATTTGACGTTGCCAAGCATTTGTATCCAACAGACAAAATGTATGTCATTATAATTAAGAGACCATTAAAGAGCCCTTTCTAATGGCTAGAGCCCATTAAAATGCACCATCAACATTGTCAGCTCAGTTAGACAGAGCGCCTTAACTCTATAAACCGGTTAGCTCATTAGAAGTCGTTCTGGGTTTTAGCCACGAAACAACAACCAACAGCACTCATATGTCTGACCTCCACATTGATGTAAATGATTCAGATATTTAAACCATCTTAAGTACCTTTAATTTATAGAGGGGGTTTCTTCCTGATCAAGCACCCTTTTCATTTGTCCAGTTTTCCATTCATTTTTTTCTTTTGCAATTATTAAAAGGTAATCACATCAGCTGGTAAATAAAGTTATTTCTAGTTTTAGAACGCCTCAACAGGACCATAAGCTCATTAAGTCCGGACTAGAGTTTTCCCTATTAACATCTCCTTTGTATAAATTAAAGATATTCAACACATGATACTTCTATTTTTGTCTTTCGGCTAATTGCAACAAGCATCAATTCTGGCCAACAGAGGACATAAAACAACACATTCCTGTCATGGGGCCACTCCTTCAATCTCCAACCTTCGGTTTTGAGCCTAATCTGTGCAAATCAGTGCCTGTTCCCATTAACTACTTACAAAGGCTAGACATTCTTCCTTTAACCGCTTGTGTTGCCCCAGATAAGGGTTGGTGGCAGTCCAGCTGCGTGCATGAGCCCTGTCTGCATGTCTGCCTACTCGACCTTGAGGTAAAGTGCTGACCTGGGCAGACACGGTGCTGTGGCAGGCATGGCGGGCTATGCCAGCAAAGGCCTGTCAGATAGCATTGGTCCAGGCTCTCTGGATGTGCTGCAGTCAGTCACTGCTGTCCTGCCCTCACAACACTGTTGTCACAATGAGGGCTGCTCCTTGTGTGTCTGTGCATGACTCGTCTGTTCAGAGGAAATGTCTGCAAAAGGGGACAAATGGCTTATTCAGGGAATGGGCCTTTTCAGAGCTAACCACAATCTGATATGGATCATTAAAAGGGATTGGCAAATATTCAATAAGATCATTCATCAAGTTTCTTGTCTTCCCCTCAGCCCAAAACATGAATCCTGAGCAATTGTAAGATACTGGTTTGCATGTATGGAGAGTTCTTTCTGATGCAAACAGACAACACACTGTTGCAATGTTTGTTGTTTTTACTGTGGTAGGGTCGTACTGGGTGGCATTATATTGACCTGTATTTCCAATATTAGGGAAGGGCAAAACATTAGATTACACTTCTTCTAGTTCAACCCAACTACAACCTCATTAAAAAAAAAAACATATAGAATAACTACCAACTATGATAAAATCAATCAAAACTCAATCTGATTTTCTCTGTAAAGGTAAGACTTGGAACATAAGAAACGGACTGCTGCTAAATTGTGCCAGTTGCTGAGTTTCAAACACTCAAAGTGATTTAATGTAGTCACATATTTTTGCATTGAGCCACAAAGTGTAATCATAGGTTGAAGCTATTGTCAATGTGAAAGCAGACAAGATGAGAGGGAGAGAGAAAAAAAAGGAACTGAACAAGGAAGAATGACAGACTTAGTGAAAGTGGCCAACTTTGTTGTCATTGTGTACAATTGTTCTTCAGAGGAGAGTTTGATTCATGACAAAAAAGTGCAGAATGAAACGGGAAGAAGGGGGTTGCTCGTGGATTTCCCGCTGCAGACCCAGGAGAGCTTGCTAAGCTCAATCACAAGTCTCCCTAATGAGAGGGGAGAGAGGAGCGACCCAGCAAAGAGCCTGCCAGATCGCCATGACAACCAACCAGCTGACCCACAATGCATCTCAACACAAGCCTGACCACAGCATTGCTCCGTGCCACTGGTTTAGCACCGGCCCTCCGCTCTGAAAAATCCACCTAGCATACCGTTAGCACCCATCGAAGCAACGCAGCAGAGAGAGGAAACAGTAACGCCACATTAATTAACCCCAGACATAAAATCTTTAAGGCTCCATGCGGGACAATTGCTTGCATAATCATGTCAACAACCACTCGTACAAATAAGGCAAAGGCATCTTGTGGATCATTAAGTGAGATTATGATGAGAGCTAAATCTGATTACGTCTGAAATATGACTTAACCCCATCCCCCATCCCCGCCTGGTGCCGACTGAGGGGATCAACCAGGTCTGGGGCCCAGCAGGGGATCTTAGACTAGAAGTTCTCTCAAAGGTTATATGCACAATGATATGTATAAGAACCGTACGCATAAGCAAGGAGAACCAGTCTAGGTTAGATTTACACCAAACTTGTCTAACATACGGTAGACACGTTTTATTACGACTCCACAATAGCTTCTAATCAGTGAAGGCCCAAAGCAGAACAAATGGTGTAAAATGATGAAAAGCATTTTTGATAGTGTGCCACTTCTATTTTCAACTAAACTCCTGACTGATGCTCACTTGACCAGAAACCTGCCAACACAGCAGTATGATTTAAGACAAAGTGTCCGTGCATATCCAAAACCAACAGGGGACCGGGAAGAGGGTTAGCTGCATTATAGCTACATGACTTACTTCGTCACTGTGGGAACAAATGCTTCACCCCATCTCGACTCAATATCAGTATGTTTGAAATGGATAATTAGGATTATATTCTACCATCTCAACCAACAACAAATGTAACAAATTAGTTTGATGTTGTGAGACATGGTAGGTGCAATGGTGGTCATCTCTGGTGTGTCATCCAATCGTGGATGATGACGTTCAGTCTGCATGGGAGATTATCTCTAATCTGGGCTGGGCCACCACCAGAAGGACAGTTACCAGTAGGGCGCACGCACACGCACACACACACACACACACACACACCAAGTAGGGTATGGAGGCAGTTGGGGGTTCCTCTGCTTTGCCTCAAGGATGTGCCATCTACAAAGCTTTACTTTTATGATAACCCCAGTCTGTAAAGACACTGACGCTAGCTTGGGTTGCAGTAGAAGTTCCATTGACTTACTGTTTTACCATTTCAATATAATGTCAACGATACATCACATAATAAATATCACTCAGCGTGCGTCGGTTTACAAGACGCCGCCACTTAATATGAACTAAATCCTGAATTGTATACAATATCATACCATTAGTGATATGAATCAATAATGCATATTTTAGGTGAGACTTCTTTTCTGAGACTTCTTTTCGCCTTCTTTTCTGACCTCATTTGTCAAACACGTAGCTCACACCATTTTCTTTGTGAATATTTTAGAATCTAACTATTGACAAGAATGTATCTAGACTTTGAATGTCAAGGTCTAGATACATTCGGGGACAAACAGCAAAAGCGTCTTCATTATGTCACAGAAGCGTACAGTTTGATGTGTCTTTTTTTTTTGCCCTACTTTGACTGTAGTTTTATATAGAGCGGGTCATTGGCTCGCTGCACTGATGCTGGTCGAGCAACTCAATCCAGTACCAGCATCTCTATGGGTTAGCGTAAGCCTCCATCCCTGGATTTACAAAAGGATCCAAATTTCATAATTACTGTCAATGAACAACAAATGTTGTTATACATGTGATGTATCAATAACAAAGTTTCAGGCGTGGCAGATAAACTGGCAGTAGTGTTAACTTGTCAGGGACAAACGTGACTCGGCATACTTTTCTGTACATGCACTATATCTTATCCTCTGTTTTGACATGGATGTAATACACAGCAGCAGTGTCGCAGCAGATTGCTGCTGCTCCAAAGCCGTTTACTGGCCAAGACCCACATTGATGCTCCATCCTTCTAATGCTGCTGCAGCGTGACCCACTTTCTAAGCCTGCCACACTGTAGCTACAGTGCCAGTCAGCGTCAGACAAGCTCAGAGAGGAGCCCAGGGCCAAGCAGCGACTGGGAGGCTCATATACCAACGCATCAAAACAGACAATGCAGCATCAACCATACCAGATAAAACACAAGTTTAAAAAGGCTAGGATTTACAGCCGAGGTCGTCCATGGCCTGGCCTGAAAGCAATAAAGCATCACCCAGAACTGAGAAGCACGCAAGAAGACAGACTCTTGCACACACAAAGTACAGCAACATCATGCAGGAAAGAGGTCTGTGTCATGAGCCCCTTATTTCTGGTGCAGTAATGATGCTAGTATTTTTTTTTAAACTATTGTTCCCATTGAATGCCTTGTTGGTGCCACGGTATTAAATGGCACATCGGTCAGTGCAGGTGGTTATTGTCAGTAATCCATCTGCAGTCCTGTGCAGACTTCTAGCAGGTGGATTATATGATATATTCAATGCATAAAGCGGGTACATGTGACATGCTTTAGGCTAATGATTGATGAGATTATATCAAAAGACTAAACCAATGTACAATAGCAGCACTGAAAACTACTGAAATGGATGCAAATGATTGAAATAGATACTGAGACATTGTTAGATAATGACTTGAGGAAATAGAGGTAGCTACAGGATAAGAGTACAGGATAGGGCAAGACACTTGGTAATAATAAACAGAAAGGAAATCCCCATTAAAGCAACCTTCTCCAATCTCTCCTGAACAGCGCTCTTCCTGTACTGTGTCTTTCATCTCCGTCTGGTTCCAAAGTACAACTTTGCAACATTCATTTTTTTCATACTTTCATAGATATAGCAAAACTACACGATTGCATTAACCAACAGATAAATGCTCATATCACCAGGCTTTACTGCTAATGGTCAGATAATGTCTATATTATTTAATTTAGAAAACGTCACAAATGCATGCACACTTTTTCCAGCATACAATTAAGCTAATCATCACCAGCAGTGCTGCACCTGCTACAGTGGCCAGTAGACAGCGGCGGTGGAACAAACAACATTCACCTAAAAACAACACGATGCTCACAGATCCCTGGGGACTCTCTACTAAGATTTAAAAAAAAAAAAACAGCAGCCTGTAAATGCATGAACCAAGCTGGCCGGGGAAATGCAGTTGTATGCCACTTTGAGGAAGGTAATAATTTGTGTATAGAGGTTTTGTATCAATACTTCAAGATTAAGTTACAATGAGTCATTGTTGCGTCAGCTGAAGCAAAACGGGATTATATGTTCGGACAAACCTAAAAGCATCCCACTTCTTTCAGATTCCTAATTTGAAAATAAACTTAAATTATCTCTAAGTTTCCAGGCTTACGAATCCAGTACTATATTATGTGTGTACAACAGAGAGAGAGAGAGCGAGAGAGAGATCCATTGTCAAGGGTAAAGCGGACAAACCAGTTTCTCTTGATTTAACTCACTGGGCCAGCCCAGAGTACGCTCTCAACAGAGAGTCTTGAATTTCACAAGAACGATTTAGCCATTGTCCGGATCTGGAACACCTATTGAAGCTAGACTCTCCCTCCTTCTCACATGCCGGAATTAAAGTAGTCCTCCCTTGTGTCACCATGACTGCCCCTTGTCCTAGCAGCTGGATCCACTCATCCTCTGGGATCAGCTGGGGGGCAAAATGGGGGGGGGGGTCAGGATTGAATGAGTGGGGTCTTTTTGATGTCCTTTAATCCCTAGAATCAAAGCATAAACAAGCCCCTATATAAACAACCAAGCCCACTCGACCCCTTCTGCTTGTCTACAGACTCCTGGATAGCAGAGCATCCGGTTCCACAGGAGGAGACATTCGCTTCCTCGGGCGATAGACAAACATAAAGCAGTTTCTACCAAAACAACAATTCTGACATTTTCTTGACTCCATCCCTTCAGACCACCACCAACAACATTGCATGCCAGACTTGTGTGGTGTCATCGTCATAGGTGTTTACTGTTCCTATGACAGAACTGCAACGTTACCATTTTGATGGGTTTGTGCCGGAGGTCAGCATCGGTCACCGGTGTGTCCCGGTCTTTGGAGACCACGCCTCTCTGAGTGAGGAGCTGCAGCAGGGCGACGTTGTCTTTGGGCTGTGCCTCGGCCTCCGCGCCCCCCAGTAATAGGCTGTACGTCCGGCAGTAGAGCTCCGAGGACTGCAGGAGGCGCGTGACTGGCGGTTTAAGGTGCTCCTGCTCATACTGGTCACAGTAGAAGGGGTCACGCAGCTCGGCAGGGACACTCTCTACCAAGAGACAAAACATACAGTTAGATGGGGTCATTGAGCAGAGGCGCTTGTAGAGAACTGATTGCAAAATGTAACGAAGCACTAGGTTAATGTAAAGATGAAACTCTGGATGTTTGAAAATGTGATGAATTTTCAATGATCATCCTGAGCATGTTCTTTTGTTAATGTGGAAACCTGCTTTCTGGCAGATTAGGACCAAATACCCTTGAGCTGTAATCATATGAGTGAGTAGAGCAGAGCAAGCATCAAGGTCAGTGGGGCATGATGAGCTCAGAGGTTGGCATCTGCACATTACAAGATGCTCTGCCACTTGTTTGGAGACTACGTAAAGCTCAGAAGCAGGAATAAGCAACCCGATCAAAAACTAACAGCAAATGAGAAAACTAAAATGCAGTCTCAATTAAAGGAAACTGTAGTTAAGCAATATGTAGCACTCACTATTAGTAACTCGATGAAGATGTTTAAAGAATCTGTTCAAACTGGTCTTTCTGTACACAACAAACATAAGTCTCAACCATACGCTAGACACACCCTCTGTGAAACTGGTTTCTCTGCATCCAGAGCATCACACTCAACAGCCTGTATATCTCTGTGCAAACATACAGGAATAAGTGTTAAAGGGAAATTAAAAAAAAAGTTGTCAAGTTGTCTGAAAAGAGAAAGGAGAAACTTATGAGAGTCTACGAATGTGCCTCACAGAAAACGAAGGGGTTATTTCAAGGGAGGCGTCACTAGGTTGCTGTATCATTATAAAGTCATGTAATGGATCCAGACATCAGCCAACAAAACAAAACGCCCAGCTTCAAAGATTTGACAATGCTGTGTTCTCCGTCTCTCTCTCTGAGGACTATTGTTGTCGGACAATATTGTCAGTCGTGCCACATGGTTTATTTTGTTGTAAATAAGCTCCTGGTAGCCAGAACTACAATGCTCACTTTACTGCTGTATTCACTGTGACATGCCCACCAAAATGCACACCTTTAGCCTTGGTCCCATGTACATAATACATGTGAAAGAAAGAAAAAAAACTTCCCCAGAAGGCAAAGCAGGATGCAAATGCCACAACTGAGTGAAATATGAGAGATCGATATGAGCTTGATTTCCCTATGAGACAGTCTAGCCATGAACAATGACTTAGTGTCACAGAAACAAACGTGCGGTGGTGTATCCATACACAATTTTCCAAAACTGCACATTAAAAAAAGAAATAGCAACAATCAAAAGAGAGCACACACAACTGATGTTAAATAACTAAAAGGGAATAGAAGGTAATACAAAGAATGACCAGTTGGCAGCCTTAAGCGTCATCAAGCCCAAACCAAAAGGACTGCGCTACAGCAACAGCCTCTGTCACTTTCACAGGTCATGGGATCAGTGCTTATTATATATTCTAAGTAAAGAGGCAGAAGTCAATTGTGGGCAAAGTTTATTCACACGTTACCGCATTATCATGGAGGGTGAGCAGGGAGACAAAGTGGAGAGGTTCAAGGAAGCATACCGAGAAGATTTTGACCAAGAGACTTAATCCAAACCACCTGCAGGTGTTCTGTACTGCAGCTGACCTCTTCCCCTCCTGAGCAAGAGGAAAACAAACTGAGAATGTATCTACAGCTGTGCCACATTGATGTTATTATCATCATCACAATAAAAACCTAACTGAGAAAGACAACAGCACCATTTCAGTGATGAGTTGGTGTGTAAAACTGTCAGTAAAAATCTAAATAAGGCGTTAAAAAGTATAGTGGGATTATTGATGCAGCTTTGCCATCATGGCTGCAACAGTTCAGCTGTGTTTCCTATCGGTCCTGACTCCTGACCAGCATTGCTTGATGGCCTGCTGATAACAGGAGCCATGTGTCCTTCCGCTTCATTGACTGACTGAGCTCATGTGCTGGTCGTGTCACAGAGCAGCATAAACGTATCCAAACAAAAAGGCTGGTGAAAGTCAGCCACAGCTGAAACCAAGCTGGATCCTTTGGGTACAAGGGTTAGACAACACCCCGCCACGCATTCCTTCTCCCTTTACATTTAAGTGGAACAATCAGCATTGGATTGCAAGAAGGTTGTAACTGTAAACATTAAGCAACCCTCTCTATTAATAACACGGCACACCAGTTTGCAAAAGCTGCTGGATCTGACATTCTAAACTAACATGGCCGCTTACTGGAACCCTGACACCGATTCAATAATTCATAAGCGCTTAGATATGCAGAAGTGTGCAAGGTAAGCATACAGACAGGAAGTTTAAGATCAGACATACCCAACCCCCCATACCCCTGTCATGTTTAGGCATCAGAGAATGCATTCCTGCCCAATCAAGAAATCCCATTTAGTGACAATTTGGTTCCTTACTATGCTGCTTCAGGAGAACCTTTTACAAAATGATTCACTCAGCATTACACGTTTTGAGGAGGTGGTTGCCTGTGACTTCCAAATCCTCCTTGGGGAACTGAGCTAAAAACACCCTCATCACGTGGTGGAAAGGATCCAACACAGATGACAATCGACTCTCATACAACAAAGCAGGTTCTGTTTTATAGCCCTAAAATCATGAAGTAATGAGGGGGGCTATGTTAACACCCTAACCGACACGTAACCACAAGTTCTGAGTGAAATGCTAATGCCAACACAAACACTACAGCTTAGACATCTCAGACAAGACTGGAAGAGATGATGCATTTATCAGATCTATGGATCATCTTCTGGCTCGAAGGAATATCAAAAATACTCAATAAACTTGAATTGCATTGCTGATGAATCAGCCGTTTTATTCCCTTGGTCAATCGCTAAAACGGACACATATGCATGGACGCAAATCATGGACTCATGAATAATAAATTAATCAATAACCACCAGCTGATATGTGCTCAGAAGCTAGAAGCACTCTTCCAGCACTAGACACGAGGCGTCTCCCAACTCCCTACACAAGCACGGATCAACCTGCCACGGATATGCCGCCCCTAACAGCCCTCTGTATCCTGTACCACATCATCACTGACAGTGCTCGAGTACGACATCAGAAACATCCGCTTTAAATTGCATTAAAGGGCCAGAGTACACAGACGCACACCCTATAGAAGGAGAGTCTGATTACATTACGGGTGCTTGAGAGACCAACAGGACCACATAGGATGACAGAGTAACAAAGTGGGCAGGATGCATCTGCCTTTGGGAAGTGTCCTCAAGGTAGACACCAACTACCAACCAGATCTGTGTATAATGCTCTGTAGCGTATTCCCTGTGGGAAGGTGTAAATGACTTCTCTATCAATAAAGTATCACATTATCCTGAAACACACTGCAATTCAGTAACTGAGTCTGGAAGAGTTGTATAACGTGAACCAATAGGATTTATTACATCTTGAGTAAACACAAATGGCAAGGTAACATCCTCCTCAGGTCCTTGTCCCTTGCTGACTCACCCTAGTTACAAAGATTGTGAGAAGATGAGTACTACTTCATAAGTGATCCTAGCAGCTTGTATCTAGGTGGAGCTAACATGTTAAAGAAACACACGTTTTGAAACATGCAGGTACACGTGGTTTGGTTTCACTGGCCCCAAAAAAAAAACAAAGAGACTGATGAGCAAAACCGTTTCAGAAGTGGAAATTAAGTTATTAACTGAATTAAAAAGCATTGGACATCGGCCATTTGCATACATCATCCCTATAATCATATTAACTAGTTTCTCCCAAGCCTGCAAGTTTGGTCTCATTCCAAAGTAAAAGGTACAAACGTTTGAGTCACCCTTAAGTGATTAATCTGTCACAACAACTTCAAGGGCAGATCAGACATTTCCACCGTGCCCAACTTCTTTCACCTTGATGGAAAACAATATGCATAAACGACATGTCAAGGCATTACAAAAGATAATAAGACACTGTCTCTGTGTCTGGGTACTTAGCACCCACGATGCAACTCTAGCGCATTAGAGCAAGTAATGAGATTTTACGCTGGTTATGATGTTATTATGAAAGTCCAAACATAATGTTACTAGGTGGATCAAACAGCCTATAGGGAACACCCACATTGTGTGTGGTCTATTGCTGGAGCAAAGAATTGTGGGGATAAGATCTCCTTTCCTCTCAAAAAGGATGCTTCTGCTTGAGGAGACAGGAAAATAATTGCAGAAGCTCTTTTCTTTAGCATTTAGAGTAACCGTTCATCTTAGGCAATGTTGTAAATTTATATTTGTATAGTTTTTGGAGATAGTTAACTTTACACCATGGGTGTAATAGTGGTGAAGATGAGGCCTACAATATTCTAGTGACTGTGTTCAATATTGTGTTCTGTGCACTGTGTTTTTTCTGGGGGGGTGGGCTCATGTTAGCATAGGTATTCCAGTCAAAGCCAAGCCTATAAGCAGCTTTCAGATTAGCGTGATTGCACATTAATTCATTTTAGGGTAACCTATATAAAGACAAGAGATTGTTTTTAATTTAATTTGTTACATAATTCGGCACTTACAAGTTCCCATTAAAAGCTACTGTCCAACCTTAGCGTTCCTCTATCTAAATAAAGATATGCGATGGATACAGTGTGCTGTCCACGTGAAAGACCCAGAGATTAAAAATAACGCCTATTGTTATCGTGAGGTTAATTGACCTGGAAGAGCTGAGGACCAGATGACCTGTTCTGGCTCCTGCTGTGCTATCTGTTGTTCTACCCAGCTGAGTTTTTGGGAGGGGACTAGATGATGTCATCTCGACTTAGCAGAAATGTTCCTCATGTTCCTGTATCTCAGCATGGAGGGTGACTTTGACCAGAGGGCGTGGTTGAGGTGCTCAACAGAGCACACAGAGGCAGCAGCATGTGGACCTGGACACAAGGCCGGCCTGGGATTGTGTAAAACGCAAGTCATGTTGTCAAAGTAGGAGAGAGGAAACCTCACACCTCCTTCTGGCTGAAGCTGAGTCTGTGATTAAAAACCTTGACTATTAACCTCCAACTGAGTATTTATTTACATGCACATCCCAGGAATTAGAATGTGCTTTTATACTGTCTTTCATTTTCGTAAACATAGCCAGATACTAGAGGACAACCCGTCCAAGGCAATCATTAGACTACTGTGTGTACTCCAAATGAAACAAAGGAGCATGTCACCGTGCCTTTCCCAAACAGTACTGTTTAGGTGTCTTCTTTGAGGAGAGCTAATCTTGGTCAGATAGTGCTCTAAAACAAAGAGACTTATTATCACCTCAGGGTCAAAAGCTGGCGCTGTTCTACGCCTCGTCTACAGAAAACCGGAGGCAACTCCATGTCTTATGATACGTGTGACCTACGCAACACTATTATGTTCTTAGGTGGGTGCGTTTTGCATCCCAGTGGCTGGCTGCTTTCTCACAAGCGCATTTAATGTATTTATTATGAGGTTTGTTGACTGAGAATATAAGAAACCCACTGACAAACTGCTCCGGTATGTCACTCTTTACACTAAGTGAACAATGAGCCATGTGCACGCAGTTATTTGATCCTGAATATGAATTGCACTAGAAACCCGTGTTCACATTGGCTTCACGGGGGCTGTCCACACAGAGAGTGGAGCACGGTACTGAAACCCATCATCATGTGCTTTGTGCAACCAGATTAAAAACATATACCCAGCAGCCTGCAATGTGTGACTGGAGCCTTGTGGCTAGAAATTAGTTAGCGTGATAAGGCCTAGGGAGGAGGCCCGGTCCTCTGACTCACACACAGTTTACCTACTAAAAATGTGACCACTCACTGAGTGAGAACAAATGACATGTGTCAGAGTCACAAGAATGCGCACCGTGCATGGTCTCCCTTTCATGTGCTGCTCTTTGTGCTGAAAACCGCTGAGCTATACACACACACATACATATACACACTCTAGTTCCCCTACGTGCATGTGCGTTTCGCTACACTGCTGAGCAGAATATAAATATTGATAGTCAACAGAAGGATAGTGGTCTTTGCATGACTTCTCGGATTAATATTGACACTCAGCAGGCCCGCAGCCTGAACTGAAACCTACCTGCACTGCCGTAGGACTTTGCCAACAGCCATCCGACACTTGCGCATATTTTTGCTTTAGTGCAGTCATACAAATCCAATGGCTTTATGTCTGGGACCACAAAAGTCTTCCTCACGGTAGGGGAGTCCACCATAGCGAGTCTGCGCAAAAACACGTGAAGCGGTGCTGGAAACACACACACCAACACAAAAAAAAAAGCGACTATACAGAACAAGAATAAGAATATTCAAGCATTTGCTGAGTATTCCACACGACCGGGGCTGGGGATACAAATGTGGGTTAATGTTTTGTCGGGAAAATATCCGCCGCGGAGCTGCTTCCAAGCCAGTTGATGTCCTTTTCTGTGAGGTTTCGTGGGCGTAATCCCCGTTAAATCCTTCCTCACGACCGAGCAACAGCCCGATCCGCCGGGATGTTGGAGGAAAACGGACTATTCCCCTCGTTTTTGCCCTTCTTCGTCCGCATTGCTGTGTACTCCTCCGTTCACTGTGCGCAGCTCCATTGAGCCCGATGACTGACTACCAGGTGCTCCACACCGGCATCACTCACTCATCTCCCCGTCCAATAGGAAATGAGCTCGCGCAATGAGGGCGGGATCTCGCTGTGTGAACGCAGGCAGCAGGTGGAGGTGGACGTATGTGACGTTTTGCTACAGGTTCATCTGCCGGCAAACACAGCCAGGTGAACGCCTGACCGGACACCTTCTGACTGCTTAAAGTGACCTAATAATGCAAATATGACTGTGACCCTCTCGTAAAGGGCGGATTTGAATACGTTTGTATATAAAAGACAAGATATATAAAGTGTAAGTAGCTATGCCACAATGTAAAAATACTCCACAGGGAAAGTCCTGGATTGCTAGCACCTGTGTGGGTATGCAGGGCCTTTACCCTATATATGTAATGATGCATCTTTTCAAAAGTTGATGTCATGTGTTGAATCTAAAAATCAAAGGAACAATATAGCAGTCAGATAAATGTAATTGAGTAAAGTGTCTCTCTGAAATGTAATGGAGTTGAAGTATAAATTGGAAATACTGAGGCCGACATAAAGGTCCCCGTACTGCCTGTATTTGCATTTAAAAAGCACAATATCACGTTTTATTTTCTCACACTTAAAATGTGGTACAATCAGGGTCAACATACACTTAAAAAAATGTAGGTCTTTACCTTTCTGATTATGACCGACTCAGATGGCTCTGGACTGGTTAAACGCCATAAAAAGTGACCCGGGCAAACTCCATCAGCCTCAAGGGTGCTGCTGTAAATGACCCTGACCTCTTCCAGAAAGAAAACAAAAAGAGAAGCTCTGACCCAGGATCACTGAAGCACAACATTATTGATCTTTGGAAAGCTATTTTAATGATTTTTCTCTGGTTTGCACAAACCTGCAGATATGTTGAGTGGTGTACATACCTTGCTGCACATTAAAAGCAGCCTGCAGCATAAACAGAAAGTCTGAATGACAGGAACAGAGTAAACACATTGTAATGCTATGCTGGAAGGAAAAATGGAAATTGAGTTTTGTTTCCTTTTAATTGCTTTTGAAGTGTTGTTTCCAGAAGCACCATCCCATTGAAAAACAGAAAACTCGAGAGCCTCATCACATGACGTCCCAGGAGCACTCAGCGCCCTACTGCAGTAACTTTGTAAGAGGATTACCTCTCAACTATTTCAATCTAATTATGAAAGAAACAATGTATTCCTTATTTCACTGAGCTCTTATGGTGGGATGGCATACATTAAATACTGACGTAGATGTACATCATATTTAATCTTAAAAGACAAATACTTTGCACATCTATTATTGGAGCACATCAATCTGAATGTGTTTAGTGATGTCAGAAGAAAAGGCATCCACTAAACAGCAAATGTGAGACTTGAATGCTTCTCTTGAAATTAAATGTCTTCTGAAAGAAAACCAAATTACTCTCGTCCAGAAATTCCTGTCAGGTGAAAGTCACTGCTTTGCACAGTTTATTACAACAGCAATATCAAGACATGAAAATAATGTTTCAGACATTCGAAGAATCTGTCAGACTGCATTGGGTCACAAGCAGACCCTCAACAGCCCTGACTGAAAGACATTACAGCATTAATACCCACTGCTTCTAGAATGATCAGTGGGAAAGTAAACACCTGCACCTATTACAAAAAGTGGACATGAGGAAGTGACTTTAGGGCTATTGAATAATACGTTTAAAATGTTTTACAGCCCTCCTATTATTCAATTCAGTCATACAAGCTCAGCCAAGAGTGTACTCGTACGATACATGTACAATCATGGCATGATTTTAATATTTGGATAGTTCACTTTTGTACACATTTTGAAATCTTTTCAGGATCATTGGGTTTTGAAGACACCCACCTACTAGTGATCCTCAAGCCAATAATGTGAGGCTTGAATGCTCAGGTCCACTTTCAAATGAATGCCTCCCGTTGAAAAAAACAACAACGCTCCTCCCCTTTGTTTTCTAGGGCAGAGCTTCCCGTCTGAAAAAGATCTCTGCCTTTATTTTGCGTACAAAAGTGTGTTCGCTGTTAATTCTTTTACAAAATTTTGTCCGGAAACAAAAACTCCCCCAGAAATCAGTTACAAATATCATTTAACCACATATTAGTTTTTTCATAACAGAAGACTGCTCATTTGCACGATTATCTTGAGCTTCATACTTGAGAAATGCTGACACCATATGGCCAAAAGTAATACAAGTTCCTGTATTTGTGTACTGTACTACAAAACTCTATCAGGATGGCAAAACTGGTGCCATTTTATAAAAATAATATTGATACAACGAAGCAATTACACAGATTTGAAAAGAATGGAGCATATTCAATGTGTACAAGAGAAATCAGAGGATTGCATCTTTGCAAAATTCCGCAAGGAAACATCTTTTAATCCTCTTTAAGCCCTCCAAAAACGGCCGTGGGGACGCTCTTCTGTTCAAGCTGCACCTCTGCAAAAGGCCAAGCGGAAAACAACGATTTACAAATGTATGTTGATGAATGTATGAATGTTTAAACAAACATCAAATGTTCCTGTTTTTCTACTGAGGCTAGGCCAGTTCTGTCCATCACTCACCCTCTGGTCCCTGGTTTTCATCATCTTCATCTTCATCATCAATATCAATCTCATCAGGATTGGCTTGTTTGGAAAGCTCAGCCAACTCGGTGCGAGAGGTGTCACTCCTGCAAAAGCACACGAAGAGAATAAGATTCATGTCTCTCAATTTAGGTTGGAGCGTGTCGTCCAATTTTATGAAAAGGCATAACTTCTCACAAGAGAAGACAAAAAGACAAAAGACAGACCTGACGAAGAGAATCTTCTCTTTGGGCTTGGGCTTGTCCTGCTCGGCCTCTGCAGCAAGCATCTGTGCTTTATGCTCCAGCATCTTCATGTCATCAAGTCCCATCTGGCCTGGAGCAAGATCTGACACTGGATACAAAACGAATGGTTGGACAAACAGAAACATGAGTAGAAGTACATTGATTTGTGTATCTTCAGTATTTGGGGAAATTAGCATGCATGGCTACCATATAAATATTATGAAACATCCCCCCTAATGTTTCCTACTGCCTATACAGTTAACAGCAAAGAAGTTATTACAAGCTCCCTCACCAGTGCCTGCGGAGCTCGTTGTTGCCTTCATCATCTGAGAGGTCATAAAATTGACCTGGGTGTTGTATGTGGCTTGAACACTACGTTTGATCCTCAGCATTTCTCTAATCGTGTCCTCATTTCCATGGCGGATCTCAAATTCTTTCCAGGCTTGCCAGAAATTTGCAGTCACCTGAAAGATCAAGTTCATAAATATATCAAGAGGAATTATGATGTGCACATCACTAATGGAAATGTGACATTTTATTCAGAAACGGGTTATGGCAGGAGGTGGTTTATCTTACCCGTGGGTCGCAAATCTGCGAGCAGTAGGAGTAGATTGCTCTGCCCCGATCAATCTCACCAAGTTTACTCTCCATGTCAGCGAAACGCTGACACATGTCTCTTGCATGCTCATCAGGAAGGACCTGGTTAAAAACAAAAAGTATAATTCAGATTTGAGTTGTTTCAATACAACAGCCAACTGGAAAATTACCCGTAGTCAGAAATAGTAGAAGGATTATAGATTATAATTTAAAAGTATAAATTTAAAAATAAATAAATAAAAAAGGTATATTGTGTAGGATTTGGCAAGATCTAGCGGTGAGGTTACTGAATGCAACCAACTGGAACTCTTATGTGCCGAGTGTGTAGAACTACGGTGGCCTCCGGGAACACGCTAACGGCCTTTTCTAAAACCAGTGTTTGGTTTCTCATTCTAAGATAACGAAAACACACTGATTCTTATTTTCACTTGATTATACATAAAGGAAAACGTAATTATTAATATTATATTTAAATTCTGAAGATAAGAGTCTCCTAAATGCTACACACTGTTCCTTTATTTCAACAGCTGTTATCATATGCATCAATGCTTTAAACATGTACCTCGATAGCTTTCTGGTAAATGGCTCTGGTATACGTGACTCCATAAATTTCAGCTGCTCTTTTGATGTAGATATTGAACATGTGATGTCTCTCCCCAGAGTCTACTGCCTCCGTTGCTCTTTCATAGACAGCCATGGCGTGTCGTGCCAATCCATACCCCTCCTCCAATTTGGCATACAACAGGTAAATGGCTGGAAAGCAAGGCACAGTGGTACATTTAGCATCAATACATTTTATAAAGAAAAAAATTATGAGGAATATACTGTACACAAGTTGTCAATGTAATTCAAACAAAGGTACTTACTCTTGGCAAACTTGGCAGGGCAGCCATCCAGAGCTTGTTCAAATAAATCTCGAGCTCTCTCCAGCTTCTTGCCCCCATAACGATCAATGAACTTGGTGAGGTAAGTGTTCCAGATGTCATAAACATTTGGCCATCTGAAGAGAGCAATACCACGCTCATATGCCTACAGAGGAATCCACAAAGAAATTGAAAAATTGTTTAAATAAGTGGCACGTTGATCAAGGCTAGAATATATTTTGAAAATACTGAATGTTGGATTAGTGGCATGTTATTACTTTGAAGCTTTCCTCAAAGTAGTTGTGCTCTTCAAGGAACATGGCATAGTTGATGATGATCTGAGGCGTGGCGATGCGGAGGTCAATGATGCGATCATAAACTGCTTTGGTAGACTGAGTAGAAAAAAAGGAGAAAGAATTAAACTAAACATATACCACTCACAGAGATCAATGCTTTCAAAGACATGCCAAAGCACACAGTGGTTCAGAACTCTAACCCAATACTAAATAAATATCACCTGTCATGTAATGTTTATCTTCTGTATACCTTTGGCTCCTATGCAGTGACATACACCAGTAAACAGACATGTCGTGAACTTACCTGGAAAGTGCCAAGACTCTCCTCCAAGTCCGCCAGCATGGACCAGACCTTCAACGACTTGTAAACTCGGTTTTGTACTGGCTCAGATACATCAAAGTACTCCGCCTTCTTGGATGGGATTGCTGTAGCTTTCTAAATTACAAAACATGGGAGAAAAAAAATGTCTTACCTCTATATCCACAAAACATGTACACAAATACATAAGTGGCCTCATATATTTTAAAAAGTGCAATCAGTAATACTTGCTCAGAATTGCCATAATTCATTGTCAGAGACTTAAAAGTATTGCAAATCAATGCCAGTCATTCATCTGTTGCAGAGATTTCGCGATCTTTATGCAGGAAGAGCTGCCCCAAATCTCTTATGTTGTCAATACAATCTCCTACAGCCCTAAACTTCTTATCTGGTATGCACTTGGTTTTGTTTCCTCTGAAAAATTATCTGAAAGGTTGAGAGAGCTTCAGGGAAAGCAACAAATAGTAATGTCATGATTGTGTTACTCACAAGTCAACCTATTGTTTAAGTTGAATGCCTAACTCTACACTAAACACCATTATGATATACAGCCTCAGATCATATCTATGGACGGCTGGATCTGTTACCAGGTGCCAAGTTTGAAAATCATAAAACCTAAAAGAGAATATACTTTCAAAAACCTTTGGAGGAAGTAAAAATATGCCAATGTTGTTGTAGTTTCTCAGTCCTGCCACTAGATGTTACCAAACTACTGTGTAAGTGGTGCCACTTTTACTGATTGCACTTTCAATGACTGCAGATGAGATACAAGTGTCTCACCCTCAGTATGCGCAGTGCCTGGTCATAGTTCTCATGGCGTAGCTCCATCTCTCCATATTCACACCACACTGCAGAAAGGTCATCCACCTGCTTGAAGTGTACCTTGGTAGCCTTCTCAAAAATGGTCCTGGCCTGAGTGACAGTCAGCAAACGTTAAGTCATTTCAGCAATAGAAAAGCAACTCAGAATTGCAGAGGGTTTCCAAAACGTCTGTGGAAAGACCTGTGACTTACATCTTCCAGCTGCTCATTTTCCTCATAGAATTTCGCAAAGGAAACCCAGAGAGAGTGAGGCTTTCCTGTGGCCTTCAATGCATCTATAGTCTGCACCGCCTCAGTGTATGTGTTGATAATCTGCAGAAGATATAGTGAGCACAGATCCATTAGTAAAGTACAACGAAAAAGGCAGTGTTATCTGTGTGGCGTTTGTTATATGCTATCCCAGTATGATCTGTTAATGCAAAAATAATAATAATATAAGACCTAAAACTCACCTGCCGTGGATTGCCCTCATACAATTTTACCCGCTTGTGCCACTCATGAACATTATGAGGGTTCTGCCGCAGTAGAACACTGTTCAACAGGAGGGGCCGCCTGGCTATCAGCTGCTCAAAGCGGGCCAGTCTAAGCTCCATGTCTATGTCCTCTGGGCGGAGAAGGACAGAGAGTAAGGCATGCATGACAAGAGACGTGAAAGCAAGAAACTTTGGCAATAATAATGAAGCCATACACACCATCTTCATTCTTTCCCATCTCAGCTGTGGTCTCCATCTTTGCTGCGATCATGCTCTCCTCAAACTGGGCATAACTATCAAACACTTGTGTGAAATCCCTCACGGTTACCACTGTAAGGATGGCCTCCTCATACACATCACGGGCCTGAGAAAGTAAAAACACATAAATAGTCATAGAAAGTCAGTCCACTAGCTTAGTATTAAGCAGAGTTATCTTGTATTTCGTTTAAATAAATGTAAATATAATGAAGTGTTATATGATATGTATAAATTGAAGCTATTCAAAAGATACACACCTTCTCAAAGTGACCACTTCTAATGTAATAGTCGGCCAAAGAGCACCAGAGTTTTCCAAGTTGGTCTGTAAAGCGAGTGAGGCCTCCTCGGATGATGGCCCCTACATTGAGGGACGTCACCTTATCAGGGTTCTGGGAGATCAGGTCGCACAGCTCATGCCACAGCTGTCCAACAAATACATGTAGAAACAAGATTAATTTAGCTGGTCAATTTAAGAAAAACAGGAGAATGAAGGAAGTGCATAGGATATTAAAATCTTACTTGATAGTTAGATTTGCCCTCTTTGGACACAAAGCTGGCGTCATTGACAACCGCTGCTAATCGCACAGCTGCTTCATCCAAGCGGCCGACAGACCGTAAGTAGTCAATGTATTCCTCTGCATTTTCTGGAGAAAGCTGCATAGTACAAATAGCAGACAGCACATGTTCATGTTTTTGGATGATTGGTGAAACATTCTCAAGACAAAAATCATGTAGTTGCCTTTCACCACTAATAGCGCACATATACAACTTTTAGTGTTCATCCTAAATAACAGCTGCTGTATGGGACTAGTTTGTGTACCATGCTCTCACCTTAAGGTACCTGCGGTACACTCGGATGGCTGTCTCAGGCAGGGGAAGGTTACGGGCAAAGCGGAGATACAGAGGCCAGATACGCGGATGCTGAGTAACAGGAAGAGCTCTGAGTGCACGGTCAAACGTTTGCCGACTTCTTGTGATCTTGCATTGAGATACAAGGAACTGGCAGTAGTCAAGCCAAATTCTGGGCATCTAGTTTAAGTAAAGACAGGTAATTAGTTTCAAGCACAACTGACAACACACAGACCACAATGAAATGTTATTGTGTCCTGTAAAGAGGTTGAGTATTACCTTATGCATGAACACCAATGCTCTTTCATGGCAATTATTGACCTCTTCATAGCCTGGTTCAGTGACAACTTTCCCTTTGACTTGTTTCCGTCTCTCTCTCAGATAATTGTACCACAGCTTGTAGCTGTAAAATAAAATACATTAAAAAAAGGTTAGACCATAAGCAAATAGTAACCATGCACAATCTTAAACCTGGTATAGCCATCGTGCCACTCATCACCTAAATGAAAGTCATGGTATCAAATTATTTTAACAACGCATCACAATGTTAGTCTCAATCGGAATGCCAAAACAGTCATGCATGTCAGAATCAGAACCATTTATTGCTGCGTATGTTTTTACATACAAGGAATTTGTCTTGACGGGTGGTGGATAACATTTAAACAATAAACAGTGCAAGAAATAGAAGCATATAAAATGTACAAATAAATTTACAATATAATATAAGATTAAAATAAAGTGCACAGACAAACAGATGGCAGTACTTTAAACAAGTGAAATGTGAAAGTGACGTGTGTATTTAAATATAAGGGTATGAAGGGATGTGCAGGGGGGTGACCGGTAGGAAATTGTCCTGGGGGTGACAGACTCATGTGAATGTATTACTCGTAGTTTGCACAGTACAATGTTGTTGCTTTGTTTACAACGGCCCCATGTCACGGTAGTTACCTGCCGGGCAGCTCCCTCAGCGCCCGCTCGTAGATCATGTTCAGGATGGATTTGGCTGCATTCTGTTTGAACTCGATGTACCGCATCCAGCACTTGACGGAGTACGGGTTTCTGATGATCTCCTCTTCATATGGCAGATCATCGTCCTCCTAACGGAGCCACACAAAACACAACACCTCGAGTAACGTGACAACTGTAACATTAATAACTTTAGAGGGAGTTTCGTTGGTTACGGCTAACATTAGCGCGACGTTACTACGACGTTAACAATGCATCCGTGTATAGATTGTAACGGCTACATTAAACATGAATACATCTGCGGTGACTATCGAGAGTTCACAATGTAAATCATAACCACTAGTTAGGAGCCAAGGTGTCTGAGAACAAATATATATATGATTCATAGCTGACGAGCCACAACAAGCTAACTTTAACACAGACATGCTAACGTTCGCGCTTCAGTAAAAGTTAGCTGTCGTTAGCTAAAACTCCTCGTCGATTGAGGCTTTTAGGGGAAACGATATAATGGTTTAACTTACAAACATAACATCGGGTTTTCCGTTTAGTGAGGGCATTTGTTCTCGGGGAGAATAGCCGTTCGAGATATTAAAACAAGTAATGCTAACTGTAGCTAACACTCAGGTTGCAGACAACTCAAAGCGTGTAGCGTGTCGGTGGGGTACTTCCGGTTCGTCATATTACGTCACATCAACTCAAGTCAGATCCCATTAGGATAGGTCATATACTTTATTCATCCCCAAGGGGAAATTTGGTTGTGGCAGCAGCAATCAGAATTACAAGACATTTAAGAAAATTGAATAATAAAAGTGCAAAAATGCAAAGTATTTAAATAAATATAGTATATACAGTGAAAGCGGTGCTAGGGTTGTTGATGTTGATGATTCAACTCAATTGACGGAGGATCTGGCCAGGGGTGATTTATACAGTCTTATTGCAGTGGGCAGGAATGTTCTCCTGTGTCGGTCCTTGTGACAGCGGAGCTGGATGAGTCTGTTGGAGAAAGTGCTCTAGGTGCTTTAGGTGGTGGTCAGGTTTATCCAATATGGACAATAATTTCTTCACCACCTGTTCCGGATACTCCTGTTTGCAGCCAATGATGGAACCGGCCTATATTGCAGCAAAAGTCGTATTTGTGCTTGATCTGCTTCTTCTTTTTTTTACAAAGTCTATTGTGTTACCATACCACTGGTAGAAAATAACCTTCCTCTTTATACATTGAGCATACTGCTGACATTCAAATCTGAGATATACTGGAGTGGACACCACTGCACAGCCATTAATGTATATTCTGATTTTGGTAAATATATCAGAATCAGAATCAGAACCATTTATTGCCAAGTATGTTTACACATACAAGGAATTTGTCCTGAATTTGTGTATGGAGGTGCATAACATTTAACATTTAACGATAAACACTTAACGATAAACATAAAACAGAATGAAATAAAAAGGGACCATGAATATTTACAATTGGGTCTACTAAATATTTACAATTGGATCTACAGAATATAAAAAATTAAAGTTAAAATTAAAATAAAGTACACGGAATGAAGTGATTATGTGAAAGTGACAAGGTTCCTGGTAGTGTATATCATACAGCATGACTGATACTGGAGGGACCTTTGTGATAACCTGGGGCAGAAACAGACTCAGTCACTGTCTTAATGAGACATTTGTCCAGCTGAAATGTTCACAGTGTAAAACTTACACTTAGAAAGTTAGTGTGGCTCAAATGATGACATACAACATATGCAAATTGTGATGTAAAGTAAATATTATAGCAAATTTCCAAAAGTTAAGAACGCTGTCAAGTCAGTTATACGGTTATGACCTGTTTTTAGTTTTTTTTAAATAAAACTATTATTGACTAATTTGTTGTCTCAAAACCACAGTGACATAGTTTTTCAAGGACATTGTGTTTCCATAACAGCAACAACATCCTTAGAATAAAATGTAGCACGAGGATAAAGAACTTTGACATCTGAGTGGAACTTATTATAGGTCTTATCTCAGCCTTGTTGGCAAACGTTCTTCTAATCCTTTTAAGGCAAGGTGTAATACGACTTGAACTTTATGGAATGGGCCTTACATTCACTTTTACCAGAGGAACATGAGCCGCGCAAATGTCCTGCAACTGTATACCAGCACCCCTTGGGTGCTTCTCCAAAATTAAGTTTCATTTCTGGCTATGGTCATGTTCAATTGCAAGGGCAAGTAGAGACAACCTCTATTATAAAATTATAAAATCCTTTTCATGTAGGCCAAATTGGAATAAACTATATATTTCCTGTAATTATTTGAGTAAATTTGATTGGGGTACATTTGTTAAAACATATAACACAAACATAGTGCACAGCATCTATTTTGGGATATACTTTGGACTTTGGCTAAGTCCAATAGTTCTCTTTAAAACATGTTGCATGACATTAATAGTACATGTTATACTCTTCAAAATGTATATATGGTGTGTTAGGGACTTTAAGCTACAATGCTACGTTGTATTTTACTTATACTGGTATTACTCGCCAATGATATTTGTATTGCATTTTAAAGATTTGAAAAGTGGACAAGCTACACTACACACCGATGACATTGTGAGTTCATTGTACTGGGGCAAAGAGCTTATGGATTCAAAAAGGAAAGTCAAAAGATGAATTTAATAGATGATGTATGTATTTGTCAAATTAGTTATGTTTTATGTTTATTTTATAACACACAGAGTGTGATTTATGATCCTGTCTTGCTGGTTTAAATTACCATTTAATTTGTCTTGTTTTAGCTCTTTTTTGACAGTGAAGCAATGCTAAATGTTAAACACGCACAAAGCTTTACTAAGATAGGTCTCAGATGAGAGGGATGCTTGACCAAATCGAGTGAGGGACTGCAGCTGACGGGGCAGTTCCAGCTCTATAAAAGCAGCAGCTTCAGTCTCCTCTGACAACTGACAGACATCACAGGTTAGTGCTTTGTGTGTGTTTATGCTCATGTAATTTACAATTTTTGGTAATATAATGTGACTCTTTGCCAGCATGTTTTTTCATGTCTCTATTTCAACTACTAATAATAGGTAACTTAGAAAAGTCTGCTATTTGATATTCTTTGAATGATCCAAATAGCTTTTCATCATTGGAGAGACTGTGAAACACAGTTGGGTAGGAGCTTATATACTCTCACTGAGGTAATTGTCAAGGCAGAGCAGCTTTATTCATATAGCACAATTCAAACACAGAGGCAATTCAAAGTGTGTTATAGTTAAAGAAAGTGATTAGACAACAAGAAGCAATACAAAAGCAGAATAAAATTGATCGAGATAGACCAAAAAGAATAAGAAAAGAAGGGGGAAAAGGGAAATGAAAAAATAAATGTAATCAAATACAAATGACAGCAACAGCGCAGTAATAACAATGTATGGGGCCATGCAGGTTTGCTATGAGAGGTTAAAATTAATGTAGTGTGACTGCTGTTTATTGTTGTCAGCATTACACAGTGGAAAATACAAAAACTTTCTGTCGTCAATGATCGTCTCAATCTGTCTTTAATAGCATTCAGGCAACAAAAGATCTGTGGCACTCATTTGGGATAAAGTGAGGTAAGAAAGACATCACCAATAACAAAACAGTCAGATACAAATACTACCATGTAATACCACCAAATACTATAACAATGAAATTATTAAAAATAATCAAAATTCCTTCTTATCTTTTCAGTTCCCAATAAAGTGCCATCATGAGCACAGACGCAGAGATGGCGGGCTATGGCCCTGCAGCCATATACCTCCGCAAGCCCGAGAGGGAGAGGATTGAGGCTCAAACTGCTCCATTTGATGCCAAGACAGCCTACTTTGTGGCCGATCCTATTGAAATGTATCTTAAGGGAAAACTCGTGAAAAAAGAAGGTGGCAAAGCCACCGTTGAGACAATCTTATATGAAGGAAAGGCACCAAAGGTAAGTGTAATCATGTATGAAACTCAAATAATTATTTTCATATTACTTTTTCACTTCACAGACTTTCTTAGCAAAAGAGAATAAGATACATTTTACTGAACTATTATATGAGAGAAATATGATTGTGACATAACTAATATTATTTTAAATTAAAGGTAGGTGAATACATGCTTTATTGACATTTTTTGTGAACAATGAAAAAGGATGACATCCATCCCATTTTTACTGCATTTTCTTTGTAGACTCTTGTTGTAAAAGAGGATGAAATCCATCTTATGAATCCACCCAAGTATGATAAAATGGAGGACATGGCCATGATGACCCACCTCAGTGAGCCAGCTGTGCTGTATAACCTCAAAGAGCGTTTTGCATCATGGATGATCTACGTAAGCTTCAATCTTATAACTTAGTGTGCTTGTATCTGTGATGCCTGTGCATCAAATGTGATAATGTTTCTATCTGTGGTGCTACAGACCTACTCTGGCCTGTTCTGCGTCGTGGTGAACCCCTACAAGTGGCTTCCTGTGTACGATGCTCAGGTTGTCAATGCATACAGAGGCAAGAAGAGAGTGGAGGCTCCCCCCCACATCTTCTCCATCTCTGACAATGCCTATCAGTTCATGCTCACTGGTAAGATATTTTATTTTGAGAAGAAAACAGATGAATTTATCTTTATGTGAAAAACACAACTGACTGTATTTTGACACTGTATGGTATGGTAATGTGTGGAGATATTAAAGTATGTGTTTGTTTATTTCAGATCGTGAGAACCAGTCTATCCTTATCACGTGAGTGAATATACATATAACAGCATTTTATATATGTATATATAATATAATATCATGTTGTGTTTTATTTATCAATATAATATATTATAGGACATTGATATGACTTACGTTTTCACCCTCCCCTCTTTTTTACCCCAGTGGAGAATCCGGTGCAGGAAAGACTGTCAACACCAAGCGTGTCATCCAGTACTTTGCAACAATTGCAGTAGCTGGAGTTAAGAAAGAAACTAGCAAAATACAGGTACAAATGTGTTGTTTGCTAAACATCTTTGCCACAGTTGATTGTTGTTGAATAATTTACACAGCCTCATAATGTCTATATGTAGGGTTCACTGGAAGATCAAATCATTGCAGCCAACCCTCTACTAGAGGCCTATGGTAATGCCAAGACTGTGAGGAATGACAACTCCTCTCGTTTTGTAAGTGTTCACATTAATGGACCTTAACATTGCCCTTCTGATGCTTATTGTCACCTAAAGTCAAACTAACACTTTCTGGTAAATGTTTAGGGTAAATTCATCAGAATTCACTTTGGCACTACTGGGAAGCTGGCTTCAGCTGATATTGAAACATGTAAGTTCTCGTTATTTTCCTGTTAAAGTGGACAACATTGTCCAAATGTAGTGTCTTGAAGTGTTCAATTCACATTCATCATCAATTCTTTATATAATACTCACAGATCTGCTGGAGAAGTCTCGTGTCACCTTCCAGTTGTCTGCTGAGAGGAGCTACCATATCTTCTATCAGCTGATGACTGGCCACAAGCCTGAGCTCTTGGGTACATTAAGACAATAATGAAAAATAAAAGAATGTAATAAGAGTATGTTCTCACTTATCACTTTCTTCTTATTTCTTCCAGAGGCCCTTCTTATCACCACCAACCCTTATGACTACCACATGGTCAGTCAGGGAGAAATCACTGTCAAAAGCATTGATGATGTGGAGGAGTTTGTTGCAACAGATGTAAGACGACAATTAGTTAAATACATAGTATACTAGGGAAAATGTTTCCTATAATAATTATGTTTGCTCATTTACATATTAGACAGCAATTGATATCTTGGGCTTCACTACTGAGGAGAAAATGGGCATCTTCAAGCTGACTGGAGCTGTGATGCATCATGGAAACATGAAATTCAAGCAGAAGCAGCGTGAGGAGCAGGCTGAGCCCGATGGCAATGAGGGTAATTATTGAAGAAAAAAATACTATTCTCATCATGCAAGCATTCTGGTTAATGTGTATTGAGTACTCCTTCTGTTTCTCCCCACAGTGGCTGATAAAATTGCCTACCTCCTGGGCCTAAACTCCGCTGATATGCTGAAAGCTCTGTGCTATCCAAGAGTCAAGGTCGGAAATGAGATGGTGACCAAAGGTCAGACCGTGCCACAGGTAATAAAAAGCAGTTTGAAGTTTGGGAAAAATAGGGGAATGTTTGCATTTTGATATGAAAATATGATTCTACTAAATTACCACACTAAAATCCTTATTTCTAGGTCAGCAATTCCGTGAGCGCTCTGTGCAAGTCTATCTATGAGAAAATGTTCTTGTGGATGGTCATCCGTATCAATGAGATGCTGGACACAAAGCAGCCCAGACAGTTCTACATTGGAGTGTTGGATATTGCTGGATTTGAGATCTTTGATGTAAGTTACAAGAACACATAAGTAGAGATGATATATATGAACACTGCCTGCCCATTTTACCTAATTATCTACCTGTATACTGTAGTTCAACAGCTTGGAGCAACTCTGCATCAACTTCACCAATGAGAAACTGCAACAGTTCTTCAACCACCACATGTTCGTCCTGGAGCAAGAGGAGTACAAGAAAGAAGGCATTGAGTGGGAGTTCATTGACTTCGGCATGGACTTGGCTGCCTGCATCGAGCTTATTGAGAAGGTAAGGCCAATCTGTCAGGTGGAACTGAATTCCTGTTTTCTGAGTGTGTGCTTAATTGTTGATTATTTTTAATATGACAAAATGTCCCTTCAGCCAATGGGCATCTTCTCCATCCTTGAAGAGGAGTGCATGTTCCCCAAGGCCTCTGACACAACTTTCAAGAACAAGCTGCATGATCAGCATCTTGGCAAGACCAAGGCCTTTGAGAAGCCAAAGCCTGGAAAGGGCAAGGCCGACGCTCACTTCGCTTTGATTCACTATGCTGGTACAGTGGAGTACAATATCAATGGGTGGCTGGACAAGAACAAGGACCCCCTGAATGACTCCGTTATTCAGCTCTACCAGAAAGCTTCAAACAAACTTCTAGCGTTACTGTATTTAACCCATGGTGCCGAAGGTAAGAAGCTATACACACTGCTAATGTATTAATTTGTGTTAGTAAGATGAGATCAAACCTGAGCAGAAACGAAAGCAATGATTCGGTGGCATAATTAACACTTATAAAACGTTATTTATTCAGTCTCATTAATGAAATTCAATTATTTCGCTAAACAGATGCTGCTGCTGCTGCTGGTGGTGGTAAGAAGGCTGGAAAGAAGAAGGGAGGCTCCTTCCAGACTGTGTCTGCTCTTTTCAGAGTATGTATTATTTCATATCTTTGAATAACAATCAAAAACCTCAAATAATGTTGACCTATTATCTTGTTATGATGCTCCACAGGAGAACTTGGGCAAGCTGATGACCAACTTGAGGAGCACCCACCCTCATTTTGTCCGTTGCTTGATTCCTAATGAATCAAAGACCCCAGGTAAGACGTTCATTATCCACCTTTTTGCACTTTGTGTAACATAGTAAGAAAATAATAAATTCTACCCAATATGTGTTTGCAATTATCAGGACTTATGGAGAACCACTTGGTCATTCACCAACTGAGGTGTAACGGTGTGCTGGAAGGTATCAGAATCTGCAGAAAGGGCTTCCCCAGCAGAGTCCTCTATGCTGACTTTAAGCAGAGGTGACAATAAGTTTGAGTTCATGCACAAATTTAACATATTTTTTGTACTTATAAAAATATGACAAGTGTATAATACAACGAGTGGATTCCACTGATTAAACACAGTCTTTCTGCACTGTGAAGAGGAATAAGCTAGATATTCACAAAGTTTGTGATGACAGGTTGTTTCTTCATGCAAAATAGATTAGTCATTTTTTACCCTTGGTATATATAGAAGGTTAAGACAACACAAGGGTATAATGGTGATGCAGAATGTCAGCCCAAGAGTTCAAATACATCAAAGTCACAGCATAATTTCCTTGCAGATACAAAGTATTGAACGCCAGTGTCATCCCCGAGGGACAGTTCATTGACAACAAGAAAGCTTCAGAGAAGCTGCTGGGCTCCATTGATGTGGACAACACTCAGTTCAAGTTTGGGCACACAAAGGTACATCCTTATCAACATCATTAATAGATTTTGTCATTTTGATGTGTCCTTGTGTACTGATGAATGAATTCCTTCACTTGAAAACACAGGTGTTCTTCAAAGCTGGTCTGCTGGGTGCCCTGGAGGAGATGAGAGATGACAAGCTGGCTACGCTGGTGACCATGACTCAGGCTCTTTGCAGAGGATATGTTATGAGAAAGGAGTTTGTTAAGATGATGGAGAGAAGGTAGGATTACCATGCATGCACTATACTGAACTTTTTCAATTTAAATAGTGAAATCATATTGATATCCTCCCTTCCTATATTTTTTTAATTCTTTTAGAGAGGCAATCTTTTCCATCCAATACAACGTTCGTTCTTTCATGAATGTGAAGAACTGGCCATGGCTAAAACTGTTTTTCAAGATCAAGCCTCTTCTGAAGAGTGCTGAGACTGAGAAGGAGCTACAACAAATGAAGGAGAACTATGATAAGATGAAAACAGACCTGGCTACTGCACTGGCAAAGAAGAAGGAACTGGAGGAGAAGATGGTTTCTCTGCTGCAGGAAAAGAATGACCTGCAATTGGCTGTGGCTTCGGTAAGTGAAGTCATTTGGACCGAATTCATCAGTCAGATCTCAGGAGATACTTGGAGACCAAATGCAGAGTTTGCATTATGTCTCTGGATATAAATAATGCATATTATATTATACATTAAACAACAACTAAATAACAAATTAATATGGTATGTGCATGTATGTTCAAACTATAGGAAGTGGACAATCTCTCTGATGCTGAGGAAAGGTGTGAAGGGCTCATTAAGAGCAAAATCCAGCTTGAGGCTAAACTCAAAGAGACATCTGAGAGACTGGAGGATGAAGAGGAAATGAATGCTGAGCTGACTGCCAAGAAAAGGAAGCTGGAGGATGAATGCTCTGAGCTGAAGAAAGACATTGATGACTTGGAGCTCACCTTGGCTAAAGTGGAGAAGGAGAAACATGCCACAGAAAACAAGGTTCACATATTTTAAATATACACTAATACAAAATTATAAAATATTTCCACAGAATCATATATGCTTAGATGTTAAGTTATACTAAAACGTATCCTTCATTCCTTTGTCAGGTGAAAAACCTGACTGAGGAGATGTCGTCTCAAGATGAGACCATTGCCAAGTTGACCAAAGAGAAGAAAGCCCTCCAAGAGGCCCACCAGCAAACACTTGATGATCTCCAGGCAGAGGAAGACAAAGTCAACACTCTGACCAAGGCCAAGACAAAGCTGGAGCAGCAAGTGGACGATGTAAGGAAACATTGCTTTCAAAGTTCTTAAACTAATAAGCAGTTTGGGTCTTAGGATTGATGTCCCATTGTACAAATGCAAAACATTTTATTTCAAAAGCTTGAGGGATCGCTGGAGCAAGAGAAGAAGCTTCGCATGGACCTTGAGAGAGCCAAGAGGAAGCTTGAGGGAGATCTGAAACTGGCCCAGGAATCCATAATGGATCTGGAGAATGACAAGCAGCAATCTGACGAGAAAATCAAGAAGTATGTTATTTTAATTTTTTCACAATTTCCTTGAGGCAACATAATGATTTTGAGGAAACAATAACAGATAGAAATGCTTTTGTTTTCCTTTTCCAGGAAGGAATTTGAGACCAGCCAGCTCCTCGGCAAGATTGAGGATGAACAGTCTCTTGGTGCTCAGCTTCAGAAGAAGATCAAGGAACTCCAGGTAATGTTATATACATGAATATTAAAGTCAGTTAATCAAAAACAACATGTTAAGTATATTCCAGTTAATAAGCCGTCTTGATAACACAACTGTATGATCAAATCTAGGCTCGTATTGAGGAGCTGGAGGAAGAGATTGAGGCTGAGAGGGCTGCTCGGGCTAAAGTAGAGAAGCAGAGGGCTGACCTCTCCAGGGAGCTTGAGGAGATCAGTGAGAGGCTTGAGGAAGCCGGTGGAGCAACATCAGTTCAGATTGAGATGAACAAGAAGCGGGAGGCTGAGTTCCAGAAGCTGCGTCGGGATCTTGAAGAGTCCACCCTGCAGCATGAAGCTACCGCAGCAGCTCTCCGCAAGAAGCAGGCCGACAGTGTTGCAGAGATGGGAGAGCAGATTGACAACCTCCAGCGTGTCAAGCAGAAGCTGGAGAAGGAGAAGAGCGAGTACAAGATGGAGATTGATGACCTCTCAAGCAACATGGAGTCTATTGCTAAAGCAAAGGTGCGGGGGGAGGGGGGTTGTCAGTGTTTTCCCATTATATCCTTAGGTTTGAAGATGCTAACATAGCTACTATCTTTAGATGACGGGATGATATCAAGAATAGTCATACAAAAATTATTTATTGACAAGTAGTAAATGTCTGTGTTGCTTGAATAAAAAAAATACATGTATTTTTATAGGGCAACTTGGAGAAAATGTGCAGAACTCTTGAGGACCAGTTGAGTGAGCTCAAATGCAAAAATGATGAGAATGTTCGCCAACTGAATGACAACAATGCACAGAGGGCCAGACTGCAGACAGAGAACGGTAAGTCACATGTACACCTGTGATGAAAAGCAATAGGGACATGAGTTAACCATTTTCAAAAACGATATCATACATTGTCCTTCAGGTGAGTATTCCCGTCAGCTTGAGGAGAAAGAAGCTCTGGTTTCCCAGCTGAACAGGTCTAAGCAGGCCTTCACTCAGCAGATTGAGGAGTTTAAGCGGCACATTGAGGAGGAAGTGAAGGTATTTCAATATCCATTCTCTCCATAAACCGCAATTTATCTAGAATAATAGTGAAACAAACATCTTGTGGAAGTTACCTAGAAACTGTAATCCCTTGTACCCAGAGTTTATATTTGCAATGTATATGAAGGTCAGTAAATAATGTATCTTGTCATGTTAAACAGGCCAAGAACGCCCTGGCCCATGCTGTTCAGTCCGCCCGCCACGACTGTGATCTGCTCAGAGAGCAGTTTGAGGAGGAGCAGGAGGCCAAGGCTGAGCTGCAGCGAGGAATGTCCAAGGCCAACAGCGAGGTGGCTCAGTGGAGAGCCAAATATGAGACTGATGCTATTCAGCGCACTGAGGAGCTGGAGGAGGCAAAGTATATGAACCATTTCTACAGTTCCATAAATTAAATCACATAATACATTGCAGTGGGGGTAATGTTCGTTGTATAAGTATGCAAGCAAACATTTATCCTTCCTTGCTCATTACAGGAAAAAGCTTGCCCAGCGTCTTCAGGATGCTGAGGAGTCCATTGAGGCTGTGAACTCCAAGTGTTCTTCTCTGGAGAAGACCAAGCAGAGGCTGCAGGGTGAAGTGGAGGACCTCATGATTGATGTAGAGAGAGCTAATGCTCTGGCTGCCAACCTTGACAAGAAGCAGAGGAACTTTGATAAGGTAACATGAAATCAAGACCACATTGGTTTGAGTAAAACAAAATCTATCAAAGCAAGTATTGATTATTATTCATCTATATAATTCTAGGTCCTGGCAGAATGGAAGCAGAAGTATGAGGAGAGCCAGGCAGAGCTGGAAGGATCCCTGAAAGAGGCTCGCTCTCTCAGCACTGAACTCTTCAAGATGAAAAACTCTTATGAGGAGTCATTGGATCAATTGGAGACCTTGAAGAGAGAGAACAAGAACCTGCAACGTATGTGAACATTTATACTTCAGGGGAAATAATACTGATCGTATAACAGCTCCTAAAAGTTTAATTTGTTTTGTATTATCTTTCCTGTAGAGGAGATCTCAGACCTGACTGAACAGATTGGTGAGACTGGAAAGACCATGCATGAGCTGGAAAAAGCAAAGAAGACTCTGGAGGCTGAGAAGAGTGAAATTCAGACAGCACTGGAGGAAGCTGAGGTAGGACAGGACTCATAAAAAACCATCCAGCAGTCAGTTATTTAGTGTGGGAAATCTAACAGACATCTTGTCAATGATAAAAAAACATTAGATCTTAAACTTTACTTTGTTTGGCACATATACAAAACTAAAAACAGCATGCTTGCTCCTACAGAAAAAAAGTTGATCATTTTGTAATTTTCATGTCTGGGTGACCCTTTGGAATGCAGATTTGTTCAAATCATTAATTTCATTAAATAGGTTGATAGAAATGGGAACTGTTAGTATTTTTTGCTTTTATCGCAACACAACAACAACATTTTTTTTCTAATTGAAGTCTTGTATGAGATATTAACCTCATAATTTAACTGTTGAAATTAAACCAAGGGTGCATTGGAGCATGAGGAGTCCAAGATCCTCCGTGTTCAACTAGAGCTCAACCAGATCAAAGGTGAGGTTGACAGGAAGATGGCGGAGAAGGATGAGGAGATGGAGCAGATCAAGAGGAACAGCCAGAGGGTGATTGACTCCATGCAGAGCACTCTCGATTCCGAGATCAGAAGCAGGAACGATGCCCTGAGAATCAAGAAGAAGATGGAGGGAGACCTGAATGAGATGGAAATTCAGCTGAGTCATGCCAACAGGCAGGCCGCTGAAGCCCAGAAACAACTGAGGAACGTCCAGGGACTGTATAAGGTGAGATTGGTTGGATTGCTGAATGAAAAATAAAGGTTTGAGAGTAAATAAAGTTAAGATTAACTCTTCATGGATATGTTTTCAGGATGCCCAACTGCACCTTGATGATGCTCTCCGAGGACAAGAGGACATGAAGGAGCAGGTTGCCATGGTGGAGCGCAGAAATGGCCTGATGCTGGCTGAGATTGAGGAGCTGAGAGCCGCTTTAGAGCAGACAGAGAGAGGACGCAAAGTGGCTGAGCAGGAGTTGGTTGATGCTAGTGAGCGTGTGGGACTGCTTCACTCTCAGGTTTGTTTTCAATACTCCACAAGAAACTAGTATTCTGAAAACACAAACAACATATTAAACATGTTTCTTTTTTAACATTCAGAACACCAGTCTCATTAACACCAAGAAGAGGCTGGAGACTGAACTCGTCCAGGTTCAGGGTGAAGTGGAAGATTCAGTTCAGGAAGCAAGAAATGCAGAGGAGAAAGCCAAAAAAGCTATCACTGACGTGAGTTTACATCTTTTACTCGCCTATGTTATGTTTTTGATCTACTTCCATTCACTGATAAAGTTCATTATAGAATATGAAAGAATCAGAGACCATTGAATCATTTCAGGCTGCCATGATGGCAGAAGAGCTGAAGAAGGAGCAGGACACCAGTTCTCACTTGGAGAGGATGAAGAAGAACCTGGAGGTCGCAGTCAAGGACCTGCAGCATCGTCTGGATGAAGCAGAGAACCTCGCCATGAAGGGTGGCAAGAAGCAGCTCCAGAAGCTGGAGTCAAGGGTATGCATTTTATACTTTAAATGCTCATCATATATTACGTTTAGGACGTATATTGTAAGTTCAATGAGTAGAACAAAATTCACTTTTTTCTGAACTAATGTTTTTGATGAATTATTTATCATCACTTTACAGGTGCGTGAGCTGGAAGCTGAAGTTGAAGCCGAGCAGAGACGTGGAGCTGATGCTGTGAAAGGTGTTCGCAAATATGAGAGAAGAGTGAAGGAGATGTCCTATCAGGTAAATATAACTGATAACTGGTTTAATTCTCACTGTATTTCATTGCTAACAATCCTTTATTTGTACAGGCTGAAGAGGACAAGAAGAATGTGATCAGACTTCAGGATCTGGTGGACAAGCTGCAGCTCAAAGTCAAATCTTACAAGAGACAATCTGAGGATGCTGTGAGTCAAATAGACAGTGACACGTCATTTACAGTTGATTTAATAATATCATCACTCTTAACTGCCTTGTAACTATGTCAATATAACGTCAATCCCTTAACAGGAGGAGCAGGCCAACACTCACATGTCCAGGCACAGAAAGGTCCAGCATGAGCTGGAGGAAGCTCAGGAGCGCGCTGACATCGCTGAGTCCCAGGTCAACAAGCTGAGAGTCAAGAGCCGCGAGCTTGGAAAGGTAACTTGGTTCTTTGCATGATCACAGTATCAATAAACACAAGAAGTCAGTAAAATGATTTGATGCTGTGCACTTTCACCATTTACAGTGTAAATCAATATTACACCTTATATTGTTCATTACATATTTGAACTTGCACCTGAGAATAACTATGCTAATTTATTTTTGCTCTCTTCTTCTTTAGTCTGAATCTGCTGAATAAGAGTCATCATCGGGTTGAGGCCTTTCAACGAAGTTCATAAAATATGAATCCGTTGCTTTAACTCTTCAATAAAGATGTATTGCAATCACGATCCAGAATCCTGTCATTTCTTTTCTCACAACTATTTTGAGCAATAAGCCATATTGTAATATCTTGTTGTATCTGCATAACTATGAAGCGCTGTGAGTGTGTAAGAACACACCATCCATCTATTTCCTTTCCACTGCAAGGGCATTAGGCTTAGCAGAGTATTCCAGACGTCCCTCTGTACAACAAACAAAATGTTCTGGCTCTTCCGGGAGAACTCCAAGGCATTCCCAAGCCAGACAAGATATATAATCCATCTAGCGTGTTCTGGGTATACTTATTTCTAAGGCTGAGCCCAGCCCCCCAACAAAAGAAGCTAACAGAATGCTGCAGGCGAAGTCCTCACTAAGACCAGGAAAGTGGATCACATCACTTCAGTTCTGAGGTCTTTGCACTGACTTCCTGTCCAATCCAAATCCTGCTGCTGGTTTATAAAGCACTGAATGGATTAAGGTCCTAAATACGTTTGTGATCTGCTGCTACCGTATGAACCTTCCCGACCCCTCAGGTCGTCTGGGACTGGTCTACTTTCTGTTCCAAGATTCAGATCTAAACACGGAGAAGCAGAGTTCAGCTTTTCTGCTCCACATATCTGGAACAAGGTCACCGAAAGCTGCAGGTCTGCTGAGACCCTCAGCTCATTTAAATCCAGATTGAAGATTTTGCTGTTACACTCTGGCAGTGACTCACACCCAACCAGGAGGTCGCAATCCCCTGTTATGCGTTAGAAGCGCATGACTTCAGAATTGGAGATACTGACTCTCATCCCGACCTCTTCGCACTAGGTGTACAATACGTCCTTCTGAAATATTGTTAAGTATAAACCTGCACAAAATGTAAATGCATGTGTTTGGGAACTGGAACCCTTAGATTTGCAATGTGGTGCAAGAATAATATTATGATAAAATGAGAGCTTTAAATAGTTTTATATTGTTTCAAACAATCAATTTAATTATGTTTATTGGTACAAACACAATAGTTTTAATAAATACAGAATATATATATATATATATTAAGCTAAATTGTACATATTTCATCCACTGGTGAGTTAATCCACACAATGTATCACTCAATTTATGAAATAAGCCTTTCCTGGGCCTGTTCAGGATGCATGGCATGGACATTATGTGTAGGCAGATTGGTTGAGTTCAGACACTCGTACAGACATCATGTGTACATTCTTCTTCAATGTTTGGCTGATTTTTACATTGTGATTTTCTATTAAATCCGTCCTACGTTACATCCTTCATTATAATGTGTGCAGCTGTTGTTATTATTAAATTATTCACATTTTGAGTTCCAAGGATGGTGTTATTAATACCTCCCTAACCCTCAAAATCTAGATGTATTACAACCATATAGCAAAATATGTTTAATTTAAAAGAGACCAAAATCAATGAGCTAGTTATTTTTACTTAGATTCTGTTTAGGACTCAAGCAAGCCTGTGTCCTGTCCCTCATCCATGCAATGCTCTATTTGGGATGTCGCCGGCGATAAATAGATGTCGGGTGCCAAGTCATGCAAGTCTTTGCACTCTGTCTCCTGGAAGAAATTAAACCTTGACTTGGAATCTTGGAGCAGAATGAGGTCTTAAGCCTTTAATTCCCCTTCATCTGCTATCCCTTTGGGCTTTTTCACTGAAGGGTACTATTTCACATAACTTCAGTATGCTCCTAAAGGGGATATAAGGGGATAAGGTAAAGATGCAGTAAACGAAATCAACACCACCAAAGATTTCTTTCCATAGCAGAATCCTACACAGTTAAATGTCAAAGGAACAACATATCTCATTGCTCCAAGTAATGATCCCATTTTTACACAGATAACAGTACATAAAGCACAACATATATTGATTTGCAGATGTTTAAAAGATACATTTGGAAGCAATGACATCATGCAATCAGTATTGAGAGCAAAGATGTTTCAAAGAAGGAATAAATACTTGTGTTGGTCACTTTAAATCATCACATAATCTACTCAAATCTGTATGTGTCCTAAAAGCCAACTCAAAATAAGACAACGTAAATTACATTTTCTTGTTCTTTAGAGGAGATCTCAGGCCTGACTGAACAGATTGGTGAGACTGGAAATACTATTCATGAGCTGGAGAAAGCAAAGAAGACTGTGGAGACTGAGCAGAGTGAAATTCACTGGAGGAAGCTGAGGTACAATCCTGATTACAATATTGGACAACTCATATGATGGAATACATTAAGAGCATTTGTTTTTTTAAGGGTACACTGGAGCATGAGGAGTCCAAAGCTGCGGTCGAATAGTCCTTTTTGGTTAGGAAGGTTCCTAACTGAGTGAAATGACCCCAAAGTATCTAAGTGGCCTCCATGATGAGTGCTGGTCGAATTCTCTAAATGCAAAGGAAAGGAGCGTCAATGCTTCCTTACTTAACTCCTTTAGCATAGGAAACACTGGACCTTCCTTTATGAAAGAAAAGGAGATAATAATTCTCCTGATAATTAGGACTATTCGACTGCAGCCCAAGATCCTCCGTGTTCAACTTGAGCTCAACCAGATCAAAGGTGAGGTTGACAGCAAGCTGGCGGAGAAGGATGAGGAGATGGAGCAGATCAAGAGGAACAGCCAGAGGATGATGGACTCCATGCAGTAGAGCGTATATATGGTTAGCCTGTTGGGGAGCTCTTACAGCTGAACATTTTCCTTCCCTCTGAATAATTATGATTCATGCTCACAGAGAGCAAGGAGAGCAATTCTACTTCAAGTTCCCTGTAGCCACAAGAACGCCACATGCTCTAGGTAATGGGTATCTAAAACAAATAGCCAAAAAGCCAAAACATTTGTGCATACATTGCAAAAAGGCCTCTTCAAAATATGCAAGCGATATATTGTAAATTCCTCGTCTATTGGCCGTGTAGCAAACCAGGACATGTATTCGTGGTTAAAACAGTCAATCACACAATACTAACGAGATCAACAAAGTACAAGCATATAACACCATATGTACCGCCGTATATGCACTCTCTCTGTCTCTGTCATCGGTTTGTGCTTACTGACACGCGAGAACAGACTTGCAGATGCCTTTCTATTTCTGATCATGCTGTACAACCTTGAAAGTGTGGGCAGTCATCAAATAATACACAAGCCGCTCACAAAATCTGATATCCCCCTCACAGCACAGCGCATACCCATATTAAGTAACGGTATGTTAAACGTAACGAGATTAAGAAGATGAAGAAGTTATATTTTAATAAAAACCAACCAGTAATTCATTTAAATCCCGTAATTGAAATTCTAATTAATAAAAAAAATCGAAGTGTTGGAAAACATTATATACAGTTACGGAGAATGTGTTTGATAAATGTAACTTTCATCCACTTATACATGTGCTTCACTAAAGTGAATTGATTTCTACTTGTGTACAATAGAAGTAAAAGACAACCCAAACCTTCTTGATCAGTCGTGCTATTCAGTTTTATTATAATTTCAGCTTCAGCCTCCGAGTCCCCACAACATGTTTTGCTACCAGTCCAAATTACAGTGGTAAAGAAAATGTGAAATAATTCAGAATCTTGTTATAACAGGTTTGACAGCTGCTCTGTAGTCCATTTAATACATTACATCATAATCAGTATACATTGCAACCAAGCACTTTGGATAATTCTCAATATATATTTTGAAATCACTCTCGCACTTGGTTTTCTAAATAGAATGTAAGCTGTTTTAAAATATATTTCTGACATTATTGATGCATTTTCAACGGATTCCATGTGTTCAGTGGTCTTGAAACATCAGCAATTAATTAATCAATTGTATTTAATCCGCCGATTTAAAAAAAAATCCTATTATTAATGTATTCAGCCTCTTTTCAATATGTTACTGGGCTTTGCCGGGACAAAATGTAAATATTCACATCGTACCCTTGTATAGTTTACACTTGCGCTTTCAGGAAAAAAGCACAAGAAAATGCATCATATTTAATACCCAATGCTTAGTTGATATATTTTTTTTGGAAGTTATTGTTTTTCTCTAGCTTCACAAGCATTTTATTGAGTTGTCAACTCATAAAAAAAATATAAACATGAGTCTAGTGTAGTTCTAGCCATTCTAGTGTTGGTGAAACGTCAGTGTGCTTCTCCACAAAGAAGAGTAAGCTGTTGGAGCCCTTAAGGGAGCTCCATTTATTCTCATGAAACGAGGGCTGCGATGCAGAACCTTCATCATCCTTACTTACTATTATTACTATTTCCCTCAGGGAACAACAATTACCATTCAGAACATATTGTGCTTAATACATCCCTGGCAATGACTTGATCTTACCTACACAGACAATATTCTTTTCATCGAAATAAGAAAATAAATGTATTTATATATTATATTTGAGAAATAGATTATTTAAGAAAATAAATATATTTAAACTACTGATATGGTGTCAATAACATACTAAATCTGTCCTATAAATATATCCTCCTCTTCCCTGCTCCCTCCTTTAGCTGGATTTATTTCTGACCATTGTGGTAATACCTTGTGATCTTTTAGTAAGATGACAAATAATGAGCCATGTCTGCTCAAAACATGGAAATGAAAGTATATCTTGGAGATGATCTCAGACTTTCCCGTCATTGAATCAGTGAGTCAGTTGTTCCACTCCAAAACGGCATCTTTTTCACTCCTCAGGAAAATATGAATGCTATTTATGAGGAACATATTCTGGTGTTAAATTATCTGAGTTGGCAATCCTTCTCTTCCCAGGAGATACAAAACACTTGTCCAGTGTTAATGTAGAGACCATGGCCAGAATTTTATTTGAGATTAGTATGTCCAGTAACTATACACCAGTGACATTTCAAGGCTTCTCCAAATGTAAAACTCATCACTGGCTGCAATATCAAAATGAATAGAACACATGTGCCAATCGTAAACTGTTTATTAATTAGATATAATAATCCACAAACAATGCAGTGCACTTTTTCAATTTACCACTGTGTATAAAGTGGACAATACTGGTAAAAGCACAATCAAGTGTCAAAATATATAAACTTCATAATATTGTCATCTGTTACTGACAGTGATTTTTCACAAGGAGTACAACTATATATTCATTTTCAAGATTGTGTTGAGTTGAGGCCTATATATGAACAATGTAGACATTATGTAAAGTAAACTAACAAATACAATTAATTTGGTCTATTTTGGTACACACCATAAAACCTTTCAAATAAACCCATTTGATGTAATTTTATTGTATTAGTTTTTTAATACTATAAAGAACAAAAAATATATGTATATTTTTATAATATCTCTATGCACTGAACACATCACTGTCAAGCAACAAGGTCAAGCAAACTGACTTGTGTGGGACACTTAAGCTGAGTGTATAAAAACAGCAGCTCTTAACGTCTGCTCCAACTGAATGGCATCTAAGACATGTTGGTGCAGCCAACTGTTCCCATGTCTCCTAAATGAACCACCTGTACTCTACAGAGAGCGCCATGCACCATAGTTGATCTACCAACGTTTTTACTTTGCTTGAATGAGTATTCAATTTAAATATAATTTATAACTGTATATAAAATATGTAATTCTCTACTATTGCAGACCTACTCCTGTGTAGTTGTAGAAGCATACAAAGGAAGAAGAGGATTGAGGCTCCAATCCACATCATTTTCATCTCTGACAAGTTCATGTTCACTGGTGAGAGCAAAGTTCAAATGTGTTCATAATATATATGCATACAGGCTTCAGGGCAATTTCTGAGTATATAGTAGAAGCAGCGTGAGGAGCCCGTGGTCATACTTTTGAGCTATATGATACATGATTATACAAATGCATATATAGAAGTGGTCACAGTTTTGATTTCAGTAGAGGTATTGTAGTCCTTCACAGGAGGAGCAGGCCACTCAAATGTCCCGGCTCACGAAGGTTCCAGGTGAGCTCCAGGTCAACAAGCTGAGAGCCGTGATGCTGGAAAGGTAACTTTTCAGTTGGTTGATGGTCAATGATAAACATTAGAATTGTTCACTAATTATTTGAACTGATGCCTTAATGAGTTCACAGGCTAATAATGATGTGATTTACTATTCATCAAAATTTGCTGGACTGACCTTTTGTTTTCAGGATGCCCAACTGCACCGTGATGCTCTCGGAGGACAGGAGGGAGCCGGTTGCCATGGTGGAGCTCAGAAATGTCGCTCTCGAGCAGACAGAGAGAGAAGTGGCTGAGCAGGAGCTGGTGAGCGGGTCGACTGTGTGTGTGTTGTCGACCACTCAAAACAACATGTTACGTTTTGAAATATTTGCTGGTCTGATGGAAAGGGAACCAACAACACCACCTTGGGACTTACACCCCAAGAAATACGTTTAACGACCCTAAAATAGTTTTAGGCACAGATTCATTACCGATATTTGGCCAGAGACGTGTTTCATAAAATTAACTAGAAGTTTATTAAAAGAAAAACCGAAACAACTAAAGGCCAAAACATGAATAACAAAGTTACAATGGCCAAACCATGCAAAACAGAAGCAAAAACAAGCAAAATGGAGGCAGCAAAACAGCAGCTGGTGAACCTACAAATGATAAAGAGAGATTAAAAAGGTAACACCATGCGAGGGCAGTGGCTCCATCGTTCTCCAAGCGGTTCCTCCCTGCAACAAGCACCTTCAGGCCGGGCGGGGTGCCTTCTACACTGGAGTTTTTTAATGGCACTGGATCAAAGAAGCAGCCAAGATCTCCCCCCCTCCGATGCCCATGCCTTTGTTGTTGAGCCGCAACTCCTGCAAAGTGTAGCAGGCCGTGCTCTTGAGCAACTTCTCAATGCCCTTCACCCCATCTGATCCAAAGGCGTTGTCAATAAAACTAAAACAGTCAGCTTGGCACCCACCAGCATCAGAGTGTCACCCGGTGAGTTCAAGGCAGGTGGGATCTCAGAGAGCAGAACTCCAATAACAGCGCTTGAACTTGCTCTTTGTCTCGAGGTCCTTGGCGATGGCCTTGGCTGCCTCCAGTGTTTCCCTCCAACGTCATAGCCTGTAAATCATCAAACTCCTGGATCTCCTTAACCATCTCCTCCACTGACTGGGCACCATCCAGCTTTTTCCCCTGGCCTTTGTAGCTCAGCTCTACTTCCTCTACTCCAGTCTTAGTCAGAGAGTCGGTCAAATGTGAAACAATATCTGTTGATTGTGACTACTTACCACCTCACATATGGGGTAAGTAGTCAGATGGCAGGACAATAAAGGAATGTCTGAAACTCACTATGAGTCGCCTCAGGGCCAGGACAGGGGCCAAAAGGGACTGAGGGCCTGAGGCCATGGCAACAGGTGCCTTTTATATACTGGCGCTCATTGGGGGAGAAGCCAGCCTGAAGGCTCTGCTCAAAAACCCTACACTTCCTTCTCTGTGGAGCATTCCCCACTACATATCATTCAAAGCACCTCTGACGCAAAAATAAAAATAAGCAGGCCCATGATAATGCCAGGTACTAATACAGCAATACTGGGCTATCTGCAATTACATCTGAATCATGCGATCACAGAAATAAAAAACGTACATTTGAGGTGATATTACAACACCACTGAGGGTGGATAGCCGTCTTCAGAAGCTTAAGCCATAACCCATTTCCCAGCCATGTGCATCACTTTCAGTGTCCCTTGGAAACAGTTTTTGTTGTGTTGTGAGCTTTTTGCAGCGCTTTGTAAACATGCTGCACACGTGCCGTCAAATTGGTGAAGATGTTTTCTTCTTCTTCATTTGCTTGTGTTTTCTTCATTTGCAGTGTGTTGCTGTCCTCATACTACGAGCTCACACAAATCCTTTTCAGAATGTAAACCTGAAACCATTGGCAAATTGCTCTCTGAGATTATGGTAGGATTTAACATTGAGTCAGTAACACTTGTCAGAGTAACACTCACTGTTATGGAATGACAATTGGTTTAAACCTTGTGTGGTCTGGTGGACCCGCTGCATTTTTGGGGTTTTAATTCAACACAATCAAACAATTTTACTTTAAAATACTCAACAGATGTTTACTTCATACCAATTACAAGCAATATAAACAGCATATATGGTTAACATTTGCCCTATACCTTTATTAGATCACATTTATGAATTAATGTGCTACTCTTATTCTTTTCTGAGTGGCTTCTCCATCAGGCTTCCCTGTGTAAGCTTGTAAGTTCCAAGCATACAAGGAAGTGACATCACAGGCAGCGCAGATCTTTATTCAAGAAGACCATTCAATTCACAACTTTTTTATATCCATATTTCTTGGTCCTGGGCCTCGTCTTCATTTTGGAACTGGCTGATGTTTAATCTCATCCTCTTCTTCAAAGTCAGTCAGACTCTTCTCTAAATCACCATCAAAAGCTTCTCTCTCTTCCCAGATCGATTGCAAGGCCCACTGAGCAGAGAATCTTTTGGCCACCTTGATCAGTTGTGATAAGGAACCAAACTGGCAAAGCTATATTTATTGTGTCCCGCACCCAATTTGCAGCTCGATGGAGTATGAGCAAATAAAGATTGGTTCCCGCAAGACAGAGGTAAAATGAGCGGGAAATGTGAGAGCAGACAGGTGTCGGTGCTTGAATTTATCAACAATGTTGCAACTTTGTGACGGGAACGGCAAGGGCATAACAACAATATACACACACACACACACACACACACACACACACTCACTCACACTCACACACACACACACTCACTCACTCACACTCACACACACACACACACACACACACACACACACACACACACACACACACACACACACACACACACACACAAACCCGAACATCCTGTATGTAATATACATGAGTAGGGGGGGTGTACAGTGTGTGGTCATTGAAAAGGTTTTCTGATCTATGTTCTTCACAGAAAATGAGCCAAGGCCAATGAAAAATACAAAAATAATGACTCCATTTATAATAGGGGTATAAATTCAAAACCATTGCAAGTATTCAAGTATACTCTCCTGTGGCTTGGCTGTGTTCAGAGAGGTCACAGTTGGAATAAATTAATAGAGATCCTCATTTTTTTGCCAACAGGTCCCAATCACAACATGAAATGAAAAAACATCAATAACCTATTGTGATATATTGAATTAGATTTGTTTTGTTGTAGGTTATATAATGTTACAACCAGGAATAATTCATTAAAAGCATGGTAAAGGTGCCCCTGAATTTGTGGCACCAAACACACAGGAAGTACATGTTCTTGGAAAATTGGAGCCGATGCTATTTATGTGAACACTGCTGGCTAACTTGACTAGATATTTTTAGGGGTAGAGTTTGGCTCTGTTGTTCTTATTGGCAACTGCAGGGGAGTCGCCAACAATGCATGGGATATAAAGACAATTTCCTTTGTCCCAATCATAACATAGTTGTTAAGGTGTTTCAATACAGCAGCCTCAATTAATGACAAATGTTTTCATGATCAAAAACACAATTATTTATGCATGGTTCACAAGAATATTCCAGTTAACCACTGTGCTTACATATGAAAAATAATAAATACAAACCCAACAATCACTATAGTTTGAATGTAAAGAAAGCGTTGATATTTGGAACAACACAATAGCTTTACTGTTAGGCTCACCCTCTCCAACTTTCTTTTCCCTCCTAGTAATTCGTTATCTCTTCGCCAAGCATTGCATTTCACGTTAGACTGTCGAGCAAGAATGTCAGTTACATAAATCCTGAAAACACAACCGTAGAAAGTAAGCACACCAGAGATCCTCTCCTGGTCTGACTGTGACCTTTATTCTGAAAGCATGAAACAAATCAATCAAAGAAAAAGAGAGAGAGCTTAACACACCCTGCATTTGGTTCTCTCAGTGTTACCATCATTGAGGAGTGTAACCCCTTTTTAAACCTTCTCAGGCTCCTCCTTGCCATATGTGCTAGACATGTCATATTTCAGTTCAAGGGCATAGTGCAGAGGCTCATCTATAAACATCTACAAGACACAAGGACGCTAAGGAGTGTCTACAACAAATTAAAAAATGGTCTTTTTACTCGTCTAAGTAGAACTTGCAGTAATAATGCAAAATATGTTTTACGGTTTTACTCTTATTCAAATGCTAACATACATACGCCACACATGCTCCATTTGAATTTGAGCTGAAATTATGTAAGTTGTGTTTAACATGTAATTCGTGACACAAAATCATAAAAATATAAAAAATGTAGGCAGTGTAAGCAGAGGCAGGCTGTAACTATCCCCACCAAGTAAATAGCAAGTAAACCATAAAGTGAATCATCCCATTATTAAAATAGATCAAAATGTCGACCAGATGAATGTAATGGAAGGACAAGGTCATCCTTGATGCAAAGTGCTAAACCCTAAACAACGAAATCCTATCCCTCTGTTGTGCAAAGATAGCACCAATGCTGAAGCAAGTTGTAAAAAAAAACTATGAATGAAGACCTCCGACCTTGCTCAAATAACTTGTCTGCAACACATGTCTGCACAATAGCCCACCTATCTTTTGAGGTATCATTCTTCAAGGTCATCTCCATTTTTTAAAGAAAGAAGGTTACGTAAATAGAACAGGCATTCAAACAACTTCACTCAACAATACAGATTTAAAAATACATTATCAAGTCATTGGGGAAAAAATAAAACTACAACCTAGTTTTCCCTTACTTGTTTAAAATGTTAACTTATATCAATCTTGGGTACATTTTTCATTCATGGGGAAAATATTTATTTGTGGATGTAAACACTGCACCACTGAAAAGGTAAGTGCAGTAGTAACACTAATTGTGCCAATGTTAAAAACTAGAGATTGTAACATTATCAGAGATTTTTTAAATGTAGCTTTGAATCATTTTAAATTGATTTACACAATAAAATGAAGTACTGTACTTACAAATGTATTTTTTACATACAAAAATAAGTAATTTATACAAATAGTAGTCTTGCTTGATCTACATAAGAATACAGTATGAAGCAAAAAGGTACATTCATTCTTTAAAGTAAATCAAGCAGGATATTATTATTAGCACACAGTTCTGGAATCTCCAACATCTTGTTCATTGGCACAGGACTTATTTTGGGTCTTATCCTTGTCTAGATGGCAACTGCACCGCAGATCTGCAGCTATTATGGAATGGCGCTCGGCCTCAATTTGATTTCAGACATCTGAGATGTGCAGTCGTCCTGCAACTGTATACCAGTGACATTTACATGCTTCTCCAAGACCACAGACTTTGCCTGCCATGGCACAGTTCAGGAAGATTAGTGTTACTAATACGGAAGATCATGAGGGAAATAACATTGTATTATTGAAACAAGTAGCTGACAGATCTGTCTCTTAATTAGAAGTATTTAGTTATTTGATGACATACACGTGAAATGATAAAATAATCGAAATATATTATTCGTAAGAGATTATTAATACATTTTAGAAAAGAAAACAATCAGAGCCATGTCTTAACATACTTTTTAAATCTGTGACCCTGAATGGAATGGCTCTGAACCAGTACTAAATCTGACATTTGTGAATGTCCTTTACACCAGTGACGTTTGACTGCTTCTCTGAAATTGAAAAAAATAGTAAGTCATTATCTTTATTGTATATCATTCTTAAGCGCTTAGATGAGGTCACAGAACATACTTAACTAATACCTAACTAACGACCAGTAACTACCTGAATTAACCATGAATTGCAGTATTAAAACATGTTTATAAAGCACATGTTAGTCTCTAACCATTAGTGCATATCTAAATCATTACATGTATAAATAAATGCATCAATAAATACATTTAAATCATTTTATTATCATTTTCTAACACTTTATAAATGATCTTCCTGAATAGTCCTTAATACTTAATTTACAAATGGGGAATCCATCATTTATAAATAATTAAAAACCAATCATGAAACACATAATAGTCAAGCTTATTAATCAAGAAAAAAAAGTATAACTGTGTTTATGAATTACATACTAATGAGTTACTAATGCGTGTTCATGTTGGAAAGTAATAATATAACATTGAGAATTTCCACTTGGCTAAATGAGTACTTTTTAATTTGATACCTTAAGTGTACATGAGTGTACTTTTACTTCAGTAATATTTTGAAGGCAGGACTACTTGTTACAGTACTCTCACACTGTGGTATTAATAAACATCTAAAGACCTCTTCCAAAAAAGCTTGATTCTGCTTCAACACTCCAAAAGTGACAATTATTTATCTGAACAGACTGAGGACTGATCTTGTGGACAAGCTGTGCTGCTTTACTTGCTATTTTCCATCAATACATATTGAATGTTATTGTATTCCTAATACAAACACTAACCACAAGTAACTAATTATCTCTCTTACTTTCAGGGAAGCGACTCAATATGACCCAGCTGAGGCATTTTAACAGAGTTCATACAATATGAGCCCAGTATTATTTTCTTCTGTAAATCTTCAATAAATGTTAAACATGTCTCAAGTGTTGCGTTTTATTTTGACTTCTTTTTTGTCAGATTCAAACCAACTATAGATAAACCCTGTGTGTCAATATGAAGACCAAACCGGCAAATTATTGTTCATAATATTGCTGCAATTTCTGTGAAGATCAAATGTTACTACACTTTTTCATAATCTGCCATTGAGACACAATACAAATGTACAAAAAACAGTGACTGATGTTGTACTGAATTAATAGATCTGTAAATATGTAAAATGTTAGAAGAATTATGTGTTTCAACTAATCAAGAGCAGCCAGGAAGTCAGGTTTAATTTCTGTTTTTATTGATTGGCAGAATAATGGTTTTAATTATGCTAGCTACACGTTCTCTCTTTGGATAAGCAGCTAAAACAGCATTATCTTATCCTGCAAACATTGCATTTACATTTGAAAAAGCAAAGACTTCTTACCCACACCACTAAGCTTGAAACCTTGTATACATAACATTTAACCATCAAACTTAAATTAAATCAAAGTTAAATCAAACGCCTCAATGAATAACCTACCCAGTTCTGAAAATAAAAACAATATTGAGTTGTACTACAGCAAGAGCTTCTAGTTAGTCTGAGCAAATTAAAACTACGGATACAACTTTATTAACATTGTTCAATAAATTATTTTCCTAGCCAATTACTGACATTTACATTGATCTCTAATGCTTTCCTCAAAAGACAATTTACCATGGCATACCTGACTATTGTTTATCGCCACCATCCTTCTTATCTCTCTTTCCACTCCCCTTTCTCTTTCCTTGCACTGCCTTGTCCCTCCCCTTTCCAGGATCCCCTTTCCATGTATGTCCGTCTTGAGCCAAACCCTTCTGCAGCTGAGCTGTGTGAACCTTCTCAATCAGAGAGAAGCAGTCTTCCTCTGGACTGATGGGGCTGTTCACGCTCCCCTGTTCATGGGGGTTGGGAGATGACGGTTTTGAGTGGGCTCTTCTGGGACTGGCATGGCTTGGAGAGCAGTGCCTGGAATCTTCTTTTGGGATAAGGTTTAAGTTAAAGGACAGGGGCCTGCCAGTTCCTGGGCTCAGAGGGATCACAAGGTTATCTCCAGGGGCTCCGAGAGTGAGGAAGACTTCTGGGAACGTACATGCTTGGTTCATATTCTTCAGTCCCTTTGACAGATAAGCATAGATGAAGAAATGCATCTTTTATTAAGACAATACCAGGCAACAAGCTCACAATCTACACAAGCTGTGTCGCAGCTTACCTGCTCTGGTGTGAAGCTCATGGACACCCTCACTGTCACCTGTGAAGAAACAGCACATCATTGTTCTATACAAAGTCATTCGGTGATGCTTAGTGTTGTTCATTCATTGGTGGCCAAATGCAGTTCACAGACTAGAGTTTAAAATAATCACTAAAAGCAGAAAGATGAATGATTATCAACAAAACTCATAAATGGGAATCTGATAAAGGAGAATCAATTCCACCCTAACAAGAAACACCCAACTTACCTCAAATGATGGATTCACAAGTTAGATTTTTTCATTTTCAACGATTTGTTGTACTTTAGTTTAAATAATTACAGAACAACTATTTTGGTAAATGCACGCAGTCCACTAAAGCTACTTGATAGGACCTTATAAAGCATATACACATTTTTTAAACATTAATGAACAAGTCACCTGTGCTGGGGAATTTAGCTTTTGCTGATATTCTGTCGCAGGGGTAAATGAAGCAGATTTAGGGACGGCTCTGGGGGAGCCAGATTCTGCATCAGCCACCCGGGATGCTGAGGTACGTCTGGAAGAGTCCTCCCTTGACGTTGGTGTACTTTCAGACACAGTGACGTGTCGTGGAGAAGCCTTGCAGAAGAAAAACAAAAACAAAAGGCAGTTGAGCTGTCAAGTACTCCACTGTGAGTTATAGAATCATAATTACCTGTAGTTATGAGGCTGTTAATATTTCAGTATGTCAATATACTTTCCTACTTTACATAAAATACAGATATATACAGTAATACGCTCCACGTCAGGAATGTAGAAATCTTTCTTCAAAATCTTTTTAGCTCAGCTAAATGTTACTTTTGGACCGCCTATAGAATAGATAGAATAGATACTTTATTTTGTATATATCTATCTATTTTATAGACGGTTCAAGAGTGACATTTCTATTATGAATAGTTCTTGAGTTACAGTATCGTAGACACAGGAATATGCCTGCACACTGACAGACATGCATCATCTGGGACCATATAAAAATGACAAGGAACTACATTTTGCAACAAATTGCAATGTTCCTTATGTTTATACCACTAATAATTTAAATGTTGTGTAACTTACTGGGATTCCAGCCTTTGCATTTCTACCATTTTCATTACTTTGGGAATTCCCACGTATCCCTGGGAGGGTCGGTAGAGAAACACGCTGATCGTCTAGCCGTCGTCCCTGACTGGAGGAAATGATTTTAAAGAATTCTTCCGCGTCTGCACCTGTTACGGAAAGACAATCATTATTTATGTGACATTTCAGGAAAAGAAAACACAAACTTAACCTTTCCCTGTGTGTTTTTCTGACCTGCTGCCGGTACACTAGTTAAAGCGCTTCCATTGTGTGTGGGAGTGGCAGGTGTACTTCTGCCGGATTGTAAAGAGCAACGTTGCTCTTCCATACGTCCACCTTGTGCATGACTCATCATTTTAAGGAACTTGTCCTGGTCAGCTGGAGATGCCTCCTAATAAAGATTTAAAGAAAGAAAGGCAATGAGAAGTGAGAGCACTTACAGACAATTTGGCAAATAGAGGCTGCCACAGAAAAAAATAAGTAATAAGAGAAGCCTCCCTATCACTGATGTTATTTTACCATCTTATTTAAAAAAAAGTAGATGTGTTGGCAAAACTATAAACTGTGTTTTCTGCAGCATAACCTCTCACCTGCTGATGTTGGTCAGGTTTGGCACGGTTCATGGAGGGAGACCTTCGGGGAGATTTATTAGATGCGTCTGAACTGGGATGCTCTTTACGTTGAGTAGATGGGGTACTCAGATTTTGGGAAATTTGGGGTGCATAACATCTCTGTTCATCCATCCTTGAGCCCTGTGGAAGAAAAATAGGATTCATTGTTGTAATGTTGGATCAAAGCAGTTGCAAATATTCTACACCTGTGAAAAACTTTTCAGAATGATTTCACAATGTCTTATTAATCATTCTATGTATCGGACCAACCTGGGCTTTGGAGACCATGTAACACAAGTAGCTTGCATCCCTCTCTGAAGCAGTTAACGTTGATGTGGTACCTCCATTCTGTATCCCTGGCAACGAAGGAAGAGAGACCCGCTGGTCATCCAGCCGTCGGCCCTGAGAGTTGGCCAGCAGGCTGAAGAACTTTTCAGAATCTGGACCTGAAAACAAGAAACACATTAGTTTTAAGGTAAAATCTGTAATGAATAAAAGCACAATTAAATGATCATTGTAAAAACATGAAATGCAAGAATAAAAACGGAAAGGCAAACTTATTATTCTAACCGTTGGGCACAGTGCTCTGACTGGGTTTGTGTTTGGGTGTGGACTTGGGACTAACATTTAAGACACATCGCTGGTCTTCCATTCGCCCACGCTGGGAATGATTCATAAAGGAAAAAAAATCTTTCTGTTCAGATAGAGTCAAGGCCTATATGGGAAAAAAGAGTACAGTACATATTTAGGTGAGTAAATAAATAATCTGGAACATATATTACATGAAAAAAACAAATGGAGTGTTCAGATTGCAGATCTAAAACCTTATTGTTTTGGTAAATAAATGTGATTTAGCTCCTTGATTAAAGGGGATAGCAGTGACTTGATCATATACCTGTTTTTGAGACTCTTTATCTTTAGTCATCGGTCGTTCTACTTGTGAGCCGGGGCTGAATGAGGCTGAACGTGGAGGGCCTGAACCAGATGCAGGCGTAATCTTTTTTATGGAGAGCCGGGTTGCCGGGGCTAGGATTTGAGGTAGAGAGCACCTTTGCTCGTCCATTCTGGAACCCTGAAATGCATGAGCACTTCTCAGCATTTTTTATCAGGAGGCACAGTTTTAACACATAAGGTTTTGAACAAAACATGACTTCCTGTAAGAATGTGATCATAAGTAATAATTCAACTGCAATATTCTGCCGTTAATACTGCATCTATACTGTACATTTTAAGAACTATTCTTATCTAGTTCCTATTTATAATATTGTTGCATTTGTATTTTACCCATTAATTATATCCCACTTCTTCACTTAGGTACATTGTGGTTATATATTATATATGTCTCATGCACATATTTTTTTATATTCCTCATTCCTTATTTATTGTCTCTATTATTTACTTATATTCTCTACATATACTGTGTTACATATTGTATTACAGCAATATGTACATCATTTGTATTTTACATAGTCCTTTATTTCTATTTTTCTGATCCTTATATATAAGAGAAACTGTAACATACCAATTTCTACCCAGGTATCAATAAAGTATTTCTGATTCTGATTACATCTCATTTGTGCACATTATTTTCCTCCATCTAGATTCAAATCTGTGCATCATTTAAAGCCACAGCCAACATCACAGTATTTTAGTACGTTCATCAATTGCTGTTAAAAATGTAAAACATTTTGTTATTTAATAAAGAGAAGTACTAACCTGGACTTTAGAGACCATGTAACACAAGTAGCTTGAATCTCCTTCTGCAGATGTGGCATTTTCCTTGTTTAATCCTGGTAATGATGGAAGAGACACTCGTTGGTCGTCGAGCCGTTGGCTCTGAGTGTTGGCCAAGAGGCTGAAGAACTTTTCAGAATCTAGATCTGGGAAGATGACATGTGAAAACCGGTGGAATAGTTAGGGAAATGTATAGAAAATAATTCTAAAAACCAGAATGCAACGTGTCTAAAACTGGGTCTGTCGGGAAGAAATGATGCAATTGCATGAATTGCGCAGCCAATTTTAATTTTCACCTGTGTTTGAGGTACTTGCCACAGGCTTCCTGTCTGTGTGTTTGGGTGTGCAGGGAGCACTCCTGCTAGGATCTAAGGAACAGCGCTGGTCTTCCATGCGTCCACGCTGACCATTGCTGATCAGATTCATGAAATTCTGTTGCTCATCAGGTACTTCTTCCTATTGAGCAAATAAAGTGAGATTAATACATCATTGTCAAAATGGTCAGGAACAAAAACTGCATCATTAAAGCAACTAGAGTGACATAGTGGGACAGAACAAACCATTATAGAATGAGTGCAGTCATGCTCAGAGCGAACCTGTAATTGGTTGTCTAGTACCAGCAGATGCTTCCTGTTTAGATCTGGAGTACTCTCTGTCACAGAAATCTGAGGTGCAGAGCCGTGATGGTTATTACTTCTATGCTCCTGAGAAAACAAGTCAAATTTATGGTAGACTTCAATCATGTATTGATCCACTGAGCCTATCACAACCTGGAGTATAGTACCTGGTAGTTCAATCCTGGCAATGACAGTTCATCAAGGTGTTTCCCCCTATAGTTTGAACCTGTGGAGAGTAGGGGTGAAACAATCAACAATCAATCTACAAAAGGACACGTACAAGGCAGATGGTGTCGTTGTGTCTTCTGTCCCAACCTGCAAGTGTGGTTTTGATTTGTCCAGCTTTAACAGGACTCAAGGAGCAACACTGTTCATCCATTCGTCCACGCTGTGAGTAACTCATTATGTTGAAGATCTGCTCAAGTGCTGGGTTTTCCTGTTGAACATCAGCCAGAAGGAAAAGCATATAGTGTGAACTATCACAACTTTAATTGTCCTAAACTATTTTTGGCTAATTGCCAAAAGCAAAAAAGTTATTATTTTTAAAAGATTTTAATTTGTTTCCACTCTCTCACAGTAATAGTCCTGGAACCCATGATAGGGACCAATGCAAAAAGTGAAAGTAATATCAAAATGTTATATTTTACATAGACAACAAATACAATACCATGGAGAAGAATACATATGGTAGCTTAAACGGTTTGCTTCTTTTGGTCACAAGAATTAAACTGTACACAAATAACTAAAAGATACTGAATTATATTCTATACAATAATAACCAAAATATCAGTCAACAAGGCATCAAAACAAAGTGGCCAAATGTACACAAATTTACAAGCATAGGAATGAATGTTTGGCTACAAAGTTCTTACCAGCACAGTGTCGGTAGCTTCTGATTTTGAGTCCACTTCAGCAGCCTCCATCACAGAATATAATTTTTAAAAAAGGGAAAGTCTCCCCAACTGAAAACAAGATCAAATGGGAAGCAGTAAAGAAAGTTACACAAAAGTACTTTCAGTAAGTGACGAAGAACCCATGCAAAACTTCTTGAATGTATCTATTTGATGTGCCATGGGAATGCAGCTCCTGATTGATGCTACTCCAAATGTGTACTGGATATGCTTGGTGGAAAGCTTTTAAAAAGAGTTAAGTCCCAAGTATTAACCCATTGCCATTAAGAGCCAAGCCAGTGTCCTGATCGTAATAGTGCCATCTGTAATCCCAGATGAAAACATAATCCTCAACATGGTGAGGGATGATCTTTTTCACCGGTAGGTGTACAGATTCTCCCTTCTGACCTAACGCGATACTTAAAGTTTATACTTGCATTTTAAAGCCCCCACATTGTAAATGTATGGTATGTGATATTGAGATGAACAAAACGGGCAATGCTGTGATAAAAAGAACATTTAACTCAAATCATGTATGCAAATATATTTTAAAAAATAAAGTAATACATGATATACTGGTGAAAAGGATCAAATGGTAAATTACCTTGTACTCTTAACATGGAGCGAGATTAACGGAACCATAAAGTATCAAAATACTTATTGGACATAAGTGTAGAATTTTTTTTGTTTCACATTTAAAACAAAGTATGCTGAAAGTGAAAGTCCACTGGAATACTACGCACAAGACCCAATTTCAAGTGAATATGTTTCTTTTATTACTCATTTTTCACAACAAAGAAACAAACACCCACCACACTTGCTCTAAGCAATATATGAAAGCATATGTTTACTGTGCAAAAAGAGGTACCAGAAGAAGAAAAAAGTATTCCACACTTAATATACGTTACATACTATTGGTTTATTTACATCCACATTAGACTTGATAAGATTTTCGGTGTGAAATGATCCAGTTTTCAGGGAATGATGCGATTTTTAAAGTACAAAATAAGGACAATCTAATATATATTGTAGTAACAAAAATAACTATTTGAATGAGAATAGTAAAATAATCAAGATATTAAGAATGTCTAAATATTTTAATACAATTTCAATCACAACAGTATACAGAGCCCAATTTCGAAACAACAAAATACAGAATCACACATGTTTCCTTCCATGGCTACATCTAAGACTAAACCTTTATTCCAGTGTGCTCTTCCCTGTTCAGGATCTACCGATCTAACAATCAGGATTAGGAACCTGGTCCAGATTCTTCAGGTCATTGAGGAAGCTGGTTGGAGTCAGGATGTGAGAAGACCCTGTCAAGGAGAAAGTCATATTTATAATAAAAAGAAGCTTTTTTTTTGGACAATCATGGCGCGCTCAACAGCGATTACTTACCGATCAGCACTTCCCATTTCCCGTCCGTGGCTCGAGTGACTTCGTAGGCGGAGCGCATCTCTGAATGTGACAGCCCACCAATCACAAATATAATAAGTCGAGGGCCAGAGCGATATTCTGTTGGAGATTTATTTTTGTGCCAATGTCCAAACCGTGCGCTGCTGTAAAAGAATTAAAACAATAATTTACTTTTTAGTAACTTCACTAAAACTAAGGGCTGTTTGTGAGCAGCCAGTTTCATTACATTAAAACAATCAATAATCATACCTAATTTCAAAAATAGCAAGTACTTTAATGGTATGCAATGCTTTTCTTATACTGTATTCACATAAAGATTCCCTTGATAAATAAATGTGAAAAAAAAATTCTGAACAACTGAACTTGTTCCAGTTTGGAAGCAAAATGCTCATTACTCAAAATCAGCTGAGGATGCGCAAGTAAGTATTGCGTGTTTTTGTTATTTTAATGCTTTGCTTAGGCAAGGCAAGTTTATCTGTATAGCACATTTCAACAACAAGGCAATTCAAAGTGCTTCACAAAAGAAAACATTAAAAGCATCAAAACATAATGCAGAATAAAACTATATTTAAAAGCAATTAAGAACATTCATTAAAACATGCAAAACTGTCCATAAGCAAAACAATAGAATAAAAGTTGCAGTGCAATTTAAGAAATAAAATGCAGTAGTGAGATGCAGAAATTGATTGATATCCTTGAATCTGGTTCAATTAAAGGCAACAGCAAACAGAAAAGTCTTCAATCTGGATTTAAAGGAGCTGAGGGTCTCAGACCTGCAGCTTTAGTAATATAGCGCAAAAAAATAAATACGCGACACACTAACAACCCAAACTGTTACAAAATGTCACATTGTAGCATCATACAGCATATATGGTAGGTCATTATTGCGTGGCATGGAAGAGTGTATAATTACTAGGCCAGCCACTATATTGCAGGCTCAGACGCTCAACAATGGAAAATTATTTGCGGCAACTAAATAATATTTTCTTGGACCGATTAAGTGAAATTGGACATTTTCCCACGGCACACCTGATGATCTCTCACGGCACACTGGTTGAAAATCACTGATATAGCATTCCAGGTATGTGGACCAGAAAAGCTGAACGCTGCTTCTCCATGTTTAGTTCTGACTCTTGGAACAGAAAGTAGACCCGTCCCAGATGACCTGAGGGGTCGGGGTGGTTCATAAGTCAGCAGCAGATCACAAATTTATTTAGGCCCTAAACCATTCAGTGCTTTATAAACCAGCAGCAGGATATCAAAGTCACTTATTTGTTGGACAGGAAGCCCGTGCAAAGGCCTCAGAACTGGAGTGATGTGATCCGCTTACCTCTGCTAATCAGTTTTATAATGTAAAAAAAGATATAAAATTAACTTTTCCAACTGTCATGTCTGGTTATATACGGTATATATAGACATATAGCCAGTCTATATTGTGTGAACATGATTGACAACTTAGTTTTAATTCTGCACTTTGCTAAAAAGGAAGGGACGAGCATTGTGCAGATTAGAAGTGAATCCAGACCATTAGAGTGTTCCTAAGCACCGTCATCATGATAGGAATTCCCTGGGGGATTATAAATTATTAAAAGTAAAACTGGCTTTATTTCACTTTTTCTCAAGCTTGGCTCAGTTACAGGGATAAAAGCTTTTATTTGACATCATTAATCTGTCTGCTACCCCCAGTTAGAATTACCGCTTCCCGGTTACGTGCCTCTGCCAACCAGTCATGTTGCAATTAATTTACATCCATGTTACATCCAAAATGTTATCATTTCATCGTTTTATCTTATTAGACATTTGTGTGAAATTGTCATAATTAGCATACCAATTCTTGCGTTATGGCCCAAAACGTGTTTTGTGAGGTCAATGACCTTTGACCACCAAACTCCTATAAATTTATCCTTGAGTGCAAAAGGACGTTTGTGCCAAATTCCCTGCAGGCGTTCCCAAGATATCATATTCACGAGAATGGACCGGACGGACAAGTCGAAAACATGAAACCAATTAGGTTCATGTGAAAGGGCAGGGGAACATAAACAGACAGAGAATTGTTGAGCAGAGAATGAAAATGACAGGAATAGAGATCCAGAAAGCATAGCAAAAATACTGAAATTAACTAAACTAATTAACAAATATCACCTTGGAAATTAGGGGAAAAAAGGCACATTTCAACATGTATTTTGATTGTTAATCATTAACCAATTATCTACTTGTGTTCATCGTGAATTGTAATAAAGTAACAATGTGCAGTTCATATTTGGGTTTCCAGCAGCACCTACCTGATGGCTGTCTGAGTCGTGTTGATGGGAGCCGGATCAGAGATGAATGGCCACTGCTTTCGGTCCAGTTTGTCCTCTATGGCACTCTGCGTTACAGAAACACAGATAGTGAACAAATCTGAAGGGCAAAACTGAGCAGGTGTGCCTGCCACACCAGACACCTCATTTGGGTTTTAATACCTCCATGACATCTTTGATGATGGGAGCCCATCTAGAGAGCTGGTAGGTGCTCTCTGTGCGCTGCTTGCGATCTGGCAGTGTTTTCCCATCATTGCGGCCCTGACAAACAACATGACGTTATGTAACAAATACTGAGGGGAAATTATATTTTAAAACTATAACCACATTGAAATCTAGACACCTACCCCAGCTATAATGTTGCAGCCCAGGTTCTGCAGGTTGGTGATGATGTTGCTGTCAGCCTGTATGTTTGCATGCTGGATCAGCTTGGCAAGGTTCTCCTCACCGATGCCTGCATGGATAACCAGATATATAAAAATGGTGAAGGCAATGATACCACTTGATTCTCTCACACTTCACAACTTGTATCATGTTAACTCTTGTAACAGTCAAATACAAGAATGCTTTTGTGCACAAAAAAAGGTTGGTTTTAAAATGTTGTATTGGTTAAAATAGGAAGTTTTGACAAAATCGCACCTTTTTTCTTGTGGAATATGTACAGCAGGATGATGCGGATTTTATCATAGGTCTCAATTTCATTGTTGAGGAGCACAGGAACAATGCTCTTCATGGCATCCTTTAGAGGCTCCCCTTCTTCATTTGCTCCCATTGCCAGGTCCTGTGGAAGACTCTCGTGTTTAAACATTAACTTCAACTACAATCTCAATTACAACAGTCAGCTGACAGACGACTCACAGGGCAGCTGACAGTAGGATGACTTACCTTTGAATCTTTTTCCTTTCTCTTTCATGGCAATACTATGGTTTTAGGAATACAAGTTTAGTGAAAGGGTCAGAGCACTATTGCTCTGACACTTTCACCAAACCTCTTAGAAAGTTTTAAATCTCTTTGATGAAAGACACTATCCTAGATTGTACAGTAAACCTTCAGTTGCATTTAATGACACATTTTAGCCACTTGACTTTGCTTTTACACTTATCGTAGGAACTGTGTGGCCTGTGAAGCTTTATGATGAATTTGGACTCAACCTTAGCGCCAATCCACAACAAAACATTTTGTGAGCAACTGAAACGAGTGAGTGGCTCCAAGAGCATATAAAAGACACAACACATTGTTTTGTTTATAACACTACACACAGACATCTGTATTGGGTTGCCCAAACAATGTAGAGCACTGAAACAATTGACAGCTGAGAAGGAGCTGTTGCTGGTTGGATCACACTGTCCATCTTTGAGCCAGAACATACCCATTGGATTAAAGAGGCAGCTTTCAGACATGCTGACACTCCATTAGTGCAGTTGAGTGATTCACCCATACAAAAAGGTCCCATTAACACTTGCATTTCATAATGCCATAACCATGCATCGCTTAAAATTTCCTGTGTGCTTTGGACTCATCTGATACTGGACTAAATGTGGCAGAACGCATCCCCTCAGGGAGACAAAGCATGTTTGGCTCAAACAAACAAAACACTGGGGTTTGGCTCTGTTCTGGACCGGGGCTTCATCCCAGGCTCATATTGATGGAGGGATTTCCACATTACTAAGTAGGATATGTGTTATTAAATGCCTTTCCAGTAATGACATAGCTTCTTCTGCATTTCTGCAGATATATATATATACATATGGATGTTGATGTCCGGTCCCAAGCTTCTTATGCAATATTACGATTCTACATTAAACATCACAAGATCAGTGGAGCTATAAATAAAAGCCATAACGTCGAGGTCACTCTGCATCGACAGAGAAAGACACTTAACTGATCCCCTGTGACACAAAAACTACAGACTGACAAATTCCAAGAATATTAAATGGTCCCACTTTACCTCAGAATAAGTGAAGACATTAAATTGATTGAATTCCGACTGTACAACCTAAAAGAGTACTGACCTGTTCCACTTCACAAAGCTTATCAAGAGAGGCCTTGAATGTCTTCATACAAGCTTCTGCTAGGTGCAAGTGAGTAGAGTACTGTGAATGAAAATTAATTAGAATTATTATTAATTCATGAGGTTATAACAAAATCACATGATCTATAACACCTATACAAACATTGTCTTAAAGTTACAGGCAAGACCGACAACTCTGATGGGAAACTTTCTGGAGCTACTCCAGAGATTCTTGACATGATGGACCGTTAATGTAACGCCAAATTAACTGCAAGATTTAAGTTGAGACTTGATTAAACTAACTGTTTAATTTACTGTCAGAAATGTCCTTATTGAGGGAAATACACTGTAGTATTAAGTCCTGATCCTGAACAGTTCAGAGTACTCGCTTGAAAATAGAAACATGATCACTAGATGATAATATTAACAGTTCATCTTCATCCCACTCACCATGCTCAGCTCTTTTTGGTACTGAGGCATCTTCTTTAACATCTGAGAGAGATCTTTTATATTGGCCTGGGACGCAAAACAATTTTGATTAAAAAATGCATTAAAACATAAAAGTAGTCTTCATCTTATATCATAGACTGTAATAATAACTGAACCAATGAGAACTGCATGAACACTCACATTGTCGGTGCACATTCTCTTGCTCTGACAAAAGGTGCGAAGAAGCTCCGTCACTTTCCTGCAACAATGGGTTTTGAAAATGATTAGTCACCTTACGCAGGCGTATGTTTAATTAATAATAATATTACTGAGCAACCAAAATGCTAGTTCGATTCCAATTAGATCTTTGATTTAAGTTCCTTACATGATCAAAATGTGACCTTGTATATACAGTAAACGTGTATAGACAGACATCCCCAAAGTTGTTGTATGTTTTGTGTTAACTAAATGTACAAGCTTCATTATGATTATTACAGATAAATCAATTGTCATAAATCAAAAATGACACTACTATGTAACTAATCACTTTAATTTATTGGCATTGTATAGTGTACAATTGCTAACTTTGAGTGTGTGTTTCCAGGAGAAAGCAATGACCAAAGCTTGTTGGGATGGTTGACAGTGACACGAGTGATATTCTCCTCTAGTTGTGACAGACTTACTTAGTGACATCAGCAATGTGCATGTGTCTCAGCTGAACCCAGAGCTCGTCATCTTCGTCCAATAGCACTTCTCTGTCATTTGAATTCCCAATGCCGGTTGACTGATACCTTTAAAAAAATACAACAAGTACACACATAGAACACAGTTGACGATGGAGAAATGGTTTGCCCAAGACAGTGCAGTGATCTGGAGAAGCACAGGAGCAGCAGTCTATATGTAATACGATGCTCACTCACGAGTAGATATCCTGTTTGATATCCAGCAGGTCGTAGGCCATTGCCTGGAAGGTCAACTCATGAAGAATAGGTGTGATGGGATCAAACCCACGATCAACAATCAGAAGCTGGGATCGCGCCTTATCTGCACCCTAAAACCGATAAACATAAGGGATATCATTTCAGCCTTTTCAAAGATTTGATGCACACATGCATAATAAATTAGGACCTAATCTACAGTATGCATTACATTTAAGGCCCTTCATTATCGTTTTGTAAATCTGTCATGCAGTGAAAGTCTTATCAGCTTTTATCAATATCAGTTCATCCCTCCCCTCCCTGGTGGCAAAATTGTAAAGTACAGTAAAACAAATAATAATATAGAGAATGCTTAGACAGCACAGCCTTGTTATGCACTTCAGATGTATGGCGGCAAAAAGAAAAATCAGTAATACATGCCTTTTAAGACCCATCTCAGGATTAAGGAATTGTCAACTAAGAAAGCAGAAAAGGAGGAGAGAAAAGGGGAAAGGTCCAGCAAAGCGTGAGAAAAATACAGGAATTAAAACCCAGAAACCATAGAAACGTCCTCAACCAGTGAAGGTGAAAGCTGCCGAATCCCAAAGCAAGTCTGTTCTCTTATGCAGAAAAGTTGGTCTAGCAGGAAAAAAGCAGCTTAAGAATTTAGAATACAATAATTATATGAATACAGTAGAGCACATAAGAATGGTTGTCGGTGGTGATCCAAGTAGTTCCTAACCTCTCCCATGCTTGGGTTGTCAGCTTTGTGAGCAGTAAGGCGCTGGTAGACCTCCTCAGCCAGCCTGGCATTCTCCTCTGGTCCCCTTCGATAGATAGAAACATCTGAATCAGCAAATTTAGTGGAAAGCTGCTTTCAGATTACTTTTATGCATGGCTTTCATACTTGCGGTAACGGATTGAAGGGTACTCCTTGAGTGTATCACACAGGGTCGCAATCTGCTCTGCCAGATTTTCCAGCATTTTGTCTTTTCCTTCATTTGGCTTAGAACTGTAGAAGGAGTACAATGAGTTTGGATCATCCAGGGAGAACACCTGTAGGGAGGAGAGGGATTGAGGTTTGCCTCAAATTTAACAATATAATTTATGTTTACAACAATCAAGCTGCACTTTTTACATTAAAAATGGAAAATACGAAGACATTATAAACATTTCACACTTAGAAATACAATACACCCACTACATATATACACTTAGAAATTACTCTTTTGTTTCACTCTTAACTCGTGGCTCAGCAAGCAGCAAGTAGAGTGATAAACCCTCTGTATCCTACTTGCCTCGTCAAAAATCAACCCTGGTAGTAAAACCCACCAAACATCAGACAGACAAAACTAGTGGTTGTTGAACAAAATGGAGCATTTAGCAGCTAGCCAGATCATTTCCTCGGGAGCTGTTGGTCACCAAAAGGGATTTAGAACAATGTGGGCAAAAGAATCAAGTTATTTCAAGTAAAGAGGGGATCATTCTTTACCTGAGACTCATACGGCAGGAAAGCAACATTGATCTCTTTCAAGGTCTTGACAACTTTGGAAACTCTGGATCTCCCAATCTCAGCAAAGAGACCATCTGGACAAGCTAAACATAATTAAATAAATTAGAAATGGCATTATGTTAATGTAAGTATTCAGCATATTGTGTCCTATAGGTTTAAACAGTATTAAAATGTGCACAGTAGACAAAGACAATCTTACTATCGGTGAAGAAGATGTGTGCTGCTTTGTAAGTAAAAGCAGCATCTTTGAAGTCTTTAATGAGAGCATGAACCGACTGTAATTGAAAACAAATTTTGTTTAAAATGTAGGATAATGAGAAAAATGACAATGAACACAGAAGATCTTGTAGAGGGTAAAAGGCAACAACTGACCTTCTCCACAGGTGAAATCAAATAAATGGCCTCCAAACTAGAGATGGGCTCTCTACGTTTATTGATGTCCTCCACAACTGAAAAGCATAAAACAGACGATTTTAAAATAAATCTAAACAATCTGACTTGATCAATATGCAACTGCAAATAAAATATCATCATCATGTTGTAAAGGGGGAAAAAATAAAATCAATGAGTGCTGGAATAACACCAATCTCCCATGGGAAATTCACACATTTGGTTCTTCTTTTATTAAGACTGGTGAGAGTTTTTTAAATTGTATCACATATGTGAACTTAAGAAATATTATGGCCATCCATTTGTATGTGACAAGACAGCTATAAATATCCCCCGATTGCTCTCTGACAGTTTGAAGAGGTTGGCAAAAATGAAGCAACGCCTGAAGAAAGTTGATTGATTTGTTTTGTTTTTCCAAAGCTTGATCCCTCGTGTATGCAACTGGTCCACATGATGCAAGGCCATTAATTATCTGCATACTTACTGGTCACACCCTCTGCCAAAATGTCTGACATCTTGCAGCAAGAGGACAGAATCCGCATGCTCATGTGATCCACGATAAGAACCTGGAGAAGCACACGATAAAGAGAGGTTATAAATTCAGTGTGACAAAATCAGGGGATTTCTTCATTCCTATTGAGAAAACAGTTACCTTCCATTCTCCATCCTTCTTTACACTCTTTATGACCCCATTGAGGATTTCTGTAGAAGAATTAAATGCATGTATTGTTACAGAATAATCAATAATTTAGAAACATTTCTTGCGCCGCACAAAACAAAAGGTTTAAGTGCATTTTAGCAACGACTCCAATACAGAAATATCTGTCAAAGCGGTTATGTAAAACAGAACTAACATCACGCCATAATAATTGATGTGATAACTATGATTTACAGTGACTCAAATTTTTGATGTAGCACCTATTCACAATTTATATCATTCATATTTGGGAATATTTTTCTTTACCAAGTATGACACAAGAGTGACATTTAATCAATGTAATGGATCAGTGGCTAAAGAGTAAAAAAGACATGTGAATTGAAATGTTGTCATTTATGCCTACAGTCAAAGGGTAAAAGGTTGGCTGTGTGTCTAAAACTCTCTTAAACAGGAACCAGGAACTTTCTTGAAACAAACCCATATTTAGAACTTGTATTTACCAACTCAGTCAGTTAGGTGCAACTTCCTTATGTGAAATTGTTGCGATTACAGTGTACAGGTCAGACAAAAGCATCGTTGTTCAAGTGACTTGTGAAGTGTTTTATTGTGGAAGTAGGCTATCTTGTCTAAAATGCCATTAAATAAAACATACAGAGCAACAGAGCAAAGGTGCTATTCCAGAAAACAAAATATATTAGTGTGGCTGTTATTTAGGCCGTCAAATGTTCACAAGGACCTGGGTGGCTTACCACCTCAGCTGAGAACTACATTGATGTGATATCACTTGACTTCCTAGTTTAACCTTATTAGAAACACATCTGCTAATTGATGTGATAATTGGCTGGTAAATCCCACAGTCCATTAATAAGAAAAACATTATTACTTATCCACCTTGTGTTAACGATCATTGTAATCACTATGTTGTGAATTGTTCCTACAATAAATTGGTGAGGTTTCTGAATGTTTCACTGGATACATATTTGTTTCAGGACTACATAGGTATAATCTAGTCCAGTGGTTCTCAAATGGGGGTACGTGTAACCCTGGGAGTACGTGAAGGCACCCCAGGGGGTACTTGAGATTTTTTAACTATATATTTAAAATGAGCATCCATTAAAAAAAATCCTTTAAAAATAGCCAATTAATAAATATTCTATAAAATACAAGTGTAAATTCATAAACTAAATTGTATATATATTCTATATTAAATCAGACACTGCACTGTGTATTATATATATTTTTTCAACCAAAAATGCTTTGCACTGGTCAGGGGGTACTCAGCTGTAGAAATATTTCCCAGGGGGTACATCACTGAAAAAAGGTTGAGAACCACTGATCTAGTCTGTACCAACCGGGACCGCGTGGAAAATGAATCACTGACAAATGTTGTGTCATGCCCAACCCATTACCAAAACAGCAACTGGAAAAGATGAGTACTGGAAGCTCAGGCGTTCCACCTTAAAGCAGATCATCAAACCATTTTACCAGTTTTAGTCTTAATCTTAGCCTATATTTGTTCATCTTTAAAATGTTGCAAAATATCTGCATGCTCAATTGCCAGGCATCAGTCTGTCTCTCACAGAATGCTATTATTCTGTCACAGCTCTGAGTTTATTACTTGCGGTGACATATCTTATTTGGCATTATAGTGACAAAAAGTGGGAAGGAAGAAGGCCTGCGCCTCCTACGCTTAACTTAACTTCAGTCGACAACAATATTTCCAAGCATTACATCAAGCTTATAAGACCTGTCCACATGCCAACGCTTTAACAACGTTTGCAGATTTCCAAAGCCCAGCCCCAAAAACATGTGTTTTATATTCAAGTCAGAGGCAATTGAAAAATAAAGAAACAGGACGCTCCGAAACGCACATTTATAAATAGGCCTAGTGCAAAAAATAGCAAGTAATTGATGGCCTGGTGTCTCAGTCATGGGCAAGGTCAGAGAAACTGGTATAACTAGTGCAAAAATGCAAAAAGATTTGAGCAATTCTGTGTGACTGGTTTTTCACACCACACTCCTCCTTGTGACATAATGAAAATGTTGCATCAGTATTTAAAGAAATGTACCTTTAACAGTTATAAGTTGTTTAGAACAACTAACCCACTTAATGCTAATAATTGTAAATGTTATATAAACGTATATCATGTAAAAAAAAAAATAGCCATTACAATTACATAACGCTATTTGTCTTTGTAGAGATTTGTGAACACACAATGTTGTAATTAATCATTATTATATGAAGATTTAACAGATACTTTAAAATAATTATATGACGTTATTGAAACAATAGTAAGGCTATTTGTAAAAAGTGAATATTGAAATATCAGCGACTTTAAACACTTTGTGTTACTAAAGTTATAATTTGAGGGACGTTTAATTACGTACAGCATAAACGTTACGGCTGATTTCACTTGAGTCCATCTCAAGTAAAGCGCTCGGACTTCCTGTCGGCGCGAGCTCGCTAACGTTAGCTCTATGGTGCACTGTCCCGACCATCGTCACAACACCTGCCACTGACGCCGAGACTTTTTTGATTTATACATCCGCCAACCACAAAGCCCCATTTATCCTTGGTCAACGGTGTTACTCACACGAGCAACACAACACAAATGTGTATCAATGACTTGGTCAGTATTCCCTCAGGTTAGTATTTCAATTGGGACTAGAACAGGAAGAACCTGAGGTCGACCAGCGGGGTTTCTGATAAAGGTTCAAAGAGCTCCCACGAGACGAATCGAGTCCACGACCCGTGTATTTTAGTTGTTATCAACTTCTGAAAGCGGATACAGAGATTAAACGGATGTATAACTTACTTTCTCCAACTACCGCTTTCAGCCCACTCGGTGCCATCTTGACAGCGATCTGCTGGCTCGTCGGTCGGTCACTTCCTTGTTGTTAAAGCTCGTATGACTCGAGCTCACGGCCGTCGACAGTGAAATATCGCCCCCTATTGGCTGATAATAATATTGCATGAACACGTCTCACAGGTTTCATCCTAATGTTGTGTTGTAACCTGGTTGAAACAAATACAAAACGTCTGGGAAATATCAGTTAACTACATTCATTATATTATTTATTAAGTCCTGAATCAAGCCTTCGCTAGTTCTTGCTTTTTCTAGATATTCATTGTAACTTGTAGACACTGCTATCATCGTTCTGACAATCACATCATAAAATACTACTGATTTCCAAAATGAATGTCAGTCAGGAAAAAAAGAAACAGCTGCAAGAAAGACATACATACTCTCTTTTGCCAGTGCCTCAAGAGATCAACTGAGATAACAAACAGGCCACTTTTTTATTGCTAAATATATTTGAGAGTATCATTTGATGAGCTTTGGAGAAAAAGCACATCATCACTTCAACATGATTGGTGTGAAATTCAGCAGGTTCGACACATCCAATACTTAAGAGTGTCTGGACAAGCCATGGCACTCTCCCATATATATATATATATATAGACTGTTGCTTTTGCACTCCAACGAGCACATAGTTGTTGTGATATTCTGGGCACAATTATCAGATAAGTGGCGTTGCACAAGGAATAGCGCTGTAGATATGTCATAGCACCATCATTCCACTTCCTATAGGGTGTTAAATTAGAAATGGTTTATTGCGAAGTTCATTATAAGGTATTTGGCTAGGTGATCGGTGCATAATAATAAACCCAGTGTGATAGAATAAGACATTATTTAAAAATAGAAAATGTACAATCAAATATGGTAAACATATAAGAGTATGATAAAACAAGTATGTCATCAAAGTGTCTACATGTATAATAAAAGAAAACAGTTGTGCAAGGGGGTGCAACTGGAAGAAATTGTCCTGGGCATGTAAGTGTCTGAGCCAGTGGGGGCCCTGGGCTTTATTGATCAGCCCAACTGCAGATGGGAAGAAACAGATTTTGTGGCGTGAAGTCTTGGTCCTGATGGACTGCAGCCTCCTGCCAGATGGAATTGACTCAGAAAGTTTGTGTCCAGGGTGAGAGCGGTCGGCTACAATCTTCTCTGCCTGCCTCGGGGTCCTTAAGGTAAACAAGTTTGTGGAGGAACAGATTGCAGCCAATCACTCAGCCGAGCGAATGATACGCCGCAGTCTGTCCTTGTCCTTGGCAGTGGCCAAGCACCTGTAGGCTTACTCATCACCAGAGATGAGTTCAATAATGTCATGATACTGAAGGTGGTGTCATCCGCGTTCAGGAGCTTGACGGACTGGTGACTGGAGGTGCAGCTGTTGGTGTACAAGGAGAAGAGCAGAGGGGAGAGAACACAGTCTTGGGAGGAACCGGTGCTGATGGTCCGAGAGTACATGTTTCTCTGCATTTGCACAGTCAATACCTTTGCCCATGTTACTATAAATATTGGCTGCTGGTCAAACCAGCTCTCTTCAGGTCACAAAGTGGGATCTTTAACCCAAGGTTAGAGATGTGGCCGTAGGATGTACAGCACATCAGATATATCTTCAAATCCAAGCACAACCATCAATGCTGAAAGTGGTCAAACAAAACCAACATTGACTTTAAGGAGAAACAGCATTAAAAGTATATGTTAACAAGAAATGCACATAGCCAGTGCCTCTTGCGTCAACCCCCCCCCCCCCCCCCCCCCCTCAACTGTTTTTATACAAACCAGTGGATGTAATAAGGCTTTTACAACAGTGATATGCAGAAAATAAAATAATTTATTTTTCACAGCATCACACAACTGAATCATCACTGGTGCAGCCAGTTGTTTTTCATCTACAATGATGCAACAAATATATAGAGCTCACTAAAAAAACTTGCTGCAGACTAGTGAAATTTTATTTTCCAATAAGATAACCTGGAACATAAACCAAATGTTACCCAGAATAACGGCTAAAATCAATAGTTGATGCCATCTGTGCCTCTCATAAAATCTGATATGAAGGGAGTAAATACTTATACAATAGGCTATATTGTATTTATGCTCAATTCAAATCAGTTCATGGAGATTTGCTTTATGCTTTGCTTTCTTATGTCTCTTTCTGTTCATCATTATAAACAATTCTCAATTACAGCCACTGTGATACAATGTTGTAAAACACTAAACATGGAAAATCATTTCTACATTTAATAAGCATTGCTCCTCACAAAAAAATTAGATCCAACTGGATATATAACTCAAATAACAATGTAATCACAGCAACTCATCAGCGATTTAAACACACAGAATTCTGGAAAGTATTTGGTGAAAAACAAAATCCCACATGTAGATTAAAGGCATATGAGGAACGTCCAACACACATTAGGGCTGTGTTAACTTCTCCGAGATTTCCGATGAGTCATGATCTTACTCCAGTCCGACCAGTTTTTGTTTTATCCAATAATATACTGCCAGATAATCCTTCATCAGTGGGGCTGGGAATATATGCATTCCTTCAACACATAATCCTCAATTCTCACCTTCCAAAGGAATCTCTTTTAATCGTTGCTGCTCCTTACGAGCATGCATTCGCTCTTTGAAGGCCTCCATCTCTTTCCTCTGAAAATAAATATAGCACAATCATTATCATACATTGTGCTTCACAGCCATAGTTATATTAGACTTAATTACACACAATGCTTGTTGTGGATAGTTTCAAAAACAGCTAGGAAACCATAAAACAATTATTAGTGGGGTTCATTATTAGCCTAAACTAAATGAATAAATGAAAACTTACACGCAGTCCTTCATCAGGGGGGAATATCTCCCTCTGGATACCATAAACAATGACAGCAGAGAAAGATATTTGTTATTACGAGAAGAGCACTTGGCCTCTCTGAGTGGACTGATCAAGTATGGTCAAATATAAAACAGCAGCATAGCATACCTTTCTCTTTACTATGTACTCTTCAAAATACTGTGCTTGATTTGAGATCCAGAACATGGTCACGGGAAAGGACAGATACAGCGTCATCTGCTCAAAGACAAATAGATCAGCAAGTGAGTGATTGTGGAAACCGGATTACATCATGACCACACGTAGCTTAATGACTAGCGAGCTCGAACCACTAAACATTAACCAATTTGTGTCTTTTAAAAGCTTCAAACCAACAAATATTAAATAACCACGACGTTGTTTAAAAACAGTTGGTACTTACTCTAAACAACTCTATTTTAACACCCATTTTGATTCGATACTGGAACCACAACAGTGAAACGTTATCTAAACTCCAAACATCGCCAAAAGACCTTCACACTACTTCCGGGTTAGGGACTTGGAAGCCACGACGCATGCGCTTGCGTTGTCGTAAATACATATATTTTAACACCATTGAAAATAGACACACGTATCACATTTGATCTTATACCCTTTTTTTCTTCATTTAATAAAATGTAATTTAGAGAGTTAAAAAATATGACGTTCACTTTTGGATCGCCGCTGACCTTTGGTTTAGTAAAGGCTCAGGGGTTGTCCGCCCGGGGGCGCTGCAAACCATTGATTTTGTCCTGAGACCCATTGTACCCTGTGCTCTTTTTTTTTTAGGTACATTTTGCAATAAATACCTGCAAAGAGACCTACAGTTGATGTTATCTCATTCTATTGACCATTAATGTCCCAAAGCAACAACACATTTACAAGCTGGTCATGCTGCTGTTGATGTCTTTCAAATACAAAATTTAAAAAAACATTCAGTGGATTTATCAACACAATGTTTACTGTCTTCCGACTCTTTTGAACTCATGTTGTTGGAAACCACTGTTTGTATTAGTTTTTCTTTACTTAGGAAGTTAGATCATATCTAATCCAATCCAAAACAGAGAGAATACACCACAACGGGGTACTTTTGGGAACAGTGCTTCTTTTTTTTTACTTTCACTTATAGTTCTGTAGCTTTTCCCCAAAATATCACGTCGGATTTACCAAGTTTATTGCCAGTTATCCTGGTGTACAGGCACATTTCTCTTCCCAATCGCCTCGTCCGTACCACGGTCTCTTTACGTCCTCGACGAAAGACCTACGCGTGACGTCACCGACAACGAGAGGTGTTCAGGATCCTCGGAGAGAAAGATCCCGCGCGCCCTGGCAACCTGATAAACCCAGGTAAACGCCGTTGTTTCAAACATTATTCTGCCAGTCTTGTTGTCTCGGTGAGCCGAACGAGTGAACAGCAAGAGACACGGTAACAGCGATGTAGAGGTTTGAGAGCTAGCGCTGATGCCCGGCGCCCACTGAGACCGTTCACTTGCACGGCGGCCTGTTCTGGCTAACTAAGCTAGCTTGCTAGCTAAAGCTAGTTGGCAGTTGTCTATCAAAGACACAATAACCGCATCTACATTGTGTGTCTATCTGACACCCATCGCCTGTCTCACACACCGCTGACCACAAATGCGCTGTAAATGGACCGACTAAGGGTGCTACGACCACTGTGTAGGGCATCTATTGCTAGTTTGCTCGTCGACTGTCTTGTGTTGTGGGAGACGGTGACGCCGTCACGGTGATGATGGCGCACACTCAGATTGAGGCTATTTGATGATAATGCAGTCAATGGAGCAGGGAACACGTAATATAACTGTAATGGTCGTTTTCCAAAGCTTGCCGTCATGTTAACTAAACAATATGTCGGGGTCTTCGTACGCGTTCAGCTCTGCTATCCACAGCACTGACGTCCATTACGAAACCCGGGCAATAATCTATGCCCTGTGGCCTAACGTTAGGATCTTGGCTTCTCGGCGATGGTCGCTCGCCAGCAGTCATTACTTTGCAATTTATATTTTTTATTCACCAAATTTGGTTACGGTATCCATCTCGCATAAACGTGGTGGAAGTCTGTAGTGTGCATAATACTAATAAGGGGGGATATTACAGACATAAAGCTGAGGAATTCAGCCGACCGGTATGTCCAAACAGATTACTCATGCAGAGGCCCGTTACTTAAACCAACTATCTGTCCCTCACAGGCGTGTAACATGTTTTTAAAATAATTTGAATGCTTAACCATCGATATAGTAGTTGGAAGCCCAATGTGTGTCAGCATACAGATCTATCTAAGGACAGACAGTAGCCCACCTACGGTCACGTGCTTGTTTTGATCGGCTTCTTTGCCCAAAGGTGTACAAATACTAAAACAGTTTAAGCCTTTAGTACTACTGTAACTTTAAACCGATTATACACTTTATTGTCCGTCTTACTAAAACAACATTTTGGCAGTCTATTATGCAGACGTGTGTTTGTAACGATTCAAAGCCATAGGTCAGTTTTGTGATTACCTCGTCACTGATTAGGTATAAAACGAGTGTTATCACTGTCTTCACCTTCTGTGTAAATAGAGAAGACCAACTGGATTAAAGGGCAGGCAGTTATCAGGTAAGCAGTTAACAAAAAAGCTGATGGTTGAGCTATTCATAACATTACTGTTAAAATAATTTTCCTTGTTGAAATAGATCAACTGCACTATACGTTTTTAAATAATGATAGACTTAAAGTGCTTGTAGATACTACTGGTTAAGTACAGCGCTGAGGTTTTAATGTCATACCTCAACATACCAGTATGGGATGATTGTTGGTTTTCCATTTGAAAACATTTCGAGGTGTCTCAAAAATTGCCAGCCAGGATAATGTGCATGTGTGCCGCTTATGTCTTATTTCTGGCTGTGAATTTGGACATTATTATCATCTCCTACACTAAAGAATTTGTTTCTTTTCTCCTTGTTTTTTTAAAATTCCTTTTTTTTGGTTCTCTTCTCCCCAGTTTGGTTGCCATGGTAACACCATCCTTGGCCTAGTTGTGAATGACCTCTGAATGAAACGGAGTGTGTGGTCAGGGAACAAATGAGCGAGCAAACAAAATCAGTTGTAGTGCGTGAGTGTACATGATTTATTTATCACTTTTGAATCAGTCATGCCATGAAGTCTATCTACTACAACCATGTCATGCAGCTAGTGTAACAACAATATTACAGAATATGTTTTCTCTTTGGCCACATGAAAAAAGCGCATCTTTGTCAAATTGTGGCATGTTCGATAAACAATAGACTATATTCACAGTTTTGAGATGGTCAATCATTTTATAGTTAAAACCATTAATGGTGGTCCACTTTCAAGGCCCATACTGAACAAGGCTAATGTTATTAGAATCCACCAATCTAACAATAACCATAGATTGTTGGATTGTCTATCACCCATGTCATTTTCAGTGGTTGATTTACTATTTTTTTTTTAAATTCTATGTTGGTAAGAACAAAATGCAACACTGGGAGGACTTGCTTTTTTTAAATAAAATTGAGTTTAAGTTAAACCGATTTTCACCTATATTTTCTAAAGCTGTAGTTGGAGTGGACATTGACACAATCCAGCGTACCCTACATAAACACAAACCTCCGTCAAACAGCCTCTCATGTCACAGTGGTATGTTAACAATATGTACTATCACTCGCGAACATCGCAGAGATCATTGTATATCGGCACAACCCATGTTAAGATATCTGTATCTTAAAGAAACAGTTTGTAACATTTAAGGGGATTTATTAGCAACAATGGAATACAATATTACTAACTATGTTTTAATCAGTGTATGATCAATTGAAACTAAGAATTGTACTATTTTCATTTGCTTAGAAAAGGGCATTAATATATTTATCCTCGGGAGCAGGTCATCTTCCACAGAGTCCGCCATGTTGCACCGCCATATTTCTACAGCTGCCCAGAAGTCCACTGGTTCTAGTGAGAGACATTCAGTTTTAGGCTATCTGAAAGTAGGGGTGGCATCCGAAACCCATTATTAACTGGGCCCCGGTGCTAAATTACCGGTGTATTGCTAAGCCCCGATGTTAATGGTGTTTTTATTGGAATTTAAAAATATTTTGATCCAATTTATTATCACGCTGCAGCGAGCATTTGCTTTGCTCTTTCCTCCAACTACACACAAACAAAGTGTGAGCAGATATGCCGCTGTGGGGAAGTGAAGGATACTCGAGTTGATAGCAATTGCGCTTGTTACTGTGCGTGCAATAACATTGTTGCGTAAAAAGCCAATCCTTTAGCCATACATCTCTGGACATGTAAACGAGTGAAAACCTAATTCAATCGGCCACCGGCGCTATGTTTACACAAGCACAGTAAGCACGATTTGCCAAAAGCTTCTTTTTCTCTAAACACAAGACAGGAAAAATGATGGCTTGTTCTGGCAGATGTCTGTGTTCTTTATTCTTTATAAACTTCACTCAGAAGGGTTGTTTATTTTATTTACATGTTACATTTGTTTCCAGTGAGATAATTACCTTATTTAGTGTTGTTGTTGTTGTAAACATAACGGTTGCTACTCTATAAACAATATTTAGATATAATTAAAATATGAATTACGAATGTTTTTAAAAGTCTATAAATGTGTTTAAAAATACTTATTTAGTCATGTAGAAAAGCAGACTATTGATAAGAGTAGCTCTTAGTTGTACTAAAATCCTAAAGATAACTATTCCTACCTGTAGTTCTGCAACATGTTTTAAAAAGGAGGGCTAAGCTGAGGGATGTTTAGTTGGTTGAAGTCTGCAACACACTAGTTGCCACTAAACACATATTTTGGCCACAAATAAAGGTGGACCAAAATAAATGTGCACAGTGTACATTTACATTATTCTTAAAAAAGGGCTGCATGATATTGGCCCAAAATATGTTGATGGTTATTTTGATCTTTATTGAGATTAAGATTATTCAATGATTTTAAATACACAATAGTTTTTATTGCACTTTAACATTGTAATAAATCAAGCATGGATTTTGTTTCCATATTGTGCTACACATCCTGCTAATGTATAAATTAGGACCACACAATATTGGAAAAAACTGATATTGCAATTTTATTTTTCTTAGATATTGAGACATTGAAAATGAAGGAATATCCACCCTACATTATGTAAGCCATAAGAGGTGAATCCCATGGGCAGATGCACCTGCTGTCTGAGAGCAGACGGTCCAAGCATATAATATACAGTATATTACTCTTCTATTCTGGACTGCCGCTGTAACATTCAGGAAAGTTTCTCGTAGATTGCGCAGTGGCTAGTGGCTTCCCAAAAGTAAAGCCAAAACATCTCAACCGTCAGCAGATGGCAAGTAGGTAGTTTAGGCAGCGCTTGATTTGATATGCAGCTGAGTTTTCTATCAGTGTGCCATGTATTTTAAACGTCAATATCGCAGGCGATAGTGTTAATTGTATTTTGGGGAAACAAGATTGTGCCGTGTAGATTACGATGCTAGGACAAGCCCCTGATGTGCTTTGAAAGTTACATCTTTAATCGCTTCTAAAATGCTAATGAGTGTGCAGTTGTCCAAGGGGTACTCAAGTGAATTAGTACAGTATTTCACTAAAATAAAGAAGAGGACTCGACACAGGCTGTTTAAAAGATAATGGTAAAAAAATAGATGCAGAGATATCCTGACTTTTTAGTCTCTAGCAAGGTTGACGTTTTCTTTTAAAACTACAGAAGCATTCTTTGTTAGATTCAATTAATTCTCAAATGACTAAAATGCTTTTGTTATTATTACTACTAAGTACCTCTTTCTCCACCCTTCTCTTTTTTATTGTTTTTTCATGAACAAAACTGAATATATAAGTGCTGCTTTACCATGTCAAGTTGGCAAATTGCCTACTCCCCGTTTTCTCCACCCTGTGTCCCTGTAGATTTCAGCGTCTCCGGTGCTCTGATGATTAATGGAAGAGCCTCTGACTTTCTTGCAGAGTCTCATCTCTGTGTGTACTGCTGCCTCTTCATCTGACCCAACCCCCAGTCTAAATGCAACGCTCTGCTCCTCTTTTCCCCTTCCTCTTGCTATCATCCCTCCCTCCCACCTCCCCTGTGTCTGAATACGATCTCCCCCACCCTTCCAGTGACGAGGCCATCAGTTTGGCCTCCTCTGAATTGCTGTAGGTTGGAGCTTTGTCACTCTAGCAGCTGCTGTATTGTCTTTGGGAATGGTGCATATGGCACGTGGACAGAGAAGTAGGTCTGTACGTACATTGTCAGTGTCTGGCTGCAACACAGATGAGCCAATTTTTTGGGAAAACCAGCATTGTGCATTGCTCTCACAAGTCACCTGAGTTGGCTCTGCTTTGTACTTGGTGGATCTATACTTGCCAGATCTCTAGGTTTTTGACATCTGACTCCGATTCAAACTTGCCAGTGGTAGTATGTCGATGAATATGTATGTAGACATATAATGTGGCTGGTTTGAGATATTCAAATTCAATATTTGATGTGGTAACAAAGTCAAGAAATGTCACCATGAACCAAACAGTTCCTTTTGTTAACTGTTACTGATTCTGCAATCGTCACAGTGGGTTTCATGTTCCTTTTGGCCCTTTTCTTGGCATCATTCATAATTATGAGGCAGCATTTAATATCACTTCTGTATTTTAATTGTGGTCTAAAAATGATTACTTGGTCATTAGCTGCTAAGACCTTTTTTGTTTTGTGGATTATTATCGTCATATCTTTTGATAAAATCAGATTGACCTGTTCATGGTGTGCAGTGTGGTCACCGAGATGTCCTGGAGGGTGCGCTGGCTCAAGGAGTCATGGTATATGTATCGTCCCTTGATCTGATCACATTAGTTGTCTTTCACGTCCCCAGTTTGACCGCTGCTCTACGTTGTCCTTGTGTTGGTGTCATAGTGCATATACTAATTAGCTAATTTATTGAGTTCAACATTTCTCGATAGCTTTGTGAATTACACAATTTATTGCTTTTAGGGCAAGGTGGCCACAAGAGATATACTTGTAATTTATTTCAGCTTCACACAAAAATCAAATTGTTCCATTTTGGTCGAATTTAAATTTGTTGATTGCAGTGCTGCAATAATGATAGCTTTTTAAATAGGTTGGTTAAGTGGTCATTTTGGTCTCTTTACTTTAATTATATATGATTTAGAGATACTGGTGTTTCTGGGACTGCAGAGTTAATATTATTGATATGGAGCAATATCAGATATTTGCCCCAAAAACTAAACTAAACTGTTGTGCAGCTTTATATTTATTGGAGTAATCCAGCCAAGATATGAATGGCATTGGTCTATATCAGGAGAGGATGGAGTGCAGATAAGGAGGCCCTTAAATTGGTGGGGGAGGCATACAAGATCACTCCAAGGGAGTTGAGTGAGTGGGGGTGGGGCATGATGAAATGGACGGAGGAGACGACAGGAAGGGGGTGGGGTGTTAAAGGTATAAGTGTGTGAGAGAGGAGAGAGCAAGGACCTAAAGCTATTGATGGGAAAGCAGGGAGGGGTGGAATGAGCAAGCGCGTCGGAGGGAGGGGTGTGTGGGCTGAGGCTCTGCTGAAGGAGGAAGCAGCAGAGCCATTTTTACTGTTGAGTAACTCCATGCTGATCTGCCTCTGCTAGAGAGAGGGTGAGAGAGCGAGCCAGAGGAAGAAAGTGCTCCTTCTGGATCTTATCGGAGCCCTCTCTCCCCTCTCTTGCCTTCCCCTCTCCGTCTTGCTTTCAGTTTGTGTGCATTTAAGTTGGGGAGGCCCTGGAGAGGACACACAATGGAGCGAAGAGCCTGTGGCAACTGGGCCGTTGTACTGCTGAGAGGGGGATGGGGTAGAGAGAGGACCGGTTCACACAGCTAACGCAGCCTGCCGGCTGTAGGCTTCCACAGCCTTTCCTCCCCGCCTGGACCCACGGTTTCCAGGCTGGGGCCTTTTTTTGTGGAACAGATATTCTCAAACTCCGCTTGGACTACACTAAGGATTACTCATTGTGTTCTGAGGGATTTTAGGATACCTATTGAAGCCTGAAAAATATATCCCTCCGGTGTTTGGGATAAGAGAAAAGAAAAAACTAACTTCGGTGTGATTCTTCTTGACCATTTTCGGTTTCTGTTTAGTGGAGTTCATAAATGGATTACAAGATGCATGCCAAGTCAAACGATTTGCTGGATTTTCAAAAACTGGACGCCCTTCTGGAAAAAATTGCACATTCAGTCTCTGTGAAAAGGTAATGTTATCTAGCGAAGTTGACTCTCCTACAAAGATGTCAGACATTTAACTGAGTCACTAAAGATTTTACAACCATACATACGAAATATAATCGGTTTAAATTCATGGTTTAAAAACTGGCATGGTTAAATAAAAAACAGTCTTGGGTAACGGCTCTTAGGACTATCATGTGGTTGGCCAGCACAACAATCCAGTTTAGAATTGTTGTGTTGAGAATAGTATTGTTATCCAGATTTCAGCCAGAAGCCATGAACCTACCACCTGGTGTGAGAGGGGGGTGTGGAGGAAGGGTTAGTTCAGAGGAAGAAGGGGGTTGTGTGTATGGCAGTAAAAATGTCTCCGGATTCTTGGTAGGGTTTGGCTTACTCATCCCAACCAGCTGGAAGTTAAACCTGAAAGGGCTGGCATGATTCCTGCCTTTTCCTGTTCATGGTGTGTCTGACTCATTGTTAGTCTATTTGAGTCACTTGTGCTCATGCACTGACTCAGGAAGTGCTTATAATCAATACTAGAGGAAAGTATTGAGATATGCAACATTGTGATGAACACCCATAAGACAGATGTAAACAAAGCTGTCCAGATCGTTCTGTGTGTAACTGCCATGTGTCTATAAACACTGAAGTCACACAGGCCATGGGTGGTTGCTATTGAATTGGCTAGCTTCCAAAAGTAGGAATCATCGAGAATAAAATACAGTACACTTGCCAAGATGTGTGGTGTGTTACCATAGAAATGTGTTTTTCTTGAAGCCAAGTTTCAGAGGTACTCATAAGGAAGCAACAGACCGATAGCACAAGGTGGAGAAAGGTAGAATAGTAATCCATGTTACATACCTAAAATGCCATGGATATTATTGGTGTATAGTTATTATTACTTTGCCAGTACTCAGCCTGACACTGTACAATTTTGAGAAATGTTTAGAGCTTGTTATGCTGCGGTGTTCATCACCTTAATACTGTTTATTATTTCTCTACAGTTGTGTATAATGGCACTTTTTTGTGCAGCTGACATATTTAGATTGAATTATAACATTACTGGTATTACTATTACGAGGCTAATTGTAATAGATTGGTACTCGGTATATGCAATATTGATTTTGAATGGAGAAAGAAAGACATTTCACTGTGACATCCTTAATTAGGTATGCAGATTTTAAGCTTAACCTTTTCCTAACAAATCATCAGATGAGTTGAATGATGAATAAACACATTAAAAGCTTTCATAAATACATCCATGTATTGCCTTCATTAAAGCTTTTTTTTTTTTACACAGTTGCTTATAGCAGCACAATATTTAAATGATCAATGGGATTAACGTGGTCTTATTTTGGTTATAAAACGCATCGTATTTAATATTCCTGCTCCGGTTTTGTAGTTTAAGGTCCTTTAGTGCAGTTTCTTTTTATCTTTCACGTGCCCCTTATTTCTTTTGTACATAAGTTAGAAGACTCCAGACTGACAATACACTGCAAAGCAAAAACGGCACCTTTTACCTTTTGTCATATGGAGGCCTTGTGCCCTCATCGGAGGTTCCGATCACACTTTGTTATACTAACTGATTTCCAAGAGATGCATGACAAGTATTGCACCAACCTGACACAATGAATCCTAGATCACTCATATTCCTAATGGGGATCAATCCGTCAACATTTAACATGGTCTAGGGCTTGTCTTATATTTCATTTTTGTACATCTCCTTCATCTTTGTTATTCGGGAGGGTTAATAGCCTGTATTCATCTCATTGGTGTACATCAAGATAAAGTGTCCATTATTTACATTCAAAAGCATTAGAGCGTAGAAGTGTTGATGGTGGTTTTATGAAAGAGAAAAAGGCCAGTGAATAAGAGTGTTGTTGTACGCTTTGTCACTGTGGTCGTATTAATTATTTAGTCTTTTACTTTCAGGCAAAGCACAGGCCATCATTCTGACACTTAGTAAGGACCTCAGGTGGAATCTGCAGGCCTACATTTTTGTCTGAAATCGCCCCCAATCTCCCCCTACATGAATGATTAATAGTTTACTTTCATTGGGAATGCAGACATCTTGCTGCCCATGTTTTTCCTCCCCTTTCCAAGTGGGACAGTCACTATGAGGCTGTACACAGGACCAGGTTTCCTGGTGAGAAATGTGAATCCCCCACCCCGGTATTCAGAGCCACTTCCTCCCCAGAAAACATTCCACAGCCGTCTACAGTGATGTATGTCCAGGTCAAAGATCAACGGCTATTCCAGAGCTGAAAGCGATGTAGTACTTGCTGCAACAGGAAGTGGACCCTTTGATTGACCCCTGTTGGGGGCTTCTGTAGACTTGATTAGTCGTGCATGCCAACATTGGTCTTACATGAGGAAAGCAGGTATTTGAGAGCTGTTTACACAAATGTAACATATAGATTAGATGAATGTGATGCCACTTTTGACATCAACTTTACTCGGTAAAAAAAAATTAAACAGAAATTCTCTTACATAACGTGCAAAACTTGGTGGTAGTAGTAGTTTAATCTGAATGGAAGTGGAGATCTAACTATGTACGTAATATATATTCTTTTTAAATATAGTTAATTTACCTTGTATGTGACAAATTCTTCTGTAATGTTGACTTTTAAAGAATGTTCTTGACTCCACAGCCTTAGTTTCTGTGCCCACTCGCCAATGTAGTGCGTTCTTGTTTTGAAGTTGCCTGCTTGTTGTCTTGCATTTACCTTGAATTTCTATCTATTTCTGAAACAATAAGGCTAATTAATAGTTGATTGACAGAATATTATACGGTTTTCTGACAATTTATAGACTAAACAATTAGGGCTGCAACTAACGATTATTTTAATAATCGATTAATCGGTTGATTATTTTTTCGATGAATCGGATAAAAAAAATGTTTTTATCAAAAAAGCATTCATTTCCAACCCTTTATTCAAAAACAGAAGTGACAGTGCAAAACATCTTCAGAAAGTGCACAAACAGGTTGCTCCTTGAACATCCCTGAGCTGTTAATTAAAACAACAAAATGGACTAAAACAAAGTTTTAAAATTAACAAGTTTGAGCAACATGAAGACGCTGATTGGTCAAGACTCGACTTGTCAAAGATCTTCTATTTTTGAGATCACAACCTCAGCTTTTCTCGTGTCTCACTCCGATCTCAGAAACGCTGGCCGGCCAGTTGCTCTGCTCCGCTCTTTTTTTTCTTCTCCGCGACTTATTGCCCGGCGTAATAATCGCGCGACACAACGAATCGATAATGAAATTCGTTGCCAACACTTTTGAGAATCGATTTTTAGCGATTCGTTGTTGCAGCCCTATAAACAATTAATAAATACAGACAAATTAGTTCCTCCATAAAAATAAAAAATAGTTGCAGCTGTAAATATATTTGGACTAGGGATGATTTAATGTAATTTAAAAGTTGCTTTAGTTGGCAATAAGTGTTACTTATAAACTCAAAGGGAACAAGAACAGGCTCAGCAGGTTCCCTTTGCCAATTGTATTTTAACAGTCGTGTTGATGTCGGATGTTTCTGGCTTGACGTGCAAATGGCACATCACAAACAAAACCACTGCATTGAAATAATTTGGCATAATCCTCAATCTTTCTTGAGACACAGAAGAAATTGTTCAAAGAAATGTTTGGCTCTGGAGTTTGTTCCTAACAATGAGGCTTGTTCCTCTCCAGGATTGTTTGGGTGAAAGCGATTAAATTACATTTATGCCTGCAATAGACTCTCCTTACATAACATTGCGACATGATGCAAGAGGCTATTTTTTGACAAACTGCAGTAACTACATTTGAGAGAAAAGAATAGGCTGTAAACCTACTGTATTGGTGGAATGTTTTTTGACTCCAGCATTTAGAAATCACCAGCAAAATCTAGCTGAAAGGTAAAGGGTCAACTTCCTGTTGCCTCTACGTCTGTCTGTGATCACCTGTTTTGTGTTTCAATGAGATAACAAAACAATACCTGTGCTTTCATTCAGATTGAGACAGTAATCAGTATGACTTAGTAGAAAACGTGAATGAAAACCTTTCGTGTATCATCATAATGATCTCTAAAGAGCAAAGAGAGAATTAAAGGTATTTCCTTTCAGAATTTTTCAAAGCTGGTATTTGTTACATGAACATAGGCTCAAGTTGGCCAAGTGCCATCATTAAGAATTTATCATTGTAGCAACATGTTGCAAGTTGATTGAAGTGTGTAAGCTGATACCCGTCTCTATTTTCATGAAGGGCAATGCAGGATCGTCTTGTACCTCCAATATCTTTTACAAATAGACTTTCTGTGCGTGGAAGTGAAACAAAACATGTGTGCAACATGAACATGCAGATCATAAACTTGATGAGTGGACAATTTGGATCAGAGCTTTCATGTGTTGCCGGTACATGCGTGTGACAGAGAATATGTTGGAGTACAAGAACAAGATAGATTGCAGGCAGGTCTGACAAATTGGAAAGATGGAGTCATTTGAGAGTATTGCCTCTTTAGGAATATAGGTTCCTGAACTACAGATACTGAAATCATACAGTGGGTGTCATTCATGCTCCCTCATTTATTGCATCTGTTTCTAGAAGTGTGTTCACACTTGTCGTTGTCGCAGTGTTGTAATGTTAATGATTGCTGCTGTGAGTGTGCTTATCACTCGTGTTAATGAGCTGTTAAGGACCATCTGGCAGTTTGTGTACGACGACGAGACTTCACTCAATGCAGCACTGGAGGCCAGCTGTACCAGGCTCGTATTGCGGCAACCTTTCTGGACCCTTTCCTTGTGGAAGACTTCCTATAGGGGCAACTCATGATGACCTGCTAATGGTGTATGTGTGTCTGTCTGGTGTCCCGAGCCATCTGTGCTGTACCGGCCTGTGTTGATGGTAAATGCTGTCTCACTTCAGATCAGTTGCTTTTTCTGTGTTACCAATATGATTTGGTTCACTTGCACAAAGCCAGCACTGTTTGGGCAGAACAAATATTTTGTCTAATTATTATCTTGTCCTTCTTGTCCTTAAGAGTCCTTCCGGCACTCTTATTAAAATTGTCCCTCATTGTATGGGTTACTTGCCTAAATGTTGTCTTTCTAGTTTGTTGAGTTCAATTGATTTTGCTTTGTCTTAGACTAAACAGAATTGCTCTTGTCTCCTTAATGTTCACCCAGGACAGTTGGTTTGGCCTTTTGTCACATTTAAAACATTGCTATCAAAAACTGCTACTGAAGAGTACAAAACCCCTCTCAACGAAGTGTGAAAGATTTTGAATGACTAGAATCTAGAACACGCATTTGGAATTCTCTTTTAGAAAGAAATGGTCCTGCAAATGAAACGTGCGTCAAGTTGGAAAGATGTTTTGAGTTATGCGCCTTCTCTGTAACTGTTATCATGTCTTTCACAACTAGTGATCAGTTGTCACAGACCTGACAATAAAGGCTGGTGGAAATATATCAAGCGGAAATGAATGTAGCTGACGCTGTTAAGTTAGAGGCAATATCGCGAACACCTGTGGAATCCAATGCAATAATGCCTTGTCAGAGAGGTATTGATTAGGCTCAGGTAACCTTTTCCCTGAACAACACACTTGTTGACCAATACCAGGTAGCAGACATAAGAGGACTTGCAACATACCGTTACATTTACTAGCTTGCTGACCAGAGTTAAGCAAATCTCACTCAAAATAAGTTTGCCCTTCTCTCTACAGGCTGTTCTTTTGTGCCTGTTCTACCAACAGTCACAACCCAACCATGTGATGGTACAGATTTTGTTTATTTGTCAGCTGATTGAAAGCATGTACTGTGACTCGGCCTATCACGATTTTCTGAAAGTCGTTGGTGGCACTTGAAGTTGTTAGACTGGTTATTAGGCTGCTTAGTCTAAATAATGAAACTCTTTGTAAAGCCAATTCAACCAACTTTTAAATATAATAAAAAAATATTACAGAATTTTCTCAGCTTTAAAGTTTTGCACATTGGGCCTAGATACGTTCTGTGCTTATTTCTTTGTGAGGTTTTTCTTGCTTACAGCCACAAACGTTCCATCTGTGTTAACATTTTTTTTCTTTTTCCTTCTTTTCTTTCTTCTTATGTGTCATTCAACATATTGGTCAGTTAGTCAGATTCTCCACTGTGTTTGAGTGCCTCAGGGGGGCCAAGGCAGCGATCATGTGGTGTACAAACGGCTTCCTTCTCAGAAAGTGACTTGTCGAGAATGAGATTAGTCACAGATCTATCCTGTGGTCTGTGTATATATTCTTAAGGCCCTTTTGTGGGGGTGGGTTTAGGTATGCAAGACTGGGGGTCCGACTTGGTTCAAATAGAGGCTTGAATACCTTATGATCAGTGATTTGTCCCAGAACATGTTCCCCAGTCTATTTTTAGTTTTCACGATTATGATTTGGCCTTGTTGTCTTACCATTGTGTATGTCTTGAATAAGATGTCCCTGACTGCCTTGGAGAGGACATTATGTTGGCCTGAGCGTAGTGGAACACATGGTCCCCCAGCTGCCAGATGACGGCAATTCCCCCTCACCCTCCACCCCTGTCCACCCACATCCCTAAACACTCCCAGGTCCTTAGACAGTGTAGGAAGACAAAGATCTACTGAAATCACAAGCACACACGCAAGAGCCAAACCTCTGAGCTCTTCTGAATACAGTGAATCACATTTGTAAATTAATTAATTTCAGTAGAAGGATGTCAATTTTGACATCTTAAGTCATAACTAAAGGCTGCTGGTTGTAACCTTTAGTTGGGCGTTCAGTGCTTGTATAGAGTTGTATACTAAGTAGAAATTAAATGATGATGAGGACTTTCATTTTGAATTGTCTTGATAATGTCTGGGTGATACTATTAAGATTTTATTTGGCAACCATTGCATTAAAAATGTGTAATTTTCCATGGCTTGTAATGTGTCACTGTCAAAAAAAGCATATTCAAAAGTGTAAATCCACTTCTGAGTATGAACACTTTTGAATATGCTTTTTTTTAAATTATCAGGTCCTTAAAGTTGTAAAATGCGGAAGATTGCTGGATGATCCGGGTAATTTTGTACTAGTCAAATGTTTTTGTTTTATGCGCCACTGAGCAACTTTCATAGGAATGAATGGGGTGCCACCTTTAACACTCTAAACATCCATTGGTGCTACCCAATACAGCTGCTGCTCCAATGGAGGGAAAAAACGAAATAGTCAATGTTGAATAATAAAACGTAAAGGACTAGTATGCCACTGCCTTTTACAAGGCAATTACAATAAGCTAGATATCAGAGGTCTACTTAACAACACACCGATTAATGATTAAAATAACATTTTGCTAATGACTGCGCTACAAACAAAATAAAGGTACATCTTATTGAAGGCTGTTTAAAAAGATGCTAATGACTGTATGCTTTTTTCTTTTGTTTTTTTCATTCTCCAGAGAGTCCAGCGAGGAGTGCAATGGGATCAGTGGTGCTCTGTCAGTGGAGTCTGTGCCGGGGCCAAGACTGAACTGGTGTCCTGCCAACACCACTACCCCTGCCCCTGCAGCTCCAGCTCTGGGGCCGGAGCCCAACCCTGTTAGAATGGGGGACGGCCTGGATGCAGCACAGATGTCGGGCAGCAGCAGCAGCCAGGGGCAGGCCCAGCAAATGGGCAATCCTCCAGCCCCAGAGTACATCAATCCCAACAGGCCAAAGCGCCAGACCAATCAGCTGCAGTACCTGCTTAAGGTGGTGGTGAAGGGCCTGTGGAAGCACCAGTTTGCCTGGCCCTTTCACATACCAGTGGATGCGATCAAACTTAACCTGCCTGTGAGTGCGAGCTTTGTCCCTTTGTGTGTATGATGGCACATACCTCAAAACTGTAACACATTAGGCTGTACATCAACATGTTTCTTGCAGGTTGAACTGCGATGATTAATGGTTATTGCTGAGTGCAAAGTAGACCCCTCTACTTTTTTGTATGTATATACAGGATTGTTTGAGACATTAGGCTAATTTTCCTCATTTTAGAGAAAGCTAAATGGTACCATTTATTCTTTTAAATGTAATAACAACTTTCACACACATTGTACACTGTATCTTTCATTTCACTATTGCTGAGTTGAGTAGAGAATATGTTTTGCTTATTGATGAACAAAGGACAGTGTGCCTGTAGAGAATGTCACATAGTTTCTTACTTGCAGTGTTAACCTACAGCTATGCAACTTTTTCAGGACTACTACACAATAATCAAAATTCCCATGGACATGGGAACAATCAAGAGAAGGCTTGAGAACAGTTACTACTGGAATGCCCAAGAATGTATCCAAGACTTCAACACGATGTTTACCAACTGCTACATATACAACAAGGTAACATAGTTGAAGACATTGTTAACATAAAGTTCCAAAGATTCTGATATCCCTCTATTTTTGCTAAGAGTATTTGTCTCCCCCTGCAGCCCGGAGATGACATTGTCTTAATGGCTGAGTCTCTAGAGAAGGTTTTCCTCCAACGGGTCACTGAAATGCCTGAGGAAGAAACCGAGATTGTTGTCATGACAGGGAAGGGCCGTGGTCGTGGCCGAAGAGAAGGAGGTATGTGATTTACCGCTTTACACCATGTTTGGCTATCAACTCATTTTCTTTGGGCTGACTTCTGTGAGACATAATATTTATCCACGTGTCTTGTTCCCTCATCAAGGTCTGAACTTGAAACCAGGGCCCATCATTGATTCATCGTCCACGACTCCTCAAACACGTGGTCTGTCAAATCTCTCAGTAGCACCGCTAACCAGAGGACCAGTGCAGGGCCCGCCTTCACTACCTCCCCAGCCTTTGATGCAGGCCCTGCCGTCCCACGTGCCCCCAATGTTACCCAGTCATGCGCCGCAGCTTGGACCTCCCTACTCCCTGGGCCAATCAGACTGTGCACCTCAAGTTCCCATCCTGACTTCTGTGCCTCCCCCTGCTCAGACATCCCTTCCCCCAGCATCCATCCAGAGCACTGCCCCCATGCTGCAGAACTCTATAACCATGACCAAAGTGAGTTGGATTGACACAGGGAAATATGCTTGGGCAGGTGGGCACATTTCTTTTAAATGCTTGGGAGCATTCGACATGTTTAATTCTAATCTCTCTTTTGTGTGCTCTTTTGCACCCTTTCTTTGTCTCTTTCTATTAACCTCTATCTAGCAAAGAAAGAGCCAGAAAAGGAAAGCTGACACTACAACACCCACAGCGAATGACCAACTGAGTGAGTCTTCACCAGCAGAGTCCAAATCTGGGAAGACACTACCCAGGCGAGAGAGTGCCCGGCCTACAAAACTGATAAAGAAGGATGCACCAGACTCCCAGCATCACATAGGCATGGTGATGGGACTAAGTGGACCAAGTGGAGGTCATAGCCCAAAACCACAGGATCAGCTGGGTTACTGTGCTAGTCTTGTTAGGGATATGTGGTCCAAGAAGCATGCTGGTTACGCCTGGCCATTTTATAATCCTGTTGATGTGGCTGCACTGGGACTACACGATTATCACGATATCATCAAATATCCAATGGACCTCACCAGCATCAAGGTGTGTTAAAGATGTTGTATTTTTACAGCGATACCACAATATTTTGAATAGACAGGGTTTGTGGCATGGCAGGTGATATATATCCTCGATGTGTTTAATAGGCAAAGCTGGAGAACAGGCAGTACCGGGAACCCCAGGAGTTTGCTGCTGACGTACGATTAATGTTTTCCAACTGCTACAAATACAATCCACCAGACCACGAGGTGGTAGCTATGGCTCGCAAGCTACAGGTAAATACAGTTTAACATGCAGGTATTGTTGCGTGTGTGTGTGCGTGTCTGTGTGTATGTTTACGTGTGTGTGTGTATATGTTTAATAATCAATATCATACTGTTTGCAATCCATGTTTTATCAATCATTAATCACTACATTATGCTTGCAATGTATGGTACTGAGGTAGAGAAAGCTAAGCAACAATTAAATTATGTCACACTTTTTGTTTTTATTTGCAAGAAGAAGAGAAAAAAGATTATTTTTGCTTGTATATAGTTGTATGCAAGTTGTATTACTCTCAAAAGTCAATGTACGCTTTACTTTCATAACGTTCATATCTTTTAATTTTATAGGATGTCTTTGAGATGCGCTTTGCCAAGATGCCAGATGAACCTGAGATCAAGCCTCTAGTTTCTGCCCCAGCTCTTACTCTTCACCATCCTGCCCCTGTTAAGCCCCAGCCTCCTTTGGCCCACGTTGCCTCATCTACAGACAGCTCCAGTGATTCGTCCTCTGAGTCTGAGTCGTCAACAGATGACTCTGAAGAGGAAAGAGCCCAGAGGTTGGCAGAGCTCCAGGATCAGGTCAGTGACTAGAGTAGATTCAAGATGGCAGCAAATGTATTGTCCAATTCTTGTTACAATTTTGTTGAGAACTGGTCTCTTCTCTTGATACAGTTAAAGGCTGTCCATGAGCAGTTGGCGGCCTTGTCCCAACCACAAGCCAGCAAACCAAAGAGAAAGGAGAAGGAGAAGGAGAAGAAGGAGAAAGAGAAAGAGAAGGAGAAGAAAAAAGAAAAGCATAAGAAGAAAGGAGGCCTGTCTGCTCTTGTAGATGAGATCCAGGATGCTATGCCTCTTCCGCAGCTCTCTAAGAAGACAAAGACTAGTCACAGTAATAACAAAGATGTTGTAACCAAGAAGAAACCTAGGTTGGTATTCAACTTGTAGAAACTGTATCCATGTCATGATGTCAGTTAGAGCACCTCCTTGATATTAGATATTTCTTTAACCATCAGCTTGGCATTGCACAATTCCATTTTGCCCTTAATCAATTCCTTTTTTATAATTTCACTGTGTAATTGCATTCACGGTTGAGGCTAAATTATCATGCATCAATTATGATGTGTCATCTAAGGACACAGAACGTTATTTTCCTGTAATTAGACATAATCCTTAAAAAGGTGATCGTGGTAGTACAAGAATATGATTGATTGGTATCTTGACTCAGTGTTATGTATGTCGAGAGATTCTGAGTCTTACGATGCAGAATGTTCTATAGTTGGTAGGGGATCTTTGTTGTATATTCTTCACCCGTAGTTGTTAAGATATGTTTGTTTTTAGTTGTAAAGCTTTTGAGCTGTGTTTCTAAAGAGTTGCTGTATAGGTACAGGCTAGTCAGTGTTACATATTGCTAAATTACACATTTGTGTTTTGCCTCTAGTAAAAAGGAAGGTATGAAAAGCAATCATCCCTCCAACCTGCTGCCTGTTCCCGGCCTTGAAGACGACATGGGGGCCGCTGCTGGGTCATCGGCAACAGGGGAAAAGTGCAGGCCTATGACGTACGAGGAGAAGAGACAGCTAAGCTTGGACATCAACAAACTTCCTGGTGACAAGCTTGGCCGTGTCGTGCATATCATTCAGTCCAGAGAGCCCTCACTCAAAAACTCAAATCCTGATGAGATTGAGATTGACTTTGAGACGCTAAAACCCTCCACTCTGCGCGAGCTGGAGAGATATGTCTCGTCCTGCCTCCGCAAGAAGAAAAAGGTTCAAGGTAAGTCACATTAGAAAGCCAGAAAGGGTGGTTGATCACCTGAGTCTGTGGTTTCTAGTTTATTATGTTATGCCTCATTGAAAATCCATGAACACATAGTTGTTGGTTTGCAGTTGAGAAGCCTGTGGAGTCCATGGCTACCTCCAAAAAGACTGGATCCTCTTCAGAGAGCAGTGGCTCGAGCACAGACAGCGAAGCTGAGGGGACAGGTGACTTACTGCAAATATGGCCATTCAAATGCCCACAATCAAAAGTGAAATGCCTAATCTTAATTTAATTTTGTTTTTTTTCAGGAATAATAAAGCATCAGAAGAAGAAGGGCCAGTCTGTGAAGGATGGGAAAAGAACCCATCCTCATGTACACATTCAGAGTGGCCCTGCTCACATTGGGCTTCATTCCCAAATTGCAGGCCTTCAGTCTAGCATTCAGATGATGAAGCAGCAGCCTCAGCCACCATCTGCAGGCTTCATTGCTCCCCCTGTAGCTGCTTTGGAGTCTTCCCAGTTACTGGAGACTAGCTTTGACTCTCTGCCGCCTTTCGGCCAGCCCCTCATGCATCTAACCCACCACACAGGCAACACCTCGCCCGCACCTCCACACCTCAACGCTCATTCTTCTGGGCCAGTGTCCCCTGAAACCCACCCCTTCCTCAACCAACATCCTGTCCTCACATCTCCAGGTAAGGGTGTATGCACGCTGCTTCACTTATGACAATACTAATCAGTACTTGGATTTTGTGTGCATAAGTAACTGCAATACCTCCAAGAATATTTATCTTACAAAGTCAACCAGACACACCATATGTACATACATAGTGAAATTAATATTAAATAAAACACTTAAAATCAGTGGTTCTCAACTGGTCTGGCTCCGGGACCCACCCAAATCGAGGACATTTTTCAACTTCTCAAATTTATTTAATGAAAAGATGGTGCAGTTTGAACCTGAGATAGTACAGAATATGTATGCAAACACAAAAACAAGTTTAATGATTAACTAAAACAACCAGCTTGTGGCAATGATAGAGAGGGAACTATTCCCTTTTACACTCAATTAGCTGCATATTAATTTAATTATCCTCAAAACCCAGAGTCTCCCCCATATCTGGATGGTTTGACCCAACCTGGCACACGCTGCTGAAAACATGGAGGGACAAGTGCAAAACAAGTTGAAACCTTAGCTAGCAAAAAAACGACACTCCGCTGCATGAAAAAAGTCCCTTCAAAATAAAACCACAGGAGGAAAAAAGGCAGATTTTCACTCATTCTTTCAGTATTTTCAGGAATTCCTGTGATCAGATCCCAAAACATATCTATATAAAATGCATGTACACATTTTGAAAATATAACTGCTATTTTCTTTTTTATAAACATGTCAAACATCACAAGCACAAAAATGTATCGTATTCATTATGTCTTATGTCTCTGCTTCCTTTCCTGAAACTGTGCAACCTTAGCTTTGCACATCTCCATGCCTCAGCAGCCTTCTCGACCCAGTCACAAGGCAGCGCCTCTTCACCCCAAACCCCCTCAGCAGCAACCAGCAGCACCTCCTCCTCTGCAGCAGCAGCAGCAGCCAGCCCTGCAACAGCAGCAGCAGCAGCAGCAGCTCCAACCCCAGTCAGCAGCAGCAGCAGCACCACCTCCTCCTCCACCACCACCACAACCACAGCACCAGCTTCCCTCTCAGATCCTCCACCCTTCTCAGCCCCTGCATCAACGACCCTTGTCCCCTCCAACACTCACACCCCAGGGCTTGCTGTCTTCCCAGCCTCCCCAGATGCTGCTGGAGGATGATGAAGAGCCAGGGTCTACAACGCCTATGAACCAAGTACAATTATACCTGCAGCAGTTCCAGCAAGCCCGTCAGCCCCCGCAGTCCATGCAGTCGCTCCAGGCGCAGGCTCGTCAGCAGCAGCAGCAGCAACAGCAGCAGCAGCAACAGCAGCAGCAGCAGCAACAGCAGCAGCAACAACAACAACAGCAGCAGCAGCAGCAGCAGCAGCAGCAACAACAACAGCAGCTGCTGCTACAACAGCAGCAACAACAACAACAACAGCAACAACAACAACAACCAGGACAGATCTCTCTCCTGCAGTCTGTCCAGGGACAATCTCAACTATCCTCTCAGACCACACTGCCTCCTCCCCAGCTCCCTTTGCAGACCCCTCAGCCAGCCCCATCACATCAGGCCCCGGTCCAACAGATGCCGATACACCAGGCCCGCCACATGCAGCATTCTCAGCCTCAGCAACAGCAGCCCCAACAGCAACAACTGAATTACCAGCAGGGTTCAGGACTAGCTGGTCAGTCCCAGGGATCCCAACACAAGGTATCCATGCCCACCAACAAAGCACAGCAGATCATCCAACAGCAGCAGCCCTCCCCTCGCCCGACCAAGGCTGACCCCTACAACGCGGGTTAGTTTGAGAAGATGAGACACAAACTAATTGTCTGATTGTTGAAGCAAAAATTGTTTCTGTACAAATGCATTATGTTGGCTGAAGTTGTGTGCTATTCCCCATCTGTTGACAGGTCACATGAGGGACAACCCATCCCCTCTCATGATGCATTCCCCACAACTTCCCCAGTATCCACCTGTCTCTCACCAGTCCCCACCTCACATCATGCAGCCCAAAAAGGTGAGAAACCCTTTTCAGAAACCGTTTCAGGGCTAACATTATCTCCACATGCCTGTGTCTGACTTTGACTCTATTTGCTTGTCATGCAGCAGAGGGGCACTGGGAGTCACGGCGTTCTAAAGGAGGAAAAACTTGCTCCATCACCGGTGATGAGAGGAGAGCCATTTAACCCTGCCATGAGACCAGACCATCATAAACATCCCGATAACAAGCCTTCTCAACCAGGCCACGGCCAACAGAGTGAGTCCCAAGACTTCTTGTATTTTCTCTAACATTCTGCTGTTAAAATGCCAGAAAGAAGAAGCTACACAAGATATTGAGACTGTGTGTCATTGTGTTGAGCAGATGTGAAGTCCATGGACAGCTTGCGACCTGTCATCCGCTCCTCCGAATCCAGTGGACTGCCCTCCTCTCTGCAAGATAAGGATAAGTTCAAGCAGGAGTCCAAGGTGCCCATTGCCCCCAAAAAGGTACAAGTAGGGGAAATAGTCACTTAAAAAAGGATCTTTCAGTTAATAATGTATGAACTTTATGGTCTTGCATTTTGCAAGATTGTTGATCATCATTGCTAATTAATGTTTTCTCAGGATGTGAAACTGAAGAATATGGGCTCATGGGCCAGCCTGGCACAAAAGTCCACATCTACACCCTCATCTGCCGTGAAGTCATCTAGTGACAGTTTTGAGCAGTTCCGTCGTGCTGCCCGGGAGAAAGAGGAGAGGGAGAAAGCTCTGAAGGCCCAAGCTGAGCAGGTGGAAAAAGACAGACAACGCAGAGAGCAGGACAAACTACGGTAAGCTTGTCCAGAAGAAGAACAGTGATCAAATATGCATAAGGACGATATAGTGGAGGAGTTACACCTGTCTTAAAGTTGTTTATTTGCTCCACAAATCTAAATATGAGCGATTATTAAAGAATGTTGAACAGTCTATGTAGGTTTAAAAATATTTTAAAACAAGAACGGCAAGACTTTATGTAGTTTGAAAATGTTATGTTATCATTTAAACATGCGCCATCATGAGTCATTAGGCAAATGTGATGCATTATGCCCTCTAGTAACAATATTGTAGGACCACCACAGCCACTGAGAATTGAGTGTAACTAAGGACTGCAGTTAGGCTTGTTTTGGATGTTAACGTTCAAACCAGAAAAGATTATCATCAATTATATCCATCGGTTGGTGCATAGAGAGTACTTATGGGCATCTACTCTTGTTCAAACCATCAAATGTTTGCAGTGCAGTTGTACTTTAATACCCCGCTTAATCTGAATCTGACGGACAAATCTTAGGACACTGATAATACCAATATTGTAATCATTGAACCCCGCAGTAATAGACGTCATGTACAGTACCTTTTTTTTTTAAAGCTGAGGCTTAAAAAATAGAAGATTATAAAATGAATAAGCGAGTTTTCAAGGTTCAAGGTATTTTATTTGGCCATTTGTGCCTAGACCAACAGTCCAGACGCTCTCCGAGTTAACAGTTTTGGAAGAAGAAGAAATACAAATAAGAAAAACACACTATACAGGAAAGAGACAAAATATAATTTATGAGAACACTATACAAAATATAAAATATGAAAAACCTGAGACAAAATATAAAATATAAAAACACTGAGACAAAATATAAAATATGAGAATACTATACAAAATATGAAAACACTGTACGAAATATGAAGACACTGTATATGTGCAAATGTGGTCGTATATACAAGGAGGTTATTAGTGTGACACATCTGGGATGAAACCAAATGTGAACCCTCCTCCCCAATGTGAAAAGTATTTGGTTTCACCTGGTGTGAACTATTGGCCTGAATGTTTTCCAGAGGTCGAGATGAAGAGGACATCATGGAGCCGAGCAGAAGGGTGCATGAGGAGCCACGCAGGCGTCAGGAGCAGCAACACATTCAAGCTTCTTCGCAGCAACAGCAGCAGCAACAGCAACAGCAACAACAACAACAGCAGCAGCAGCAGCAGCAGCAACAACAGCAGCAGCAACAACAACAACAACAGCAACAACAACAGCAGCAGGAGCCCCAGCCAGCTGCCGTTCAGCAGCCTCCTCAACCCCCAACACCGCCTCAGCCTGCCGCACAGAACCCACTCGACCAACAGAGGGAGCTAGCACGCCGCCGAGAGCAGGAAAGAAGGAGGCGAGAAGCGGTGAGTTGATTGTCATTACCACTCTTTAAAGCCTTGGTTATACAGACACACTCATGGGCTGCTGTGATTTGATATAGTCCGCTTGCAGGATAGATCACTATGCTACCAAATTGTAGCCAAACATTTTACCATCAAACTACACTTGTGCCATTTGGTACTTTAGTGTACAATAATTTAAAAAAAGGCCAGTAGTCTTCTTTTTTTTCTCTATCTCTCTCTTCATACATCTAAGTAATGCATAAGAAGTATAGCAGAGTGAATGGAGAGGCATGGAATAATGGTTTCTTCTCTTACCAATAATCTCTCTATCAGTACAAAATGATCAGTTTAATTAATTGTCAGTTTACCACGTTTAATAGCTTATAATGTCAGTAATGCCACACTGTAGACCCAAATCATTATTATTTCACCTGTCCCATGTTCTAAGATATGTCTGCTTGCTTGTGAGATGATATTGTCTTAAAAATCCAAACTTTATGTCTGTTTCTCTACTGCATGTATGCAAGTGATGTACTGTAATACGTATTTCCAGTGTTTCCCATTGATTACTGTGGCCGATGATAATCTAATTTGCAGTGCCAAAATGTCATAATGACCGAACATTTTTTATTATTATTTGAAATCGATATTGATCCTGCCGGGGCCTGTCTGCTATCTCTGTGAGCTTCGGTACGCAGAAGTGAAAGCATCTTATAATAATAAATTCATCACTGGATTATAATTATTGATGCATTATTTTATTTAAAACTTTAAAATGTTGCAGCTGGTAATGATAGTTAACTATTTTATAATGATATGCTACTAAATAATACTTTTATTAGTTTATATTTTGTATTAAGAATCTTAATCTGCAAAGTAGCCCTTAGCTAATACTTCTTCTTAGATCTAGCCTATTAATTTAGCTCTCAAAGTGCACCCGATCAAATTTTCCTTGAGCGTAGCTAAATTATTTTAAAATTTGTGACATCCTCACAATAAAAAGTCTATGGGCTGAGCAGGAACAGTGAATTATCAAAGAAGTATACCATAGCTGAAAAGCTCAAAGTGAACTCTCACAGAAGATGTAACAAATTAGAATTGTATTCACATTTCTAGCTGTAGGAGCAACTTCCCAGAGGTTTGAAGATGCACTCGGAAATAATGAACGTAATGGAAATGCTAAGTTGTTCTTTTCTCTCTCCAGATGGCGGCGACTATTGACATGAATTTCCAAAGTGACTTAATGGCTATCTTTGAGGAGAACCTGTTTTGAGGAAAGGAGCATCAGAAACATAACTGCAAAAAAAAAGAAAGAAAAAAAAAAAAAAGAGAAGAGAACGTAACTTCCTCTGGAGAGAGATTTGCCGACCGCGCACCACAGAGGAACACTAACTGTACGTAGACGTGTGACGGGCCCTCGGGTGGAGGACAAACGCTGGACGGGCGCTCGCAGGTCGCTTTGTCCCTGTGAACTGAACACACACAACTAATGGGGATCGTCTCACTGTTTTGGATGTCATATCCGAGGAATTTGGCATTGTCTGCCTGATATATCTAACAGGAGAAAGAGGACCCCGATTGGCACAGTTGCCTTTGCCACTTGCTTTTTACAGCGTGTGTGTGGCCACAACAACGAATTGCAAGAGTAAGGACATCCCAATAACTATGAAAATGCTCTGATAATGTACTGACGGACTGTGCAGAGGTGTTTTGAAACTGCCAGATATCTGAGGTGGTGAAGAAGACTGGTCTTTTATGTTCTGTTTTGTTTTGATTGTTGTAAGTGAACAAATGAAAGGGTCGGGGCGGGGGGGGGGGGCAACTTCCATACTGTAAATCATGTATATTTCTCAGCAGAGAAGGTACAGTTTGCCTTACACCGCTTTCCTAAACAGACCATTATGTTCTGCGGCCTGCACACATGGACAAACAATAACATTTACAAGTAGGAGCAGCGCAGACCTTTTTTCATCATCTAGTATCTACTGTAAAGAAGTATTTTCTTATCTTACAATAACTGTTTATTTTGGATCTTTCTTTTTTTTTTTTCTCTTTCGATCTTTAAATCTTCACACATCCCTCTCCGCCACCTCTGTCTATGCCAAACAACTCACTATATTTTATGCTAAATGACTTGTCCTAAATCATGGTAGGTAGCTAGTGACAAAAAAAAAAAACCTGAATATATGCATTATCATAGTTCCAGTAAGTATTTATCACATAGAATCAGTTGACGTTTTCATTCTGCTGTGTTTTTCTTTCACAACTACAACATTAACTTGTTTGCAGACGAGGGGAAAGGTCCGGCCGTTTCTGAGCTTTACTTGGAATATGATTTTACTACAAGTGTCGCACCATTCTTTGTATTACACTTTGAGACATAATGTTGGAAATGTTGATATCATTGGCCTGTTCACAACAGTCACACTACCGGATCAGCTAAGAAACAAATAGATGTGGACCCGCTTGCTGTTCCCTCCGTGTGCACTCTGATACCTTCAAGTTTTGATCACATTTCAACGGGCAGCGTGCTGAAGGCAGGAAGTGGACAACCAGGGGAATGAGAACACGTAACAGCTTTCTGGAGCTGTCACTTGTATTAGGTTTCGTAAAAAACAAACGCATAGCTGAAGGGACTGGAAGGAGCTCCCAGGTAGTTTTTTTTTGCATCAAATTTTGTTCAAATTCACTGTCAACAATACACAATAACAAAAACAAAACAAAAGTTTAGAAACGGAAATCTCTGAAATAACAGTTTTGATTTATCTTTGTTCTTGTTCGATAATAGTTGATGTGCGTTATGATTCTTGTTCTTGACATTGCTTGGACCGGGGATGGGTTGAAGTCTGACTGCGTCTCGTCCTCTTCACTCGTCTCTGTTATGGTGTTTTTTTTCTCCAGTGCCTGTATTGTATTGCAATTCTCGTTGGCTTATATTACACTTCGAGGGGGTTTAGAAAAGGGGCCAGGTCAGGATTGGGTGGTGTAATATTTGAACGGGGAGGGAGATTTTTTGAAAGAGTTTGTGTAAAAAAATAAAAATTAAAAAAAGGTAAAGACAGCGTTTTATATTTTACCCGTTGTCAATATTCGGGTTTTAAATTTAGTTTTAGCCGGACTTCTGAGTGTACACATCTGAAAAACTACTTTCTAATTTTGTTCCATCAGCAGATTTTAGGTAGATGTGTTTCAGCGTTGCCACACTAGGGTTTGAGTCTGGTCTGTGAGTGTGACTGTGTAAATTTGGACGGCTGTGTGACTGTATGTGTTTTGTTATTGTTAATTTTTTTTGTTAGTGTGTGGTGCAGGAGGCATTTTCTCCGATGCAGATAAGCATTCTATTGATGAGAATAAACAGATGAACCGTACTTCAGGAGAACTTGTTTCAGTGCTTAAGTCACCTTTTTAATTTCTATGAAGTCCACCATATATGAAATATAGAATTTTTATTGTTAGACTGGTTTTGAAAGGATTAAAAAAATAATAATTCATTCCTTTTTAGCCTTTTTCTTTTCTTTTCTTTTTCACAAAAACTGTTCATGTGCCATGAGTTCTACAGAGAATGTGCTGACCCGCAGCTCAGCCCAGAGTTTGCTTTATTCAGGTATTTTATTTTGTGTTACATTTGTTCTGTTTTGGGGGTTTTGTTCAAACATTTTCCTCGACTTATTGTTTGGTATGTGAGTGATCTATCGAGGTCTCTGATTCAGTCTGTTATGATCATTGAATAAACTCATCTCTTTTATAGAAAATAAAAAAATATACTAAATTCAGGGTTTTTTTAATTTTATTTTTGTGAAAATGCCTCTTGGACCCGGTAGCTCACCCGCTGTCATTCAGCAGCATTCAAGACGGACCTTCATTGTCATGCTTTTAAGTCTGAAACAACATTGCTACATACACATTTATATGAAAGCAAGCTATACTATGACATTTTATGAGATACTATAGTATTAATTCTTAAGACGTACATTCTTTTTTATACATTGTTGTACATTTTTTAAGACATACAAAACATTTTCTTAAATACATCCTATTCTTTTAGATTTCATAACCTTTTTACTACATACTATGTAGTAAGTACTACAGTACTTTGTTGTAGTACTTTACGTCAGACTAATGTTTATTTCTTAATAAAGATAAAAGTACAAGTGAGCTTCTCTCAGTTAAGGAAGATCATGATGTGGGACCAATAGCCCTGTCCTCAGTTTTACAGGAACAGCAAATTACCTCTATTAATATATTGTTTATATATATATATATATATATATATATATATGTATGTATATATATATATATATATATATATACACTACCGTTCAAAAGTTTGGGGTCACCCGGACACATTTTCAGTTTCTTCGCAATTTTTCGCATGGAATAGCCTTCATTTCTAAGAACAGACTGGCGAGATTCACATGAAAGTTCTCTTTTTCTGGTCATTTTGAGAGTATAATGGAACCCACACATGTGATGCTATGCATAGGAAGGCCAGTTGCATAGCTTCTCTAATCAGCATAATTGATGTTGCACATCAAATTAAACATAAGAACCTGGGCTACAATAATTAGTCAGCCATTTAAACACAACTCAAACACCAACTAAAATAATTATTAAAATATCATAATCATAATTTTGTCATGAGTCAGCCCACTCGGCATGTTTCCGGAACTAGTAACCCGTAGCTCAGTGCTATCAGATAAAAACTGATAGCAAAAAGCAAGACAATTCCACACAGATTCCAAATATATTCACCAAATCCATCTGCTCCAAAGCATCACCGAGATATGAACCAAAGAACACAGCAACATGAATTGCCTGATCGCTTTACAGTCAGCAAATGCTACCTACCTTTGTTGATTAGAAGAAAAACACATTTTCCCCGGTAAATCCACACTGATATAAGTGTATTGAACACCATAAGTAATATACAAGTGAAATATAAGGTTTGGTACATGAGAAAATGAAAATGGCACAGATGGTGCCCAAATGTGCCCAAATGCAAATTTTTGAGACCTCGCCTGAATTCTGTCTGTACTAAACCCTCTCTAACTTTGTTCTGATTCACTTTTTAAAATTAAAACTTTGCAGAGAGACTGTTTGTGATATGATTTGGGAGAGCTTTAGACCTTACTGCTGCATCATTTCAAAGAGATAAGCATCCTGAAAGTGTTTTTTTTTTAATAGGCGGACCGGAAACTTCTATTTTTGCTTTGTTTCAATCTTTATTTACTCTTAACCAGGAACATATATACTAATATTTACACATCTGAACAAAAGCTTGCAAGGGTTGCCTTTGTTATAACACCGAATTATTAAAATAGCCCTTGTGGTTGCAGAGATGCACCCATTTTAGTTTGGGTATGTTAATTCGAGCAAAATCCTAAAAAAATACCTTGGTTTTTAACCAGACGTTTCCACCTAGAATAGTCATTTACCACATTAACAATGTATAGTGTATTTCTGATGATCTTCATTGAAAAAAAACAGTGCTTTTCTTTGAAAAATAACGACATTTCTAAGTGACCCCAAATGTTTGAATGGTAGTGTAATGGCACTCTCCCATATATATATATATATATATATATATATATATATATATATATATATATATATATAAAATCAGCATTAAGTGTAGGAATATGACTTATCTAAATATAAATGCACGGATATAGACAGCTAAAAACAGGCAACAACACCGAACAAGCATTTGATTACTAAACCATGTGACATCTTCGAGTAGCTGTGCTCTCCATGTTTCAGTCTTATATAATAACTCATATAGTCAACTCCGACCACAGTGCTATATCATTCTTTAGATCAGTGGTGACTCACCGAACCCCAAGGGTCACTCTCAGGGGTTCGGCAGGGGTCAAGACACACACAGTATAGCCCGGTTCACACTAGCAATGTCGGGCCGCAAAACACAATTTTTCTTCTTTTCATCACATTGATTTGCAGTAAATATTATATATATATATATACACAAGTACCAGCTGCAGTGTTACTGTACAAGTACAAGCTGCAGCATTACTGTACAAAGGGTTCGGTGAATGCACTGATGAAGCTTGCAGGGTTCAGTACCTCGAATAAGGTTAAGAACCACTGCTTTAGATAAAGTTTCTACATTATGACGATGTGATTTTGTCAGAGGGGCGAAGACACTGACAACAGAGTTGGAACAGAACAGGTAGATGTTGAATGAGTATGATAGTGCAGTGATGATGGTGCACTGATAATATAGTAATGAAGGCAAAAATGGGACTCACAGATAAGAATAAACCAACTGTCATTATTTATTGCCTCGTGATTAACACATGCTCACTCTTCCATGTAGGAATGTTTGGTTCTAAAATGACACAAATATAACAAGTATACAGGAAGTATATAACTAGGTTGCAAATTAACCATGAACATTAAATATCAGAGAAAATAAACAGCATTAAATACGTCTGTATCAATAACCTAGATCAGAGACACAGGTAAATGTAACTAAATGTATGGTTTAAATACACTTATACTACCATCTACTGGTAGAAAGGGTAAACACCTGTACTCTGCGTTCACTCGAGAAACAGTCCAATACCGTGGAAAAATATATGAGTGCTAACAACAACAACTATGCACACAAAAATGACTTTAATTAAACTATATTATTTGACTACAATCCTTATATTGCCTTGGCTTTTATTTTGACAGACTCGTACATCCGGGTCACCTGCCTCGATTTGCGTCTGTCTTGAAAAGAAAAAAACAAAAGAAGGATTTGCAAAAAATTAAATTGGCTTGTTATTTGAGTTCGGTTCACTCGTATTTTCGTTTTTGGATTCAGACGAAAACAACCAAAGTCCGGTTGTGCTTTTCCGTCGAAAAACACATTTCTTTATTTTCGTTTTTTCGACTAAACTATAAAACAAACTATCAGAACGTACATGGACCCACCTGGAGGTAAACAAGACATTTACAGAAGTAATAATTGGTTATAGGAATGCATTACATTGCTCATATATATTGTTTGGTGACAGCATACTAGATACCAACCTATTTAATGTAACGCGATGTAATGTAGTTATTCACGGTCACCACAAGAGGGCAGCAGATGCTCGTGAGTCTAGACGTGTGCATGAGAACAGTGTAAGTTGTAAACATATACAACTAGCATCAAGGCATACACTACTATTTGTTATGTCATACCGTACTATGACTTTTGTAATTACTTTTCGTATACTACAACTTTTGTATGACATTTTTTATGGAATAATATTCTCTGCCATTTTTTGTGGCATACTATACTATGGTATTTTATACTATCGTAATTGTCAGTGTATTTTCTTGACGTGCTATACTATGGCTTTCAATTGATATTTAACATTTTAGACACTACTATTTATGACTGATGATTTATGTGTTGGAAACTAATGTCATGTTGAAGCTCCTCACTGTGACCACAGTAATTAAAAAGGGCAGTAAATACACATATTCCACCAGCCCAAAAACAGACAATAAAACGATATCAACTTTTCCGGCAAATACCTTTAAAATAAAAGTACCAAAAGACACCTGTCCAACGCTGCATAATGTTCCGTACTTTCAGATGATATAATATTTGCACTGTGTTGACTATAATTCTACTTACTGATTCCTCAAAAAAACAACTATTCGCGTTTATTTGCACTGATCTCTCAGTGTGTGTTATGTTCTGTTGCCTTTTGTACGCTCTTCCTTAAAACAAATCACTAAGAGAGAAACCCACTGCGAATATTGTTTTTTCCGATATTTCAGGCTGCACTTGAGGGCAGCACGGCTACCTGTCTGTCGGGTGCAGCTGATCTGAGTGAGAATAATTCAGAGAGGCGTCGACTTCGATCGGAAGTCACCCGAGACAGAAGCTCAAAGACTTCGTGTTTCATCAAACTCTGCTTCCATGTCGGGGCTGTCTGGATGGAGGCGACTCTGAACACGGCGGTAGGTTTCACCTCATTGTTTTGTTCTGTGGAAAGTCTAAACAAACACTCACCGTTTAAAGATGAGATATATCCAGTTTGAACACAAAGTTTTGTAAATATGTCTCTTTATTGTTTAGATGTTGTTGCCCCAGAATGAAGAGTAAACCTGTGTTAAATTGATGGAGCATCGACTGCTCATCACATATTACTCCACCAAATGGTTTCAGCTGTTCAAAGTCTGAGGGTTTGCTAGTTTCATTTCTTTTATTGGAAACTGAATCGGCCACGTTTAAATGTTGCACAGTTGGAGCAAAAGCAATTTGAAGATCACAATTGGATCCCTGTGAAATTGTGCATTTCTTTACATTTACATTATTTTTTATAGATTAAACAATTGATAAAGAGTTAATTCACCTCCAATTCTTTTTGTTCATCTTTACAGTAGCACATATGTCTTTTGAAATAAAGTGTGTATGCTGCTATTGGTGATTATCTGTGTCCTGATCATACTGAAAACCATATATAATATATCAAGTTATCTGTCGACAGCGAGTGACTCAACGTCCACAGTTAAGTATAATAATGTCTTTCCAATATCGAAAAATATATTTACTATAACACTCAATGTATAATTTGTGAAATAAGAGGATTAAACTGTTATGATTAAATTGCACATGGTGAATATTGAAAGTGTACTGAATGGAAAGCCTTTACTGCATAAATACAGTCTTATACATTACCTGTTGTTGCACCTCTTAGGCTACAAACCCTCACATGTCAGCGTTGTGTGTGCAGGTATGGCCACGGAGAGCAGTGCGTGGAGTACCTGCGACTACAGCCACAACGTCACCTTCTTCTACAACTGGGTGGGCAAGAAGATCAGCGTAGCGTGGACGACGCAGGACTTTGTGGTGATCGGGCTGGGCTTGACGGTATGTCTCATCGTGGTCTTGGCCAACCTGCTGGTGATGGCGGCCATCTTTATGAACCACCGCTTCCACTTCCCCATCTACTACCTCCTGGGCAACATGGCTGCAGCAGACCTGTTCGCGGGCATCGCCTACGCGAACCTGATGTTGCACACGGGCCCGTGGACCAGCACGCTCTCCAAGGAGCAGTGGTACATCCGTGGGGCTTTGATCGACATCAGCCTGACGGCCTCCGTGGGCAACCTGCTGGCTGTCGCCGTGGAGCGCCACCAGACCATCATCACCATGCAGCTGCACAGCAAGATGACCAAACGGCGCGTGGTGCTGCTGATCGTCTGCATCTGGGCCGTGAGCATCATCATGGGCCTGGTGCCCTCCACGTTTTGGAACTGCGAGTGTGATCTGAACGACTGCTCCACCGTCGCTCCGCTCTACAGCCGCCGCTTCCTCGTCTTCTGGGCCGTTCTCAACCTGCTCACTTTCTTCGTCATGGTGGCCATGTACACTCGCATCTTCGTGTATGTGAGGTACCAGACGGGCCACACGTCTCTTCACAGCACGGAGATGCGGCACAGGCAGACTGTCGTCAACCTGATGAAGACCATCTCCATGGTTCTGGGTGAGAAGCTGGTTTGTGTGCGAGCAGCCACTGCTGGATGTTAGTTGTGGGTCAAAGGTCAAGTTTGTATGGTTAAAATTAACCGTCTCGCTCTGAAAATACACATCTGGACTGTTTCTACAAAAGATTAGGGAGCTTTTATTTATCGTTTCAGTTTCTCTCCTAATGTTCTACAATTTCTCAGAAAGTATGAATGTTTAATGGCTTTAACCTTCATTCACCTTCCTGCCTACTGTGGGAATTATGTATTTTGAAGGTATCAATACTAAATGTGCTCAAGAGATGTTGCGTATTCGGCTGCATGATAGACAACCTCCCATTTCTCCTTAAACCAGTTTTGCAGCTCTAGCCTGGTTTGTTTGTCAAACCTTATCTGATAACCACATTCTTTTTGATTGTTGAGATTCATCAAAATCGCATTTCTCGTCATAATCCTCCTCTGGGCTCATTTCCTGGAGGCAAATATCTTTTTAACTGGCAGTTAACCTTAAAATTAAGCAATCAAAGTCCCAGTATGACCTAACAGCTGCACTTTGAGACAATTGGTGTCATATTACATTTCTGTGTCTGTGGAAGATTTGAGTTTATTGTTGTTGACTCTTTCCTCCCCTCATTACCCGCCCACACATCTGCAGGCGCCTTCGTAATCTGCTGGATGCCCGGCCTCGTGACGCTCCTGCTGGACGGGCTGCTGGGTAAAGCCGGCCACGCCAACGCCTTTGAGAAGTTCTGCTTGGCGATAGCGGAATGCAACTCTCTGGTCAACCCCATCATCTACTCCCTGAGAGACGACGAGATGCGGAGGACGTTCAGGTGGATCTTGTGCTGCTTGTGTCGGCGAGGTGCCGACCAGCAGAGGAAGCCGTCGCCGGTCGAGCTCAACGCCCCACGGCCCGAGGTAAAGCTGCTCTCCAGCCTGCGACTGTAAACCCCCAAAGCGCTTAAAAACCGGCTCAACTCCATGTTTGTCCGTTTAACACAACAGGCCCAAATTCTCTCTTTCGTTTCGCCCTCTCAATGAGTCATGCAGGCGTTCACCTCCCGCACCAACGAACAAGCTGATTTAAATCAAACATATCAGGTTTCTTGTACCGGACGCAAGTTAGAACAAGTAAATTCCTCAGTTTCGTGACTACTTTTCTCGTAAAAGTGTCTGAAGGGTCAAACTGAGTCAAACTGAATATCCTAGAAATGGATAACATATTTTTCCTTTTGTCCTGTAACGCTGAGTAGGTTTTTTGTCTACAGGAAACTCTTGGCTGTGTCCAGAAGTTAGACGATCCGGCCGTCTGTATGGAAACAAACCATAAAGAAGACAGCTGGACAATGCCGGGGGTATGATGGCCTTCAAAATAAACAATCTTAACCTTTACTGTCCTCTAACCAGCACACGTTGTATACAATTAATTGATTCTTTGCATTTGTGAATTGAATGATAAAAAAATATATAAAGACGCATCACTTGAAAATGATTTGTTAGACAAATGCTTCCATCTCGATCAGTTCCTACGTCTGACAGACTCACATTAATCATCAGATGGTGCAATCTCTCCTTTTATTACGTTTGACTATCACAAGAGCATTTGTGACAAATTATAAAATGAAACACTGCTAAAATCTGAAATCAAATACTGAGAAGAAAAGAAAAAAAAGAAAAATCACACTAAATCATTTTATTATTTTTCTAATAAGAACACTACAATTTGTCATATTCTTCCTTTTTGTTTTACTCTTTCTAGAACAATTCTAAAGTTGAGGTATAAAAGGAGTTCATACAGACTCACAAGTCTGAAAACAGTGGGGGTTATATACAAGAGAAATGGAAAGACAGAGGTAGAGAGAGGGGTAAATACAAGGGAAAGAGGCGAGATACAAATATACTAATAAAAACAAATCTAAAAGGTTTCAGAAACCATTTGGTGCTGTAGAAGTAATTCAGTCAAATGTAAAAGTAAGTTCTGTTTTATATTTGCAGATCAGTTGCAAAAATCCAGGCGTTAGTCTTGAATGTTTTTGCTGTATGTATTTTCAACGTGAGTGTGGAGCGACAACCTGTAGAGCAGACGCTTTATTGTGACGGTCTGCCTCTCTTCCTGCTTCAGCGTGTCGCAAGAATTAGAAAATACATTGAATTAAGTTGCCAATTAGTATCTAGTCAAATTCCTCACACAAAATTCAGTATTAACTTCCTCTCAGTTGTATGCAAAAGTACTACTGGCATATTTTCATAATATTCCAGATTCATAAATCAGACTAGAATACATTTTAGCTTCTGGGATTAACATCTGGATATTTAGTTTAGTTTTAGCCACTGTCTATCCAACAATTTCAAAACTCATTTTGCCACTCCAACAGAAGGTAATGATCTCCAGCAATATTTTCAACATATATAAAAAATTAAAAAAAGATTTACAAGCACAAATGGGTGAATATTTGGGAAAGTGTGGAAAAGGTAGAAACTGAAGGGAAGGAGGTCCATAAATCGACATGGCAAAATACACCAAATAATGTTCATCGGAGAACCTCAATTGATACAATTGTCTTTCCACAGCACCAAATGTTACACCTGTAAACCCTACATTGCCACCCGGTTATGTAACAAAAGACCTAAATAATATTCAAAATTGATAGTTATCGTGAATCCTGTGACACAAAGGCCAAAATAAAACTGGCATCTCAACCAAAAACATCAAAGTTTATAAAAGAAGAAAAAATACTGAAACATTACACAAACTGTACAGTGACATCCATTACAACAGGTAGAAAAAGGAGGGGGCATGATAATTTGGTGTGGCGATAACGTTATTCATAAGATACAGTCGTATGAACGGCGATGAGTAACAAAACCAGTAATTAGATGTGGGATATCACGTGACCAGCTTATAAGATCAAGTTTTGATCTGTAACATATGGTAAGTCTCGACTGACACTTAAATCTTCATAAGGCTTTTACCTTACTATCAAAATGCTTTGTTATTCACATAACTGTTAATGTATAAAAAAGTTCCAAAGAATTAAAATCCCCCAAAAAATGTAGCAGGTTTGTCTCAAACACCAGTTAAGAGTTCACTACACCAGTGTTGCCTCTTTTTTGGAAACAGAGGAGAGAGAAGCCCTTGCCCAATCGGCCGTAGCACTAAAAACTAAGTATTTGTGGTTTTACCAGACTGTGTTAGAGGAGCATACCTTCTATGCTCACAATCAAATTACAGGTGCGATATGACAGTCCTCACATGGCCCGCCCTCCCTCCAATGACACCCCACAGCAAACCCCCCCCCCCCAAAAAAATCAAATCAACTTGAGGCATGACAACACCACACAGAGAGACACAGATACAAATATAATTCCCTCCTCTCCTCAAACTGAAAAGGTGGCCGTGCACCAACTTTAGAGAGACACAGAGTAGCATTATTACATTGCTGAACGTGGCATTTTTGGTTTTGGTACAACAGAAGGTTGGAGTGTGTTGCCTCGGGCTCACAAGCTTAAATGTTTTCAAGATGGGGAGATCTCAGCGGAGCCCCAACTGGTGTGTCACTGGCTGGTGGAAGCACCCCAGTCTCTATAATGCTTACAAAGGTGAGAGGGCACCAGCCGGTTTGACTAAGACATCCCAAGAACACTGTACACACGCCCACACAGAGACACACACATCATAGCAATACATGATGCACTTTTTCCTTTTTGGTCTGACTGTAATTATACCCTTTTATTATTTACTTTTTTGTTAATAAAAACGAAGCTAAAAACTTGAAAAGTTAAATGAAAACAATAATATCACGCCTAGAAGTCCTACATGCATGGAAGACAGTCACTTTTTCTAAATTCATGTCACGTTTGTCCCAATAACACATCAATGCCCCACAATCTTTCCACCTTTCTCCTAACGTCATTTAGATGCTTTATTGAGCTCATTTTTGGTGGCGGCTGGTGCATTCTTGGTGAAACAGCATTAGAAAATAGCCTACAATCAAATAAACTAGTGGACAAAAAGCAAGAAGTAAAGTCTACAAGCCGTCTACCAACACCCCCTATTGGTTAGCAACAAAAAGGGCTATTAGTTACATCCACTCAACCAAAGATATTCTCCTCTCTGCCCTTTCCTCCTCTCACCAGCCCTATTATCACCTGCCCGTCCTAGTTTAGAACAGTGATCCCCTTCACTACCCTTTCACAGGTAGAGACACCCATAACAAGGATGCTAACTGTTGTGCTCGACACGTCTTTCATGTCAGCGCACCATGAAAACGACTGAAAAGTTGCGGTGTGTGTTATGGAAGCGGGGTGCACATCTCAATTATTCACTTTGTTTAGATCAACAGAATGAAACATCGAGCTATAAAGGACTCGAGGATACGTCAGTGTCTTGTGTTGAGTTGGCAGAGGGTGATCTCGGGGGAACAGATGTTGACAACTACTCGGGCAGCACTTTGGTAAGAGCAAGGTGAGCAGATCTCCCTGGTGATCCGTATCTACAGTTTGGCTGTCAAACGCCAAGGCTTCAAGAGATACAGGCAATCACACACAGTTTTCCAAAGCAAAGGGTCGAGTGCAGAGGTCAACGGCACATGGACAAGCAGTGTGAGTACTGTGTGAAGTTAACGTGCATATACACAATGTACAGACATCTTGATCATCTACACAGCTGGGTCAGTGGTTTTCAAAAAGTCCTTGATAGTAAAGATGTTTTCTATCTGTCTCAGCATCAGGAAGCTCCATCCCTCTTAATTCTGAGTTAAGGAGCTTCTAGCATTGAAATGGAGCTGTGGGGTGGAGGGAGAACTCCTCCTAAATACTGTTCGGCTGTCCTGTGTTCCAGCACAGTGTGTTTATGAAATGCGAGCACAGCCGTGTGTGGCTGTCCAGTTGAGAGACGAGGAAATAGAGAAAAATGAAGACAGAGGATGGCGGTCGGAGCAGACCACGGTGGGATTGAAGTGATGTCAGGGAGAGCCACAGAATCAGTTGGAGGTGTCGGAGTGGAGGCTGCCAGGAGGACCGGGAGGAGAGGTGACCGAGGGGGGGTTGGTGGTGTCCTGCCAGCTGTTAGCCTGCAAACAGTCAGGGAGGAGAGTATGCTGCATGAAGGAGTTTCATAATGAGTTGTCTAAATCAGCTTTATTTGTGCTTACAAGCTAAATGATGCAGCTTCAAGATAGCGTACTGGCGAGGGCCCTATGATTTTTAGTGATGCGGAAAACAGAAGGAATCACGGAATTTAGTGATGAAAATGACATTGGCGTTGGCTCGGCGCTCGCTGTTCAATGACGCGAGCCGAGAGGCTCGGCGACGCCTCATCGAGCAGCTGAATGTCTGACCGTCGGTGAGCTGCGGCCAAGGAGAGCGAGGGGTCGCTTGTTAGTCCGGAATTCGACACCAACAGCTGAATTTAGAGCACTTTATTTTATAAAAGGATGGAATGATTTGTTAATCGTATTGAATCACTTTCTTTGATAAAAAATAAATCTAATTCATTGATATTCAATACATTTTCAATTTATTTTCTGAATTGTTGGAATTTTATTCATCCACAAAATGTGCCCGAATTGTAAACCACAGAATTTGGGATATTTACTGGTTGCAGACAAAATTACTATGAATTCTTCAGTCGGTTACATAACGACGTTACCGGTACTCAAAGAAGAGTATGTATAAACGGTACCAGAGAATGTATAAATATCTTTATTCTCTCTCAGGAGAAATCTAGCTGGGCTAATCTTTTTTCTATAAATCCTCTTCCCTAATTACAGAAAGTGGGTTTCTAGTTTTCTTGACGCTCAAGAAATTGTTTTACTGGAGAAAACCGGCTTTAACCCGGTTACACAAGTGCATACAAAACGGTTTTCTTAACCCCAAGTTATAAATTATAAAAATTGAAGTCTCCAGCAAAATGCAGCTATTGGTTTATTGTCACATCCCAGAAAGCATTGATTCGGTGATTGGCAAGTTTAAGTCGCTGAAAGGTTAAGGTCAAAACTTTCCTAAAACTGCTTTAATAGTATAACTATAACCAAGAATGTTGTCCAACAGTGTTTCAATGACATTATTTCAATGTGCATTTGGAATCTTCTTCTGAACAATGTTTTGAACAATTGCTATGTGGAACAAAGATATAAAAAAAATAAGGAATTCCAAGCAAACTGAGTAGAGCATATTTTGTCAAGTATCCTGGTGACTAAATGCAAACCAATTCATCACTTGGAGCCTTTAGTTGGTACTCACATCCAGGCAATGAGGGTTGTAGAGGCCACTACCCGACAGCTCCTCATAGCCGCCCGTCAGGTGTGTAGCACGGTGCAGGGTATCCACCTGTCAGACAAAACGCACACAAACACATTTCAACATAGTTAGTTTTTTTTCCAACTTAACCACAGGCTGGACAGAAGGATGATGGTGTCCACAAACCTCTGCTGTGTGCATCAGAGCCGGTCTGTATTACCGACTGCTCTGCTACTTGTGACCTTGTTTTAATTAAGTCAATGAGATCACTAAACATTGTGGCTCACCTTCATGACTCCTTTAAACCACCGCTGCTCTAAGACTGCAACTGAAGCCAAACGCCAGTCTTACACTTTGTTATTTTTAATCTGTTATCACATTTCTACAAGGTGCTAAACCTTAAAAACAAACAAAGTAAACAGCAGAAGTGTGTGGACTCCTCCAGAACAACAACATTAGAGGACATTTCCTCTTGGTCTACATTAGGAGGTAAACAAATGGAGAAATAGGATTGAGGAATGTGTGGAAAGGGCAGGAAAACAAAGACTGAAAAGACAGGTGGCTGTTGGAAGTGCAGGACAAACTAGAGGTAGAGAAACTGATCAGAGGGGGTTGCTGGTTCAATCCGCAGATATTCCAGTTCTATGTTGACAACTACAAGAGTCTTTAAGGAAGGCTCTGTGCTTTCTCTAGAAAAACATGGGTAGGAACTCTGAACAATGGACCTACAGAGGGATATGCAACAACAAACTGACATCATTCCTCTTGAGTGAAGCCATACGCCCCTCAGGGCTGACTGTGCAGAGCAACGAAGGGTCAGCTTGAGTGTTGTTTTCTTTTGTTGGGGAGGAGTGGATGGGGCCAAAGGTAAAGTCAGGACGGGGTCTGAGGTCGAGGTCAAAAGGAGCTACACTAAGGGTAGGTATCCAGGGATTCTGGGTAGGTGGGTTAACGGCATTGAGGTCAACTCTACAGCTGTCCTCAGTGCATACCTGCGGCTGTAGAGAGGGGGCGATGTTGAGACCCTCCCCGTTGAGGGAACGCAGGCTGAGGTAGGCGTCGCCTGTGTGGGACAAACTGTATGACCCCGGTGACCCTGCAGGCAATATATATAGCCAATATCCAGTCAGCTCAACCACAGTGTTATAGGGGGTCAAAAGAGCAACACTGGTCATGGACATCAACTGAAAGACGTACATTTTAATAACCAGCTTCAATATGCGGGTCAATGTTCTCAGCCAGCGTATGCTGAATTTATAATTTTACAAGCCTTGGCTTCAGCTGCACACAACTGCTTAAATGTGTGCCAGCTGGAACAAAAAAACTAAACCAAGAGGTGGTTGTAATTCCAAATACATTTTACAGCTGCAAAAAAATAATTGTTAAGTGTAAATGTGGTTTCTTTGGCGAAGCTGTCCTTCTCTGTGGATCACAGTTTGTGGTTTTGATCAAGGAAAACTGAATGGCACACATTTAAGTTTCCAAGAGTTGGTGGTTTTGTTCACCCTTGTTGGCTCAAATCCAGACAGGGCTGGGCATTAGTGGATGACATGAGGGGTTTCACCTTGTGGACGGATGAAGGCTCCAGTAAACTTAAAGCAAACGGCTGCTCAGAACACACAACAGCGACAGAAAGCTCCTTTCCGGCAGTCTGATTCATTGCTCATGTTGTTGTCTGCTTTATACACATTTTAATCCCTTTCCACGTCAAAAAATTATTGTTGGAAGCCGGAATGTTTACAACAGAAAAAACGTTGTGACATTCAGATAACATGGTTGGTCTTCATTGGCTTTAATGCTTTGTATAATCAATGTACAAAGTCTCATCTATAATTAATTTAATTTTCTGGTACAAATTTACATAGATATATCCATTGCACTCATCTGCTTATCAGTGACGACTGTGATATGTCCTCTTACTAGCTTAATGCTTTAATTTTCTTCTCATTCAAAAGAAACATCCTTTGGTCGATGCAGCAGCAATGCCATCGTCTTGTTTGTGGATCTCAGTTGGCAACTAAAATAGAAATGGTGCATTTCTGAGACCATCCAGTCCCTTGTGCCTTCACTTCTTATTATAAAATGCTTTGAGTTTAGTCATTCTTAAAAAGGCTTTAACAACTGGGCTGTCCAAAGTGGTCCCCATTTATCTCGAATCCACTGACGCCACATAAAGGGGAAGATTAAATTAATTAAAACATCTGAATGATCACCTACCGAGTCAATTCAGGTTCCTCAGCAAATAGGGGTTATTATACTAGAACTTAGTGACGCGTGTTGAAAAATTGTATAAACTAAGAAAATGTACAACATGGATGCAAAGATTGAGGTAACACATGAAAAGCAAAAGCAAGTCAAATAATTAATTGATTTGGAGAAAGAAAATTAAGCAGACATCAGGTGAGTCGCTCCAACTGACACTCATCATCAGTATCTCAACAGTTCATATCAAAGTGTTTGAAAATATGTTAGAAAAGCATCTGACACACAAAACGGCACAAGAGGAATGCAAATCACAGCTGCCCACACTGCACACCCGTCAGCTGTCTGGTCGAACGAACTGTTCTACATACCTTTGACATGATAGAACACCAAAGGCGCAACAAACAACTTGAAGAATTAAACATTACAGACTTTTTACTGATGGGGATGAAGATCTGGAAAAGAATTTGTCTAGGAAATGATACAATCTAATGCTTTCTCTGATTATAAAAGGAATTGAATTGTGTTGATTTTGGTGATAGCGCTTCGGAGCATCAGAGTCCCTAAATAAAGGGTCTACCTCGATTAGTTCTGGTTCTGGTTCTCCCATGCCTCCACAATACTGCATATTATTGTCCACATTTATCTCTTTGTTATATTCAAAATCCTTTATTTGATGCCACGATTGAGACAAAGCTGGCTGCCAAAATGTAAAAGTGGGCCCTCCCCTGAACAGCTGGCTTGCTGCAGCAGTACAGAATGAGTAAAGATTGTGTCCTGAATTTTTTAACCAGTGATTTCATGCAAAATGAAAAAGGGGAAATTCACATGACTGAAGAGTAGGGATGGGTATCGTTTGGGTTTTTTCCGATACCGGTGCTAAACCAATAGTTTTAAAACGATACCGGTGCCTAAATGGTGCCTGAACCGATACTTTTTTATTGCCAAGGAAATTCCTTTTCTTAAAATGTAACAATATATTAACTGTTTAAAGTATACTTTACATATAAATAAATACACGCAACACACTTGTCTTCAAACTACAGCTTCAAACCTTCAAACTATAAACAATATATATTTAAAAAAAGAACAGACACAAGCATCAGGTGGCCTGATGGGATCGTGTGCAACAGAACTCAGACACTGTTGGATTTTACAAACTGCTGCTTTACTGGACTACACGTCATCATTAATATCAACTTGAGAGATTTGTTCCAGCAAGCCGAGGACGGACGTTCAAAAGCTCGTGCTCGTGTCTCCAGGGATCTCTGTGTGCGCGCACTGTGAGTGTTGTGTGAGCGCTGGAAGCCCCGCCCCCTCGAGCCCCGCTCTGCATGCAGGCGGACAACAGAGTGGAGTAGTGAGCTCTGATCCGCGCTATTTTAATAGTATAGATACATCAAAATCCTATCGTTTTTAACGTGCGGGTACCGCGCTACCTTTTTAGTATCTATATACCGAGCAACATTACAGAGTAGTGTAAAAAAAAAAAAAGTATTTAAATCGGCTCAGGCACCGGAAGAAAGCACCAAAATCTGCGTTGCTTTTCGGTCCGGTAGGTACCGGACGTGTTGGAACCAGTGCCATATTGGCGCCGGTTCTCGGTACCCAACCCTACTGAAGAGTGGGCAGTGGGCTGAGAGCTCATTTGCATTATACAGTGTGGGACTTTCTTTGAACAATCAAGTCCTTGATACAGCCCTATCAATGAGCTTCAGTTGTGTGAAAGAATGAAAGTGTATGTAGATTAAATGAAGCCTGTTAATGAAAAGTGGCAAGGTTTGTTGGAGCATGTGGTACCTGAGTTTGGTGTTGCTGGAGAGTTAGCCTGGCTAGCCTGCGCAGACACATTGGCAGCATCCACCGCCGTTTTAACCGCGTAGAGGTTCGCTTCCTCCTGGAACTTACCGATGTTCTTCTTGTAGCGTATTCTCTTGTTGCCAAACCAATTAGAGACCTGAGGGACAGATGGGTGTCAGATATGCAAATTCAGGGTTTATTTTGCATTCATTTAGCTGCTGTAGCCCCCTCTGCTAAAACTGTTAAACATGGATGATTAATTACCTATCTTTACAGTTCTGCTTTTTAGCTTTAAAAAAAAAAAAGTTTTACTTGCAACACTTTTTTTTTTCTAGGGACATAGTAACCCCAGCTTCCCCAAAAACAGTTACAATGTCCTTAAGTCAAATAGCCCTGGGTAATATGGGTGTTAGCAATTCACCTGAGACACAGTGATCGCACACTTCTTGGCCAGTTCCTCCTTAGCTTCCTCACTCGGGTAAGGGTTAGACAGGTGGGAGTAGAAATACTCGTTCAGCACCTCTGTGGCTTGCTTGTTGAAGTTGCGCCTCTTACGTCTGTCACACAGAAGAAATAATTAAAAACATGCTTCAATTGTGGAGTCTTACACAATGTCAACATGCTCAGATCACTTCCACAGACCGACAGACATACCTGGCATCAAGGAAACGTGAGCGCAGAATCATGACGGCCTCGCAGGTGCTCTGTTTGAGTTGCATCTGAATGGAGCTGAACTTGCGGTGGATGATGGCCACCATGCGCTCAATCTCCTTGGGAGAGATGGGCCGTGTGCGAGACTGCTCTCTCAGCAGGTTCATTACATGGTTGGTGAACTCACTGCAGGCCTGGACCGAGGTGAGAGAGAGTGTGAGAGAGAGAGAAAGGAGGGGTTGAACACGACTGTAAAAAGATAGCCCGAGCACAGAGTCTGTCTCGTGCCATGACATCGTTCTGATGATAACATGCCTCGGCTGTCTGACTTGTCTGACTCCTGTCAATGCTCCTTCATCTTTTCTGAGAAAAATAAGAGCAATATCACGACACTCTCTGCGAGTTGGTCGTAGCACTGGAACCATAAAACACAGTGTACAGTGGTGGTTCTCAAACCCACGCCAGTGAAACACCAGGAATTCACGACCTGGAGCCATAAAGGATCAAGAGTGTGATAAATCTTGGCTGTACACAAAAAGCCAAGAATGCCGACTTGATTTGTGACAATGTTTGTCCATGTGGTCGTGGAAAGAACATAATCGCAATGTTTGTTCCTACAAATTATAAATGTATTCTGTCTGATAAAATGTATCAGTCAAAATACATGTTCATGCTTTATACCTTCACACCTTATTTAGGCAATTATAAGTTTAGCACACTGTAAAAGGGCTTATTAATGCACAATGAAGAAGAGACAAGATACTCATTCGAACTAAAGCCGTTTTCACAGATGAAAAGTCGAAGTAACCTGGTATAACCTTTGTTTGTTTGTATGAATGATACCTGCAGACTCTCAGCCGCCTGAAGCATGACGTGGTTGCCAATCCCTTCACAAATGTGCATTCCAAACAACACTACAGCACCTGATAATAGTAATTAAAATACCTCCAAACATGTAAACAGTCTTGTTGAATTGTTGGAATACAATCCTTGAGGACAAATTCTAACAAACCCAACAGTTTACTATATATTTAATTTAACACAAGCTGGTTTGTTACCAGACTAACAAACCCAGGTACACAGGAAATACGTTTCTCTCTCTAACTAACTGACCTCAATACAACATGTAAATAATGGCTAACGGTATTCGTTAGGTCTGCTCTGCACACACCTGCTCGTACTTCTCCAGCTCAGAGTGATAGATCTGGCGGATCTGGGCGAGCTTGGCTCTGTAGTCAGAGTGTTCAATACTGCTGTCGGTCGGTGAGCCCCCTGCTGCCGCTGCAGCTGCAGCCGCTGCAGCCGATCCTCCACCCTTCTCTGGTCCTGACACACCCTCCGCTAGAAGCATGTTGTCCAACCGCATGATCTGGGGATCTGGGGGGTCCTCCTCCTGCACACCTCGTATACTCAGCACTGGACAGAAGAAGAAAGAAAGTACAGGAGTTAAGCACGTAAGTAATTAAGTAAGTAGGGCTGCAACAACGCATCGATAAAATCGATAAAAATCGATTATCAAAAGTGTTGGCAACGAATTTCATTATCGATTCGTTGTGTCGCGCGATTATTACGCCGGGCAATAAGTCACGGAGAAGAAAAAAAAAAAGAGCAGAGCAACTGGCCGGCCAGCGTTTCTGAGATCGGAGTGAGACACGAGAAAAGCTGAGGTTGTGATCTCAAAAATAGAAGCTCTTTGACAAGTCGAGTCTTGGCCAATCAGCGTCTTCATGTTCCTCAAACTTGTTTTTAATGGAAGCTAGTCAGCTTGCTATCGCGTTAGCTAACGTGTTTGGTTGTGTATTGTCGCTAAAGTTACGTTATGTTCCATTACAGTTCAGTCTTGCTTGTAAAAAAACGTAACGTGATGAAACATGCCGTCACCCCCCGGTCTGGTTCAGTTCACGCTGTCACTCGTTAACGTTAAACCGGCACACCGGAGGATCTGGCTGCAGGTTTTTTTTTTTTTTTTTTACTCAAAGTAGAATGAAGCAAATCACGTAGTTGGGCTTAGCCAACAACGTGACGTCGTGGTCATAAGAGACCCAGAATGAAAGAGTTTAAGGAAGAGGACGCTCTATATGGAGCAGTACAGCTTCCCACTGTCCCAGTATTTCATACATATTGATAACGCAGGGTATGTAAATGCAGCCTCTGGAGGGATCAATTACAGTAAAAAGGGCTCACATTTGGCAGATGTAAAGCATACATGTATGTTTTTAGTGTTAGTCCATTTTGTTGTTTTAATTAACAGCTCAGGGATGTTCAAGGAGCAACCTGTTTGTGCACTTTCTGAAGATGTTTTGCACTGTCACTTCTGTTTTCGAATAAAGGGTTGGAAATGAACGCTTTTTTGATAAAAACATTTTTTTATCCGATTCATCGATTAATCGAAAAAATAATCAACCAATTAATCGATTATTAAAATAATCGTTAGTTGCAGCCCTATAAGTAATTTACCTGTCGTGTTTTTGTTACAGTCCGCACTTTCTAAGACTGAGCAAACCTGTTGGTTAAAAAGTTGTTTTGAAACCGACAGACCACACATTTCCCTTCAAGGAGAAGGCTAATTCTGTGGGTTCTAGAGGTGCATAGGAAGACACTTTATCACTGCTAAAATTCAAAGAAGTGCAGCCCTGTCAAAACCCAGTCAGGTCTCTCCCCTGAGTCATTGCTATGGGTGCCTGGCTGAATTCTCAATGAGCCTGAACTTCTCTAAATCAACAGCAGAGGGCAGTGTGGTCCCTCTGTGGCAGGCTGCCAAAGATAAGGGCATGAGGCATGGGACCAGTAATGGGAGTGCATGTGCTGTCACTATGAGCCCCAGTGGCCATAAGTATAGTTATCAGTTGCTGCTCTCCACCACTGCATTATACCAGGACCTCTGTCAGCCTGCAGCCATGCTCTCATCTCTCTCCCTCTCCCTCTCTTTCTCACATACACACACTTACAGATACCAACCACTCTGTTACTGAAAACTTTAGTCCAGACACCCATCTTTTCTTCAGAGCCTAAAGCTGTTAAAATAGTTTGCCCCGTTTGCTTCTCAATAATTCAACTTCGGAAAGCAAGAGTAGAAACTTGGCATCATAATTCCATATCTTGGGCATACTCTGTACTAAAAGTCAATTTATTTTGTAAATCGTATTAATGATATGAAACATCTGGTTCTTCCAGAACCAAAACACAAATAAAAAAATAATTGTAGAGGCTGTTACTTTTATTGCATATATTTACGAGGAGCTTTTTTATTGATAATTACATGATTACATATTAGAGCTCTATGATTGGCTGATTAATCAATTAGCCATCGATAGAAATTAAACATGTTTGACAAACTATTTTGGTAATTGTTTTTATAAAAAAATGCTTAACTGATTTCTTTAAGAGGTTTCAGAGCACTGTTGGTCTGACAAATCATTTTAAGACGTCTCCTTGTTGTGATATTCCTTTGCATGGTTTTTATTTTGTATTTTAAACAACAAACACAAAACAAACAAATTGATTCATCTAAAATAAATAAGTGCAAAATTAGTTAATTAATTGAATTATTCTTTGTAGCCCTACAACACATGCCAACAAAAATAATGTCACTAGGATTTTACTGCCAAATGTACAAAAGGAAGTAAATTGTCAAAAGTGAAAACTTGATGAATGTGAATGCAAATAAACATAATAGTGTGTCGACATGCATGTTGCTCTTGTAACTGGAGACTTCATTAAGGAGCTAAAAGCCAATTTAAACAGCGCTGAAACCAGACAGGATTCTGAAGGAGACAGACACTAACAATATGGATGACAAGATTAATCCCAGTGGAAACTGGGTTAGGCGTTCGTCCTCCTTAAGGATTACGCTAGTTAGTCAAAGCTCATCATCAAAGGTCAAGGGGTGCATGAACTCACTCATTCATAGCTTTGCTTGTTAACAGAACTTTTACAATCTTATGATTCTTTACGTTGTTGTAAAAGTTCTCCCGGAGAATCACGCTGGGGGGGAAAAAGAAAGTTTGCAGCCAAGGAGCAGTCAGAGCTAACAAATGAGTAGAGCCGTACTATAGCACAAACAGATGTGAAAGAAACAGGGACAAAAACAGCTTTGCTTAAAGTTTCCAAGTGCTATGGAGCAGATTAGTTTTTGCTTTTTCAAACTTCATTTGATAAATGAGTCTGTTCCACCATTTAAGGCCCCTCATAGCAAAATGTCCAACTTTTCCTCCCCTTTTTTCTTGTTCCTTCTTGCCTTTTCCTTTCCCTCCGCTTAGGTCTCCTCGCTCTCCGAGGCACATTCCTGCTCTGCTGCTCCCCCCATCTCAGGGCTCAGGAATGCAGCAGACCCAGCCGCCTGAACTAATGACCCTGATTTCGCCCATCTCTTTCCCTCCTATTTTACTTTCCTTTCAGTCATTCACAAGCAATCTCTGCACTTCCTAAACAGATAAACTATAGCCAATTCATTGATTAACGACCAGAGGTATTTGTTGTGTACCTGTTGAGTCTACATGACTATTTGGGTATTTTGACAACACTCTGATGGCGGTTAAAGTTGTGCGTGTACTGACAAAATGTAGGCCAACTCTGATGGTCGTAAAGTGCAGGGTTGATCTCTACTGTACTCACTGAGAAGTACAAGTGACCTTCAGTGAAGAGGGCAACTGTGGCTCTTGAAGCTTCTCACCTCTCCCTCCTCCCCGTTGCCCCCGCTCCTCATTATGGCCCCCAGCTGTAGCCTAATGCCCCTACATTCCCCTAATTACTCCAATTAAGCTGTGATTACCCACAATTGCACTCATGCACAGTCTAGTGGCCTAGTGGTATCATAGCAGCTGTTGAGATAAGTTAAGATGCTGCACAGAAAAAGAACATGTGACATGGGTGCAGGAAGAAATAAAAATAAGAGTCCAGGCATCGTCCACTCACAAACCAACCATGACACTCCTGAAGAATACAAAGAATACTACAAATCTACAGGTCTGAGAGCTGGCTGGCTGATTTGCAAAACTAAGCAACGTTTCTTTTTGATCAACTCACTCCTGACATCGCCGCTGGGCTGGTTCGGTTACTGGGAGACTAAAACCCAGACTGCTGCAAGTAATGATACTTAAATCTGCTCTTTTTTCCTCTCTCTTAAATAAGAAGACAGCTTAAGGCCCACAGCCTACATCCACAGCTCTTAGAAATCACACTATTATGCACACGCTACCACCCTAGCTGGGCTGTGTGGCATTGAGAGACGGAGCGAGCAACACATACTATGAAATATTCAGGGTATCCAGCTGGGCTTTCACTGCATACATAATCATTCTCATTTCTGCACAGCCAATGTGGAAACGGTGGGCTGTGCAGACATAACGCACAATATATGAAGTGGTGCAGGTAAGGGTGAACAACCTCACCAATAGTGTGGTGCTGTACATTAACTGTAATGCCTTCCACACATAGGGATAGATAAGACTTAAACGCAGTCAGTATATCATTGCTCAGTTCACAACACAAGCTTTATCCTTGTCTGTCTTTTCCCTCGCTAGCATCCCCTTTTTCACTCTCTCCCCCCCAACACACATCCCCTCCCCCCTCTCCCTTTCAGCGCACCCCCACCATCCTCCCCCAGTGCCCCCCCTCCCTCTGTTCTCCATTTCAGTCGAGTTCTCCATGTGAGCCGCAATCCCTCATGCTGTCAGCCCCCCCCTCTCTCCCTCTCTCTGTAGACAGACAGGATTAGCATTTTAATTGCATCAGCTCCCTTGGGTATTCTCAGCCTTTCACTGAGAGAGAGAGAGAGAGAGAGAGAGAGAGAGAGAGAGAGAGAGAGAGAGAAAGAAAAAGGTAAAGAGAGAGGGTAGAAGGAGAACCAAGGAGAATTGAAAAAAGGAGTCACAGGAGAAGATATGTGTGTGAGAGAGGAAGAGACAGAGAGAGGAGAGAAAGAGAGAGAGCGAGAGAGAGGCTACAGAAATATACAGAATCCAGAGTACAGACGTGCCAGAGAGCAAGCGAGCCAGAAAGAGTGAAAAGATAGGACTGTGAAAACATCAGTTTTTCCTTTCATTACATACAGAGTATTCAGATAAAGAGAATGGGCCATAGAAAGATGAATTTTACAATGAAAATATGCTACATGAATATGCAAATTCCCCTCACAAAAACAAATCTCAACCGCAGCTCTGGAGGTGTGATAGGTAAAAAACCCTGTATGGGGATTAAAATGGTTTGCAGGATACAAAACAGTGAAGGCAATACAAATGTGCCAGGGAAAATAAAAACTGGGGCCAATCTGCCTGTATTACACTACGCTTTTCAGATTTTCACCCTTAAAAACAAAAAGGGTGAAACAAGGGAAGAATTCCTGTACCAAGCATGACCTTGTCGTTTAAACCCAACAAGGTTGAATTTGGTTTCCAGGTTGAATGAAACAGCTCTAGACTATGATTGTTTTACCTGAAAAGCTACAACAAGGAACTTCCATTTTCTGTTGACTTTGGCAGTCCCTGTGGACAAAAGTGGTAGTGTTTTAGAGCGCCAGAGTCCGTTTAGAAAACCTCTCATGCTACTGACAGTTTGCTACGCTCAGTCCTGGTACTCCCGTGCCTCTCTTCCCTCCAGCGGGCCCGGCTATACGGCCTGGGCCTACAGCAGCGTAGTGTCGATTTTGGGACACTGCTGCTTGCACAGCGTCCCTCCTCCCACCGGAACTTCTGACTAAAGGCGGCATCGGAGCCGGGTCTGGGTCTGTCAGCAGTGCACTGGTCGCTGTCGGTGGATCTGAAGGAGTATCTGGTGAACCTGCATCATCGATGATGGGCACTGACATCAACTAAATTGAAATAAATCGCTAATCTTGTCCTGATGGTCTAGTTTACTTACCTAGGTCATAAAGTATTAAATTTTACAACCATTTTTAAGTTCCTCACAGTAACTTTTAAGTGGAAGTTAGAACAGCATGATTATGGCTAAAATTATATTAAAAATTATGTTGTATTCATTTTGAGATCACAATTACTGATCACAATTTTTCATATATTTTTTTAAATGATCATATTTATAATTACAACGTAATTTAGTTCCTTTGCCAAAAATCTTGGTATTAGTATTTTTAATAACATACTATAAGCTGCTTAAAGCCAACGTTAGTGTTAAGAAGTTAAACGAGTCATAATTCTTGCTCAAATACTCAAATATCCATTTATCTAGCTGTGAAAATATCTTTCAAACTACTGTGTATATTCACGTTTCTTGCCAAAAAAGCCTAGGCGCTCTGTTATAAGCAGGATTGTTCTAGGGAGAGACCCCATGCGGTCAGCAGATGAGCCACTCACTGCAATTACTCTGAGCAGCATGCATGGGAATTAATTATATTATAACAAGTGTCTGATTAAGTTAGTGGCTCCAAATATTTTATGGTTGTTCCTCTGCAGCTTATTTTGGACTTGACGGTTGTGCAAAATTACGAGCATTTTGCCTTCTTCACTCCTGCTAAAGATTTTCCACACCAACGACATGTGTGTGGCTGTGGTATTACCGTTTGTGCAAATGTGTATGAACATGGGAAAAAAAATAAAAATAAATCACAGTGCATCTCCTAGAAGCAAAAATATAAACAACATTGGGGCAATTTTTGTTTAACCAAAAATGTAATTAACAATGCACTGCTTTAACTTTCAAGTTGTGCTACATTCTTGCTCATTAACAAATTGTTGCATTAAAATAAGATTTAAATTCTTTTCTAAGGGGCAGCCGCAACATTCAAGTATGTATCTCTCAGGCTGCGGCTGCAGTTGTAGCGGGATGGCTGATCCCCAAAATTGAGACCAAACAGCTCAATAGCCCCCTGGTGGCTGTTAGTTTAGGAAGCGCTTGATTTGATATGCAGTGGTGTTTTTCATAAGCGGAACACTATTTTACACATCAATACCACAGTTGGTCATGTTCATTAATTGCTGGAAACCAAAATCGTGATCGAGACCAATATTTGATTAATTGTGCAGCCCTAGTGGAAGTGTGACTAAACGCTAACGTGACCAGACCTATCCTGTTTTTCCAAATTGTAACGTTGCATCAGTTTGACCTTTTGACCTTTGAATCCATGCAGTGAAATCTAAACTTCAAATTCATAATGGTCAATTAGTCACCCAGTAAAGTATGTAAATGTAAAATCACATGTGCTGATATTACGACTAGCAGTCTTTAGCAATCAGAGTAGGAACCTTGATGCCGATGGCACTTTCTTTACAAAATCACATGTTGTAACAATCAATTAACGTCAACGTTCCCCAACAAGTTCCTCTGTGCAGAGTAATTTGATTTATCGTGCCATTTCGGAAGAATATAGGTTGCTCAAAAAAGAGGCCTGGTGAATTATATCGTGCCTTAGGCGAGTTGTAGAATATGGCGTTTGGGCATTTTGCCAAATGGATATTTGGTATAGCTAAATTAAACTGTATATTTCACATTAAAAAGTGTGTACCCCATTCTTCTAAAATGGCGCTTTTGTGGAGTACAGTCTACTTAATGAGCCTGATCCATATGTCCATTGCTAGTTTAAGCAGCTCACGCTAATCAGCATCTGTTTGGTAGAGTCCTGTTGCACGCAGCCCCCCACTCTGACACACACACACACACACACACACACACACACACACACACACACACACCTTGGGCAAACACAACACTTCAGTCCAACACATCATTAATCAGCCCTTAATTAACTAAAGAGAGCGACTTGGACACTCGAGCGATGACTACGTGTACCCCCCTTGAATGGTCATAAACAAATACACCGTCACACAAACAAAAACACACAAACACTAATGAGGGATGGATTGGATCAATTTAAGTTGTCACTTCATCTGCACAAATAGAAGGCATTAAAGGCTCTACAATTAATTTCCCTGTGTCTATAATTTATATGAATAGTCAAATTGTTTTTAATATTCATTCCAATAGTTCTTGGCAGGCCAATAGTTAAAGTAGGACGAAATACTAATTTAATCAGCAATTCAAAGATATATTTAAGTTTAGAAATACTGGCAATGCTCAAATAAATACATAGTCTGCAATCAAATTCAAATAATTTGCCACCGTCACAAGCAGTACATTGGTGCACATGTAATTATAATCTGCGCATATTACATTCCTCCAAAAAGTTATTCTATTTTTCACATGGTGGTTCCAGGTTGATTTACTTCAAAAATACAAATCCCACTTTTTTTCAAACATAATGTGAAAACAGAAATCATATGTGAACCTCACTCTTATACAAAAACAATTAAGAGTTAAGTTAAATCTCCTAAAATGAGACTGATGGTAAACTTATTTTTTTGTGCTTTTGCGTGGGTAAAACATTGGGCTTCAGTCCCTTAAATGTGGACAAGACAACAAACATCCAGATAGCAAGGACAGTATTAAACAGACCTTGAGCTGCAGAGAGAATACTGGCATTTGCCAAAAGTAAAACAAAAACGTGATTCAATTTGGAGGCAATCGGCAGGTGGACAAGTAACTGACCACACATTGATGTTGTTTTTTTTGTTTTTTTAGGCGACTAGGGAATAGAAGATCTTTGTCAAGATTTTTTTTTTGTGTGTGTAATATATATATATATATATATATATATATATATATATATATATATATATATATATATATATATATATATATATATATATATATATATATATATATATATATATATGAGACACAGAAGTGCCTTAACAAATGGTGCTTAAAGGTTAATGAAACACTGTTGAGCACCAGTAACTACATCACCAACATGGTATTCCCAGTCTAGTACACTTCTGCACGCAGAGAAAAAAGAAGAGACAAGGAAGTAGGAATTTGAAATGTCACAGGAGGAAGAGGAGGATGACGAAGAGCACCTAGGCAGGAGGCTTGTTAAAGCACTGCTAGGATCTTCCCCCAGTCAACTCTCATCAGGCCAGCTGCCTCCTGTGCTCATTAGCACAGACTCTTAAGGAGCTCCTAAAGACTTTGTGAAAAATGAACGCTCATTTGAGAGGTCGTTAATTTGCACTGTTATGCAAATTAGGTGGCAATTAAGCGATAGATCAGAAGAGCAGTGCCCATTTATAACAAGTGAACAAGCATTATGACAAAGTCAGATGGTGCCAGAGAGAGCCGAGGCTACATGGTTAATCTGCACAGGTCCGATGTACCGGTTTAGTAAGGAATAAAATCACTGTGTCTACAGTATGTCTGCTGGTCAGGATAACACTTTACCAGTGGTTTTACAGGAGGGTTTCTTAATTTGCTCAGCTAACCTTTGCACACATAAATAAGTACACACATTACAAACTGATGGAAACAAACTAATTATCCTCCCAGAATAAGGATTTATTCTGGATTAGCAAACTACAACATCAATCCATCCATCGATGCTGATGAAGAGTGCCACAGGCTTAGCGGCAGCATGGGCTTCCCATTTTCTGTAGTAACCCAATGCACGCTGCTAATCCCCCACCCGTACTAGCCATCTCGCCCCTGCATTTATGACATGGTGTGAAATATACAAACATACTGTCTGGGACAGCAATGTGCACTACTGCAGAGGGGTGGAAGGCTCCCATCAATTGTAATTAATCCTTAATTAATCAGGATTAGGAGCTAGGCTCTGGCACTCTCCCACCCCACCGCCACCAAACTAATGCAATCCAGCTGAGACCACATTTACATATCTTTAATTAAAGAGATGCCTTCTTCTTTAAAGAGCAAAGCCTAAAAGCAATGTTTGAGGCATAGACATGCTCAGAGGGAGAGCAGATGAGATGAAGCGGTAGGAGTCCACCCCGTGGGTGATCCTTGACCGATACTGATGGGTCACTCAATATTTCCTGGTTTCTTGTTGATAGGCATAAATTCATGGAAATGTGTGGATCCAAAATAAGCAGAAAGTGTGCAGAACATGTGCCTTGCTTATCGTGTCACTCCAGCCAATAACATTTCAGCCATGTCTGTCACAAGTATGCCCATTTCCTGAGAGTCGCTAAATTCTATTTGTTGGCATTTTTAATTCACTAAGTAACCATTCTTCCAATAAAATATGGCACAAATAACACTCAAATGGCAGCAAATGCTTTATCATTGATGACCCACTCCTCTTCCAATAAACGCTAACCCCACTGTTCTGCCATCAAGGAGTATATGTTCTTAGTAAATTAGACAAGACAGAAAAAATTCTAGCGTGGGCATTTGTGCTTATATAACCATGCAATTCATTAACACAATGCTTGTCAACTATTAAAGATTTTTTTTTACTCAGTCGTTCATATCCAGTTACTCTGATCCCTGTGAAATACTGAGTGACAGCACAGCCAAATCATTTGGTGAATCAGGGCCAAAATTATGTTGCAGCAGTCTTGAAGGTGAACAATTCCACTGAGCTTTCCCCATCCTACAAACACTCCAGACAGCAGTTTCCCTTGTAAATATACAGAGGTTCAGTTCCTACAGGAATTATACCACATGGGGAAATCAGTTGGCCCACACACCATTAGGCCTACGCTGAAGGTTGGGGTGCGCTGCCTCCCCACTTTGGGCTGGGTGGTGGGTGGTGGTGGTGTGTCTGTCAGGGCCAGGGGTCTGTGTGATATTAGCCGTCTGCCAATCTGGCTTGGGGAATGGACACCGAGTAATTACTCCTGCTCTTACTGCCTCATCAATCTCCCTGTATCGCTCCTGCAACCCCCCCAACACACACTATCTTTTTTCGTTCTCTTCTGCAAAGAGGTCGGGGGAAAGAAAAAAACAATTGAGTGGCAGGACACCAGAAAAACAACAGAGAACCCTGAAAAGCCAATAAAATAATCCAGCACCACTGCACAGTGAGCGTAGATATACAACCAACTCTTTAAAATAGAATAGCAGAGGATTTAACCAAAAGAAAAGTTGGTGTGGCGATACAAAGGTGGATGACCCATTCTCGTTTTGAACCCAAGAGATAGTAAAACTGATAATGAGGTTTGGTAGCTTCACATTGGTCACATTTAATACCACAAGCTATTTTTCATCTTGTTACGGCTTTTGGCTTAAAAAGGCAACGTATGCTTTCCCTCATAAAAATATAATAAGACTTCCCACAGGTTCCTAACAACTCATAAAATGTTATGGCTCTGTTCCAAATTGGGCTCTTTGAAAACTAATAATAATTAAGTTGCTTTAATGAGGCATGTGATTCACTAGTAGACTTCATGTACTGTAGTCTGTGGGATACAAACATCTAAATCAATCGTGATGCTGAAGAGGTTTTTCCCACCAAAGATTGAGTGCTTCCAACAAGATAACACTGGTGTGTGATGTTTTGTTGTCGACTTTCATGCTAAAATAAAAGACACAAATTTGAATTAGATTTCTAAAGGTTCTAGAAACATTGTTTGTTTTGGCTGTGAATTAACACATGACAAATATGTGCGACTTTTAATGGTGTTTTGTTTTTTTGTTTTTACAAATACAATCATGCTGTAATTCAATTAACATGCAATTGGGACCATTTTGTTGTTGAAATGGTATTTAGACAACCGGAGTGCTGTGAATGCCAAGGTGGGGCAATGACTATATTACATGGTTTTGAACAACATTACGACCCCAAATTAACTGATTTAACATGTGTTGTTTAATAGTTTGGTTACTCTCTGAAAGGGTTTTGTGCTAATTTATAGACTGAGGATGCAAGGATCCATTCAGATAAACCTTTCACTACAAAACAAGGGGCTGCTTGGTGTGTTTGTGCTACAGATACATTAACAACTACTTTGAAGGCGTATTAACTGCCAAGAAGCTGCATTGTGGTGTATATACTCATTTGAGGATTATACAACTCTGGACAGTCAACACAGCAGCCATATTTGTTCTTCATCAACGTCTTATTCATATTAATTCAACTAATTGTATTTGTAATCATTGACAAGACATCATGACTAAACAGAGGCTGCTTTTATAATAAATGTAACCAGAAATAGCCCTGAAAAACATAAACCAGAGAGAGAGAGAGAGAGTTCATGGAGTAGGCTTAATTTCACCATTCATCCATCTTGTCAAAACATTAATAGGATGTGATGATGGGTTGTCAGCAAGCCACTTTGCCAACATACTAGCCAACGCTGCTGGTTCTGCTGGCAGGTATCGACTGAGATTTTGGTGCTTGTATGCGTTTAGAAAAATAAGACATTTCCATCCAACATAGGTAAATAGTATAAATTCAGGCAATGAATGTGATCCAAAACACCTCTGACATTTGTCAAAGAGCGCAGTGAGGGCTTGTGGGAGAGGCAGACAGCAGAAACCCAGGGCCCCAGACACATTGTTAGGACACCTCACAGAGCAATCAAGTGGCTCAAGTCAACATCACGCTGGCTACTGGCCATCAGGATTTACTTGTTGTTAAATCCTCACTGTTGCTCCAAAAGGTGCTCGCTAGTTTGCCGCCATTTCTATTCAGCCATCTAGTAGCATTATCGCAGAGTTGTTTATCAGACAGCTTATCAAGATGAGTGGCAAGTGTTGGGGGTGTGAACTTGTCCAAGTGAGGGGGAGGAGAGTAAGAGACTCCAAGCTAAAACAAAAACAAGAAAACTGTAAAGCTTTAATTCCGCTTGGGGAAAAAAAAAAAAAAAAACTATTTTTTTATTTCAAATCTGTCCAAAAATAAACAACTGGGAATGTTCAGGCTTGAAAGGGAAGGACTTGAGCAAGGTGACAGAACAGAGTGAGTGACAGATTCACTGTTGTCACGTGTAAAGCACAAGGAATGCATAAAAGTACCCAAACATACCCAAACTTAATGAAAAACTTCTGAGAGTAACTGCAGTGGCTTGTGAGAGATTTTGGCATAAGCTGTCCCATTGCACCAAGAGCTATTTTTACAGCAAATACCCATGAGAGCGAGGGAGAACAGAACTGAGTTGAAGCAAAGCCACTGGCTCTCAACTTTGATCATTTCCCGTCTTTTTCCAAGTGCTTTAATTTATTTTCTGGAGTGTATCTTTAATAAAGTATTAACAAGAATCAAATTTCACGCAGATGGAGGTCATGTCTAACATGAGAGCTCAGGACAACGCAGGCACTGTTGTAAAATGGGGGGTGTTTTGGAGGATGGTGGGGGGGGGCACTGGCATTTGCGCAGAACATTTCCTTTACAATGAAAACAATCTAACCAACTGCAGCACTCAGAGGAATTCACCTCCCATCCCCCACAACCCACCTCCCCTCCTCCTCCTCCACCACCACCACCATTACATTACCATATCAAAGCCCCGAGTTCAGAGCAAGTCTTCTCTTTCAAGAATGGGAGCGAGGCAGAGGGAGGGAAGGAGGGGGAGAGGACAAGACCGAGGCAGTAAGAGTAGACCCAAGACCGAGTTTGCTTTTATCCTTTTTCGGTGTGTGTGCGCGCATCTGTGTGCAAGAGAGACACAGTGTGTATATGGGTGTGCCGACACAAGTGCATGTTTGTTAGTGAAAGAAGACTGCAGGAAATCTGTGGAGATACTAGAGGACTACTGATTGGGTCTTCCACAAGCTGCACTGAGGAGAAGTCAATTCACATTCCGGAGGCACATAATGGGGCCTGCAGGGGGTCTGATGGAGTAGCAGAGAAATGCCAAAGCAGGTACACAGTGCAGTCAGGAGGGCACTACGTGGCAGATGGCCAGCAGAGTACAGGCACAGCCAAAGATCTCTATATCTCATGGTGGGCTTATTCACGTCAAGCATGACTCTTTTGTTAACCTATCTCTATGCCTGGTCTGTTTTTTTCTTCTTCTGCTCAGATTACTGTAAAAGTACTCACAGCCACTCTCTAGTTTGCTGGGAGGACTAAATGTGAAAATCAAAGTGAATGGCATTAGGGTAAATAAGACCACTGGTTGCCTGGGAAACAGTGTACCCTGCCCCACTCACTCAAGCCTAGCCTTTACTTTTGTCCAATCGCTGGAGAGCAATAATACATTATTGACAAAGGGCCACAACAAGGCAGCAGTGCAGCATTTTCAAATTGTATTTGAACAAGATAGGTTTGCTGTTAGAAGATACACAAGGCCACTGAAAGAGGGAAGAGCACAACGGAGAGAGACTGGCAGAGGGAGAGGATTTAAAAAAGCAACCCATTTACACTACCATAACCATCAATCTGCCATCCATCCCGGGCCTGCGCGCCTTTGAACCACACTAGAATCTGTCAGACAGCTGACTTGAATAGCTAACAAGATGAGAATAAGAAGCGTGTTAACGTTGAATCATTTTATGAGTAAGAGCACATCTGAGATGCTTACATAGGCAATAATTTCCATCAGATCATGTGCATTAGAATTTCAGCATTATTTGCTAAGACAATGTTAGAATAGTCTTAGCATGTTGTGTTCGGATGAAGATACTGCATTGATATGTATATCAATGTATTCCCAATACACAATAACCCAACACTGTGTCGTGTAGTTGTTTTAATAGTGTGGGAGAAAAAAAAAAGTCTTTGAACTGAAATAGCAGAACAGTTTGACTGTAAAGCAATAACCCCTGTGGAGTTTTTCATATCTGCCTGCTGTCAACTAGCTGTGCATGAACCTTCTTTTGGGATCAGGTTTGATTTTTTTCTTCTAATAATTTGGATATGATACTTTGTGGTAGTGGCAGCAGGAGGCCTTATTACCTTATTATTAATATAGTAACTATTGCTGTGTAATACAACAAACTGTAACACCCTGTTGGCTGCACCACTCACACACGTCACAGAAATGCAAAGTATATTTCTGCATTCAGGTACTCCAACAAAAATTGCAATCTGATAAAGAAGAGTGTAAACTTCGGGTGGTCAGCATGTTCTGCAGCAAATTCTGCTGTCAGACTCAAATTTCAAACGGCAATAATCCACTAAAATTTGTTTCAGCTGGTCAGTGAGAAGTCTGGTCAGCAGCCAAAATAGGTTTATAGGTTAGGTTTCTATACTTACTAGGCCAAAACTAAAAATGATCTTGGACCAAAGCATACACAATACATACCGCTAAATCAGTTCTATAACATATACAATCAATATTCAAACAATATAGTTCTCTGCAAGGCTGTTCAAAAAGTAGCTTGGTGTCAGGTAGACTGGAACAAAGGCACACTGCATCTCAACATTGGGTTACAACCTGTGCAGAGTGGAACACAAGAAGAGAACGAGTGAAGTCGAAACTCACCCGTCTTTTCTTTGATCTCACAGAGAACACTGAAGAGGGCTGGCTTCATTCTGTGACAGTTCAGGGCATGCTTCCTGTAAGAGAGAAGAGGGAATAAGAGAGGGAGAGAGCGAGGAGGATTACGATAAACAGACCTCCATCTCAAGTCATTCCATGTCCTCCCCCATAAAAACAGGTAGAGGAGCTGTATGTATTATGCATACAGCATTTCAACAGTGCAACCACGGCAGGACATAGCCATGTTGTTTAAATGCATTCTCAATGGTCAAATGCCATTGTCAGTGCAGAAGCATCCCTGATACGTCAATCTGAACTACCAAGAGTAATGTTGTCATGTGGATGCTTTGCACTGGAGGACAGGTAATGATGCCAAACCTCAAGGTCATCATTACTGAGCACCAGATTTCAGAGTTAATACACAGTAATCTTATTTCTACCTCTTACAGGAAGACCTGTTCCATTAAAGTAGATGGTGAGTTGATAGAACGGATTAGGATTAAGTTTCAATTTTAATTTAATGAGAAACATTCTCTTTAATGTCAAACAGGCTAACAGCAATAAACAAAGCAGAGAGGGCAAAACTTCTACAGTTCACCATAACCAACTAAATGTCCTGCTAATTCTTCTACAGTATGTCCTTCTACAGTATGCATCCACAAACCTATACAGCTTACTTGTGTATTACAACTTGTAAAACTGTAATACTGTAACAAAGCCTGGTTCCTAAATGACACTATAGTCTCTATCGTTAATTATATTCACAGTGCACACCGATTAGATCAGAGAAGTGCCGAGTACACATTGAACTACGTTTTAAAAGATATGTTTTTCACATTTAAAAACTTATGAAAGGCACACGTAACAAAAACACGTCACTAAGCATGCAATACAAGCATGCTACACCCATGTAGCTCATAATGTTACTTTGATGTTGTGCTCGTCAGAGAGGTGTTGTTTAACTTGTGTGATCATTTTGCAGTGCTGTAGAAATATTACGTTATCTTGTAAAATGTTTCTGTTATTTTGTGTTCCCCATTCATTTTTAATGAATACTTCTGTAGATGGAGACAATAAGCATATTGATGTGATTTACAAATCACAACAGACATCATGTATTGCAAATAAGTGACAAAAACTTAAATATGTAATTGGAAAAGTGAAATTATTTAAGTATAAAAACAAAACAAGCATGAGGCCTCCATTTCTGATGAGCATGAATTGGGAAATATGAAACAAGAAAAACCTGAGGATCACAATGAAATAAATATTTATTTTCCAAATAACATCACTAAGAATAAATTGAAAACAACCACAGATGAACATGATTTGGCTATGCCTGACCTCAACACCAATTCCAGTTGTGAATGTCTACTCCAGTATTAATGAGGGGACTATGGGGACTAGCAAATAGTGCTCCTACTGTATGCCATGTAAGAATGCCTTTCTGTTAGACTATTTTGTGAGGCAGTATGATGTAAAGAGTTATGTGTCTAGCTTTAAATGTGTCATTTTGTCCACCAATTGTGTCACTGCTGGATTGAGTTGGGGGAGGGCTGCCTTCAGCATGGAGGGTATGAGCAGGAGGGGGAGAAGGAGGTGCTCATGCGGTCCTGTACTGACCTGTGCTGGAAGTTGAGTGGCAGGCCACCCCCTGCCATGCCCCCCCCTGCTCTCCCTCCCTCTGTGGGGTCGTCTGATCCACCCCAATGCGCCGGCGATTCCTCTGGCCAGCATCTGAACATATGGCGACAGGGTGAGAGGATGAGGGTGGATGGTGCGCAGGAAGTGTACTCTGCAACACCAAGTTCTTGCGCTGCCCTGACCACTCCCCATCCCAACACACTGCCACCCTGCACGGCAAGGACGTCATGCTCACACGTGAGCCACACAACTTGTAGACCATGACCGAGGAAAAGATGTAATGCGTGGGTGACAAACTTGATCAGAGTTAAGTATGATGTTGATGAAGAGTGTACATGTTAGGTCATTCTAACTGCTCTGCTATACATTATGAAAACTATTTGTAACAACAGGCCACATGCAGTCCTGGAGTCTGGTTGTGTTTGGTGCTTTTACCTGAGGTAAACCTGAGAAATAAATTAGCGTACAGCCTAACAATTCCACACTTAGTGCAAGCTAGTCCATCAGCTCAAGCTAAAAGCAAACCGCTCAGAAAATGAATATTTATTATCAAAATGCCTTCAATGATTATATACAAACTATGCACATGACAATAGCGAAGATTTGCACTGTACATGCCACAAAATTTGCATCCAACTGCCAGTAGGCTGCATTCTTTTTAGTATTAATCCTGCACATATATGAGGACATGCTCCGAGTGGGAGTTTGAATCAATACAAGCATACAACAAGGACACCTCTGGCACCTCCGAAGCAACCACACCTTTAATTAGTTTTTCCAGAATGCCTTGTTAACGTCTAATAATAGGCCTGATGTGATTTCCTGCACTACAATTGGCCCGTTAACTTCAAATAATTGAAATTTACATTATTTGTTGGACCATGGACTAACATTGCATCAATGGTCTTCACAAGCCATTAAGGATATTTAAGAAAAAAAATTTAAAAAAATAAGACTGAGAGAAGACAGAAAATAATAGACTGCAATAAATATTTCAAAGGAAAATTATTTGCTTGGGTCAATGAAATAAGGCCTGGTTAAGCCCTCAAACTTGTACTGAAGAAAAGGTAATATCCCAGTGTTCATAAGCTGCTGGTATAGCATCATCCCTCCCCCTCACCACCATCTCATTAATAGAAACTCGATTTGCGGACAGCTGCACTCGCGTACACATTATAGGAGAATTGATTGCACCCAGCACACAATGAAAAGGATGAACACCAGGGAGGGAGGGAGTGAAAGAGGAGTGAATTAATTAAGAGAACCAGGTGGTCAAATGTTGGGTGGAAAATCACTAGCTAATGACACATCACACTGTGGCCACAGTCTCGCAGTGGACGGTTGTCTATTGTTGAAACACTGTGGCTTCATCTCAAACTGCCCCCATGCTCCTTGAGCCACATGGCAAATGAGTGCTGGTCAGTCGCTCACTGCAATGCATATATACACTCCTCAAAATAAAGATACTAAAAGACATCTAGCACAAACATTAAGTGACGAGTCATATGAATGAATGACTGCTGTCATCACAGACAGCTCTGGGCTGATACATGGGGCAATTGAGTAATCGTTAATGTATCAGCTCATTTGCATATCAATGACTAATGTTATCGACACTCATTTGATGCAGAGCGTCATTTCAGATACACGTTGTTATAATTAGGCAAAGCTAATTTGCCATAGTCTGACTTGTAATTTGTTAAAGCTTTTGCGATGTGACCAAAAATACCTATTTTCACTCACATAGCTGGAGCAACTTAAAAACATGCACCATCTCAGAAAGCATTTAAGTGCTTTGTTGACGTAATTCTTTGTAGTCACACCAACTAATTGGTGTGAAAGGAAAATTTGCGTCACTAACAGGATATCGTCCTATGAGTGAATGGAAAAAAACTCATGAAATATGCAGGCTTTGTTTTCTTTATGCAGGGTTTAATGAAAGCCTTGATAATACTACCGATGTGGCCTGAAACTACTACTTTTCTTATCAATGATCCATGCATGCAAACACAGCTTTCATGTTAAACAAGTGATTATGCACATTCTACACGGCAAACATTGGCATAGACTCGATAGGAAATTCAAACTTTTTAATTTAACCCTTCATTGTTAAAACCAATTATGATTTTTCAATTCCCTTTTTCAAACAAGTGAGCATGTTTACAAAACTACAGCACACAATAAAGCACGATTTGAAGTAACAAAGAACCACCTTCCAAACTACAACTGCACTGTAATGTGGATGGTTCAAGTTATGCTGTATCTAACGTTAAGTACTGGTTTAGCAACGGATTGCAACGCAACGAGAAGTTGCATTAATGTTGCAGTTACGCATTACCTTAATTAACGGGAAGCTTTCACAGAAAAGCTTGACCCACGAAGCAAAAAACAAGACACATACAACGCACTTTAGCTTAGCTATCATGTGTGGAAAATGGCTCTTCGTCTGTCTTACCTGGCCTGTGCTTCGTCCAGGCTTTCGTCGGTGATGGCCATTATTTGCTGTAAGATATCCCCTATGTCTTGTTGAGGTTGACCGAGGGACTGCTGTTTCCTGACCGAGTCTGGGTCACCGACATCGGCTTGTGCTAGTCCACCGAGTCCGGTGAGACCAGTCATCATCCTGGTCTGGTCATCCATACTTTCAAAGAAAACTCGTCCGTTTTCCTCAGTCGAAGAATACACACAAATAGCTAGCCTGTTAGCTAGCCAGCAAAGTATTTTCTACGACAAAACCATACAACACTTCTTACCGTAACCGACAACGACGACTAAAAAAAAAACTATTAAGGGTCGTTGTCCTAAAACAGATCACGCTTTACAGTCGCTCGTGTTTTCGCCCCCCTCACGTCAATAAACGCGGCCAGGCTACCGTCGGCTAACCACCGAGTGAAGAGCAGCTAGGTTAGTAGCCGTAGCCCAGCAGAGAGGCAGCAGGGACACACATGCACAGACTGTGGGAGCTCGCCAACAGCGCCTCGCACATTTTTAGAAATGTAAAAAAAAAAAAAAAAAAATACCAAAAACGGAGAAAAATAAATATATAGCATCAGACGGGAACACTCTTGACTTAAAAAATAAACTCGCCCAATTCATAAAAAAAAAAAGAAATGTGACATGAATTCAGCGACTAAGCGTTCGGACCTTGTGGCTCCAATCAGAAATCTCCTACCAAAAACAGACTACGCTTTGGGTTTGCCATTGTTGTTGGTGTCGCGCGAGGATGTGGGACGTTCTTCTGGGCTGCGCGAGCAGAGTGCGTCGCGTTGACCATTGAACTCACAGCGCCATAGAGCGCGAGCTTGCGGGTGGGTTAATCGATAAGACTACATACAATAGAGACGCGACTAATATAGATATATTCATATATTAGCTGGTCCAGTGCATCACATATACAGTTTGTAACACAGACCCTACAACTGTTTTATTCCTCCAGGTGACAAGATGTTCCTCGTGTACGACCATTGCAAATGGGTAGCCCCTTACGTCATCAGCATTGCTTGCTGTTATAATTGGTTCAAACCATTTCCCTGATTAATATATGGTGATACCACGTACGTAACAATAGGCTTTTCTAAACAAAACTTTTAAATGAATGCTGGTTGACGTTTAAAATGGGATGGTGTGCTAATTGAGCTCATCACAAGCTGTGCACACAGCTGTAAACATTATAAAACGAGTATAATAACCAGGATGTCTCTGTCATTGCACATGTTTTAAAGATGTGTTTGAGAAAGTGCAGAGGTGTGTAAATTCAACTAGCCCAAACATCATATCCACTCACAATTGTGTTGAATAGAGGAAAATAAAAAAAAGACTATTGGAACTTATTTGTTTGTGTCATTACATAAGTTGTGCCTAAAAGTAAATTCACTGATGTCTGCTTGTGTGGGCAAACTGTGGTAATTACAAGAGCAACATTAAATCTCAAAGCAAAACAGTCCAACCTAATAATATCATTGTGTCCTAAACCCCCAATGAATGAAACATCCCATCAGTTTTCAGTATGAAAATGTTGACAGCACAGATTGAAAACAAGTGTCCTTGTTTTTTGCAAACTGGGCAATTCTGCTGTAGTTTATCACTCAGATCGGAGAGACAGCTTTCCAAGACGAATGGCTGGCTGAATGGATGTGGAGGAGAGCTGCAGCAGCCTTGCTGTACTGAGAAGAGATGATGGGTGTGCATGAGGGAGTAGGACCAACTGGCAGTGGTTTATGCTGACTCTCCACACATCCATCTACTACAATCTGTAGCTAATCAATCTAAAGTTAGAGACAACACGAATAGAGAATACAGCAAACCTAAACAGTAATTGTTGTTTGCATGTGCATAGAATATGCTACGAGTCACAATTCACGGTTTATGCAAGCAGTGGATATTAAACCCATAAAATGTTAAACCTACAACACCTAAACCTCCAATCATATAAACATTGGGCAGTTAAGTAGAAAAATAAAAATGTCTTATATATATATAATAGCAAAAAGAACCCTCCTTTTATTTCTTACTAATAATAGTCTATACAAACAAGGAACCTGGTCACACCCAAGGCACCTTTATCCAAATATGCACCGCATCCAAATCAAACACAAATAACTTCAAACATGCCATTTACTTGGGTCATTGAGGATACTTAAAGTGACATTTTATCATACAGTTGAAAGTGAGGAGCTGCATGGGGTTATCACCTAACCACAAAGTCAGGGGCTTTGTTAACTTCTTAATACCTTTTATTGTTGGTGATCCATTTAAGGATCATTTCTGTGAAACTTCTATTCATTTAAATGCTAAAGCTGCCCTCCTCTCACCCCACAAGCATCAAGCCTCATTTTCATCTAAATAAGAATCGATCTTTCCTGCTGTGCACCATCCTCCCTCACTCACAACTCTCACGGTCACAACCCCACTTGTCTTCTCTGTGCATGTCCCTGTGCTCTCTACTCAGTCCCTTGAATACAACCACAAGGAAAATTCACAATACTCCATGTTGGAGACCTTAACTGCAAAGCACAGGAAGTATATTTATTGTTGGCAATGGGCAAGAAGGGTATTCTTCTTGCTGCAATCGCCAGATAAACAATAAGTGTGAACATTAATTAGTGAATAGGTCCAAGAGATAGGAGTGATAACGAACAAAGCTTTGACTGACTGGTACAATGTCAAAGCTTCGTTCTGCATCAGTGACCCAGCCAAATGCAAGAGATGGGGGTGAGTCACTATGGGGGAGGGGCCTCCTCCTGAATGGTCAGGGGACACCAATGAAGTGAAATAGATGCAGCACCAAAAGAGTGCTGAAGATGAGCATGTAAAAAAGACTGTATAAATAAACTGGACTATCGGCAAACTATAGAGCATAACAATCCTTCTGTATTTAACAATCTTTAAAGTTAATTATTTCCTGTTGTACATGCCAATTTAAATTGAAAAATGGCAGATTCTCACAGGTTTAATACTTTTTTGAAAATAACACCATTTATATCATCATGGCTCAGCTACTCTTTGCATTGTCACTTTTGAGGATATTTATAAAATAGTAGTAATCAGACCACTTACAGGTCACTACATCCAATGAAAAACACTACAAAATGACCTTTTGTACATATACCGCCGTATGTATAGTGTTTTCATATTTTTTCTCTTTCTTGTTAGTGTTTTTATTTTATTTTCTCCAAAACGGTTGACTCAGAGAGCCCTGCATAAAAAAATCGAATGTGTCTTGACTGTTGGTCTAGGGGCACAAATGGCAAAATAAAAACCTTGGACCGTGACTTCATATTTAAAACATCTTTTAAAGACAAAATCTAGAAAGGTAATTATATAGAAATATGTCAGTATACTTTATGAATAATAACCTTGTTTTGCAGGTGGTTGGCAAAGTTTTCTGCAACATTGTGAGTTCCCTTATCCCCAACAGCTGGCAATCTGGTCATAACAGTTTCAGGTTGTATAGGTAGGAATACACTTAATTAAGGACAAACAGAAAAATCCACTCTGGCCATCGCCAAGCTTCTCATAATATTGTATATTCAGCTACTGCCACCTGCTGGCCAAACACATGGATTACCTGAACTAGATCTTTTACGAGTCCGGCTTTAGATGGAGTTGTTTTATTTGAAACAGAAAATATGCAATTAGAGCTTACTATATCCAAAAAAAGGGGACAAAAAAAGACTAAGCAAGAAATGATATGTCCCCAATACACATAACAGCAAAATTACCAGAATATATGAGTATCATAAACAAGTTACAAAGAGTATTGTTCATTCGATGATTGTTTGTTTGCTTGCTTGCTTCCTGCCAGAGTGACTATGTCGTTGTAGAGGATAAAGGTGCTATGAGGTTTCTGATGAGGTCAGGTGAAAGATCCTGGAATTCTGCCTCTGCCGCTGTTAGAAAAAATATAACCAGATTAAATGTTAAATTGCCATATATTTGTTTATTCTATGTAATTATTCCAAAGAAAAAATGAAAGGCAAATAAAGTCGTTACCCAATCGGCCACTAGTCTCTTTCACCAATCGCTGTGACTGCTCCTTGATGGACAGAAGCTCGCTAACCATCTTACTCTGAGTGTCCATCTACACACAAAAAAAGGTAGAACTGATTACACAACATGTTAAAATACAAATAATACAGTACAGCTGTTAATTGTTTTTCAACAGGTCTGATGCCTTCCTATTTGAAGGGTAGTCAGTGTACTCAAAGACCTTAAAAATAAAACTGTACTAACTATTGATACGTTAACGATAAAAAAGTAAAAGGAGGATCAAATTAAGTTAATTTCCCACATACAATAATGGCCATAGTGTGAATCATGGGCTGTTGTCTACAGAGGAGACCGTGGTAGTCAGGTTTCCTCTGTATAAAATGGTACTGTGAGGACTGGGCCACAGATGTAGAGTCTAGTGATACGCCTCCTTTCTGGCCCTCCTCCAGTTTCCTGCAACAAAATAAGAGCACATGATTGAAACACAACTGAGAGGATCATATTGACAGACTATTAATAAAGTATTCCTCCATGACAGTACACATGTTCACCTTTCCAATTCCTCTGCTTTACTCCGGTGTTTGTTCAACAGTGCCTCCCAAGAATCACTTTCAGCCTGGAGCCTAAAACACAACACAGGCTGGTAAACTAAAGAACCTCATGTAGATCACACCATCAGTGTTTTTAAGTTAAAACGTATGATTTGCATGAATACTTTGGATGCGTTATCATGATATAAGGAACAACTTGCCTATTAATGGCGTTTTGGACCTTTTCCATGGCTTTTTGCACTACAGGATCAATTGAACTGAAAGAAAACAATATAGGCATAAACCAGTATAAGAACAAAACAATATATACAATGCCTGCAGAGTATTGAATATATTAAACATCTACAATACCTGGCTGCTGTAGCAGGGTGTTGATGATCCCTTGGTTCATCACGTATGCTTTTGGTCTGACAACCCCACTCGCTCTGCATGTGCTCAACTGCACCAAGGAAGACAGAGAACATAGATGAGGAAATAATTTGAACCTAATATTTCTATGACAGCCATTCAGTTAAAATAAAGAGCTCCATGAAAAATGTACCAAATGCAGCAGTGCAAGCACTTACCTTGTTTGTGAAAAGACTCGAGTGAGGTGTTCGGGACTGACTGCAGCGAACTTTGAGTTCTTTCTATTGCCAGCTAGAGACAAAGCAGAGCTGATTAGAGAGTCATTCATTTTGGTTCATGAGTACTTCATAAGGGCATCTAACGTCCAGTAAGTACTTGTGAATAAAACCATAACATCGGATATGTCTAAGTTGTGAATATAAAATTAAGTAAATCTCAATTTGTTTTCTCATGACACAGCTTTGAATACAATGCAAACACACTAGTTATTACTTGCAATCCAATACGTGTTTTTTTTTTCATGTTTCAGTGATTCAGTAACAGGGGGTAGGGCCAGTTATTTGTTAAACAACAATTTGCTAGTTTAGTAAAAAAAGATATTCATCTCAAACAGTCAATAGCAGAAAGATGAAAAGTCACCTTTTGTACCTGCTCATTCAATGTTTCACATTTGGTCACAACTAATTTAACCCTAAACGTATGACCCCTCACCTTCATTGAAGCCTCCATCAATTTTTCAAGCCTCTCCTGCTGTGATAAGGATGCACTTATGCTCCGGCACAAAACTGCAATAGACACATAACTAGGGACTTATATTGCAAAACAAGCAGCAACAACAAGACAGAACCCAATGATGATTATATGGTACAAGAAAAGCAGCCATCTCACCCTGATACGGGTTGGGAAGGGCAGGCAGAGAGCGTCGGGTTATGGTGGCTCTCCTCCAGGATTTCCTCCGTGCAGTGGGGTCGACAGCGGGGCTTGAAGGTCGCTCCTTGTCTTCAGTCTGCATTTCTAGTTTGTCTGTTTCTGACTGTTTTCCTTCCACTGCATCTGCAGTCTGTGTGCTGCTCGATGGGATGGCGATACGAGGAGATTTGTTTGGGGGCGGCGTGCTGGGGCTCGTTGAGGAGCATCTTTTCGATGTCTGCTTGATACATTGAAGAAAGATGACATATTGCACGAATAGTTCTTGTGTATAGCATTCGTTCGTTAGTTAGCTAGCTAGCTGGCTTAAAATGTCAATTCAAATCTCTTACCTCATTCTGGGAAACGTTAACGTCATCAGCAACACAGACAGTTCCGCAACTGCGAAAACATTTTGTGAATTTAAAAGCCAACGTTGACGCAACGCTACATGAATCAAATATCCGTGAAATGCTCTCAATTTTGAGTAAATGAAGTCACTTTACTAGAGTGATTGGCTGATGCGTTAGTAGCTGTTCAGGATTACTTAACGCTAGGTTAATAACTTGCTTTGGGAAAAATCAAAACTCACGCGGAATTAAAGCGTCACTTCATTTACTCAATACACTTAATTGTATTCGGTTGTCGCAAAGGCAAAATAAAGTAAGGATACAAACCCTAGTACAGCGTCTGGATGTTTTTCCGCCATTTTTTCTTTCAAATAGTTTTTCTCCACAGCGCGCCCAACAAGCCAAATCCCTCTGACCTGAAGCATCATGGGAAATGTAGTGCGATTGTAAAATCACTAAAACATGTTATAAAGCTTAAGAGAAACAATTGTGCTGGAAATGTGAATAAAACAACTAGCAATTGTGTTTATGCTTTCTGGAAAACAAATGAAAGAAACCCTCCATGAGCTGTTTTCTTTAGGCTCGTTCGAGATAAGCCAGTTCTGCGCAGAATCGATCGGCGGCGATCGGCGCGCAATGCATGCTGGTTAGATTTGTGTCCGACTTGGTCCCGACTTGCTCTGACGTCATGCACACGTGTTCAACGATACTCTCACGAGACCAAGCCGGCTGTCGATTTCAGAGTCAGTCGCCACAGTTGCTCTCAAACGACTGCTTGGCCCAGTGCATGATGGGAAACGCCTGGCTCTCGCCACATCAGAAAGAGCTGATTGGCTCTTAGATCTGACAGCAAACACCGCGTGTTGTAGAAAATCCTTATTTTATGTGTAGTTGTAATACTTAACCCTCGATTATTGACTATTCGTCTCATGTTTAATCTAAAAACACATCTTGTGTGGTTGATAATACAAAATCGTATTTTCATAACACATATCTAAACCAATAGTAATGTATTTCACAGGCAGACATACAAATACCAAAGGATGCAGCTACACAGTCATTTCTACATAAATATGTATATTTATAAACACATATAATAAATCCAAACGTGATCTGTAAACTACAAGTAAACAAAAGTTCGGAACTAACAGGAAGTTATTTTTTCCGTGACTTCCTGTGTATACTTTGAAAGCAGCTGACAGCTGACAACTGTCCGACCTGATTGCAGTTTTTTGTCAACGCCTCCTGCTGCGGCCGCCTGCTCTCGTCTGGATTCCAGGCGAGGCGCAGCTCTAACGAACGAGCCTTTTGTTTAGGTCAGGGGTCTCAAACTCAATTTCTTTTTACATTCATAACATATTTTCGTCATAAAAAAGGCAACCAGCAGTTTCTATACATTTTTATAATAGTTTTTAACAGTGCAAATATATTTTCTTTTTTTAAATAACTTATTTAACTGCACCGAACCAACAAATGCAATACATTTGTACTTTATTCTATTTCTTGCTAGACACCTGGCAGCGCTTTTGCTCACACAGCTGAGCCACATTGACCCTGTTCCAGGTCACAGTGGAAGTACAGTACGTGAAGTACAGCTTCACGATGGGCATCACTAAGCCTGGACCTGTACTTGCATTTATTAAAATTCATAGTCGAGAACGGTTTCTCACAGATATATGCTTCCAAAAAGGTACATTACCCGACTGATCACTTTTGTCAGCTCAGAGAAGGATGGAGGCAATTCTCTCAGAAATGGTCCAGTCATGACTGGTTTAGCTTTTAGATCACTGTTGCAAGTCCATAAATTCTATTTGCAACAGACTCGGGACTGAGAAATGACTTCATACTACAAATGTGGGGTGGGGTGTATGCACATAAAAACACATATTAAAACATTAATATTACAACAGTTTTTGTTTTCAAACAAAATATTTACTATATATTTGAGTCAAAATATGTTCTATAGAAAAACAAACTATTTACAATGTTTACACAATGTGCATGTTTCAGTACGAAGAACAGTTTTCAGACCAAGAACAACATATGTACTCTGTATCTATGTGTGTACTATGTACACTGCAAGTTTTTATTTTCTCAGGTAGTAGTGTGTTGTCTGTCTGAATAAAAACCAGTGTATTTTTGCAGCGTTTGTGTTCATTGGGTAGTTTCACACAAAATGTCGACTGACACCTGAATCAACAAATCACAGTGAAAGGTGGAGCTCGACACAGACGCCTCAGGCTGTGAGCTCCTATGAGAGGCGCGTATGATCACACAGAGGAGTGGGGCGGAACCTCCAGACTTTGGTGCATCTAGCAGGGTCTGAATCTTTTTTCACGGAGCTATTAATAGAAACGTCCAGTAACTGTTATCTTACGGGCCGCGCAGGCCGCACTAACACAAAACTTTGATGTCAAGTAGGGTGCCACAAAATATCGGCTCGCGGGCCGCAAGTTTAAGACCCCTGGTTTAGGTCATATGTCTTTACAAAAGCTACAGGGCATTTGTATAGCAGCATGAGCAGCTTATCATTATATACATAGACACACAAACGTTTCATTTGAAGATTTTATTAATTAAAGATTGTAAAGTGGAAAATACTATGAGTAGGAATATTATTTATGATATATTTAAAAGACAATAGTTCATTGAGGAAACCGCAATGCAGGCTGCAATTGCAGTTTATATATGTGGCCTTGGAGAACTCCATTAATCAACTTCTGAAACCCCCAAGATCAAGTTTTGACCTACTAGTTCAAAGGGGCAATCCTGCCCCCAATCCTCTTTGTAGACATTGGTTGGACGTCTGATATCTAGCTGAAGAGTTAATCAGTTGGTTCTTCAGAGTTCTGGTGCATTGGCCTCCAGAGTTTAAGACCGTGTGCTCAACAGCTTTAGCCTCCTTTGTGACATTTTCCAACCGTTGGCTATTTGCTTTAGTTTTTGTAATATATCTGCTGAGTGTTGAACTCCACCTAAAATAGCCTTTTCTCTCAGTACTTGTCATTCATGGGGCCTCCCCTTATCCAGTTGTAACTTATCAACGCTCACCCAAACTTTTCAGGGAACCACACATGTATGTTGATACATTACTTTAGTTTTTATCATTTTGCTTTCTGTGCTTACTCTGTACATCTCCTGATCTCCAAATTGTGGCTCCAGCATTCCTCTGAGAAACATCTTACAGTAATCTTTAAATCCATTTTGGGCATTTCATGACCTCTGAATGTGATGTTTACGTAGGTGGACAATATATATACTGACGAAGCTCTCGTCCATGATGAACCACGCCTCCCACCCCATGCAGGAAACTCTAACAGCTCTGCACAGCTCCTTTAGTCACCGGCTGATTCATCCCCGGTGTCTGAGGGAGAGGTACCGCAAGTCTTTTCTTCCCGCTGCGGTCAGGCTGCACAACCAGCTGAGCTCCCAGTAGACAACTTTGACAATTGAACACTTTGAACTGAACTTGGTCACTTTATTATTCACCTGGTGCAATATTACGTGCAATACGTTTAAGTACTTTTTTATATATACTTTTCTATTCAGTCTGTATATTAATATTCTTCTCTACTGTTTATTTATATTTATATTACTTGTTTTATTTTATTATTCTTTTATTCACTTGTGAGCAATGCTGCTGTAATCCTGTAATTTCCCCACTGCGGGACTAATAAAGGATTATTTTATTTTACTAATCCATTTTGGTGTTTAACAAAGCCTTTTTTTTATTACTTTTTTGTCAGTCACTTTGTGCATATACTCCAGTTCATTGTATCCTACTGAAATCAGGCATGAAAACGGGTCAGGGGTGAAAAAGGTGAGAAGGATATTACCCCTCTAGGGGCATGCTCCCCCGTAAGAGAATTTTTAATATTCCATATTTTAAAGCATCAATCTGATGCATTTTGAGATGCTTTTTTTGCCAACCTGGGGAGAGCTGGAGAAACTTAACTTCAGCCTTGAGTCAAAAATTATTATGGCCTCCTTACTAAGTATTATACAAGCCATTTCATGCCAGCCTGTCACTGGGTCTAACATTTACAGACTGTAAATGTTAGACCCAGTGACAGACTGGCATGAAATGGATGAACACATGTATGAACACATTTCAAATGTGTTCATAGTCACCATTAAGCATTCTACATGTACCCATGTGGGGGATAATAAATGCAACGATGTGCAATAGTTACAAATAAAATAAATTAATAAAAATATTCTGAAATATAATAATGTAACTTTTAAATTAAAGGAAAAAAAAAGGTTTAACTGTTTCAGAGATATATGAGGTTGTTGAAAACAATGTTCATTGACTTGACACTGGCACTTTTAGCCAAGCATAAATCTTCCCATTTTCCATTTTTAACTGCAAATTTACTTTGATACATCAGCCTTTAAACTGTATGTATATTTTTGTTAAACATTTTCTAAATTCAAGATTGTGTTCAACAAATCATGAGGAGTGCAGTGATGCATGTGTTGTATTATATTACGAAAAGGAATAATAGAATAATTTACTTTTTGGATTTCAGGGCCCTTTAACAGCTCCACAGTGCTTGAATGCTTGGTACAGTTGGTGATTTACAATGCATGGATTGGATTTGTTTAAGATGCTCTAGTTTGTTCATCAAACAAAAGTTTAAGTAGATTTATATCAAAGATAAATAGCAAACAGTTATCTACGGCTGATCTCTAAGACCAGCATGTTTGTTAGTTAAGATCAGTTGGTAAGTTAACACAAAGTTCACCAGCTTTTCTTCATGTTTCATGAGATGGCATGTTTGTGTCATCTGCCCAATGACGAACTTACACATTAGAAATGTCTTTCTTTGTGCAGTTAAACTATACTCTCATACCTTGATTATTCTTTACTTACCTACTTTTGGGAACAGGATTGTTCATGACCAGATGGACATGCTCATCCTGTCCATGTGCCGACACATCAGTACTTGACAAAACACTTGGCAGACTTCATAATTTGTATCTGTAAGTCTTTATAAGTCTGTTAGAGATGTTTTTCACTTTTTACAAAATCAAGGAGAGGAATCAAAAAACTCAAAAACACTTGTGCAATTCTCTCGGAGAATGCCCTTCCTGTGTTCCTTTATGTTTCACTCTGGCTGGCACCCAGTCTCGCACTCCACTCAATACTGCTGTCTTCATGGCCTTGTGTAGCAGCAGGGAGGGACAGATGAGGAAAGAGAGAGAAATGTAAAAAAAAAAAAAAAAAAAAAAAGGTTATGAATAAAACGGAGAGAGAATTGAAGAAGAACTGATGAAAATGCAGAAGCGCAGATGGTTAAGGAGGGGCAGAGCAGGGCGAGGGATACACAGAGTGTACAGTACTGCACGCCATGACTGTCTCAGCTGTCTTGTTTAAGTCACAACAGCTTTAATTCTCCTCCTCCTCCAAAGGCTTCTCTCCCTTTACAGTTTGCTTGGTAAGGGCAGCGGTTACTTTTGGCACTGAGTTCAAGAAGGCAGCCTGAGAGTTCCTTTGCCCAGCAGGAACTGCAAGACACGATCCACAAGCAGAGCGGCGACAAAGTCCACAACCAGAACCTGGGCAATGATGTATTTGAACTGCAAGGAAGTAAACAGGAAACAGGTTACCTCATGGAGTACATCCTCATTACAAGGTGATTTCAACAAAACAATTCATGGTAAAATGATGTCAGCTCACCTCAGTTGGAATATCTACAAGAGCAAACTGTTCGTTGAATTCTGGTGAGGAACCAGTTAGAAGTCCCACAATCGCTAAACCCGACAGAGCGATACTCCATAGTAGGGGTCGATTCTCGGTGAGGGACTCCATGAAGGGGTGACCCTTTTGGACACAACAAGACATGCTGTGAGTTTATATATATATATATATATATATATATATATATATATATATATATATATATATATATATATATATATATATGTATATAAAAAGAACGCAGAGACAACAAACACTCATGGTATTAAGAATAAGTACCTTGTAGTTAATGGCAAAGGTGGCCATCTGCATGGCCATGGACATTATATACACGGTGCTGTTAATGAGACTGGGTTCAAACTCTTTATATAGATCTGCAAACCGCTCCGCTCTGCAAAAGAGAAAGGAAAAGTTAATTGTTACTATAATGTATTGATGTAAGGTTATTAATGTCAATATTTAACTTGTGAAGCAGAACTGCCGTTTATTTTCTCTCTCTTTCTGTCTGACAGTGATTTACCTGGGTGGACTTCTGCTTTGTGCCTCTTTGTAAAGATACACCAGACTACAGAAGTGAACAGCAAACTGTAGCAGCACAGTCAACACAGTATAAAGGTTGAAGATGTTTGGTAAAGGCCGCTCTCGAGACAACGTTTTCAGTGGCTGTGTAAACAGAGGAACAGTAGACGTGTCATTGTAGAAGATAAACATTCAGTAAAGATTCCCTTGGTAGGAGAACAATCAATCAAAAGCAACACATTCTCATAAATTCTCACCTTTGATCTAGAGATGAAGAGGAAGCATCCGGCCAACAGCAGGCCCTGCAGGGTCGCCTGGAAATCGCTGAACTTAACCCCCTCGAGGTAGAGTACAGACTGGCTGTAGGCCAGCACCAGGGCATTGAGAGCGAGGATCTTGAACATCTGGAGCGTTGTCACCAGAGTGCAACGGCCTTGCTTTATTACATGGCAGACTGGGGGTGGGGGAGTAAAAGAGTTCAGAGGTGGGGAGCAGCTTCATGTTCAGATCTTTGTCAACTGTGTCACTAGCTGAAATCATAAACATGTGTTACTCACTGCACTGTATGGAGGAGAGTTTTGAGGTGAAGGGTGCAGCGATGGAGGCATCACCCAGTTTCACTACTTGTACCTGATCCTCTTCAAGTTCCCGTAAGACTTGATTGATCCTCTCCTGTTTGAGAATAAACTCTGATGTTTAGTCACTATAACTCTATTATTTCAACGAATGGCACATTTTTTCTTGTTTTTGAGCTGATTTTATTAACATTGGAAACTGGGGAGGAGGCTAACATGGGACTGCAGATTAGTATGATGCATTTGTTTTAGTCACTGAAAGTCAGTGGAAAACTATTCCTATAATAATTAGTAAGTAGGCCCTTCTTGAAGATACACACCTTTTGTGCTGCGAGCTGCTCTTCTCTCTGGGTCATCGCTCTCTGCCTGGCTGCCCTAGAGGTCAGTTTGCCTCCTGAACTGACAGGTGGTAAAGGTCTGGGTTCTATGGGCGCCTCCTTTTCTCTCCCCCGTTTCTTTCTTTCAGGCATGCGCTCAGGAGCGTTGGCTAACAGAGCAACACCTGAGGGAAAAGATCATCACTACGTGTTGGGGTCATACATAGGAACACATCCTTTCAGTCTTGGTGGTTCATAAATCTTACCTATGTGGGCATGTTTGAGGGCTCCAACGTCATTTGTGCCATCACCACACATTAGTGTCACATAACCCAGCCCCTTTAGACTTGTGATGACAAATTCCTGAAACAAAACAGGAACTTATTATAGCTAATAGCTTCCATACGACACCTAAAGTTCACCCTTAAGATATTTTTTATATTGTTGCATTCAGTAACATCAATCTGTCATACTCAAAATACTGATTCCCTATATTTCCCAAAATGCCTTTCAATAACCCCTAAAGAAATTCCCATGAGTTTGTTCCAACTATCTGCCAAAATGAGTGATGTTCCCTTGTTCAAATACATGTCTTTTGCAGTTGTTTAGTAGACTACTGAGACTACCATGATGAATATCACTGTGTCATTAGTGAACAAAGAAGCCTTTGTTCTTTGATTAAAACTTCACCATCTGACATTGACTATTGATGTTAGAGATAGCTAAACATTGTACACTATACAACTCCATTGTAGCTGTGATTTATAAACTTCAACACAATGTCTTGTTGTATGTATGTTGTTTTTTGGGACCTACCTTCTGTTTAGGACTGACTCGAGCAAACACTTGTATGTGAGGCAAGAGGGCGTGGAGAAGCGGGAGGTCACAGGTCAGTTTGGCTAGACCCTCCCCTGTTACACACAAGTCAAACTCACTGACAAATGAGGGAACAGCGGAGCAAGGGGGCAGTGGTACATGCACACTGCCATCAATGGACTCCCACTGCCACTCAGCTGGAAAACAAAATGACATCAGGGGTAAGTGATTCTGTACTTTGGATGTCCTTGGTCACAACACCAACTGTGAATATATTACTACAAGAATATTTATGTCCTTTAGCGACAACCTTTATGACCGTTTTCCAATGACAAACTTGAGTAATGCATATCATTCTGTAAAGTGATGACTTGTCTTACCCTGACCAGGGCTTGGCTGTAATACAAGTGTGTGTTCTTTCTGAATGAAGTGGAGCTCTCTTGCTACATGGCAGGCCGTTAGAGGGTTGTCGCCCGTGATCATCACCACCTGAAAGCAAAGGGAGAGGATTTATCTCTCTTTAAACCATGCTGTTTGAGTTTGTATGCACAATTGTGTCTTGTCAGCATATTTACATGATGAGATGCCTCCTGGATCTCTCTGATGACTGCCTTGCTGTCACTCTTGAGGGGGCAGGACACAACCATGAACCCAACAAAATGCAAGTCACACTCCAGCGCATCACGACTCATCTCCCGGACCTATGAGACCCAAAAAGATCCATCTCAGTTTGGAAATAAATCTATTCCCATCAGACCAGACTACTACGGACAATCTATGATAGCTTTGAGTAAAATGAAATAAGAACCTGCTGATGACTGAGGTGTCCCATCTCTTTGTAACCCAAGGCCAGCACTCTAGCCCCTTCCCGAGACATTTCCTTGTGGACGTCGTCATAATTCACCGGACATTCTGAGAACTATGATCACAGACACGTTAGGGTACCATTAAGAAACAATCAATTAGGCTAGAGCATATATGTATGAAGGATATGTACCATTCCTCTGAGTGTCTCTGGAGCTCCCTTGACAGTTGAGATGTAACAGAGTTCAGTGGAGCCAAGTTTCTCATAGGACGCCAACACTGACATCCTCTTCAGAGCGCTGGCGAAGTGGAAACGCTGGTGGATCTTAAGAACCTGGGTTTTGATGCCTCGTGGGAACACCTTTTCATCTGGTCAAAGTGACAAGAGTCAATCACACACACACACACACACACACACACACACACACACACACACACACACACACAGCTATTAAAAGCAAAGGTACCAAAAAGCTACCATCTACATTAAAATGCAATGCATTTAAAGAACAGCATTCCTTGTAGATGAACCAGTCAAATTACACCACCAAGCTCAACACAGCAGGTTTAGTGCAACCTCAAAGATTATACTGAAAGTCAAAAACAAATGCAAATTTGTGGCTTTAAGTAGTACAATGCAAAGCATACACATGTTCTCTCACACACCTGCCACTGTCCTGCACTGTGCATTTAGCTGAAGTCATTTCCCTTTACCTTTAGTGAGGGTCCAGTCAGCTGCAGTCAGCATGGCCTTCTCCAGTGGATCTCCGACCAGCTGTCCATCATCCAGAGTGACCAGTGAGTGACAGGTGGCCACCACCCGATGCGTCTCAACTGGGATCTCAGACACAGGCATCACCTCCTTTCCTTCTCTGTTATAAATGCAAACACCAGCCGGTTACCTCCACTCCAAACATGTACTAAACTTGACCATAGCAGTATACTTTGTGTGCATGCTTCAGAAAATATGACGTTTAAATTAGGACACAAAGAATGTTGAGCAGGATTTACCTGAGGCCTGCTACTCCTCGTACCACCAGGCTGTCACTGGTCAGTGTTCCTGTCTTGTCAAAACAGCAAACTTCCACCTTCCCTGCAAAGGGTATTCTGAAAGGCTCTGTGCAGAATACATCTAAGCAGGGGTATAAAAAAAGAAGATTCAAATGAACCACTGCTGTGAGAAGCTTTGTATTGTAAGCTGCATTATCCAGGTCTCTTAATGTCTATTCTACACACATGCAAAAGGAGCACACAAAGACATACAAAGTTTAGCCAGGGCGATGAGAGACGTGTTAACTGCCAGAGAAAGCTCTATGGGGAGTTCTGGTGGAACAACCGAAGTGAGGATTAAGGTGCACTCCAGAAACAGCTTGTAGCGGTTCCTGCTGGGGTCCTTGGTCCCTGAGGGAGTAACACAAAGCACAAATATAGTATTTAGATACTATACTTCTCTCTTCACCTCCAGCTCTTAGCGACCACTTTGATTATGATAACGTCTGTGTTAAATAAGAATTACATCTTAATTCATTGATTAAGTGCACCTCACCTTCTACCCACACATAAAGAGATGCAGCAATGGCGAACACAAGGAGGAAGAGGATAAAGATGAAAGTCTCCAGGTTGTTTGCCGTCACTCTCTTCACACCAAAGAGGATGGTTCGTAACAGTTTACCCTAGAGGCAAGTTTGCAAACACAATCAGTACATTTTTACAGCTGACTCAACATGTTGTCAAAAATAGAATTAAAATGCATGATCAGAAAAAAGGGAGAGTAGTAAAAAAGACACATTGAGCAACATCCTCACCTGTGAGGTGTAGAATCCTGTTCTCAGTACATAGGCCACACAGCCGTTGTCTACAGCTGCACATAAAGAAGAAGATTAATGGACTTGCATCTTGATTGAATTAATGAAGACTGGCAATTAGATGCACTATTGAATTCACTAATTCAACTGCCAGTATGTATGTTGTTGGTAAGAGATAAATTAGGTGAGGAATCACTCCTTACGTTTGAGTCCAGCGCTGGCCTTCAAAGGGGGGCTGTGTTGGACTACTTTTGTCCCTCCAGAGATGATGTGAAGTCGAGAGTCTAGCTGAACGTCCAAGATTCGCTCTGGGTCCAAGTCCTCCACTGGTTCCTGCACTCACCATAATGTTAGCAGTCAGTTTGACACCCCACAATAATACCATGCCGTTTAGAATAGTTGAGACTTACATTCCTAGGCCTTCAGCTCTGTATAATGTTAAAATGCCTCTAACCTTCATCTGGGGCACTGACTCTCCAGTCAGCATGGCCTCGTCCACAATGCAACGACCCCTCAGGAGCAGCACATCACAAGGTACCAAGTTGTCCTGGGGTGAACGTCCTGTCAAGTACAGAATACACATTATAAACACACACTAAGAGAGTTTATCTGATGTTTGTCGTGAGAAGTCATAACAAATGTTGATAGGACATTTACCTATTGAGACGATGTCACCAGGGACAAGTTCATCACTTGAAATAGGTCTCCACTTCCTGTTGCGATATACCTAGCACAAAATACAACAGACTAATTAGGATTTTTTTTTTATACATTGGAAATATACTGTAAATGATGGGTTTGTTACGATACAAGACACACTGTTTGTTTATAACTATAAAAATATTTATACTCAATTTTAAACTCGATCAAGCCCACCTGGATCATGTAGGGCTTGTTTCCCATTCGGCGGATCTCGGACATATTCCTCATTTGCTGCTGGACCAGGGAGGCCTCAAATGCCACCAGCATGAACAGTGTGAAAACACTGTAGTACCAGTACTCGTCCAGACACCACAGCCCCACACAGAACACCTGGTGGAAGGCGGTCACGATTATAAGGTCAACCACATCATATCTAAAGCCATTAAACAAAAGCAGAACAGCACAACAACACATTTTCACTCACACAAACACACACATACACACATACCTGGAAAACAAAAAAGGGAGCTGTGGCTCTCTCTTTGAAGAGTTCTAAGAAATCTGGCACCATCATCTCAGCACGATTGGTGCCGTAACACTTTTCTGCAGCTCTGAGTTCAGCCTCCTCCTGGTAGCCACGCCAGGACTGAAAGTTGCCCATTGGGTTGTTTATAGGAAAAGCTATTGGAAGGAAACATTTCTTCTCCTTGTGGTCAAAAATGTAGCGGATCTTTTGAAACTCCAAAGATAACATTTCGTCCCCATTCTCATCCTGTTGGTCAGAAAAAAAGGGAAATATCATTTAAATTACAGCACTCATTCATTCACAACTTGAAGCATATTGACAGAAAATATGTGAACTGACCTGGTCTCTCTGTAATGCCACAAGCTCGGCAGAACCGTTGTTGGGGGTCGGTATGACCTTTGCCAGCGTGGCCTTGTTTGGGTCTGGTTCCTGTGTATACAAATGAATAGGTGACAGATTAACACTCTGTGGCATGTCATTGTTATGTTTGTATGACTGTGTGCCTCTGGAGCGTTGTCCCTCTCGAACGAGACATGCCCTTACATATAACATTTCACTGCAAAAATGGTTTCTGATTATGTTGTTAATAGAAAACTATTTAAATGTTTGTGTAGGATCTAGACTCTCTTATACAACTACTTACTGTAACAATATTGTGGTCTCGTTATTATGTCATGAAACATAATTTAGTATTGTAAACCTTTGGTACAAAGCTACTACTAACAATAAGGTTTTCTCATGAAATACTATGTAATGCTAGTTTAAAATGGCACTTTCACACGGAATAGGTGACTATATCAATCAGTAATCGGTCTTTAGGTTTGCATGATACATATTGTTCCTCTGGTAAAACTTACCAGTTTAATGTAAAATAGAAATCACACCCTAAACAGAAAGAAAACACAGCAATCTCCCAATGTCTATGAAAGTGTTTAACACAACATAATCATGATATCATGTCCACAAATCCCAGAGGCAGGTTTTAAAACTTAAACAAGTTAATATCATTGATGATCAAACTTGTAGTGACAGTTTGATCGTTGGTGGTTACAGAGACCATCCCACCTGCCCTGCTATAGGGCCTTTGAGCAAGACACGCATCCAGTCAGTGCTCCTGGGTTCATGCTGACCCTGCCTTTTGATCTCTGAATACAAACGATATGGGAAAGCAGTGGGGTCTAAACATTGGTAGACATTATCACTATTATTGTTGTTATAACATATGTTTACCTTAGAACAAGTGAGCCAACAGTGCGCGTGCACGGACCAATAACCGGAGAGCGCTGTGAGAACGTGCGCGATCCCGATAGCGGCTAGAGACAGGAGGCCTGCCTCCGGATACTCGGAGGCACCATACACTCCTAACCACAAGTACAGCCAGCCTGGGTAGAGAACAGCCAAAAACGGGAGGACCGTGCCGTGTAGTAGCCGGGGCCTTCGCCTGTACAGCGTCACCGAGCTCACCAGCTCGTCGCCGGTGCCGCTGTCATGCTGGCTGTGGTTCTCAAAGGGGGACATTTGCAGTTCACCCGGTTCCTGGATCCCGTCTGCATCCAAACTCCCCTCTTTCTTGGCGTCATTCATTGTACTTTACTCTCTCCTATGCCCCCCCCCTCTGTCGTCCCCCGCCACCCCGTCGTGTTGTAGCCGGTAAAAATACGATTCTACCCACGGAGCGGTGCTCGGTCGAGCCTTCAGAGCCCGTTTACTGAATCGCTGGTTCTCTGACTGTTGCTTCCGCATACGTAACCACGCAAAGACACGCAAGGTTGGCTTGGCACAGCATGTTGAACCCAGAAAAATGTAACATTAATGATCTGCCATACAGTTAAATTATGTTGTTTCGGTTAAAGTCCATTTAACACGCCAATAAAGAGATTCCTTTGATAAAATCCAAACTACATTTATTATTTAACGCTTTAGTTACAGGATGAAATAACTGCGCCTTTAATAAATACATCGTCATCACAGGGGCGGAACCAGAACGAGAGATTGACACAAACTTGAACCAATAGAATTAAATAACTATTTCAGAGTGTTTTTTCCCAACCAATCAGGTGGTAATGGGTACGCGTCGTGTTTCCGCACAGCCATGGCTCCACATGCAGAAGCACTGGTACTATAACCTTGATTGATCAGCTTCTTCGCTTGAGACAACCTAGAAGAGCAACATGTAAGACATTTCAATATGGTTGATATCTTCATTGCATTAATAACTATGATATTTAGTATAGGGAAGTAGTCGCATATTGTAAGTAGATCCAGTCTCTAAATAAAGACGTTTTCTACTTTGTGAATCAACATTCATCCTCCACAAACCTATTGCTGACAGACCAAGTTTGTTAGGTATAGATTAGTTTATCTATAATCACTGCCACCGATTAACATTCTTTTGTCACCTTTCAGGCAGGCTGCTATGGATATCACGGCAAAGTATTGCCATAAAGAAATGGAGGCATATGGGTCATGTGTGGCCTCCAACCCATCAACATGGCAGTCAAAGTGTCATGAATTGAAGATTAAGGTTGCAGGGTGCACATCATCACAGTAAGGCAACATACTTGTACATCCCCTCCCATTTACCTCAACATTGCTACACCCACATTTTCTAAGTGCATTTGTATCCAACCACTACACATTGTTTTGCAGCCCAGTGATTCAGAAGATCAAACAGGATTGCTCCACAGAGTTTGTCGAGTTTGAGCGCTGCCTGAGAGAAAACCAGGACAAACCTACCTCCTGCTCATTACACGTGGCTCGCTTTCTGGGGTGTGCGGAGACAGTAGACCTCAGTGGAGTGGGTAAGTCCTTGCTGGAATTGAACATACAAAACTCACGGTCCCATAAAAACAATTGTGAACAGTCGTGAAAATAAATTATTTAAAAAATAAATTGGAATGCGTAGATTTTTATGTCTCACTGGTTTTTGGATGCTGGTTATTCAGACTTGCATTAGTTAAGTCTTGTACTCGTCATCTTAAAAAGACACATTGGTTTTCATATCTAAACATAATATAGCACCATCCTTGATGGATTATTTTAACATACTAATAAATTCCTTTTTCCCCCACTCATAGATGCAGTACCTCAGCCATCGTAGCATTCAGACATCTTCCATCACCTTCAGATTACTACTATTTTAACAGCAGGGCAAATGGGCTGGTTTTACATTCATCCCACTCATGTTAATTTATACTGTGTATGTTAGATACCTGTGTTCCTTGTGTGACTCCTTTAGTCTTTCTTCAACAAAGATAAATATGAATGCAACATTTCAACTATGAGTTGGACAGGTTGTGTAGAATCTTCAATTACTGCATCATTCTTCTCGTACTCCTCATGTAAATGTTGTGTTCATGTGAAGATAACGTTTATAATTGCCTGTATGCAAGAAGTCTGTTTTTTTTTACAGATTTTTATTGAACCATCTCATTAAAATGTACATCAGACTTGTATTACTCATCCAGTGTGGTCATCCTCTGTTGTTTTCTGTTGATAATGGCTGTCCCTCCCACCCTTGCCCTCTCCAGGTCTGAGTCAGAGTCAAATATTAAACTGGAATGTACCGCTCCCACACAAACTCTCCTGACTACTCAATGACTGAGAAATAGGGAGTCTGGGAAGAAAGGCCAAGTAGGAGGCTGTGCACTTCTAATCAGTGGGACTACTGAGAGATATAGAGGGAGGATATTGAGTTATGAGCCCTGTGACCACTAAGCAGAACAGACCCTTTCTGGTTCAATTATTAAAGCTTTGATGGGGCGGGGAAACGGATTCATTTTTTCCCCCGAGTGTAATATCTGCTTTTTTAATCAGTCCATCATCATTTATCATATTTAGGACAATAAGGCAATTGCACTTCAAAGATGAAACCGCAGATTGTATTGAAGATACGGCAACATTACATTCAAAGCACATCACCTGGCAGTCACTGAACAAAAAAGTAAGATAGGAACTTGCCTAATACCGCACAAATAAGTTACATTTACAAAAATATCACTGTAAAAATACCATGAGTCAGTGATCAGAGTCAAACATATAATGTCATGAAAGAATGTCACAAGCTGTAGCCGATCACTGTCACCTAAATTAAACAAGTATCACCCTAATCCTATTTTATTCTGCACCACATTGTGAGTCTGATCCTGGTGCTTTCTGCACTTGCTTTCCAACTTCAGCATGGAGGCTATTTCTTTAGACCTACTTTGTGACACATAAATATCATGCTACAATTTAAATATTTGCTGATTATCACAGAAGAAGGTACAAAATATCTACCTAACAACATCTAATTTGAGATGTTTGAGAAAGAAGTTATTACAGAAATTGACTACAACAATTAATTGTAACACAGTCATACTCACATTTACATTTGAGAGCACATCATCATGTGCCCAGTGTTCTAACTTTTGGGTATTATAGATCTATTGGTTGTCATTTACTGCACTGTTTCTAAGTGATTACATTATAAAAGAGAAGGCAAAGCAAAAATAAATAATCCCTTATACAACCCTGTTTCCGCATAAGGCTCCTCAAATTACCCTGTAATGTTGTCTAAATGCTAAAAAGAGAAGATGGGATTTTTTAATTTGTATTGGTCCATATTAAACCTGCATGCGTTATCAAAAACTAAGAATGTAGTTTTGAATTACCATTTTACATGAAGAGTATCTTCCTCTTTGCAATCTGCGTCCTTGAAGTTACTGGGCAATTGTACTCCTATCCAGCTCAATATCCTGAGTTATAACTCAGGTCACATAAACATACACACTAACCTGAGAGCAAAATTGTACTCCAATCCATATACAGTATTGTATACGCTGCAGTCTTCCACACACAATAACTAACCACTAGTCCTGTCAAAAAAATGGTATGCGATATACTAATGTAATTTAGACTCTCAGCTGCTCATAAGGCCTGCCAAGACTCCATAAGCACATACCTTGATTGATGAATTAACTTTCAACAACCAATCTGTAAATCATGATGTACACATAAATATGTTTGATAGGTGTCTTTTGTTTGTCATTTTTTTGTCGGAAAGTGCCATGAAACGTGTTTCATTAAACATTACATAAATACAACAGGAGAAATTGAGGTCTTTTTACATATCTTGGACATTTACAGTGTTTGTATTTCCAGCATGTGATTCTTATCAAGAAAGGATGGTTGAAACATGTAGCTAATGCTGCAAAGGGATATGATGACTATGTTTGGCTTTGTGATGATTTTAGCTTGTGATAAAAGCTCAGACGTGTGTTTGGGTGTAGGCTGTTTCATGGAGAGCGGTCCCACAGGCATGTTGATGGACAGACTCCATTAGCTGCATCTCTGAGGTGAAAGGTGGAACAGGAGTGGGAAGGGCGAGAGTTTATAAGGGTCAGGAGGTGAAGTAGGAGTTCTGCATGGAGTAGAGGCGGTCAATGGGGTTTCCCACTCGCCCTGGCAGGAGACTGCCGTCCCCTGTTGCCAAGAGGCAGTCTCCAAGGTGACCGAGGCTTCCATCGCTGTCCAGGTCATGGAACACTGTCTCTGAGTCTGTGGTGAAAAAGAGTGTGCACAGCTGAAGTGGAACAGCTTTTAATTACCACCAGAGAGCACAGAAGAGTATGAAAAGAAAATGAAAATAGGCACATATTTTCAAAAACTAAGAGTGAATCTGTGTCTGTAGTTTATTCTCAGCCTTTTCCTCACATCCTCTACAATTAATAACCTCCTCAAAAATCCCCCTATTAGCTATTGCAACACTTTTGAGTCCAAATAGTACATGTTTGCCTCGCTACCTCCCACTGCACATTTTCCAAGGATATGATAAGAAAAATATTGGGCAGTGCAATTGTTTGACTATAGCACAATACTCCATTAAAGTGATTGATTTGTAAGAAGACATTTACTGTGAGTACTGAGACTAACATGCTGAATGGCCCCATGCCCTTGAATTGCAGTTTTGACTGGGGAATAAAATAATGACATTTTGAGGGGGCAGTTTCTCTTGAGTTTGCAGCTTTGACCTCCTGTCTTACCATAGGAGTGGAGCTGCTCGTTGCTCAGCTGAGGCGGTGTGAGCCCATGTCGAAATGGTTCTCCACCATAGATGTTTGGGTCCAGAGCGAGTAGCTGTTGACGTGGCAGAGAGGGATACCCCAGCATCCCATCCATGCCATGGGTACTAGAGCCATCTGTGTAGAAATGAGTATCCCTTTAGTCATACCATGTCATATGTTGTTCTTCTATTCTTCTCCATGCTGCAGTGGCACTTTAAGCTCTTACCCTCACTGTCGTCATTGCTCTGGCGGCCCCCTCTACTTGATCCTCGTCTGGTCCCTCCCAGCTGCTCTTGTTCCTGCTGATGCTGCTGCTGTTGCTGCTGTCTGCGAGCTATCTTTTTCATCTGAGGCACAAAAACACTGTATGAATTTTCCCTTTGTGTTGATCCGTGAGACAGAACATGTCCGCCGAACATGTATGAAGTCTAACCTTGGCTCTCTGGTTTTGAAACCACACCTGCACAACACGCACTGTTAGCCCAGTCTCAGCAGCCAGCGTCTCTCTCACCTGCAGGTTATAGTTTTTCATTGTTTTTTAAATAAAAACTTCACAGTGTCAAGCACGAGTCGGGATTCATTGATATGCAGACTGAAAAAGATGCCACAAAACAATAAAGTCAAGGGCCTATTTTCTGGGACACATTTTCATTGATAAACCAAGCAGGTCCACCCACCTTGCGGCAAGGTTTAGCAGACACTTCAAAGGACGCCTTGAAAGCGCGCCGCTGCTGTGTGGTCAAGATGGTGCGTGGTCGTTTTGAACGCTTGTGCTCCTTGCTGTCATCACCACCTTTCCCCCCGCCAGAGCCTCCTCCACCATCCTCATCCTCACTTTTAACTGAGCAAGACAAGCAGACAACAAAATAGTCCGCAGGATAAGGTATCTTAAACCCTCAGTTTCTTAAACTGAGGGTTTCTTAAACTGGTCCCCAGTTGGTATTGAATCTCTAAAAAAAACTGTTACTATAGAGTGTTTAACACCAAATTGTTCCAGTACTCTGGAGTTCAGCTTTTATATACATTTATATATGTAGAGTGCACTGGAAAAAAAACAGTGAGCTCCTTTGCAGACTAGTCCTCACTGATCAGAATACAAGATACTACTGCTAACAGTAGTACATGAACTGAAATTGAAGGATGACATAGCAAACTTTATTATAAAATAGAGGTATATTACTTCATATCTAACAGTTTGTATTTTTCAAGAACTTTTGTCATTATGATGGGATGTTGTTCCAGGCTGAGGCTGCTGAAATGTTGCACAAATATGCAAGTTCTTTGGAATGGTCAGTTGTGTTGTATGTCATTGACTCAGTAGTTATTAAGTCAATCACTCAGTGTCTGAGATCCAGTTCACTATATATGTATTTACTACCTAGCGAACAAGAAAGAAGCTTGAGACATGTAAACCCCCATTTTGCCTTTAGGGGCTGTTCACTAATCTGATGTGGAGTAATGTGATTGAGATTGTGGGCTGAAAAATATGTTGAAGGTATGAATGTAAAAGAGAGAATCTGAGAAGATCTATGTAGAAAAACCCACTTTGAATTGATTTTAAAATGATCTAGGCAAAGAAACCTTATAATCTACTATACCTGAATCAGTTGGTGTGGGACTAATAGCAGCCAACATTTCTCTTTCCTTCTCATAGTCCATACGGCAGAGCAGCTGGCCTTCTTTCAGTACAAACTCATCACCTCTTTGCAGCCGGCGTTCACACTCACAGCAGGTAAAGCAGCCCAGGTGGTACACCTGGCCTAGCACACGCATTATCAGCTCTGAACGTCCAATCACCTGCAGGCATGCGCTGCACTTCCTTACAAACAGCCTGGAGGTGCACAGAAAGACACATGGGCTTATATATTAATGATACTTACATAAACTGTAAAATATGGCTTCATGGGAGTTAAGGAGTGCAGAAACAGAAAGGTGAGGTAATTAAAGATATGGGCACAGTCATGGTGCTCCAACACAGTTACCCTGAGTTTAAATGGTTCTGGAGACTATAGTCTCTTAATTAAAGGTCATATAAGCATTCCCCAATTCACAGAGCAGTAAGGTGAACATCTGCTGAGAGGAATTACAGTAGTCAGCTTTTAAATATTGTATTTTCTTTTCTCCCTCATTACAGTAGGTGGCAGTAGTTAGCTTCTGATAAGAGCTGCCTGTTGAGTCTTTTCCCTTTTAAGTCCTTAAATGTGGAGATCTGTTTGATGAGGTAAACTCCAGTCTGTCCATATCCCACCCACAATCCTAAAGTACTTATTAAGCTTAATACACAGTCTTTCTCAGGTCCATTGCTTTTCCCCATGACCACTTTCCTCCTTTTGTCCCTCTGTCGCTCCTCCTGTGAAATGTTATAACCCTTCAATTTTCTGTCCTGTCTCACCATCTCTTCACATCCCTATTTCCATTCACAGGGCCTAAGTCTCATGCCATTAAATTCCTCTCAAATCCCTGCTCTCGCATGCACTTGGTTTCCTCCCCCTCCCTCCCCACTTTTTTCTGCCAGCATTCCCAGTTCTCCCTCACGCCCTTCCAGCCTGCCTCCCCAGTTCACTGAAACTAATAAAGACAGGATTAATTAGATTGTTGTTTAAACAGTGCGATGGCCAGACAGACGCTGTAAACTCATAACCAGGGATTGGGGATAGCATGGGGTTAATCTCTCTCCTCTCACTTATGCACACTAAAACACACTTACACACACAAACATAGACACTCACACCCACATGCATGCACGCACACGCACACGCGCACACACACACACACACACACACACACACACACACACACACACACACACACACACACACACACACACACACACACACACAGACATTTGCACCCACCCACCCACTGAGTATCAGTATACTTAGTCTGACATCAACTAGTACCGCATGTTCACCATACCATCACCCATGATCATGCTCATGGTGCAACCTGCAATCAGGAAATAGTACAGATATGCTTGATCACCAGAATATCTCTTTTAACAGCAAGAGTTACCAGGTAGTCAGAGCAGAGGTGTAAGAAAAAGAAAGGTCAGCTGGTGCAGAAATAGCACCAAGAACAAAACACAAATCTGGAGGGAAGGGAGGATGAGAGGGGAGTGAACAGGGGGAGGAAGGGACAAAGGCAGAAGTGTTGACGGTCCCTGACTGAGTGATAGGAAGGTGTTGCTGCCCAAATCTGGAGTGTAAAGAAGGAGCCAGGTCTGCACATTAGAGCTCCTAATCTGTGATTCTGTCCCAAACGCAGCTGCTACGGCTAATCTCTCTCAATCCATCTGCCAAACGCTCCCCAAATTCCCCAAATGACAGTGTCGCTAGTTTAACATCATAACACAAACACAGAAGTGTCCCTAAACAGACCTTCACAACTAAAGAACTGCTTCTACTGTAAATTATCTGCAAAAAAACTATTAACCTTGTTATTTGGCATCTAATATATTCTACAAAGGAGAGCTATCACCATCGGGCTGTAGCCTCACTCTTCTTCCAAACAGACACTTCAACACTTCCTTTCACTGTGAACAAAATACAAGTGAGCTGAATTGTTACAGGATTGCTTGACACAAGACTGATGATGTTGGTGGTTAAGTCCCACACTCCCTAATCGGGGTGTACACAGCACGGCAGGAATTTACTCAACATGGCAAATGAAGGCAACTTGGGGCAACTGCCACAGAGGGGGGTCTGTAAGCAGATCAGTCTAATCCCTCTAATAGAAGTATCATTCACACTGGCCCTGACCAGGGTGTAGCTTCCAATAAATCACTATCATCACGTGATGATTAAACAGGCCCATGAATTAGGTACATTTAGGTTGTCATGTTTTGAGCAGAATTTTGTGAATGAGTATGTTTATGTTTTTTGTTTTTTTGCACATACACTAACTATTTAGAGAATTCTAAAATAGATGGTAAAATGTAATGCCATCTGGTTACAATTTAATTATTTCTTTTTTAATTGGCCATACGATAAGCATGTGTATATCTTGTGTTTCCAGCAGAATACATACAAGGTAAAATACCCAAAATCTTTTTGAAAGAAAATCTAGTTTTATTATGTTATGTAACTACAATAGAAACATGATTTTATAAATGTGAATATCACTAATATAGCAGTCATATTGGGTGATAGGAATCGGTGGTAAAAAAGAATATTTGCATGAAAATTTGTTTTTTCTTCTTGTATTTCAATATCCGCAACAAAAAAAAGAAGTGGAAATGAAAATTTGAATTTAAACAGCCGAGGTGTAGAGTTAAGACCAGATGTGAACAAATCTATCAGAAAAGATATTTGAAAGAGGACTTTGCTTTGGATTTAGCGGGCTTCCCTTTAATGAAGTGATGTGTATAATATTCATAATATGTACAGAATGAAAAAGAAGAGAAGTGTAAGTGCAGACAGAAGACTGTCTGCTTATGAGCTTGTGATGTACAAAACCTCAAGAAGTTTGGCTGCGGGCACCTTTATGTTTAGCGCCATGGATTTCTGAGGGGTTAGGGGGCACAACTAATTACAAGCTCACTGATTATGAGATCAAATACAGAGAGGCAGAAAAAGGTGATGTGCTGTAAGTATATTGGGTAGTTATAATCAGCCCTTTCCTTCTTGCTTTATTGTAGATCCTAGGCATACAAACAGAATAACAGAATCTTCATCATCTCCCTAAGCTGTGTCATGTGGCATTGTTTTGCCTGTGAGCTCTGACAAGCACGACATTGTGTGGACCTCAACACAATCGTTCCATAAATATGTATGTGTCTTAGAGCGATTACAGTTGTTGTGCTTGCTTTCATAACTGATGAATATTTATATAGGTACGGGTTTGCTTATACTAACTCTAGCTTCGGCCTATTGGCCTAGGTTTGGATCAGTTGTATGTTAGCGAGCCCAGAAGAACCTACCTTGGGCAGATTAAGGCTTCTCCAAAGAGTTACCATTCTCTCTCATTTTGATTTCTATAACCCGTAGTTTAAGATGCATTTCAGTCCCTAAACAAGGCATTCATGTACCAGCTTGTGATTCTAAAATACGCAAAGTGTTTAGAATGACCATATGTGTCACACAAATGGGTGTTTATACATTGCCTTAAAAATGAAAGTGCATCCAAGATTTCAAATGAGGGAAGCAGAAAGAACAAATGATATGCAACAGTCTTACTTTTAAGTTGTATTCTGTTTAGTATCCATTTCTTCAACGTGTGTGTAAGGGTGTGTGTGTGTGTGTGTGTGTGTGTGTGTGTGTGTGTGCGTATGTGCGTATGTGTGTGCACTTTCGGCGGATATTGCTCTGTGAAGCAAAATGGCTCAGAGCCAGGGTTCAGTAATCACATCATCTCCTTTTATTAAATCTCCCTGCACTGCTTCTGTGTTATTAAAATCTCCCAGCATTCCCCACGATACTCGCTACCCCTGCCACCACTCGCTCACACTCACTCACACAAATACACACATGTATATAGATATATATATATATTTATATATGTATATATATATATATATAAAAATATATATATATATATCTATATATAGCTGCAGTACAGTCACACACACACACACACACACACACACACACACACACACCCACACACACACACACACACACACACACACACACACACACACACATTGGTATTCATACAGTCACATGCACACATAAACACAAATATGCACAGTTTGTGTAAACACAGAGAAGGTACATGGTACAAACATCAATAAAACACTGACAGATGCTGTCATGTGTGCACCCTATCCCTCCGTGCATCAATAAAGTAACATCATAAGGAGTCCTCTTTTTCAATAAACACTCTTCAAAATTTGTAAAAGCTATGTAATAGTTGTTATCTAATGGCCGTGAGGGTCTGCAGAGTACGAAGACATCTTTAGAGGCACTCTGCAGAAACTCTCAGCCAATCTCACTGTTATACTGTTACATGTCATGACTCTCACTGTGAACCATTCACACTGGTAATAAGACGAGCTCTACATGAGTGCAACGCTGATGCCTGTAATATTCAAGACCTAATATAATGTACCTGTGGAAAGTCACAACTAAAAACCTGCGTGACTCTGCATGATATGTGTCTCTGGGTGTGTGCGAGCTACACCTGATGCTACCAAGAATGAATGCTATGTGTGAGGATATAGATGTGTGTTTGTGCGTGAGTGTGTGTGTGTGTGTGTGTGTGTGTGTGTGTGTGTGTGTGTTAGTTTAGATAAAACAGTTAATCCCCAGGCCACCAGAACGCAATATCCTGTCTGCCCGTTTCTCATTTCCTGTCTGTCTCTGGCGGAGTGGGAAGCAGCGGGGAGGGGGTGGCGGGGGACAGCGGGACCCGTTGCCCCAGAAACAGGAGATACAGCCGCTCGATTTGAGAAAAGTCTACACCGATCTCCCTATCTCTCCCTCTCTGGTGCGACCCCCTATTCTCTCTCTCTTTCTCTTCTCCCTCTCTGCTTTTATTATCTCAGATTTAATAAAGCCAAGGCGAGCAGCTTGTTCTGCCATGAAACATTTATTAGCTGTCTGTTATGAAATTGTTGTGGGGGAGGAAAGATGATGGGGTCTCATCTCACATTATGCAAAAACAGTGGCAATATCACCCCCACCTCACACACATGCACCCAGACAAAAATCTGATGCTGCGTCCCTTCTTAAAAATCTCAGACACCTTGTCTTTACCTTCTTTATCCCATCTCGGAACCCTTTCTCCATCATCAAGATTTCTCCCTGATGTTCTTTAATTTATACCAAAACATCTTCTTGTTCTGCAATAGCATAACATCAAAACACAAAAACTCCCCCATCACTACTTTCCTTCTTCTGGCACTTCTCCAATCATCAACTGTTGAGCTGCAGGTTTGGCATGCGTAAGGCTCCTGGGTGGGGAGTGTTTGAACATTTCAGAACCACATGCATGCATGTATCATGTGTAGCTTCTCACTGGGGTGTACACATACAGTACAGTCCTGTCAGTCAGTCAACCACAAACTTTCCTTCCACTTGAAGAAAAAACTAATACATTCCTGCCTCAAATGATTTCTAGCACTGCAGATAGTTTTGGTTTAATTTGCTCAGGTTTTTAAGATTTCTGATATTTCTGTTGCCAGCCAAAACACGGCAGTTTTACCTATAACTTTTACTTTTTAAAACATATGTGGACACCACAAAAACATGTAATTGGTCTCCTCTGAAAACATGGTTACACTAATAATAACTTTATTGTCTGATACAACTACACGTTTTATTTTTTATTTTGTTGAACTGACCTTTCATTACTATGTTAGTTAATATTTTGAAAGTAACTCATTAATATGGCATTGCCTCATTAACCAGAGTTGAGGTTGTAGCTGATGGGGATAAGGGCTTGTTGTTCTTCTGATGTGTCATTGCATAATTCTCTCTAATAGTATTTCCCTGCAGTCTACTGTCAGCCCTGTCATCACAGGACAGCCACAGAATGCTGGGTAATTAGCACTGTACCCAATCAGCCTCCTCAACACCTCCTCCCCATTCCCTTCCCGAGACACAAAGAGGCGCTGAGGGAGGGGAGGCGATTAAGAGAAAACAAGGGATAAACGGGGAGATAAACTGTTTGGTGTCATCGCTGCCATCAATCTCAACGAGAAGGAAATGAGGTTTGGAATAGAGAAATAATATTACAAAGCAGACAGTGATGAACGAGGTAACGGATAGAGAGACAGGGAGCGAAACGGTGGCTGGGATGGGGGTTTGGAGGGAAGAACGGGGGTAGAAGATGCTTTTTCTATCTTTAATCTCTGAGTTTTAAAGCCACGAGTCTTAGAAGTTCACTCACATAAATACACAGTAACTTGAGAGGAGACTCTGTCAGGCCGTCAGTGTTAGGCTCACACATAGATACCTGCTCAGCAGAGGGAGATTCCATAACTGTGGCGACGGGGTCTCCCTCAGTGTGTCTGCAAAGGCAGGGTTCGTAGACCTAGATGTAGTCTCAGTGCCCTCCTACCCACAGAGCGAGGTATTAAACCCTAGGTTTAGTGAATATCCACCCCGGTGACCTGTTTTTCACAGGGCTGAAGCTGCCTTTATGGGGCTTACAAGGGAGCTCTCTGGCTCTGCACAGCCAGGCTAGCCTCCATTCTGTCTGGCTGCGGCACTTTTGACCAGGGAACACTGGCCTTATACTGCTCTGCTTGGCAAGGAACCACGATGTCGAGCCGGTGTGTAAGAGACAAAGACTGTGACAAAGTGTGTGTAAGATACTGAGGAGGCAATATTCATGCATGTCCGTCTGCTAATCAGGTGGTGTCATCGTCTTATTTTCATTCAGAATAATATCTAGTCAATTTTAACTTTTTATTCAAAATAAATGTGTTTTTACTTCATATTAAACAGAATTAAATACACTTCTACCAATGCTCATTTAGGTCCTAAGAAAAATGCCATTATGCTTAGACTTCCGG